>NC_064925.1:184007615-184632615 GCF_023897955.1 Schistocerca gregaria | reverse complement strand
TGGCTGAACACTACAAAAAATCACCAGTATTTTCGCTTACTGATTGTAATTTTTTGAAATGATGTTCAAAAATCGCATTGTAATCGACGATCGTACAACTATTTCGGCATTTCGAACTAAATGCTAAAGGGTGAAAACTGAGGTTGAAGAACGTTATTTTTCGTGTTGTTGTCCGTTTTCAAGGACTACAGGCAGATAAAAGTATGTCGTTTAGACACAGGTAGCAGATCAGTCTCTTTCTATTTTTATCGAATAGTATATGTGACTTCTTAAGTTTTTAATTAATTACTGTTACCGTAATTTCGTTTCTCATTTATTACGTCATAGAAATTGCAAACAATTCTTTACCCCTTTTAAGCAAATGAAGCTGTTTACTTCACTGTTACATCATTTCTCAAAAACATATCCAAACTAGGGTTGGTGCAATTGTGCAGTACAACGGATGGCCGACGACGACAGCGAAAACTTCCGCATAGACGAGGTGGTGGCAAATTATCCACACCACACGTACCTTAAACGAAACACGGCAACAAGGACATTAGTCTCTCAGCAATGCTATACCAGTTCTTATGCCAAGTGTTTGTTGTTCGTTTCTGTAATTAACACAGCACTCACCGATTTCCCCATTGTCAATAATTAACGCAATATATGAAACCAATGTAAATTGTACAAATAAAAATTAATCCTTTTTTAAAAAGGTTTATTTAAAAAAATTACCACTGCTGTTATGGCTAATTAGCATGCCTGTATTTGTACTCGGTTACTAGTAAAAAGCAATAACACCTGCTATCACTGAGACGAAAAGGACCGAAAAATGCCGTTTATTTAGAACTAGGATATAAGTATCAGTTTCAACTGGTCGATTTTTCCCGTCCCTAGTTGTCCACACACCTACGTCGTTGGAAGTCCTTGACAAGTTGTCTTACGAACTGGGAGACTGCTGCTTCTTCTTTGTGCGCGCGCTCTCGTTGTAGACGGAAAATTCATTCGATGGGCATTATTACAGTTATAACATCTCTGTAAAACGACAGGAGATATGGGAGTGTGGGCAGTGTGCTACTGCAAAGAGTGATTGTGCCCATTGGGCTTCGTCCGCGAGGCAAATGAAGTATTTTGCGTATTGTAATTTCATTCGCCAGGATACTGAGCAAAGACCTGTATCCAAGATGACTAAAGAGGCGTTGCTTTTGTACCCTAACGTGACAGAAGTTTAAGATTCTGATTTCTCTGGATATATGGTATTTCAATTTTCAGAACTGCAGTAGCGTCCTTGTAGCTGGTAAATAAATACACATTTCCCAATTATTTGAAAAAAAGTTGTTGTATTTCCGAGCGTTATCCAGTAGGAGGTTAGAGTTACTACCTGCACACAAAAGAGTGAGTGAATAGGTCTAATTAAGATCATCCAGCTAATACACTCTCTCACTGTTGCAATGATACAGGAAAAAATATTACACCAACTGTTACAATGTGAACCACTCTTGTGTAATGGCTTCCCAGTTTACCTACTCGGTAAATACACAGGCGTTAAAAAGTCGCAACACGAAGAAGTTGTGCGACATAAACGAAAGTTGGTAGGAGTGTTTCTGCGTCTCAGAGAAGATGTCTATTAAATTTCGTGTGCCGGCCGCTGTGGCCGAGCGGTTCTAGTCGCTTCAGTCCGGAACCGCGCCGCTGCAACGGTCGCGGGTTCGAATACTGCCTCGGGCATGGATGTGTGTGATGTCCTTAGGTTCGTTAGGTTTAAGTAGTTCTAAGTCTAGGGGACTGATGACCCCAGATGTTAAATCCCATAGTGCTTAGAGACATTTGAAACATTTTTGAAATTTCGTGCCTGTCGCATAGGAGTGTCGTTAGTGGCTCCACTATGAGGGTGGAAATCATGTTTGCTTTAAATACACGCTGTAACGGTCGTAAGCGTTAGATACCTGTAAGATTGAACGTAGTGAGTTGAGGTTAGTGAAGAACGCCTTTAAGGCGACAATGACGCCATTATCAACAACTCATTGAATTTGAACGATGTCGTGTAATAGGGCTAAGAGAAGCTGGGTACTCCTTCCGCGATATTGCAGAGAGGCTTCGCAGGAATGTAGACACTGTACATAACTGCTGGCATCGGCATACATGAGACTGTACGGTTGCAAAGACACTGGACTCCGTCGACCACATTCCACTGCTGAGAGAGAAGATCGTCGTGTTAGGCGTATGGCTGTGGCGCATCGAAATGCGACTGCCGAAGCAATTTGACCAGCAATTCGTACCAGAGTGACACAGCAAACTGTTACGAATTGGTTACTTGAAGGACAGCTCCGAGCCACTCCACTCACCCCAGACCATCGCCAACTGCGACTAAAGTGGTGTCAAGCAAGAGCCCAATGGAGGGCAGTGTGGAAGTCGGTTGCGTTTTCTGATGAAAGCTGGTTCTGTGGTGCGATTTCGTATGACAGCAGGAGCGCTCCCGTGGTCATCCCACGCACCCTTCCGCAAATCCATACGGCAGTCTGGTGATTCGACCTGCTGTGCTGACATTCATGAACAGCAGTCCAGGGGGTGTTTTCGAACAATAGAACGCTCTCCCACATACCGCTATTGTAACCCAATATTCTCTACGCAGTGTCATCCACAAACAGCATTAACCATTATCATCTTGGGGTTGAAGCTCTTTTTTGCGTGTTTGCTTTAACAATACGTATGTTTTGGATAGGGTTCGCCTTTAGCAAAACACAGTTTTGTTTTTTAACTCAATCGTGTTTCACTGCAGTTGCAGCATCTTCAGTGGGCTTTTATTTCTCATCTGTTAAAGATAAGGAATGTTCTTTACTGTTTGTGTACATGTAACTATTAGTTTTTAAAGCGTAATTACAGATATTTGATTGTGGTGAAAAGCTACTAATTCATAATTTATATGGTTTTTCAAAATAAACCGATTTCATCATTCCTCATGTAGTTGCCCTTTTTACATGTGTAAAAGGTGACTGATTACAATGTACCACAGTGATGTAGAGGAAGTAGACGCGAACAGTTTGATATGAGCACATGTGGTGTGTTGAGCCGGATGCTGTTGTCTTCCACGCACAATGAGGGCATGTCTGCACAGAGTTTCTACCGTCCTTGAATAGTGCTCAGCTCAGATAGCTTGTGCTGTTTTGGCAGAAGAGCCAACACCGTGTTACGAGTGGGGGCCGAAATGCACGCGTTTTAGCTCATGCAGGCTGGCGTGAGGAGGGATGCACTATACTGATGTGAGGTCTGGAACATGACAAGGAATGAAAATTCAGAAAGCGGACGTAATTAGTTTCATACTTAACTTTAATCCATTAATGATGAACGTTGCTCTTGACAGTACAAGATTCACAATATTATCTGTTCACATTATAGTAACTGAATATGGAGCCTTGCTAGGTCGTGGCAAATGACGTAGCTGAAAGCTATGCTAAACTGTCGTCTCTGCAAATGAGAGCGTATCTAGACAGTGAACGATCGCTAGCATAGTCGGCTGTACAACTGGGCCGAGTGCTAGGGAGTCTCTCTAGACTAGACCTGTCATGTGGCGGCGCTCGGTCTGCAATCACTGATAGTGGCGACACGTGGGTCCGACGTATACTACCGGACCGCGGCCGGTTTAAAGGCTACCACCTAGCAAGTGTGGTGTCTGGCGGCGACACCTCATTTCTCCCCCGCAAATCGGCGTACGGTCGTGGTATAAGGCGGTGCCCGCCGTGGGAAGGACCCCATGTTGACGTATACGACGAGGTGGGGAGCCGAACAACAGGCTATTACGTGCCACCCGCACTCTGCCATTCGGACCGCGGGGAGCTAGGAAGCGCCTGAAAACCTGCTCCAGGGTGCACGCCAACATGCGGTGTATGCGCCCGTAGATAGATAGGAGGGGCCGAAGGGTCGACCTCCATCGGGCCGGGGCACCCGACGGGCGAAGATGACATATGGTCCGGAGCGGGCGAGAGTTCCATGTCGGAGGACAACTGGTCACGGGGAGCGATCGGCGGTGCGTGACCCCGGGGGGCGCCCTGCGGTTGCAGCGACGCGTCCACTGCGGGCGTCGCCGGCGGCAGAACAGGCGGCGGCGGCGGTGGCGGCGGCGCGTCGCCATGGGGCAAAATGGAAGGCAGCGTCGGTAACACCTGGAGCTGAGGCGAGCCAGTAGATGGGTCCCCGGGGAGCTGACCGGACCGCACCGTCGCTGAAAGAAGACGGCGAGCGGCAGATCCCGTGCGACGACAGAGGCGCAGCTGATTGAGATGCCGACGCACCTCAACAGAGGCCCCCAAAACCAGATACATAGCGCGTCCGAGGGAGCGAAGAATGCGCCCTTCGAGCCAACGCCGTGAACCTCGATAGTGGCGGTAGTAGACAACGTCGCCTGGGGCAAAAACAGGCGTCTGCCGATTCACAGAAACCTGATGCGGCGGATATAGCAAAGACATCAAGGTTCGATGATGGCGACCGTAGAGCAACTCAGCTGGAGAGCGACCATCTCGGGGCTGAGAGCGGTACGAGGACAAAAAGAGCAACAACCTCTCCTCCCGAGAATGAGACTCTTTCAACTTCTACATCTGTGACTTGAAAGTCCTGATCAATCGTACAGCGGCATCGTTTGACTGTGGCGAAAACGGCGCGGACGTCAGATGTTGAATACCACTGGCCTTGCAGAATGAAATTCTGTGGACATGAATTGTGGGTCATTGGCGGAAACAATTGTCTGTGGAAGACCTTCAATGCAAAAGGTAGTAGATAACGCTTGGGTGGTGGCAGATAACGTCATGGAAGACATCCGGACAACAAAAGGAAAATTACTGAATGAATCTATTGCAACCAACCATCGAGCATTCCAGAATGGACCAGCAAAATAGATGTGTAAGCGTTGCCAAGGGGAAGTGGCTTTTGGCCATGCAAAGAATTTCTGCAGTGGTGCTGAGTGTTGTTCGGCATACACTATCCAAGAAGAGCACATAGTCGTAATCGTGACTTCGATTCCGAACCAAGTACAGTGCTGACAAGTAAGTTGTTTAGTTCTCACTATACCCCAACGTCCTTGGTGGAGAAGCTTTAAGACAGAGGACAGTAACGAACGTAGTACCACGACCCTGGACTGATCATTATCAGAACGCAACAGCAAAACACCACGTCGAACAAAAAGTGTCGCCTTGTGAACAAGAAATCGGCGAAACAACAGGTCCCCGATCCGTGACTTTGACAAGGGCCATTGCGTAGCAACAAAAAGCAGAACGGTAGCAAGGACAGGGTCGGCAGTTGTGGCTATAGCCACACGACGAAAATCAATCGGAAAGGATTCGACAACGTCATCGGTTTCCGAATCAATGAACATGCAAGCAAGTTCGGAGGAATCAAATGCCCTATCCTCAGCAACAGGCAAGCGGGACAACGCATCGGCGTTTCCGTGCTTAGCAGTGGACCGATACAAGATATCGTAGCGGTACTGCGAGAGGAAAATACACCAGCGAATGAATTTCTGCGCTGTACGTGGAGGCACAGGCTTCGTCGGATGAAAAAGCGATGTCAAAGGTTTGTGGTCTGTGATTATGGTAAAGTGACGACCATACAAGAAATCATGAAACTTTGTAACACCAAATACGAGAGCCAATGGTTCCTTCTCGATCTGTGAATAATTTCTTTGAGCAGACGAGAGCAATTTGAACGCAGAGGCAATAGGGCGATCGTGCGATCCATCTTTGTGCGCAAGCACAGCACCGATCTCGAAATCCGATGCATCCACCACCAACAAAAGGGCCTTCTGGGGAGCGAATGGCGTAAGGCAAGTATTGGAAAGCAACGTCGAATTCAACAGGCGAAAGACGCTTACGCATTCCGTCGTGCGGACGAACGGAACATCCTTACGGCGTAAGCGATGAAGCGGAGCTGAAATGGAATAGGCATGCGGCAAATAGCGGTGGTAGCAATTTATTTTTCCCAGCACACTCTGTAGCTGCTTCAAATTCTGAGGCGACGGCAAGTCTTGTATGGCACGGAGGTGCGTTGGACTGGGATGTATGCCTTGGCCATTGTGTACATGTCCCAGGTATGGAAAGTCCCGAGCAAAAAACACACATTTGTCCTTCCGCAAGCGAAGACCATTTCGTCGAAAGAGCTGAAATAATGTTCTGAGATTGGCCAAATGTTCTTCTTCCGTCTTTTCCGAGATCACAATATCGTCCAGATAGTTTGCTGCAGTAGGGACCGACGCACAAACAGTGTGTAGATTTTGCTGGAACAATGCACGGGCGGATGCACACCCGAAAGGCAGTCGTTTGAATTGATAGAAATCAAGATGCGCATTATCCACCACACCGCGCTGGGAGTCTTCGTCTACCGGTATTTGCAAGTACGCATCTGCTAGGCTTAACTTCTAAAAATATTTGCCCTGGCACAGTTTGTCAAAAATATCTTCTGGGCGGGGTAAAGGAAAAGTTGCAATCACTAGTTGTGGATTCACTGTTGCCTTGAAGTCCACACAAAGTCTCAATTTTCACGAAGGTTTTGGCAAAACTACTAAGGGTGAAGGCCAGAGAGAAGCCTGCACACGTTCAATTACACCTTGTGATTGCAAATCGTCTAATGTTTTTGCGACCTCATCATGCAATGGGTGACGAACATTGCGCGCTCTGAAAAATCTTGGTTGCGCGTTTACTTTGAGTTCCAAATGTCCTTTATAGTTCTTAGCGCAACCGAGTCCCGGTGCAAAAATGTCTGAAAATTCTTCACATAGACGAGAAACACTGTCTGAAGGCACAGTCTGGTTCACTGATAGGACCTGATTTACTATAGACAAATTAAACAACTGAAATGATTCGAAACCAAACAAGTTCACTGCAGAAGAAGAACGAAGGACGTAAAATGACACAAGTTTTGTTTGTCCTTTGTATGTTTGCAAGAAGGCATCACTGCCATAACACAGGGTTCTCTTGACCTGAATAGCTAGTTAACTTAACATTTGCTGCACGCAACGAAGGTGTGTCGAGCAGTTTGTAAGTGTCTTGATTGATCAGTGAAACTGCAGCTCCGGTATCGAGCTGGAATGGTATCACTTTGCCGTGAATGTCCAAGTCGACACAAAGTTTGTTCTGCTGACGACAAGAGCGACTGTCTTGTGCAACGTGAACTGACATTGGTACAAAATCACCTGCGACTTGACGGGTGGTGATGGTGGTTAGTGTTTAACGTCCCGTCGACAACGAGGTCATTAGAGACGGAGCGCAAGCTCGGGTTAGGGAAGGATTGAGAAGAAAATCGGCCGTGCCCTTTCAAAGGAACCATCCCGGCATTTGCCTGAAACGATTTAGGAAATCACGGAAAACCTAAATCAGGATGGCCGGAGACGGGATTGAACCGTCGTCCTCCCGAATGCGAGTCCAGTGTGGACTTGACGGGAGTTCCGGCGATGTTGACCAACACTATTTGTGGGACGAACGCAGTCCTGTTAGCGAGAGTGGTACTGGGTGGAGTGGAATGAACGACTTGAATTTCCATGGGTGAAGATTCGCGAGCCTGAGTATCCATGGTTCGATTCCGATTCCGGCGCGAAGCAAAGGGCCTGGAATGGTTCCGCTCTGAGCTTTTTCTGGCAAACACTCTGAACATGCCCTTTTTTATTACAATAGAAGCAAATAGCTTGGCGTGACGGGTAATTCTCACGCGAATGTTTAGTAGCGCATCGCGGGCATGATTTAAGCACTGCATTTGCTTGCTGGCGCGGCACACGTGGCTGAGAGCCTGGCGGCAGCGGCGTGGCCGGGCGCTAGGGCTGTTCACTGCTCCGTGCAGCTCGCCCGGCGGACCCGTTAACCTGACACACGGCCGGCGAAGTTTCAAATGATTCCTGAGCAAAGTCGAGTGTGTCCTGCCGATCCAATATGTCCATCACTTGTTGAAGGGAGGGATTGACTAGTTTCAAAATCTGTTCCCTTATACGAACATCAGAAACGTTCTGTGCAACTGCATCACGTACCATAGTTCTGAATATGGTATACAGTTTCGCAACTACATTGACTGGTTGTTTGAAATATGCATCTAATGCAGACAAAATTTCTTCGTAGGACAGAGTTGCTACATCGCGTCAGGGAAATAATTTTACTATCACACGGTAGGTTTGCACACCGACGGACGACAAAAGAAAAGGCTGCCGCTCGTTACTTTGAATTCTGTAGGCGGTGAGATGGAATCCAAATTAGCGTGACCATTCCGTGCAGCTTTCCAGTGCAGCATCAAAAGGTCTGAAGTTCGGTGCAACTGCATTTTGCGGCTGCGTTAGCAGTGGAACGGCGGCTGCCGCATCGTTTTGCATTGCACGTTGACCCTGTCCGTGCGTCTGCTGATTCTATAAGCGATAAAATTCGGACAGTACATCTGGAGACTGTGGCGAAGCCGTGACACAGTGAACTCAGGGCAGTATAGATAAGAACACCGTTTTTATACTTGTCGCCAATGTTGTATTGGCAGGAGAGCCAAGACCGTGTTACGAGTGGGGGCCGAAATGCACGCGTTTTAGATCACGCAGGCTGGCGTGAGGAGGGAAGAACTATACTGATGTGAGGTCTGGAACATGACAAGGAATGAGACTTCAGAGAGCGGACGTAATTAGTTTCATACTTAACTTTAATCTATTAATGATGGACGTTGCTCTTAATGGTACATGATTCACAATATTATCTGTTCAGATTGTAGTAACTGAATATGGCGCCTTGCTAGGTCGTACCAAATGACGTAGATGAAGGCTATGCTAAACTGTCGTCTCTACAAATGAGAGCGTATGTAGTCAGTGAACCATCGCTAGCAAAGTCGGCTCTACAACTGGGCCGAGTACAAGGGAGTAGAATATACCTGCCGTGTGGCGGCGCTCAGACTGCAATCACTGATAGTGGCGACACGCGGGTCCGACGTATACTAACGGACCGCGGCCGATTTAAAGGCTACCACCTAGCAAGTGTGGTGTCTGGCAGTGACAGCACAGCTTGCGTATGGTAGTGTGAATTCCATGTAAGTGTTTTCGTGTAAACTGTAGTCCAGTCAAGAACGGTTTCACCGTGAGAGACATATAAGCCATCACTCTACTATGCACACAAATTGTCAAAACTGCGTACAAACTGAGCTTCCATCGTTCTCGGCCTGTTTCAGGGTAGGCAGTCAACGAGTGTTAGTATGCGTTGTGTTAGGCTGAAATACTGACAAGCTCGCCTGCTTGTTGTTCTTACAACCACTTCTCTAACTTTTAAACCAATACGCAGGTGTGTTTCACCTTGAGATGACGAAAGTCACGGGGTAGTGATATGCTCATATTCACGTATAAACGAACAGTGCATTCTCGGAGACGTCATTTGATCTCAGGTGATCCATGTGAAAAGGTTCCCGACGTGATTATGGCCGCGTGGCGGGAATTAACAGACTTTGAACGTGGAATGGTAACTGCAGCTAGACGCAGGTACATTAAGGTTTGGATATCATTAGGGAATTCGATATTACGAGATAGACAGCGTCAAGAGTGGGCCGAGAGTACACAATTTCAGGCAAATCATCTCATCACAGAAGATGCAGTGACTGAATCCTTCCACTTAAAGACCGAGAACAGCAGCGTATGAGTACATTTCTCAGTGCTAACAGACAAGCAACTTAGTGAAATAACAGCAGAAATCAATATGGGACGTATGACGAACGTATCCGGTAGCAAAGAGCGGCGGAGTTTGGCGTTAATGGCCAATGGCAGCGAACGACTGACAAGAGTGCCTTTGCTAACAGCACGACATCACCTGCAACACTTCTCCTGTGCTCGTAACCATATCGGTTGGACCCTAAATGGCTCGAAAACCGTGGTCTGGTTAGATTAGTCCCGGCATCGGTTGGTAAGAGCTGATGGTAGGGTTCGAGTGTAGCGCAGACCCCACGAAGTCATGGACCGTAGTTGTCAACAAGGCACTGTGCAAGCTGGTGGTGGCTCCATAACAGTGTGGGCTGTCTCCGGTCCAATTTAACCGATCGTTGACTGGAAATGGTTATGTTCGGCTACTTGGAGACCATTTTGATCCTTACATCGGCATCGTGTTCCCAAACAACGATGCGCCCTGTTACCTGGTATCTGCTGTCCCGATTGGTTTGAAGAACATTTTGGACAATTCGAGGCAATGGTATGGCCACACAGATCGCCTGACTTGAATACGATCATTTATGGTATATAATCGAGAGATCAGTTCGTGTACAAAACCCTGCACCGCCAACACACTCAAAATTACAGGCGCCTTTAGAGGCATCATGCTCAATATTTCTGCAAGGGATTTCCAGCGACTTCTTGAGTTTATCCCAAGTCGAGTTGCTGCACTACGAAGGGTAAAGGAGGTCCGATATGACATTAAGAGGAATGCCACGACTTCAGTCACCACAGTGTATGTATGTAGCAGTTGTAAATGTTCAGTCTTCCTTCTGCTGCCCACAATAGGTAAGGTGCCACTGTGCAGTTGTAAGTGCACGAGGGTGACTGCATTAAGACCCAGCTGTAAACCACGCCAGTGAGTTATTGAGGATCCTTCCTGCCCTTATCCAGTGCACTTATTGTATTTAGCATACTAGGATTGTAGATCAGCCCACACGCGTGTTGAATGCACTTATCTCTTTAGGGCTTTGTTTTCCCTCCAAACACTAGTTTAGAAGTAATAAACGCTGATTAAACAAAAGTAAGAATGTCTGTGGCCCACGCAAGTAATATGGTAGCCCACCAACCATAAGTAATCCGGTCCTTTTGAAATATTATTTCATGAAATCATGACCCGTTAATGACGATGAAAATAAGTTTTAACAATACTGACTGAGAATAGGGATGAGTGGGATAGTCAAACTGACTGACTTACAACACATTTCTTTCTTTGAGTGTTCACGTCCAGTTGCATTACCTATTGTGCCTTACACTATGAAACCTTAGCTATTGATAGCTCAGATGTTGTAACGTTAGAGCGGGTCAGATTGCTATTTTATTCAGACCAGCACCTGGTTAGAGATGGATAAGTGTTAGAGAGTGGACCTCTAAATACAGATTATCCCCATAGCATGGTTAATCCCAACAGCCTACTTATTCCATTTCTCCTGTCTGAGGATTATCGCGGGATACAGTGAGAGGAAAATTAAACACACTCCTCTCATCTTGTCTATACCTATTATTTTTCCCCGGCTACTAGGACCCTTTTTGTAGCAGGCACAACTGTTAGGATGTAATAAACATAAATTTCTGTAGTCACTCAATTATCTTTGTGTCAATATCAACAATGGCCAGCAGTGTTGTCTTCTATTGATTTATGTTTGTAATGTTGGTGGTTATTTTGAGAGAAGAGCTATATGTGTACATCTGAAATCACAATAGTAATTTCTGCGTGTAAAATTATTATGCCATCAGTGCTACAGAAATATTCCTTGTTGTTTTATGTAACGTGTGTGCTAAAATCTTAAGGTCAATGGTTAGCCATTAATGTTATGAGGGCTGACACAAGACCACGCATGAAAATTTTGTAGTGATGGGTAGAGGTGGTTCTGTAGAGGTAAGAGAAACTGCTGAAAGCGATGAGGCAGCTGTTTGAGCCCTTGAAACGCTTACTGAGGGAACCCTGTGGACAACGAAACAGCAGGCAGAGGCCCGGACTGCGAGGACGACGAGTCCACTCTAGTCAGGGCAGGAACAGCGATGTTAAGTGAGTGGATTTGTACAGAAATAATCTGTTTGGATCATGTTAGCCGCCTTCGTTGGCGCAGAGGAAATAACAACGCACTCAACAGCAGACTCAGTCTTGTGGTTCTTGCTGACAATGGATAAGAAATTAGATAACCAGGATAAACTATTCCATAAACGATCTGATGATCAAGACCAGAAATTAGATGAGCAAATGAAGGTCCTCAAGAAAAAATGTGACAACCAAAACAAAGAGTTAGATAATTCGGTGGCTAGAGTAGATACGGTGGTCATCGACAGTCAGGTAGCTATTGACTCGATTCAGATAGAAGTAAAGGAAGTAAGGCAAGGTTTGAGTAATATGGTTGAGAATTTTGAGGACAAGATGACGGCCATCAAGCATGATTCAATAGGGCGTAAAAGTGTGGCGCCAGACAGGAAACAAGTTAAAGAAGTCGTGAAGGAAACGTGTACAGAGTATCATGAAATTCAATGTTGTGTATGTCATCAGGTGGCGCAACAAGGGATTGTATAACAGGCACAGAGGTATGAAGCTGGCAAGGTTGCAGGGAAGTTCGAAGCACGTGCATTAGCCGTGGAGCAAATTTCGTTGAGAGGTAAAGAGGAATCTGGTAGAACACAACGTGCTGCCATGTGCGAGAATGAGGAAGTATGTTCACTGCAAAGATTCAAGTAGGTGCAGCTCGAAACAAATATAAGACCCGGGGAGGCGCCAGTGGTATTGCAGCGGGCAAACACAGGCAGAGAGGGTTCCCATGCGGGTGAAATTCATATAATCATTGGAGAAGAAAAGAGGAATAGAAAGAGATGGAGAGAAACAGTGGAAATAATGGACCTGGAAGAATGGCTCTGTGAAGTACGTCTCCCGAAGCAGCTCATATGAATCAGACCAGATAAGCTGATGTTGAATAATAATATAGAAGACATTCTGTGTCGGTATTGAATTACTCTGTTTACAGATGCTGCAAAGAACAGCATCCCAAAATGCAGTCATGTCAGTTTGATAATGCACTTTCATCATCTTGGACAAATATATTAAAAATGAAATTTATATGGAGCCATTTGCACGATAAAGCAAGCGCCAGGATGTAAATTCTAATGCGTGAATGTCAAAAACGCGACGACTTGTGAAAGGCGTTATAGAATGAATTGTGTTCATGGATTATTCAGGACAAAATCAAATGTAATCATATGAATGAAAATTACAATTAAAGCAGTGATCGTGATCTAGTAAAGTTTTTCAGGGACATGCACAAAGAGAACTGTTAACTTGACCTTACGAATCCACAGAACGTATTCGGATCTGCATAACGAAGCTACGATACAAATTGCGACAGGAGTCAGTCACTGTCGGAAGAAACGTGAGTGATGTGGTTCTATTTCTTGTTGTAGGAGGCTAGGCGGTGATCAAGGATTGTATGGACATAGAACCACGAGAAGATTTTGGTTTGAGAAAAGACAATGTCCCATGTTCTTCAGAGAACCAAAATTTTAGCCAGTGGCACAGGAGCTGAGACCATGTATCATGTGGCCAGCATCCCTATTATCATAACCTGCGGTGTTTCGAAGGACATGGGTAGTGCGTGAACGTTGGTCCTATTCCCCACATAGTAGAAATGTAGTCAGCTGAGTTGCATCAGGATGACGATCCTCGAGAAAACGTAGACGGTTCGCGACTTCACAAGGGACTAACGTAGTTGTAGTGAGAAGTTTTGTGTATGGAATTTGGCGAGCTCAGGAAAGATTACTTGAAGAACCCAGTGAATCAATCTGCTTCAGTCATCCAATATGATGTGTAGAAATTAATAATGTTGTAGCATGTTGTGTCCTCAAGCCAGGTAGTAAAGTGTCGGTGATATGAGAAGGTAGCTTTAATAGTTGTAATGTGAATAAAGCCTAGTCAACAGTGCCGTTGCGGAAAGCTAAAGTTGGAGGTGCATTTCAGAGGAAAAGTGTAAATTTGAAACAGCAAGTTCAAGCAGACTTCGTATCTTAGCTGCATGTCTTTAGTGAAATCTTTCTAATCATTTCCACATCAACATTGATTGTAAATGAAGATAGATTCGATGCACGTGTGTCCGGAGGAATTTCCATGCACGAATCCCTTAATTTAAGAGTTTTTTAAGGAGTAATTGACAAAAAATTAGAAGTAATTCCTGACACACGACAGCAACATTTCGTAGGTATAACGTGCCACCCCGTCTTCAGTCCGGAAAAAAGTGCGTCACTTGTTTATATAGCCTCAACTTACTATCGATTTTTATGTGCTGGAAGAATGAAAAGATTAAGCTGCTTATATAGTTTCCTCAAATTTTTGTGTTAAAATGTTGCAGATATGTGATACCTGATGGTCGAGAAAAGCTGTGTCCTGTCACGTCAGGGAGTTTGAAACATCCGGCCGACTGCTGAATCGCGGCGTGCGCCAAAGATAACAGCTACGATGCAGCTGGCCACTTCGAACATTTGCCGGCGACCACAAAGAAGAAACACATATTGTTAAAGAGAGAATTAGCGTGATATGTATGGTCGCAGAGAATGGTGCTTGGGTTGTCCTTTTGGAATTTCAGGAGTAGTGTTCGAGTATCGTTCGAGCAGTGAGCCTCGAGAGAGACCACCTCAAAAGCGTGATGAGATCGGCTCACACTTACGATACATGAACTAGTCTGCAATGAGGATAGAACTGAAATGTGTTCCAAGCAGTTATAAGTCGTTTAGAAAGGTATTTTGAGAAGATTATCGGCTTGTGTAGAAAATGATTATTTCGCCGATTTTGGTAGAGTGTAGATTCAGGTACAGGAAAAGCTCCGATTTATGAAGTGTGAGATTAGTTTCTTCTATTTGTGGTTAATGGTGCGTCGTGCTACTTAATAGCCACACGATGGTAGACGAACCGTGCTTCAATATGTTTGTAAGTTTTTCTGTTGGATGGTGTATGTGAGGAGACGTGTTCACGCGAAGTCGTTCATTTATTTTGTGATTGAGAAAGCGTTGCATTGCATTATTGTGGCTGTAAAAGTGTACGCAAGCACTAAGGGATAGTAAATTAGCGATATTTGGTAAGGATGTAACGTGTGACTTCGGCTCGAGCGTCGGAATTTAGCGAATTCCGGAAATCTCATTGCGTGCACTGATTATGTTGTCTATAAAAATGTTATTTATGGAGAAACAATCGGAAGCTTATTGAGAATGTGAGAGCTTTTCCGTTTGGCCTTTAACGACAAGTCAAGAACCATTTAAAAGAAAAGACGCTAATTCTCTCTGAAAGAGATAATCGAATGCTGTGTTGAGAGTTTTAAAAACTTGTGGGTCGCGGAAATCAACGCCTGAAGTGGCCGAATTTGTCTGATTATTTGAAGTTCATATAGCTGAAAAGTGGCGGTGACACTCAGGTTCTTTTTAATTTTTTTTATTACATTTCTGCTTAGTGGTGTTTTGAATAGATAACCAGCGCTCTTAAAACAAAAAGCTGGCTTGTACTTGTATTGCAGGAAATAGAAGAAAACGGTTTTAAACTGAAAATGTCAGTACCGGACTTGTCCTTTATACCCAAACTATTAAAAAAAGAATTAAAGGCTTATTTGAAAGCAGACTAATATCTCGACTATATCTTTTCGGAATAAAGTACATCCAAAGACCAATAAAGTAAAAGATTGAGTACTGTTGAAAGGAAAGCTCAAAGAAATTAAAGAGAAGGAATAGTATTTTTTTGTGAACAACTTGAAACGAAAAGAAAGATAATTAATGAGTAGACAGGGAAAGCAAATTGCGTGTTGTGGAAAAGTGATTAATTATAAATGAAATGTTATTCCATTTAATTCTAAAAGGTTGAAATTAACTAAATAGTTCATTAAGATGAAATTTCAATAGGGGTCAAGGATATTGTTGTAGCAAGGCGCTACTTATAGAGGTTATCGTTGATTGACCGCGAGACATAAACAGTATACAATTATATCTTTGCCTTGTGAACGTATTCTTCAATATAGGTTGCTATTATAGGTAAATTAAATACATCATTCTTACTCCCCGTAGACTCTCGCTTTTAGTATTTTTCTGGTGACTGATACTAGCTTTGGTGGTAGTTTATCTTTTGAACCTAGTGAACCCTGATAGTCAGATATATATATTTATCTGGTGAATTTTTCTTTGTTAGAACATGATTCTTTCTCTCAGGGATATTATCTTTTCTTATCACTTTTATTTACGTGCATAAGTAAATATGAAACGGGTTCTTCAAGGGTTGTTGTTATCCATGTACCAACTTTAGTTTTTGAACGTCATGCCTAAAATATAGCTGCCGTTAACTGAATTGAATGTAATTTTGTTAATTTCTATTCATTGATTGCAAAGGAAGGCTCGAGAGAATTTAGATTTTTGCCAAGACAAAACTTACTGAACTCGTGGAATCTGTACAATTTAAAAAAAAAATGAATTTTAACGTAAATTAATTATCTGTTCCAATTTATAAAGGTTCTCACAACGGAATCTCTCGTATTTACACTTACACTTTGAAAAATAAATTAACACTTCGGCGCGTAATGGCCGATGAGAGGCTGCATCGGAAGATGAGCTTCCCGCAGCGCAAATTAATAACATATGTGTAGTCGCTCAATGACTGATTTCCGTATTGCGAAACAAAACAGTGTGAGTACCATAAACTACGTCCTTTCTCCTTGGCCGTACAATCGCGTCTCTTAATGATCCATTTTTATTTTCATAGACAAGTTTTAAATAAAGATGCTACTTTTAATTTATCGGTGCATATCAGTTGTTTCAAGAACATTAACTTTATCTTTTATACTAAGTGATGCTGGACTGTTTCGTCACTCTTGGTATCCAGAATGCATTACCCTTTGTACTGCGCCACCCTTTAGGTACCACCAAGGTTATTAAATAATAAGGTTGGGCAGTAAGCGCTCTGCTCTGCCATTGGCTGTCCTAGTGACGTCAGCATGGAAGCAAGCGCTCACAAGCAGACGACACGGCATGCGCGTTTACGTCAAGTTTTTGGCGGAAGATTTTGTTTATACCAGAACTGAGATGTCTAAACTGCTTTTCTGCTGCTAAAATATTACAGTTAAAACTGATGAGTTATATTCTTTCGCAGCTTATGCGTCAGACATCGGTAAAATATCATATCACAACCACACTGACACACACTTGAAATTCGAAACCTCGGCTCAAATAAATCAGAAACTATTCATTTAATCGCATTGAAATGAAAAAAAATTAAATGTCGTGTAACGAGGTCCTCCCGTCGGGTAGACCGTTCACCTGGTGCAAGTCTTTCGATTTGACGCCACGAATTTACTTAAGAGCTCGAACTTGCACACACTTGTTTGTAAGAACAGCATTCCTTCTTTCTAAAGCCGCTATAGTATTCATCAAAGTAACTTTATCTGTGTCTGAAAAAAACTGTCATCTGTACATGTGCTCTTATTATGATGTTTCTTATATGGTGACAGCTTTTTCAGAGATCTCTTATGTAGTTCTCGTTTCTTATACCGTTTAGTTCTGTCTTCTGCTGCGGGTGTCACATTGACAGTCGCAGTACTGCACGGTAAATTGCACGAAGGAACTGCATCTGGCTTGAGCACTCTTTTTCGGGGCAAATTAAGCAATCCAGACTGTAAATCCCTTAAGTAATCTGTTTCTGCGAAATGGCGAGAACATATTCGTGCTTGCGCAACATTTACACTGTCTTTCCTAAAACATTTCGACAACCATAGTTTTTGTAATGTTTCATTATGCGGGAAACTGTGATACATTACGTCAGTTCCCTTTGTGCTCCTGTTGTAGAAAAAAACAGCCTGTAACAGCACAGCCTGGCATTGTAAAAATTTATTTTCTCACTCACTCGTAGATTCTCCAATAAGAATTTCACAGAACGAACCATAAACTATAGAGCAGGCGAACACAATATTGATCCCGCTGTTCACTATCGCTAACTATTTCAGTTCCGAATCAAAAATCAATTACAGCAAAAACCGTTAACACTCCCGAATACCGAATGTTTCCGCTGTTGACTGAGTACCTCAGAAGAAAGAACTCAATCAAAATACTCCTTCAAACACAAAACAACAAAAGAAAAACAATCACACACAATTCGAACTGTGTACTGTTTGGCACAGCTGCTTGCACCGTGACGTCATGCGCACAGCGGAGAAAACACGTTGCTTTCTGCGCATAGCTTTCTGCGCCCCCTCCTCCCCCCCCCTCCCCCGGATACCACTAATTCGTACGAGATACAGATGGGCCCAAAAAATGTTTCCACTGTTTAAAAGTCCATAACTGGCAAACTATTTGATGGAGTTGTCTCATCTCTGATAGTGTAATATTTTGTAGCTCTGGGGCAACCGCCACACAAGCGTTGTATTGCGTTTTTTAGTTTTTTCAGGTAGCAGTCGCCAGGAAGTCAGTGTTTTGTTCTTAGTGGCACCTAGTGTTTAAAAATAATTTTTAATTCACCCTTAACACTTCACAATATTATTCACTGTTTACAACCCATAAAAATGCCAATATTTATGTGACGTACCGTCACAATCCGTTGTTGTAATTAATATCCAGATACCTATCACTGACTCCATTATACCACGAAGAGTGTTATTGTGTCTGTCCTTTCTTACATAGTGATGTCGTACCGAGCTTAATGTGACTTATAGAGTGAGAAGCGGAATATGAAATCTTAAGTGACGTCGTTGCGTTAGTACAGACCAGTACTTCAAGCGTAGAGATTGTGTCGTTGAGGGCAGGCAAGGTCTTGTCAGTACAACATATTGTATTACTAGAGTGACCTACATTGGCCGATGTTGCTGATAGAGCTTGTTCATACAGTTTACAGAGGGGTCCAAAAAATGTATCCACTGTCCATAACTTGCAAACTAACTGACGGAGTTGTCTCATTTTTGGTGAAAGTGTAGCTTAAAGTCCAACTTAAGGATATCACTGTAGGTGTTCGAAATGGTCACCATTAACATCCACACTCAAACGATGCCACCGAACTGCAGCACGAACTACTGACTGCAACGTGTTCAGTTGGATATCTGCACATGACTGTACGATGGATTATCGAAGTTCATCCGATGTGCGTGACTTTTGTCGATAAACGATGTCCTTTAGTGTTCCCCACAGGTAAAAGTCCATAGGAGTTAGGTCTGGGGAACGTGGTGGATACTCCACAGCACCTCTACGGTCTAACCATCTACCTGGTATATTTTCGTCGAGATACGCCCATCACGATTTTGGTAATGGGCTGGGGCACCGTCTTGTTGAAAGTAAACTATTCCGACTCCATAGAAGTCTTGGATGGCAGGTAAAATGGATGTGTGAAGCTGTAACTGTGCCGTCAAAGAAGAATAGCCCAATCAAGCCCTGTTAAGAAAACCCACACCACACATTTACTCCTGGCAAATTCACGGCTTTGTCCAGATGGACGTTCGGATTTCCGGCTCCTAGTAGATGCAACTGTGGCAATGTATCGTACCATTGAGTTTGAACTGTGCCTCATCAGGCCACACAAACATCTCTGCAAACTCCTCATCGTTGCCCACCATGTTAGTAAACCACTCGCAGTCCTCCGTTCTACGATCTGGGTTGTCGTCGTTCATTGCGTGTAGCAGTCGTGGGATGTACAACTTCCACTTTGCCGTCTTCAAAATTCGCCGAACACTTGAGCGACGCACTTCAGTTTCACGGGCACTCTTTCTCACAGACTTCTGTGGTGAGCAAGTGAATTGTTGTACCACACGACGGGAGTTAGCTGGACTTGTTACTGTTACAGGTCGTCCAGATCGTTGTTCGTTTACATCTTTAACACAGCGTTCGGCTTCAAATTTGTCTCGAGTGCGACGAATCGTTAAACGTGTCGGTGGCTCTGTTTGGTATTCGTTTCGCCATTGCCACAGAACCTCATTAATGTTTTCGTACTTAAAATACCACTTCAAAACTGACTTCCTTTCATCTAATGTAAGCCGTGCGCCAGCCATGTTTACTCGAGTAACTAGGTGCCACTAAGAACAAAACACAGACTTCCTAGCGACTGCCATCTGACAAAACTAAAAAACTCAATACAACACTTGTGTGGCGATTGCCGGAACTACAAAATATTACACTACCAAAGATGAGACATCTCCATCAAATATTTTGCCAGTTATGGACTTTTAAACAGTGGATACATTTTTTGGACCCATCTGTATCTCGTACGAGTTTGTGGTGTCTAAAGGGTGGCGCAGTACAAAGGGTAATGCATTCTGGATGCCAAGAGTGACGAAACAGCCCAGCATGTCAGAGCAGGAGATGAACATAATGAATTAATAAATTTTCTCTGCATGAATATAAAGGTATTCTTGGAGTCAGCAGGAACCATCTGGAATTTTACATAGCGTTTCAAGATCGTGACCTCAGACTAGGTGATAAAATTCTGAATAAATCGCATAGGTGTTCGAGAAGGAATCAACTTTTGCTGAGTAAATTTTTAGTATGTATAATGGTCCACTCTGCATGTAAAGACCAACTGATGCAAAGACGTTCGAGGCAGAGACGATCCGGACCGTAAGATTCCGTGGATTGTATCATGTTAATAACATAAACTACTTGTGAGACTAAGTGCCTATGTAGAAGTTAGGGATTCTTTTCAAATGTTTGTCTAAGTTCGCCTGGAGGGACTAACCACTCACCAGAATTTTGTTCGTTGCTTTGTGTCATAGTAGAAAGTTCCTTGTTGAAGCTCATAGTATGGACTGCTTAACTTAAAGAGACGCAGATATCGTGAGTATCTGACAAGCTATCAGTTTGTTTCACCCGTTTTATAGGAAATAAGGCACTTGTGTTTGTGTGCATTTTATAACAATACTAACTGAAAATTTTTCTATTTTCCTGCGTCAGACTCGGTGTGAGATGATCCTTGACAGTTTCTGTAGCCTGGGCGCAGCTGCTTCGTGTGTCTAGACGCGATTTTGTAAACTTCTCTATAGGCAGCTGTAGTTTTCGCCTGCAGCCGTTTGCGGCTTAAAACTGTCAGAAGCACCACCAGGCTTCAGGCATTTCCTTAAGTTGACTCAACTATAGGAGTGTCCTGTTAGTAAATATGAAATGCATTAAAACCTGTTGCATGATGCGGGCTTTTTCACGCGTCTCATTCTTTATCAAGTTATATCTCTTGAAATGTGTGTTGTACAATGATGTGTTTATGTAGCTACATTCTGCGCATTTGTGGATACTGTCTACGAAATATGTTGTGAGAAGAGTTAGTAGCAAAGAAGTAATAAATTTAAACGTCATTCATGATGTGTCAGTTTTTCGCGCATTTCACTGTTCATGACGTCATATCTTCTGAACTATGATAGACAGATGGTTCATACCCTCACAGAGATTTTGGCTGAAAGTAAGGGACAGTGTACCAAGTTTGATCGAAATCGGTTCAGTGGTTCAGGAAGAGATGTGGAACACACACACACACACACACACACACACACACACACACACACACACACAGCTCTTGAGACAATAAGTATCTAGGGTGAACTAACGGTTTATTTTCAAATGTTTGCCTAAATGTGGCAGGATGGAGTAAGTACTCCCCAGAATTTTATTCCTTGGTTTGTGTCAAAGTAGGAATGTCGTTAGTGAAGATCATAGTGTGGAATGGTTAATTTTAAGCGATGCATATAGCGCGAATATTTGACAAGGTATCACTTTTACTCAGCAGTTTCGTAGCAAACAAGAGGCTTTCTTGCAATCCAGAACGAATTCATGGTAAGTAACTTCTTTACAATTGTTCTCCATGTTACACGTGGCCATGCCTGCACAGACAGTGGTCTCTCATCGATTTTAAATGGCCTTCATATTGGGCACCATGTACTTGCTAATGTAATGTAAATTTAATGATATTTGCATGTGAATTTTGTGAGAATCAAGAACGGTTAAATGGTGAATAATGTATATGCTGTTGTCTTACACACACATGGTGCCATACTTTGGTTCTAAGTGTATGTACATCAGACAGAGTGTATTATGACCCAGACACAAACCCCGCCATATAGTTACTGAGGACACCAACCTAAATAGCCTGGTCCGTCATGAAATCACGACACCTTTAATATCTACGAACATAAATTGTAAGAATACAAACTGAGAATAGGAATGAGTGGGATAGTCAAGCTGAGTGAATTAAAATACTTTTCTTTCTTTGACTGCTAACATCCAACCTGTTGTTCCTTGCATTATCGAATCTCAGCTGTTGATTCCCTAGATGTTGTAACGGATAAGATCGCTGTTTTATTCAGACAAGCACCTGGTCAGAGATCTAAAGTGGACCTTTAAATTCAGTTTATCCCCAAAGCAAGGTTAATTCCATCACCACTCTTATCCTATATCTCCCATGTTGCAATTTTCCCAACGTACAACGAGATGGTAATTGAAACACCATCGTCTCAATGAATATGTGTTACTCGCGCAGAATCTTACAGATACATTAGCAAAAATGAGACACAAATGCTTTCCATGGGAGCTTGACTGCTGTTGGCATTTTCAGCTTGTTCCAAATGCCTTAACCTAACTAACTCGTTTGTTAATGGAGTTTGTGGGTGTCAAACTAGTATGAACATTTCTAGACAGTATTCATAAACATCCTAGAAAGTTGTTAAAGGCGGGGGCAGGGAGCACCATAAAAATGATTCAAATCTATCCACAATCAGATTTAAGGTTTCTGATTTTATGTCCTTAGATAATCCACAACTTTTAGAGAGTACGTATCTATTCTATAAACATTTCATTCATCGCACTCCTACACATCTTGTTGCCATTAAATAACCTCACACTAATTGGTCACAAGTGCCGACAAACGCCCAGGCCATTATACCGGTATCATTCACAGTAGTTAGACATATTGTGCTGCACCTTATTACGGATGCTTATCTAATCATGTCGAACAACTATACAATAAAGCTCCGTCCCTGGGAGTTATGTGAAGTGTAAATTTAGAAATGTATGTGGAAATTGTTGAAGACTAAGCTCATCTATGTACCACAGATGTAACTCTACGGTTACCTTCTGAAAGTCCCTGTAATGAGCTTTTCAAGTACCTTACACTGTTTTTCGGATTGTGTAGCGTCTATTGTTCATTGCTCGTGCAGGACAGACAGTTAATGATGAAATGAACTTGTTTGAAAGTGAAACATTCTTTCGATGTGCAATATCGGTTGTAGGTGCACACCAAAAATATGAGGAAACAGTTGTTGAAATGCTTTAACTTTATTTTTAGTTTTTAAATTGACGAATGTTTGTTAATTACATTTAAATAATGAACTTGAATAACAACAAAATCAATGCGAGCACAAAAAAACAAAAAAACGAAGAGCACTGAACAAACGAGGGAAAGAATAACGTGAACTCAGAATAGTAAAAATCCTGATAGAACAAAGAAAACTTCATCAGACTGAAGCGGCTCCCGAAGCGTTTTCGCTGAGACTTTCGGCTGCCACCTCCTCCATCTCTTCGCAATCTTGGGTCACCTTCGCTGCATCCTGCTAGGCAAACATGATGTAGTTGCGCCATTAAAATGCACAACATTTTTCACCCAGAACTTACATGACAAAATAAAAGTAGCTAAGAGTCTTGAGACGTTGTGATGAATAAAGTGTTGTACGGAGCAACATTATTTTGTGTGCGATACAAATGAAGTCTAAAGAGAAACAAAATTTGAAACGCATTGCTAATGCTTAACAGTTAATAAGTTACACACAGAACTATTAACGAACAGGAACCTTAAAGCTGATGAAAGTGTTATATGGTTTGAAAATGTAAGTCTTCTAATATCACTGACCGTAAAACAGGATTGCGTTGAAGAACTCTTACTGGTCGTAATGCCGTAACTGGAAAAAGATTCACTAATCACTGGCAATTTATCATTTAAATTGTCTCTAGAAGGTAACTCCTTCCTTGTAATAGGTTTTGATACGGGTATGGGTAATGTTATGGGATGGTTTTTCTAATATTGATGTTGCAAATAAGAGAAGCTCCTCTCAAGTATTCTTCTCACTAGGAGTAATCACAACTCACTGCACACTTCCACTCAGTGAAGAACAGTGTATCAGTTTCAAGCGTTACGGGGTTTCGGCACTCACAGGTGCTACAGAATTCCTCATATGCTCTCATTCCCTGAGTTTACAGAGCAGCTCATTTGACATACAGTGAACCCAGCCATTTCCAGGAAACCTACTTCACTTTAAACATATGGGGAAATGCATGACGCTATTCCGGGTACCAGGAAATGTTGGAATTTGTGATTAGAGATGTTGCAGACAGAAGGACCAGACACTGCCAACAATTGCACGGTGGGAAGCCTCACAGTATGCAGCAGCCTCACTCTCGAGCCACAGTACCACGTGCCAGTGGGACAGCGACCAGCCGGCCGTGGCAGGTGAAGCCCACTACCTACCTGTGGCGTACCTCATTCCAGCCCCTGATGCGGCGCAGCGTCCTCATTTGGATCTCTATTTGACAGCTTCATGATGCATCGATTCCTGATCCACTAAGAAGCCTCGCCACTGTACACCGAATCTTGGAAAGTTGCACTCAGTTTACTGGCGTGTGGGCAATTCACAATTTGGGTACGACTTGTGCCATCTTCTATGTGATGGCATATAGTGCCTTAATTGAGAAAATTCACTTAGTTTTATCAGCAGGTTTGGCTAGTCCATCCAACATTCCCTCTTTTAGACCTCTTTCAGAATTTACGTATTTTTTTGTATTTTCTTTGATATCTTTTTTAGACACTTTCGATGTTTCTTTAAAGAACTATGTCCCTGTTTTGTATAGATAGGGTATTTTGCATTATTAAACCCACATTATATGATTTTTTTATGGTTCTGTGCATTCTGTATGACCTTGCCACATTGGGGTGGTTTCTGTTTCTTACAGTACAAGTTACCCACACCACAGGTGCAACCATACTGAAGAAGTTTCTGTGCAGAGCTCGAACTAATATACAGTTCCTGAAGAAGGGTATCAGCAGTTTCAGAAGTTTGAGAGGTCGCAGTATGAATGAATGGCTGCACTTGCACTTAAGTAATAGTAAACATGTCGTTTCTGTGCTGATACTGTGAACAGCCGAAGAACAAGGAAATTTCTTCAAGAGTTGGTCTAATTATGAATAAGAACACAGGAATGGTGCAGAACAGCAAGGTGAACTTACTATCTACGTCTACATCTACATTCATACTCCGCAAACCACCTAACGGTGTGTGGCGGAGGGCACTGTCATTACCTCCCTTTTCTGTTCCAGTCTCGATGGTTCGCGGGAAGAACGACTGTCTGAAAGCCTCCGTGCGCGCTCGAATCTCTCTAGTTTTACATTCGTGATCTCCACGGGAGGTATAACTAGGGGGAAGCAGTGTATTCGATACCTCTCGAAACCTGGCGAGCAAGCTACACCGCGATGCAGAGCGCCTCTCTTGCAAAGTCTACCACTTGAGTTTGCTAAACATCTCCGTAATGCTATCACTGTTACCAAATAACCCTGTGACGAAACGCGCCGCTCTTCTTTGGATCTTCTCTATCTCCTCCGTCAACCCGATCTGGTACGGATCCCACACTGATGAGCAATACTCAAGTAGACGTCGAAAGAGTGTTTTGTAAGCCACCTCCTTTGTTGATGGATTACATTTTCTAAGGACTCTCCCAATGAATCTCAACCTGGTACTCGCCTTACCAACAATTAATTTTATATGATCATTCCACTTCAAATCGTTCCGCACTCATACTCCCAGATATTTTACAGAAGTAACTGCCACCAGTGTTTGTTCCGCTATCATATAATCATACTATAAAGGATCCTTCTTTCTATGTATTCGCAATACATTACATTTGTCTATGTTAAGGGTCAGTTGCCACTCCCTACACCAAGTGCCTAGCTGCAGATCTTCCTGCATTTCGCTACAATTTTCTAATGCTGCAACTTCTCTGTATACAACACAAAAGTCAGTCCCGCATCGTTAGTACAAGTACAGTAGACTACTAAATCCGGGGATTATCATGATTTGGAAAGAATGTATGAGGCGATAAAGTAAACTATTCATAGCGTGAAGAATACGAAATTTTAACTGTGATGGGAGGCTAGAATTCAACCGCAGGGTACAGAGGAGAGTAAAGTAATAGGGGACTGAATTAAAAAGGAAGTCTCAGAGTAGTAATCTGCACGGACATCAGTTTAAGTCAGTTTAAAACTAAAACCTGTTAGAAGCCTCGAGAAATCAGAAGATTTCAGACAGATTATGCAATGGCAAGACAGAGTCTTAGGAACCAGATTTTAAACAGATTTAAGTTTCCAGGAGCAATTATGAACTCTGTCCGTAAATTGTCGGCTGTTAACTGCTTTTTGAAACTGAAGAAGCTGCAAAAAGATATGAAATATATTTAAAGGCAACGATATTTTTATACTGTAATATTGTTTCCGACTGATTAGTAATATATTCATTTATGACATTCTCGGCGTAATTTATTTTAGCTCCTGCTTTCCTATCCCCTCAGGTTCATTACTCATAGGTTCAATACCGCTAACAGTTTTGCTTAATCTCACTTATATATTAAAGCGCATAGCATTTTTTCAGTAATAAGTAGTACTCTATTTGTTTGCGCTACTGTCACTGTTTACTGTGTGACGGGGCAGATGAGTCTGTGATATTGGTGACCATGTTTACATTACAGACCACATTATCTAACTAACTTACACAGTTAAGGAAGCAATAACATGACTCAAAAGGTACTTAGCCTCACTTGTAATCGATAGAACAGTTCAGCTATGGTGTGGTCGAGCTCTTCGGCAAAGTTTAATATCGCTGTTAGCGACAAACCAAACAAAGATGTTATTCCACAGAAAATTGGAATTTGATGCAGTTGCGTTACGTCGATAACGACTTTGTCGTAAAGAGAAAGTGGATTGCTAGTATTGCACCGTTGCCTCAGACCAACAGATCTGTCAGTAGCCTTCGGTCAGTCTGAATTTCCAGGACAGAGTTATATATATATATATATATATATATATATATATATATATATATATATATATATATATATATATATATGGTGAATGTGAAGGCGTTTTAGGCTGCCGCGCGTCACGCGAGTAATATATCCGGAACGGTGTCAATTTTACAACATAAGCTTACTTTTCCTGAGTAATACCTTAAAGTTCGACCATACGTTTCTATTACGATCATCTAAGCAAAGGACGTTACAATATTAGATTGTAATGAAGTGACTCAATTCCTTAGTCCTACTTGTAAACATGATATTCGCATGCATTTTACAGTCATCGAGGTTCGTCCGAATCATGAGATTGATTCAGATGGCTGAGTGGCTAATTCTGCAGTGTGTACAGTCTCAGATGTAACTGGTTTTTCGCTTTCACCCTCTCTGACCATTTCCACGTGCTTACTCTTCAAGGTAGCAATGATATTGACTTACCTCAGCGGGGCCCTCTTGCTGCGCATCGACGAATTTCATCTATTATTCTTTGGTTACAGTGTAAGGTTTAGCAGTCAGTTCCGGGTTGAGGTCCTCCATTATCGGAATTAATTCAGCTATCTCATTCACTTTGGAACGCTCAATACCTCGGACCTGTGGAGGGATTGATTTTATACCATGAGTTATTCGGTTACGATGGCACATGTCTAACAGACAGAAAATTACAAACAAGACTTACCATTCTCAAAAATATTATATAATAAATAATCAGCCCTCAACTGTAGCCGGTAAATTTTATGAAACGCGATACTATAAATTTCAATTAAAAATTCAGATATAAAATAAAAGACAATTGTGAGGTACAAGAATGAAAAAACGGAGAAAATATTTTTAAGAAGTACACTTAATTGAATAAGGGGTAGGTTGGCGTGACTGTTGCTATGGCACCTGTACAGCGTTGCTATGGCACCTGTACAGCGTTAACTAGGGACTAGAAAAAAAAATTCTGAAGATGTTCAGAGCTTAGAATATAAGAACCAGATTATTGCTTATGTAGTGTTTAGTGTAACAAGAATAGCGTATGAGAAGAATTAAGCCCTTCAGAAGATTAATGATCTCAGATGTGATGAATTGTCTGTTGCTCATTTTGTATGCAACATTTTTGTCGGTGTTCTGTTTACTACTTACGACAGTACAGAACATACCTACAGCGTGTTAGGGGTATAAGTGTAGATATTGTGATTAGTATTACCTTAATATATACGCACTTCAGAGTGTTAATTGCGTCTTATCTGCATCTAACAGTCTTCCAAGAAACACTACCTTATGTTTTCTGCAGTCTTCCAAGAAACACTACCTTATGTTTTCTGCTTGGTCGGAACTTCACCACTAAGTGGACTACGCCTGTCACGATATAGTAACCGTTTGTGTCCACTCATCCAAACTTCAATACCTGACCTGATGCCCATAGGGAAATAATCATTAATGGCTTCGCCTTGCTACATGTACTTGGAATTACTACTCAACCTAAAACCATACTACAACTGGTAGCTTTAGTTATTAGTCTGCAATTGAAGTAAATACTGATCTAATGTTGTTGAGTACACTGTCCTCAGTCACCAGTAAAAACATGTGCACTTATACCCATAACACCCTATATGAACAGCAAGTACGTTGCAAAGTATGCATCCAGTTGTAAAGGGAGTGTGATAATTTAAATGTAATTTATTTTTATTTGCGTATTGAACACTTAGGATCACGCTATAATTTCATTTCTTATTTGTTGAAGTTTCCTCTTCTCCAGTACTACTTCATATGGACGCTGGGCTATTGCTTCTGTTCATCCGTCGAGGCTCTTCCAGTCTTCTTAGTTCTTTCGACTTAAAATCCTTCCAAATTTTGAATCGTGGTCCCAAATGTGTGCGTATTTAATATCTAAACTTCCTGAAAGTTGAACCTTTACAAATCATTACAAGCTTCCTAAATCCATGTAGTTGTTGTCTTTTCTTTCCACAGGTAGTCGAATATCCTTTTGGGTAGCCTGGTTTTGTTCATTCTATAGAGGTGTCATAGAAATGGTACCCTCCTCTTTCTCGTGGTCTCCGAGATTTTCTCTACCTTTTTGTAGATTTCATTTCTACTTGAAGTTTCCAGCCAATTTCAACCTGGGTTGGGTCCATGATTTTCTGTAATATTCTTCTTTCTAGTATCTCCAGCTTCTCCAACTTGTAATTCATTGAGAGGCATTCGTTAGCATTCAGGCGCTCTGTTTTTACCACAGAATTGCAGTGGTTTATTTTGGCGTTCTGAGAGACGCACTTTTCCTTGTAAATGTTTTAATTAATCTGTAAGCTCTCTCTGTTTTTGAGATGCGGTGCCCCCACAGCACCTTTCTCCAGTCCGTTCTCTTGTATGGCTTCACGGAGCTGATTGAAGTTTTTTACCCTCTCAGTCCGTTAAATCTCTGTTTCAAGGAATTATGATCCATGTTTGTCACTTGTCATGAATTTGGACTTCTGTTTCGAGATCCTAGGTCCTGTCTTGCAAGCGATCCTTTCTAGTAGGTTGATCTGTATGGATGCTTCTTCTAAGTTCTCTGAAAGTGTTGCCACATCATCAGCGAAAGCCAACCAGTTGACTTTGGTTCCTCCAGATTTTCTTTCTAGACAGATTGGGACAAATCTCTTGATTTCCAAGTTCAGAATTCCAAATTCTCACAATCTTCCCCAGGACACAGTTAAATAGTATTGGCGATAATCCATCGTCTTGTCGCATATCTGTCCTTATTTAAAGTAGTTGGGACAATTCTCCCATAAACCTCACTTCGGAAGTTGTGCCTGTTAAGGTTTCTGTGATAATGTTTGCCAGCTTATCTTTGTCGCCAAATTCTCTAATGATCCTATATAGGGTCTCTCCATTTTAATATTATCACTTTTTATCACGTGTCAAAGTTAAATACTGTGGGGTCTTGCCCACTCGTCACTATTAGGGTACATAAGGGATGCAGCGTTCTCGGAATGTTACACAACAGTTCAAACAAATAACATTTGTAGTTTTATTTCTATAAAGCAGTTGACAATATTTAACCTTTTGAGATTTACAGTTAGTAGTCACAAACGAGGGGCGACAGGCAATATATATAGCCGGCCGCGGTGGTCTCGCGGTTCTAGGCGCGCAGTCCGGAACCGTGCGACTGCTACGGTCGCAGGTTCGAATCCTGCCTCGGGCATGGATGTGTGTGATGTTCTTAGGTTAGTTAGGTTTAAGTAGTTCTAAGTTCTAGGGGACTAATGAACACAGCAGTTGAGTCCCATAGTGCTCAGAGCCGTTTGAACCATTTTTTTGAACAGGCAATATAATTAAGAGTCCTTGATATGTGAACTGTTCAGGCAAGTTGACACACGTGCCTGATAACTAACGTCCGCGATCCGGTGAAGATCTGTGGGGTCGAGGCTATTTTTTTTCTTTATTGTAGTTTTAAAACCTGTACAACAGGCAGGTTGTCAGCAGCGTTCTATGCTGCTCTTCAGCCATAGGATACAAAATGAGAAAAAAACAGAAAGATTACACATAGGTTACAGAACGGTGGGCAAGAAAACAGTTGACACAGAAAGGCAAACACGGAGCCGTTCACACTCGACGATACTCCACACTTGAAACTGTTGACACGACGCACAAACACGGAAGACGGCGATGGCACAGGGGAACGATGGAGTGCGACGGTGAACACTGAACACTAAACACGACGGCACACACGAGACACTGATGGCGATGATCTCCAGCGCGCGAAAGTCCACGTAGCGTGTGCGAGTCCGGGGACCCGCCAAGAGGGGAAGAAGGGCGGGGGGGGGGGGCGGTGGAGAGGGGAGAAAAAAAGTGCCAATGGCTGAGGAAATGGGAGGTGGAGTAGAGGGACAGGGGAGGGGAAGCCCGGGGGAGGAGTGGGGAGAAAGGGATGAGGGAGGGAGGGTGCCCAAAGGAACAGAGACAGGAAGAGGGAAGGAGGATCAAATTTGGTAGGAGGGGTATATGGAGGGAAGGAGGACATCATCAGGGAGGGGGAGCTGGCGGAAGCCACCTTGGGAGAGAGTAAGGAGGGTGGAGACCGGGTGGGACGTGGGAATACAGGTGCAGCAGCGGGTGGGGGCGGGAGAGGATGGGCAAGACAAGTGGGTGAGGAGGATCGAGTTTGCGGGAGGAAAAGGAGGAGGTGGGGGAATGGAATGAGATCGTACAGGATCCGCGTGGGAGAGGGGAGACGGATGCGATAGGCGAGGCGGAGAGCATCGCGTTCAAGGATTTGGAGGGATTTGTAAAAGGTAGCAGGGGCGGAGATCCAGGCCGGATGGGCGTAACAAAGGATAGAGCGGATGAGGGATGCATAGGTGTGGAGTATGGTGGAGGGGTCTAGACCCCACGTACGACCGAAAATAAGCTTGAGGAGATGGAGACGGGAGTTTGCCTTGGCTTGGATTGTCCGGAGATGTGGGGTCCAGGAGAGTCGACGGTCGAGGGTGACGCCAAGGTACTTGAGAGTGGGGGTGAGGGCGATAGGACGGCCATAGACGGTGAGATAGAAATCAAGGAGGCGGAAGGAAGGGGTGGTTTTGCCTACAATGATCGCCTGGGTTTTGGAGGGACTGACCTTGAGCAACCACTGGTTGCACCAAGCGGTGAACCGGTCAAGATGGGATTGGAGAAGGTGTTGGGAAAGCTGCAGTGTGGGGGCAAGGGCAAGGAAGGTGGTGTCATCGGCAAACTGGAGAAGGTGAACGGAGGGTGACGGCGGCGGCATGTCCGCCATATACAAAAGGTACAGAAGGGGAGAGAGGACGGAGCCTTGGGGCACACCGGTGGAGGGAAAAATGGTGTAGGAATCTGTGTTATGGATGGTGACGTAGGAAGGACGGCGGGAGAGAAAGTAGCCGATCAGACAGACGTAATTAATGGGAAGGGCGAAGGTTTGGAGCTTGAAGAGGAGACTGGAATGCCATACGAGGTCATAAGCACGTTCGAGGTCCAGGGAGAGGAAGATTGCAGAGCGACGGGAATTAAGCTGTTCGGAAAGGAGATGAGTGAGGTGAAGGAGAAGGTCGTTGGAAGAGAAAGGTGGCCGAAAGCCACACTGGGTGATGGGAAGGAGGCGGTGCTGGCGGAGATGCTGGTGGATGCGGCGGGTGAGGATAGATTCCAGGACCTTGCTGAAGACCGAGGTAAGGCTGATGGGACGGTAGTAGGAGACGGTGGATGGCAGTTTACCAGGTTTAAGGAACGTCAGTATACATGAGGTTTTCCACAGGTCAGGGTAGTAACCAGTGGAGAGGACTACATTGTAGAGCCTGGCGAGGGTGGAGAGGAAAGAGACAGGAGCTTCACGAAGGTGACAGTAGGTGACACGATCGTGACCAGGAGCGGTGTTGTGTTTGGTGCGGAGTGTAGCAATGAGATCCTGTTTAGTGATAGGGGCATTGAGTTCTGTGTGTGCAATGTTGTCCAAGTACTGGAAATCAGGCGCTAGGGGAGGGACAGAGATGTCAGTTCGATCGTGGACATCCGGGAAGAGGGAGTAATCGAACTGGGGACCGTCGGGGATGGAAAATACATCAGAGAGGTAGGAGGCAAAGTGATTGGCCTTACTAAGGGTGTCAGGGAATGGGTCATCATTATGGAGGAGGGTTTAGTTCTGGTAGGGCGATGGAAGGCTGACCAAAACTTGGACGAGTTGATAGGTACTGTAGCATTCAAACAGGTGCATGTCTGTCGCCAGTCCCGGCGTTTCTTGGCTACGAGCAAATTACGAATGTGTCGCTGGAGTTGCCGGTGGCGTCGTAATGTGTCCGGGTCACGCGTGTGGAGGAAGGCACGGTAGAGACGACGGGATTCACAGATTAGGAGGACAGCCTGTGGGGGTAAGGTAGGACGGTGGGGGTGGATGGCGACAGTAGGGACATGGGCCTCCACGGCCTCAGATAAGGTCTGCTGGAGAAAGGAGGCAGCATGGGTTACATTGTCAGGGTGACAGTAGGTGAAGGGGTTGCTATCGACCTGGTTGGAGAGGGTATCCCGGTAGGCATTCCAGTTGGCACGGGAACAGTCATGGATATACTTTGGGGGAGGGTCATTACGAGGGTCGGGGCGGGGGCGACGACCATCGGAAACAGTGAGGAGGACAGGGAGATGGTCGCTACCAATAGGCTCCAGGACATCCACCGTTATGCGGCCAAGGAGGTTAGGGGAGGAAAGGATAACATCGGGAGTGGAGCTGGATTTGGGATGGGTGTTCTGGGGGATGGGGATGAGGTCCCCTTGAAGGGAGGAGAGGAACCGATGCCACCGCCGTAACTGGGCGGCGGAACGACTATGGATGTAGAGGTCGGCGGCGATCATGTAGGAAGAGAAGGTACGGTCAATGTGGCAGAGGAAGTCGAAGGGAATAGGTACGTTAGGGCGGATATAGATGGTGGCGCAGGTGATGGTAAGGCCAGGGAAGAAGAGACTAAGGATCAGGTGTTCGGTGGGGTCGGGAAGGAGAGGTTGGAGCCATACTGGGATCTGGCGGTGGTGACCAATGGCAACTCCGCCACGCGCAATTGGGAGAGGATTATCGGAGTGGTGAAGGAGGTAGGGCGACGTGTGGACGGTGTGAGGGGGTTGGAGGAAAGTTTCATTGAGGAGGAAGGCATCCATGCAGTGGGTGGCAAGAGTGTGCAGGAAGAGGTTCTTGTTGGTGGGAAGGGAGCGGATGTTGTTGAAAAGGATACAGTGCTGTCTCGCAATGACAGGGATTTAGACAAGGGTGTCAAGATGGGAGAAGGTGAAATGGGCCTGGTTGTTGGAGTAGGTGGCATACATTTTCAAGTGGAAAATGGAACGGGCGGCGAGGGAGACCTGTTGAAGGGTGTGAGGGCGCTGGAAAGGGTGGACGTTTTGTAAGACAATGGTGAGGAACCTGATTGCGGGCTCAGCGGGGGGGGGGGGGGGCACGAAGGGAATTGCCAGGAGGGGTGGGAGCGTCCAGAGGACAGACAGGTACAGTGAGTTCAGGAATGGTCGGAGGGGGTCAGGCTTTACACTTTTGGGAGTAGGTGGGATGGGGAAGATTGCAGGTATTGCAGGAGGGAGGGGATTGTAGGTTAGGGCACTGCTGGAGGAAGTGCGTTTGTTTACAATGCGGGCAGGTGGGGGCCTCGCGGCACTCAGCTGTTGGGTGTGCACTATAGCACAGACACCTCTGGCAGCGCAGGGATTGAGGAGGGGAATGGGAGGGGGCGACCTTATAGCGCTGGTGGAAGAGGAGAGCACCCTCCTTCAAGAGACGGTCAATAGAGGGGGCATCCTCGGAGAAAACGCGCATAAGACGGGTGGGGCCGGATGAGTTGAAAATGCGGTGGACCGCTCGCACCTCCAGTGTGGGATGCGCCGTGAGCTCCACCAACACCTCCTCCACCGTGATCGTCAGACTGAGCCGAGTGATCACAGCAGTGAGGGTCGGCGGGCGACGCGGGGGTTGGGGTTGGCGGGTTGGATATGGAGAATGAGCAGGGGTGAGGGAAGCGTTGGGGCCAAAACAGGTGATGGGGAGGCGGGAGAGGATGTCAGTATGGAGGGTAGGGCTGGGGAAGGAGATGAGAACGTAATCCCGTCTGAGAGTGAGGAGAGAGATGAGGGCACCAGGGACGTGGTGACGGAGGAGGAGGGAGAGATTCCGGGCCTCGAGAAGGGAAGGATCCGGACGGGAGAGGAGGTATTTGTATAAAGAAGGGGGGGAGGAGAAGGAGGAAGCGGAGGGAGCAGGGGCAGTTGGGGAGACATCCGTGGCATCCTGGGAGGGGGAAGGATGACGGGGTGGGGCCTTTTTGGGAGCAGATGAGGTGGCGGTGCCACTAGGGCGTTTAACGGCGGCAGAAGGGTGCGTGGTGACATGAGGGATGGGAGCTATAGGGAGGTGGCGGGTACGGGCAGGTCCCCGCGTGGACGCAGCAGACGGCGCTGGAGATGGTGACGGTGAAGGCGACGGCGGTGGCGGTGACGGCGAAGGCTATGGGGAGAGTTGGGCATGGGCAGTGGCCCGACGGGCCACCACCCTAGCTGGAGCTGAAGTAACAGGCTGGGGGAGTGGGGGGAAAGGATCAGAGGGAGAGGAGCGGGAGGAAGAAGCTGGAGAGGGGGCGACAAAGAGCGCAGGCGAAGGGAGAGTGAGAAGAGGAGGGATGGAATGAGTTGGGTGTGACTGGGCACACCATGTAATGGTGGTGGTGGCGGCAGAGGGGGACGTGTAGACTATGGCTGTGGTAGTAGTGGTCGTAGTGGTGGTGGGGGCTGACATGATGACAAGCATATAGAAAAGTACACAGGACAAAAAGGAAAGGGGAAGAAGAAGAAGAAGAAAACTGGGGACAGACGAAGATGGACGAAGACGAAGACGGACGACGAAGACGGACGACGACCAGAGTCCCACGCTGCTGGCGCGGAAGCTGAAGCTGACGCCGACTGGCAGGAATGCCGCAGCTGGCGCCGCTGCCGCGGACGGGGCCGGGGCTGCTGCTGCTGCAGCTGCTGCTGCTGCCGCTGCTGGAGGGCGGGCTGGCTGGCTGGCTGGCTGGCTGGACCGCTGCTGCAGGAGGGGTGGCCGGCTGCTACAGGCTGGACCGCTGATGCTGGTCAGGACCGCTACTGCTGCTGCTGCTGCTGCTCAGGCTGTACCGCTGGCTGGCTGGCTGGCTGGCTGGCTGGCTGGCTGGCTGGCTGGCTGGCTGGCACCTGCAAAACTAGAGCTTCGATTAGTGCTGGAATGGCACAACCGAAGGGCGGTAACCTTGCGGAGTACCGCCGGAGAGGGGTGGAGGCTAGCAGTAGCGGCGTTTAAATTCGCTTCTTCCAGGTGTCGCTTTTGCTACGGCGCGGTCCAGTTCCAAGCGCTATTGGCCACCGTTTCCTCACCGCCTTCTCTGCTCATCCGTTCCGCACCTTCGCTCCGGCAGTTGTGGTTGCGCCAGAAAAAATACAGTGTAGAATTAACATTATATCAACTAGATTTATAACTAATATATACCTCATTTGCAAAAATAATAAAATTATTCTTTACTAGAGTATAGTCACTTACAAAACGTTCATAATCTTTTCATACTCTTCTGTCATAGTAATTGCTTACAAGTTATTGATCTATTTTTGTATTCACAGGATTAATATTTCAGCCGCTTTTCCCATGTATATTGTTTTCTTCTTAATAATTGTTGTGTTATATGCCTAACGTCTATCTACTATGTGCAAAATTTCCAGACACCATTTTTATTTTCAAAGTGTGGCAGTCTATATGTTATGTACTACGACAGAGAAAGGTTACCTCTATATTGTAATATGACACATACTAGTCGTAGTAACACATATAAATCCAGCTGATGATGGAGATTTAACAGTACTGGTAACGGTAAACTTGTTTTGTTTCATTCGATAGCAATAACTGTCGCGGTAAAGCCTAATCACATATGTGCGCATTTAAAATATTAATTATTCTTTTCCGTTTAATTTTCCAGCATATCTGTTGTATTCGACTAGTGCCAGTAATCTACTAATGTGACCGATCTATCTGCTGGAACAATAGGCGAATGTTCGTAAGTGCAAATGCCTTGTATCAAATCGTTCCTGTTCATAAGTTTGACGAGCGTTTTTATTTATAGTACACGAAATATTAGACAAAATATCTGTCCCAGAGCACCTTATTCCTAAGGATTTCAGATATCCAATACCACCAGCCAGACAGTAGCTAATCTCATACGCTATTCTGTAACGTTTCACGGATCCGACGTCTCCCTAACCGCGCTTGTGTCAAGGCACATTAGTATGTAGGAGGCACCTACAGTGGCAGCCGCTATGGTAGTAACGTGCCTGATTGGGATCTAACTAACCATCGTTGCCGACGTGACTAGAGGCAAGATACGGTCTCGGTATGGGGATGGATGATTCGTGGAATAGTAAACTTTCTTTTCTGTTTGAAATATCCGGCCAATCGTCTTTGGTGGGAGCAGGGAAATCCTGAATAATGGTCGCACTACACTCTGTTTTCGCTACATTATTCTTTTACGCTTATTAAGACGCTGAAACTGATATTGGTGGAAAGGAATGCTCTTCTGTGACATAAGAAGCTCATCCATTAAGTAAATACTATAATGTAATTCATATCCCACAGGTTAGCAGTTTTCAGATTAGATGGTTTGAGAGATTGCTGCTCACCTGTGTTCCATGTGTGGCCAGAAGTGAACTTCGTCAGCACGCGCTCCTCTGTGAGTATTTATCCTTTGAGTGAACTTTGGATCGTTCCGTGACAGGTGTCAAAATAAATGCTGTTTTAATACGTGGCATCATGGGTATTAGAGGTAGCCCCAAAGTTAATGCTCAACCTGGGACAGACGTTGATCCACAGTATTGTTCTGGGAGTGTTATGTTATGTTGTTCCACTTTTTTTTCTCTTTACTCGTTAGTCGGCTTGTTGAATTTTTACCATTTACAGCTCTCTCTAGTACCACGGAGCTTATTTCCTTAAGACTTAACAGATGTTCTGTCTTCCTGCCCTTCTTTCTGTCAATGCTTCCCATATGTTCCTTTTCTCGCCAGTTCTGCGGAGAACCTGCGCGTTCCTTACCGTATCAGTCCACCTGATTTTCAACATTCTTCTGTAGCACCACATCACAAACCTTCGATTCTCTTCAGTTCCAGTTTTTCCGTAGTCTTTGTTTCACTACCATGTACCTTAAACAATTGTTCAAATGTGTGTGAAATCTTATGGGACTTATCTGCAAAGGTCATCAGTCCCTAAGCTTACACACTACTTAACCTAAATTATCCTAAGGACAAACACACCCACCCATGCCCGAGGGAGGACTCTAACTTCCGCCGGGAGCCTTAAACAATTAAAACTCGAAGACAGCCTACTGCAGTCAGTAGGGGGAAAAAATAACGCGTATGTCACACTGTTCACTGGTACAATGATACCTATTAAGGATGTCATAATACTACAGTCATCAACTTTAAGTTGGAAAACTTAGGTATTCATGGTGATAGAGTCTAATGTGGACACACAGCTAAGATGGCTTCCGGTTTGGTCGTCGAAATATCTCTAGCAGAACGTGTACCGGGACACCTAGCGAGATTTGATTGGCGCCAGTGAGAGACAGTAACATGTCCTCACGAGTTGTTCCACTGATTTCAATCGCCTCTACCGACTTCACTTACCTTCAGCTCATACCAATAGTCTGAATTGAGAACATGTTTCTAAGGTCACGTTTGTGTCAATATTCGAAGAATCGTTGGCAGGGTTGTCATACAGCGAAACAGACCCCATGAAAGTGCTACAGTGGCTGTTAGTTTGTGAACTGTGCTGGAAGAAAGACGAAGATGTTCTTTTCGAGTGACTTTGTGTCGGTCACATTAAAATTTATCTATACAGACATGATGTTTATGAAGTCAGATTTATCCTGCTCAGTTGTTTCGAGGAATCGAACAAACGTACTTGTGACCAAGCGTACAGAATTGTTGTCGTAGTCAGGTAAGTCTCCTGTTTATAGGCAACAATTTTAGTCATGTAATTGTTTCTGACTGCTTTATCCGTCTCATATTGCTTCATAACTTGTTGTTTGTTGGTTTTCATGGCACCAGCTCTTGGTTTCATATTCCCTCAGACCCACACGCACTATTCGTGTATTCTGTCCCGCTAACTTATTTGTTTAATATGACTAATATGTTTAAGTGCATAACAATTTTTTTTCTTTGATAGTGATACTTCTTGGTACTAATCTCACTTTTTAGTGTGTCACTGAGTCCATGCTACAGCGGCATATTTTTACATTACAGAGCAACATCTGCCTAACTTTCTCGGTTCTTGCAGAAAGTCGCCAAGGACGCTACACCATTGAAGCAAAAGGCACTTAACCTCACTTGCAATCAGTGGAACAGTTCAGCTATAAAGCTGTCGGATGCTTCGGCGAAGTTTGACCACTTTCCAGAAGACAAACCAAACCTTGATGGTATTCCACACAAGACTGCAACTAGGTGAAGTTGGGGTAAGTCGATAACGACATCGCCGCAAAGTTCAAATCAGCTGCTATCTGACATCATTGTCGCGACCCTCCACTAGTGGTCGATGAATGGGTCTCTGATAGGCAGTAGCCTTCTGTTAGGTGTGACTACCCAGAACGGAATCCTGTAGTTGGTGAATGTGAAGGCGTTCTAGGTTGCCACGTGCCATACGATTAATATATTAGAAAACCGTGTAAATTTTATAACTGAAGCTTACTTCCCCTGAGTAATATCTTAATGTTCGACCATAGCTTTGCAGTAGGGCCATCTAAGCAATGGACGTTAGAATATTAGACTGCAATGAAGTGAATCAATTCCTTATTCTTACTTGTAAATATGGTATACGTCTGAATTTTTCAGTCATTGAGGTTCGTCCGAATCGGGAGATATTCTCGATAAATATAATCTGGCTAAGTGTCTGATTCAGCAGTGTGTACAGTCTGAGGTGTAACTGGCCTTTCTTTGCTCTCACCCTGTATGACCATTTTTGCTTGCTTACTCTTCGTGATGGTAATGATATTGACATACCTGAGCGGGGCCCTCTAGCGGTGCATGGACGAATATCATCTCTAGTTTCTTAATTATACTGTCAGGTTGAGCAGTCAGTTCCGGGTATGGGCGTCCATTAGTGGAATTGCTTCAGCTATGTCATTTACTTCGGAGCACTCAATGCCATGGATCTGAGGATGGATTGATTTTACCGTCACTTATTCATCCATGATGGCACATGCCTAACAGACAGAAAACTTCAGAAACCTGATCTAGCTTTCTTAAAAATATTATATATCAAGTAACCAGCCTTCAAATGCAGCCTGTAGAGTTTATGAAATGCGATGCTGCAGATGTCAGTTAGCAATTCAGATATCAAATAAGATAGAGAATTGAGAGGTATTGGAATGAGTTCGAGTTTTGGTCGGTCATACAGTTTTAATCTGCCAGCAAGTTTCATTGTCACCTTTGTTTCAAGACACTCCACACCCTAAGACTCTCTGCTATACCATTTTCTATTCTGTTCCGATTGACTGTTCTAATCATTCTTCGAATTTTGAAATCTATTCCTGCAGGTTGCTGCGATTAGGGCCACAAACATCACAAACGTAATGTACAATATTTCACAATGGTATTGTTTACGTTTTTCTACAAACGCTTTCTCAAATTACCATCCATAGATCGAAGTTATCTTTCCTCTTGGTTACTACTAAGAGAGCACCGAGCACCTAATTTCTGGCGTCCTTTAGTTTTATGCTTGAATATTCAATCCAAACCTACAGTCCATAAGACCGTATCTAGCACAGCAGATTGCACTAGATACTGTGGCGATGTACTAGAGAAAACAAGGAAGAGTGATACCAGAGACCACCTTTCTATATTACTAGCTGAGTACTCAATACTGTTAGTTGAACTCCTCCTTCTTCCTCTCTCTTTTCATCTCCTCTGCCCTCCTTTCCGTCTATCCCCTTCTACACTCAGTCTCTGTTCACATCCTGTACCCTCCAATCCCTGTCCAGCTTCTCCAACGACTCTCTTCGTCCATGTATCTGCTACTCCTCTCCTCCCTCTGTCCATCTACTCCTTCCTCTTTGCCCTTCTACCAATTCACCGTCTGTCCATCTGCTCATTCTCCGCTGTCTGTCTCTTCCTAGCTGACATATGATCAACTGTACTTGCTCCAACGGCGGGATAAGGAGGTGTCCTTCTGCTGGGTGCCTGCTCATGTAGGAATATGGGGCAATGAACAGGCCGATCGGGCTGCCAAGGAGGCCTGCAGACAACAGGATGTGGTCCAGTGTCCTATTCCCTTGCAGTGTGTCATTTCTGCACTCCACAAGAAGTGCATGAAGTTGTGGGAAGAAGAATGGCTGGCGGTGACGGCCAATAAATTGCGATTGGTGAAGTCAGCAACTCTGCCATGGCGTTCCTCCTGCCGGTTACTCAGGCGGGAGGAAGTGACCCTCACGCGTCTTCGGATTGGGCACTGTTCTCTCACACATATCTTTCTATTACGGCGGGAGGATGCTCCGTTTTATGATGCTTGTCGTGTGCACATCTCTGTCCGCCATATTTTAATAGGCTGCATTTTATAATGTGATGCAAGGGAAGAAGCACAAGTTGATGGGGATCTGCCCTGTGTTTTAGCTAATTATAAAGACGTGTGTTTCTAGGGTTTTAAAGTTTAGTGATCTTCCATCACTTACTCGCTACTCTCTGTTCACTTCCTTCTCTTTCCTTCCTCTGTCCATCTCCTACTCAAACGTTTAAATGCACGTGAATTCCTAAGGGACCAAACTGCTTAGGTCATCGGTCCCTAGACGTACAGACTACTTAAACTAACTTGTGACGCCATATCTCCTGAATTATGTCTCATACAACGGTATAATTTTGCGGTGTAAGTGAATACTGGATGCACAATACGTCGCTGATACAGTTAGTAATAAAGAAGTATAAAATTAAAACGTAATTCTTCAGGAGTTTTATTATATGCACAGCGAATACGTAGTTAGTGATAAACTTTTTCCTTCATTATGCCTTTCGCCAGAGAGAAAAATTTTCGTTAAGTTCTGAAATTATGGATAAAGTTTGTTACATATCTCTAAGTAATCTCATTCTAAAATACTAGATGAATGAAGTCTGGATCTTGGCGATTTGTGACTGCTCTTCCTTTTCACACGCACCCCCACCCAAGTCATAGGTTAGTTGCTCTTACTCACACACTGATTCCTTCCAGATAGTAAATTATATATATACCAAGGTCGGCTGAAATCGGTCCAGTGGTGTAGAAATACATATAAACACAAATGGATTTGCTAGAAACCCCTACCGCTTGCTGTGTGTTAAACAAGTGGTATAGCAGGAGTCCGTCGCAATATTATATCAGGAGCTCACTTTCCCTCAGCCGTATCATTGCGCGCTTCCTTTGTTTTACCTCAGGATCTTGTGAACAGCGTATATTAAATGGATTATAATGAAGTTATAAGCTTCTTTCGTCCATCACGAAAACATGAGAGACGACTGATTTTAGAGTCGTTCCTGGAGCGTGAGAAATTCTCGATGAACATGACCTGGCATAGTGGGTGATTCTGCAGTGAATACTGTCATATGACTGTTCTTCCTCCGCTAGTCGTTTCTTCCTGCGCTCTCTTCAAAGTATTAATGGTATTTTGATTACCCCAGCGGGCTCCTCCTGCAGTGTACTCATCAATTTTTGTTTCATTTCTTGAGGTGACTGCGGGACACGTAGTCACATAGTCGGTTTGCCGCCGTGGGCATCGACCGTTGTCACATTGAAGCACCCAGTAACACCGATCTGTGCGTGACTTTTTTTTTTTTTTTTTTTTTTTTGCAGCACCAGTTCTCATAGTGCAGTATGTATATATCAGAAAGAAAACTTGAGACGTTTGACGTAGTATTCTTAAATAGATAATATATTGCATAAGGAGCTCATATGTTCGAAGAGCGTGGATACGATGCTAAGTAATTTCTGATAAATTGAAGAAATCAAATAGGTAGAAAATTTTATATTGGGACCTCACTTTCTCAGTCGCATCACTGCGTGCGACCTTCATTTTACAACAGTGTCAAAAGCCGTGGATATAAACTGGACTATAATGAAGTTATTCGTTTATTTTGTTTTTCGCGAAAATATAAGAAATGACTGATTTTATGGTGATAGAAACATCGCTGGAGTGCGACAAATCCTCTATGAACATGACCTGGCAAAGTGGCTTATTCTGCAGTGCTTTCTATCTGTGATACGACCGTTCTTTCTTCGCTTCCTCTTGCATTCTCTCGACAGTAGAATGATATTTTCCCTTACTGCAGAGAGTTTCTCCTGCTGAACATTGATCTACTGCTTGTCGCGTTTCTTGCGGTGGTTGCGGGACGGCGCAGTCGGTTTGCTGCCGTGGGTATCAACCGTTGTCAGATTAAAGTGCCCAATAAGTGCCATTAGTTCTTCTGTCAGTAGCTGCTTCAGAAGTCTTGCCTGTGGGTGGTATGGTTTTACCCCACTCATCCTGATAGCACGTCATTTATCTAACAGAAAGAAAAGTTTAGACATATGACGTAGCATTGTTTAAACAGGTAAGCAGCCCATATTTCTAGCTTTTAAAGAACGTAGATTACGATACTTTGTAATGTCTGCTAAACTGAAGAAATCGAACAGGTAGAAAGTTTTTTATCGGAACCTTACTTCTCTCCGAAGTATCATTTCACGCGACCTTCGTTTTAAAAAATGGCTCTGAGCACTATGGGACTTAACATCTATGGTCATCAGTCCCCTAGAACTTACAACTACTTAAACCCAACTAACCTAAGTACAACATACAACACCCAGCCATCACGAGGCAGAGAAAATCCCTGACCCCGCCGGGAATCAAACCCGGGAACCCGGGCGCGGGAAGCGAGAACGCTACCGCACGACCACGAGATGCGGGCACCTTCGTTTTACTTCAGGGTCCTGTAAGCAGTGGAGATAAACTACATTATAATGATGTTATTTGTTTATTTTGTCTTTCACGGAAATATAAATGATGAGTGCTTTTAGAGTCATAGAGTTATTCCTGAAACGTGATAAATACTTCTTAAACATGACCTGCAAAATAGCAGATTCTACAGTGCATATTATCTGTGATATGACTGTTCTTTCTTCGGTAGTTGTTTCTTCCCATATTCTCTTCATAGCAGTAAATAAATTTTTGCGGCGAACTGATCAATTTCTTTTCTCGTTTCTTGCGCTGACTGCGGGATAGCGCAATCGGTTTCGTGCCGAGGGTATCAACCGTTGTCACCTTGAAGCGCTCAATTGTATGTGGTTTGTTTTCACCACACTAATTCTGATAGTACAACATATGTTATTGTTGTTGTGGTCTTCAGTCCTGAAACTGGTTTGATGCAGCTCTCCATGCTACTCTATCCTGTGCAAGCTTCTTCATCTCCCATTATGTGATCTACCCATCTACTCTTCAGCATTCTTGTGTAGCACCACATTTCGAAAGCTTCTATTCTCTTCTTGTTTAAACTATTTATCGTCCATGTTTCACTTTCATACATGGCTACACTCCATACAAATACTTTCAGAAACGACTTCCTGACACTTAAATCTATACTCGATGTTAACAAATTTCTATTCTTCAGAAACGCTTTCCTTGCCATTGCCAGTCTTCATTTTATATCCTGTCTACTTCGACCATCATCAGTTATTTTGCTCCCCAAATAGCAAAACTCCTTTACTACTTTAAGTGTCTCACTTCCTAATCTAATTCCCTCAGCATCATCCCACTTAATTCGACTACATTCCATTATCCTCGTTTTGCTTTTGTTGATGGTCATCTTATATCCTCCTTTCAAGACACTATCCATTCCGTTCAAATGCTCTTCCAAGTCCTTTGCTATCTCTGACAGAATTACAATATCATCGGCGAACCTCAAAGTTTTTATTTCTTCTCCATGGACTTTAATACCTACTACGAATTTTTCTTTTGTTTCCTTTACTGCTTGCTCAGTATACAGATTGAATAACATCGGGGATAGACTACAGCCCCGTCTCACTCCCTTCCCCACCACTGCTTCCCTTTCATGTCCCTCGACTCTTATAACTGCCATCTGGTTTCTGTACAAATTGTAAATAGTCTTTCGCTCCCCTGCCACCTTTAGAATTTGAAAGAGAGTATTCCAGTCAACATTGTCAAAAGCTTTCTCTAAGTCTACAAATGCTATAAACGTAGGTTTGCCCTTCCTTAATCTAGCTTCTAAGATAAGTCGTAGGGTCAGTATTGCCTCACGTGTTCCAACATTTCTACGGAATCCAAACTGATCTTCCCCGAGGTCGGCTTCTACTAGTTTTTCCATTCGTCTGTAAAGAACTCGCGTTAGTATTTTGCAGCTGTGACTTATTAAACTGATAGTTCGGTAATTTTCACATCTGTCAACACCTGCTTTCTTTGGGATTGGAATTATTTTATTCTTCTTGAAGTCTGAGGGTATTTCGCCTGTCTCATACATCTTGCTCACCAGATGGTAGAGTTTTGTCAGGACTGGCTCTCCCAAGGCCGTCAGTAGTTCCAATGGAATGTTGTCTCCTCCAGGGGCCTTGTTTCGACTCAGGTCTTTCAGTGCTCTGTCAAACTCTTCACGCAGTATCGTATCTCCCATTTCATCTTCATCTACATCCTCTTCCATTTCCACAATATTGTCCTCAAGTACATCGCCCTTGTATAGACCCACTATATACTCCTTCCACCTTTCTGCTTTCCCTTCTTTGGTTGGAACTGGGTTTCCATCTGAGCTCTTAATATTCATACAAGTGATCCTCTTTTCTCCAAACGTCTCTTTAATTTTCCTGTAGGCAGTAACTATCTTACCCGTAGTGAGATGTGCCTCTACATCCTTACATTTGTCCTCTAGCCATCCCTGCTTAGCCATTTTTCACTTCCTGTCGATGTCATTTTTGAGACGTTTGTATTCCTTTTTGCCTGCTTCATTTACTGCATTTTTATATTTTCTCCTGTCATCAATTAAATTCAATATTTCTTCTGTTACCCTTCTACTAGCCCTCGTCTTTTTACCTACTTGACCCTCTGCTGCCTTCACTACTTCATCCTTCAAAGTTACCCATTCTTCTTCTATTGTATTTCTTTCCCCCATTCCTGTCAATTGCTCCCTTATTCTCTCCTTGAAACTCCTTACAACCTCTGGTTCTTTTAGTTTATCCAGGTCCCATCTCCTTAAATTCCCACCTTTTTGCATGTACAGCATATATCTAACAGAAAGAAAACTTTAGACATAAGACATAGCATTGTTTAAACCGGTTATATATTATGTAAGCAGCTCATATGTCTAGCCCTTAAAGAACTTGCAATACGATGCTACGTGATGTCCGTTAATCTGAAGAAATCAAATAGGTAGAAAGTTTTAATCAGGACCTTACTTCCTTCAAATTTATCATTGCTTGCGACCTTCTTTGTACCTCATGGTCTTGTAAGCAGTGGAGATAAAGTGGATGATGAAGAAGTTATTTGCTTGTCTTTCACTAAAATATAAAAGATGACTGATTTTAGAGTCATAGAGCCATTGCTGGGCTACGATCAGTTCTCGATGAACTTGATATGACAAAGTGGCTGAGTCTGCAGTGCATACTATCTGTTCTTTCTTCGCTAGTCTTTACTTCCTGTATTCTGTTCATGGTAGCAATGATATTTTGACTTCCCCCACCGAGCTCCTCCTGCGACTCACTGATCAGTTTCTTGTCTCGTTCCTTGTGGTGACTACGGGAACTAACAAAAAGGAAACTTGAGACAGGTGACGTAACATTCTCAAACAGAGTATATATTACATAAGCTGCTTATATGTGAAGCCCTTAAAGAATATGGTACACGATGCTTTGTAATGTCTGTTAAATTGATGAAATGAAATACCTCAGTGTCTCTTCAGCAGTGGAGAGAAACTGGATTGTTGTTATTGTTGTTGTTGTTGTTGTTGTGGTCTTCAGTCCTGAGACTGGTTTGATGCAGCTCTCCATGCTACTCTATCCTGTGCAACCCTCTTCATCTGACAGTAACTACTGCTCCTACATCCTTCTGAATCTACTTAGCGTATTCATTTCTTGGTCTACCTCTATGATTTTTATGATTTTTACCCTCCACGTTTCCCCGCAACACTACTTTGGTAATCTGTTGAAGCCCATGAACGTGTCCTACCAACCGATCCCTTCTTTTAGTCAGGTTGTGCCACACATTTCTCTTCTCCCCAATTCTATTCAATACCTCTTCATTAGTTACGTGGTCTACCCATCTAATCTTCAGCATTCTTCTCTAGCACCACATTTAGAAATTTTCTTTTCGCTGCTTGTCTAAACTAGCTATCGTCCATGTTTCAATTCCATACATGGCTACACTCTATACACAAACATTTAGAAAAGACTTCCTGACACTTAAATCTATACACTATGTCAACAGATTTCTCTTCTTCATAAACGCTTTCCTTGACAGAGCCAATCTACATTTTATATCCTCTCTACTTCGACCATCATCAGTTATTGTGCCCCCAGATACTACTTTAAGTATCTCATTTCATAATCTAATTCACCCAGCTTCACCTGATTTCATTCGGTTGCATTCCATTATCCTCGTTTTGTTTTTGTTGATGTTCATTTCATATCCTCCTTTCAAAACACCGTCTATTCTGTTCAACTGTTCTTCCAGGTCCTTTGCTGTCTCTGACAGAATTATAATGTCATCGGCAAACCTCAAAGTTTTTGTTTCTTTTCCCTGGACCTTAATCCCTACACCATTTTTTTGTTTTGTTTCCTTTACAGCTTGCTCAATATACAGATTGCGTAACATCGGGGTAGGCTACAATCCTGTCTCACTCCCTTTTCAATTACTGCTCCCTTTTCGTGCCCTTCGACTCTCGTAACTATCATTTGGATTCTGTACAAATTGTAAATAGCTTTTAGATTCCAGTATTTTACCCCTCGTAACTGCTCCTTCTATTGCAAATGTTCGTTGATGAAGCTCGTGTTCCGACCAGCTAACGGTAGAATGTCTGTATACTTTCTGATAAGAAACGTTATAAAAGAAGTCTGTCATGCTGCACTACATTCACGCCGAGTGCGTATTAAATCTACGGGCCAGCTCAAATGATCATATGCTTCCCAGTGTGTACGACCACAACTACACGTAGAAGCATAAAAACTGCTATTATTGCACTAATCATGGTTACAGTCTATATACAGCAATAGTTTCTCCACTAAGTTTTCAGTTTACGTAAGGTAAATAGTCTGAATCAGTACGATAAGCGCTACGTTATTAATCTGTATCGTTTTGCACTGATAAAATGTTTCGTAAGCACGAAATATTATTTGGTTTGAAATAAATGTCAGATACGGTAAATTAACGTTACGTTGGTTTATTATAGTCTAAGCACATCCTATTATTGTCTTAAAGGATTAACCTTTCCCTAGGCTGGGTGGAATTAGTTACGTAAATTTCAGTCAACGAGTTTTCGATAAGATACAGATTTCACCAGTTGCTTTAACGAAATCCAAGTATTTTCTCACAATTCGAAACAAATATTCACTTCCTTTTTCGTTAAATTACTAACAGTCCATCACTTTGGCAGAAAGTTCAGTCTTCAATTGATAACAATCAATGTAAGACAAATTTCGGTTCTTTTCCTAACTTGACGTTACGTAATGATATACACAAATTTGCTGATCTACCTATTTCAAACTTAATGATTTCTAGCAGATCGCAAATCTCCAAACTGTAAAAACAATCTCTTATCGCCTACGTACAAGAGCACACGTTAAGTTACGACACGATCAGGCAAGATCTAGAAGCACATTAACCATGTACAACTTTATCTTCTGTATTCCGCAGTGTCCTCAAAGAGTACTCACAAGGGGTATTCTTTGAGGTCACTTGTTCTACTCCGTGATCTATAAGAAACTACTTTGTGATTTACCTTTACTTTAATTTGATACGAAAGGGATTCTGTTTTACTTTCTTTTGCAAAAATACTAAGTTACTTTATATTGGATTTCTTTTCTATTTCTTTTCACATTGTTTCTCTTCAGTATACTTGCTACTATTCAAGTGATGCTATCACAGTGGGACTTTGTTTTCTTTTTTTATGAAATTTGGATCTTTAGTTTGGGGCTTGTATTGGGTTTTGGGTACTATTTTTATATTTTCATCTTTGCGTCCAAAAGAAGCTGTGTTTTTATTTTTTATTATTCGATTTTATTATTAGATTATTATTATTTATTTTTTTATTGTTCGAATTTTAGTGGGAATTGAACCAACGGTGCTACAGTTGGAAAGTAAAAGCTGTGATCTTGCAGGATAAAAAACGATCGTCAGCATAATTATGCAGAATTAATTCCAAGTAAATATACTGCTAACATGGGAAACTAACTGCTATATTAAACTTTATTTAATCAGAAATCGATTTGCTAAATCGGACATGAATGCAACAGTGCACTCTATCAATTATTTGCAGCGTGACTATTCGTGAGTCTACTATTTGGTTTTTAGTGTAATGGCTATAAAATACTTCACACTAACATACACTGTCTGCTTTACTGTGAGCAGGATAATGTTCATTACAATGTACCACTAGACAGATGTAGAATACAGACAGGTTTGACATGATGGATCTCTAATACTTCACTTCTGTAAGACAGCAATTTTGAAGTAATTACCAAGCTGTTGCTTTAACTGATATGAACACTCTTTGCTTTCATGGGAAGCGATGAGTCTTTGCATTAGGCAGAACACGAGTTATGTAAGGGGAACATGAATCTGTTATAGCTTTAATTATTTATTGACAATTATAATTTTAAGTGCACAAATTTTTCCAAAGTAATTACTGAGCTTTATATACAGTTTCGCTGTAAATATTCGACGTAGTGTGACCCAGAAACTGTCCTGTTTAGCAAATGTTTTAAGCGAACTGTTACTACAAGAGACAGTAATAATACACACATAGACTCTCACAAACCTGTAATGTAAATTAGAAAATTGTAGGTCTCAGAACTGTTACGGTCTATGTTTGGTTTATGTAACTATCGTTTTGTTAATCAAAATTTAAGTATTTGTGCAAAGCTTTTAATAGTAGTTGAAATTTATCACTTAATCAAGCAATTTTGATCATTTATTCTTTTGCTGTACTTTAATCTATCCACCTCGATAGCCACGTGGTGCATTTCACACAAAAGACTAACTAACCACTTCAAAAGTTATTACGCCACGAAAATTAACAAATAATTAAAATATTATTGACTGTCTAGTTCATTATATCCGGAAATACTCGGAGTATTTTAACAGGAGGAAGAGGAACCTACGCAGATAACTGATGGTAAATCAGTGTACACAACATTCACTTAAGAATGGATCACTTAATATTTGCAAGTCTAACAAATTACTGATCCATAAATCAGTGTATACGACATTCACTTAAGAATGGATCACTTAATATTTGCAAGTCTAACAAATTACTGATCCATGCATATACTTGTGTGTACAATTATAAACTTCACTTGTCCTAAATGTTGTGTTCGTGTTTATCTTATGCGGCAAAAGAATAGACTTCTGGTGCGGTCATGTCTCTTGATGAAAAGTATATTCTTGCTGTCGAAATTTCATGATTCAGAGCAAACCATCAAATGCCATAATATAATAAAAAATAGAAATCCACATCCGAGTCATAAATATTACACTCTTGCTACAATTATTGCCTCGTTAAGCACTCGGGATGTGAGCTTGTTAGATGTTGGCCATAGACTGTATCTGCGTCATAAAGACTTCTCACCCTGCATAGCACCAAACCACCTTTTGCACTTCCGCCAAAGCCTTTTCGTTGCGGCGTGGACTTCCCTCCAGCCTTTAAATATCATAAAAACCTATAGTCCCTAAACATTAACCAGATACACATATAAAAATGTAATACATTCATACATATTATAAAATTGGATGTATGTATGTATGTCACACATCTCATCCTTAACGAATGGACCGATTTCAACCAAACTTGGTAAACGTGTCACACACTATATGGAAAGAATAGCTGTGGGATAAGCACCGCTTTTAGTCCTACATTACATTATAGACTACGGTGTATAGAGCGAAGCTGCAACAGTAGCTGGTAGTCGGTAGCAGACCGCACTGTATGCGACTCCAGATGCTGTCGTAGTGTGGGAACGCGGAACCTTCGAGATCCTTTCTATGCTACAGCGGTGGGGTAGTAACCGTTGGAACGGGGCACTAAGCCGCACAACGTTCACAATTTGCTTTTGCAGATTACTACTAAATTTTGACTTCCAAATATACCAGTGATCTTGCTTCTACTGAGAAAGTTAATAATTTCATCAATTTTAATAACTAGTTTGGGAAAAGTCAGACGTTTCAAAAAAGGTGAACTTTTATTAGATGTTCATGTGGACCAATTAGATGCGAGTAGAAGGAGATAGGGGCGAAACGGTGGTTAAGCGCCTGCGGGAGTCGCGGTCGGGACTTAAACGTGTAAAGATGTGTGTCGTAAGTGATAGGACACTGAGTGACACTGAAATGTTTAGTGTGATATTACCTGAAGATATATAAACTACACTACTGGCCATTAAAATTGCTACACCACGAAGATGACGTGCTACAGACTCGAAATGTAACCGACAGGAAGAAGCTGCTGTGATATGCAAATGATTAACTTTTCAGAGCATTCACACAAGGTTGTACGCCGGTGGCGACACGTACAACGTGCTGACATGAGGAAAGTTTCAAACGGATTTCTCATACACAAACAGCAGTTGATCGGCGTTGCCTGGTGAAACGTTGCCGTGATGCCTCGTGTAAGGAGGATAAATGCGTACCATCACGTTTCCCGCTTTGATGAAGGTCGGCCTATCGCGATTGCAGTTTATTGTATCGGTGGGTTCAGGAGGAAAATACGAAATGTCGTGGTGGGTCGTAACGGCCTCGTATCACCAGCAGCCGAGATGACAGGCATCTTATCAGTATTGCTGTAACGAATCGTGCAGCCACGTCTCGATCCCTGCGCTAACAGATGCGGACGTGTACTCAACGACGAACCTGGGTGCATGAATGGCAAAGCGTCATTTTTCGGGATGAATTCAGGTTCTGTTTACAGCATCATGATGGTAGCATCCATGTTTGGCGACATCGTGGTGAACGCACATTGGAAGCGTGTATTCGTCATCGCCATACTGGCGTATCACCCGGCGTGATGGTATGGGGTGCCATTGGTTACATGGCTTGGTCACCTCTTGTTCGCATTGACGGCACTTTGAACAGTGGGCGTTACATTTAAAATTTGTTACGACCCGTGGCTCTACCCTTCATTTGATCCCTGAGAAACACTACATTTCAGCAGGATAATGCACGACCGCATGTTGCAGGTCTTGTACGGGCCTTTCTGGATACAGAAAATGTTCGACTGCTGCCATGGTCAGCACAGTCGCCATATCTCTCACCAACTGAATACGCCTGGTCAATTTTGTCGTCACAATACGCCAGTCACTACTCTTGATGAACTGTAGTATCGAGTTGAAGCTGCATTGGCAGCTGTACCTGTATACGCCGGCCAAGCTCTGTTTGACTCAATGCCCAAGCGTATTAAGGCTGTTATTACGACCAGAGGCGGTTGTTCTGGGTAATGATTTCTCAGGATTTGCGTGAAAATGTACTTTCATGTCAGTTCTATTATAATATATTTGTCCAATGAATACCCACTTATCACTTGCATTTCTTCTTGGTGTAGCAATTTTAATGGCTGATGTATGGAAACGGATGTCTGGGTACCAATTTTCGGCAGTATCTAGTAGGCGCTGATCATATGCCTTGAAAATCGCCGTTTAGGGGCTAAAAGATTTAATAATCTGCAGTGCACATTACTTTCCACTGCTTATTTTCACTGCGCTACACTCATGCTCATAAATTAACGATAATGATGATACATGGTGAAACGACGCTCTTGTGGGCGGTTTGTGGGTTTAAAACCCCTCGGGGTATGACCATGCGGTACATCTGACCTGCGGTTGTCGCACGGTGGCTCTGGCAGCAGTCCACATACGCAGAGGTGTGTTGGTGCACGTCAGAGTACGGTGCAGCGAGTAAGTGTGCACGCGTTTTCAGACGTGTTAATGGTTTGTTTTGAAAATGGCTCAAAGAACACATATTGATGGCATTATGAGGGGTAGAATACTATGGCGACTGGAGGCTGGTCAAACACAGATGGTCGTAGCACGGGCCCTCCGTGTGCCACAAAGTGTGATCTGACGATTATGGCAACGATCCCAGCAGATGGAAAATGTGTCCATGCTCTATAGTACGGGATGTCCACAGTGTACAACACCACAAGAAGACTGATATCCCACCAACAGTGCCCGCAGACGGCCACGGAATACTGCAGGTAGCCCTTCTCGGGACCTTACCGCAGCTACTGGAACAGTGGTCTCCAGACACATAGTCTTCAGATGACTGAACAGACATGGTTTATTCGCCTGGAGACCTGCAAGGTGCATTCCACTGACCCCTGGTCAGAGGAGAGCACCTAAAGCCTGGTGTCAAGAACACAATACATGGTCATTGGAACAGTGATCCCCTGGCTATGTTCACGGACGAGTCCCGGTATAGTCTGAACAGTGATTCTCTCCGGGTTTTCATCTGGCGTGAACCAGGAATCAGAAACCAAACCCTTAATGTCCTTGAAAGGGACATGTATGGAGGTCGTGGTTTGGTGGTCTGGGGTGGGGTTATGATTGGTGCACGTTCACCCCTGCATGTGTTTGACAGAGGAACTGTAACAGGTCAGGTGTATCAGGACTTCATTTTGCACCGGTATGTCCGCCTTTTCAGGGGTGCAGTGGGTCCCATCTTCCTCGTGGTGGATGATAACGCTCGGCCCCACAGAGCTGCCACCGTGGAGGAGTACCTTGAAACAGAAGATATCAGCCCAAATCAGTGGCCTGCCTAATCTCCAGACCTAAACGCCATCAAGCACGTCTGGGATGCTCTCGGTCAACGTATCGCTGCACGTCTTCAAACCCCTACTACACTTCAGGAGCTCCGACAGGTTCTTTTGCAAGAATGGGAGGCCATACCCCAGCAGCTGCTCGACCACGATTCATAGTATGTCAAACCGTTGTTTTGAAAATGGCTCAAAGAACACATATTGATGACATTATGTGTGCATGGTGATCGTATCCCATGTTGATGTCGGGGTATATGCGCAGGAAACAGTGCCGTTTTGTAGCACTCATGTTTCGGGATGGTTTTCTCAACTTATGAGCAATACCGTGGACTTACAGATCTGTGTCGTGTGTGTTCCTTATGTGCCTATGCTATTAGCTCTAGTTTTGTGTAGTGCCACGTTGTGTGGCTCCACATTCTGCAATTATCCTTAATTTATGAGCATGAGTCTATTTTTTCACCGTATTTGTGTTACACTACCTATAAAAGTGTAAGGGTTAAAAAGAACTGTAACCCATGAAGTGCGAACATCCAGAGTTTGTTCATCCAGTATTTGAGAATGAGAGCAGTTAGATACTTTAAAATACTTTTACACGTAATTACAAACCATAACGAAGCTTTTTGTCGCTGACAACCTCTAAACATGATGATAGGAAAAAAAATATCGCTCACTACATTTTCGCTATTCATGAAGTGAAACTGCTGCATCAGATATGATATTTTAATATGTCACTTCTTTACTGTTAATTGTGTTCGCGACACATTTTGCACACAGTATTCAAGTATATAACTGAATGTACCGGAAAATGCATACCACTGTACAACGCTTAGTTCCGGATATGTGACGTCATAAACACTCAAAGGTATGAAAACCTGCCACGTTGAACATGGCTTTTGAATTTATTCCTTCTTTGTTATTAACTTTATTCTCAACACATTTCACAGACAGTATTCACATATGCTGCTGAATGTACCTAAAAAATTTTGCTGTACGATACAAACAATGAGACGTCTGAAAAATTGTCGCATCGTGCATGACGCTCAAATTTATTACTTTGTTACTAACTCTGTTCGCAGGCAGGATCTTCATATGCCGCTGAATTAATAACAGGCCCTACCATATAATACGAAAGCAGTTCCTAACAGTATATGTCCCAGCCAAGACCTTTTGTTCTTGCTGTTCACCTCCAATAATTGTCTTTCTTTCCCTATTTCAATAGCGCTATTGTACACATAATATAAATCACAACGTGACAGGAGCAGTTTCTTGTTGTGGATCAAGACAAATTAATAGAAATAGTTCTACACGTGCTGGAAAGTATGAGTAACTCGTGCAACCCCTAGATATATAGATAGATAGAGACAGAGAGACAGAGAGAGAGAGAGAGAGAAACAGAGAGAGAGAAACAGAGAGAGAAAGAGACAGAGAGAGAGCAATCTGAGCGTTTCACTGGAAATTATTATTAACCAAGACATCGTCGTTGACTGAGACCCAGGTAGGGATTGCACAAATTTCTTATCGCGGAAGCATGGATTACTTCATCATACCTATCAATCTAGAGGTTAGAGGAAACAACACTAAGAAATTGCGAACTGTTTTACTGGGCAACGGTAGTACCGACACGAGCTGCACGCTCCACGGCGGCAACACCCGCACTAGTCCTGATGTCGGAAGTGCTCAAGCAAAAAACTACGGTTGACTGCACCGGCGAGAGTGTCTCTCGTCCCTTTTATCAATTTGGGTGACGCAACACAGAACATAGTAGGGCATCCGCCGGCAGAAAGTGGATTCCGTCACCAGGTAGAATCTGATATGGCCAGTGATAGCCCGGCCTCTTCTATCACGGATTGGGGAGACTGGAGTGGTGTCAACACAGTAGAGGAGGGAATGTCTCGTGCCCTTGCCTCTCTATGAAGTTAGGACTTGAAATTTAACACAATGGCTCGGAGGTAGCTTGGAAGTAGAATTCCGCCATTCGCATATTATTAGAAAGAATTAATTGGCTGTTCAGAAAATTTCTCTGTCCACGCGAGACGACAGATCTCAAGTGGTCTCTGATAGCCAGGGAAAACTGATTTAGTGTCATTTTAGAGAAGAATTAATTCCACCGACTTTTGAATTAATAATCTGAGCAACGTGTGACCTATATCATTAGATTCGTAATTCTGCTGGCATTCCGAATCGGCGATCGTAACTATAAATTAAATTTTATTTAATCACTCTTTCTTTGTCAGTAGACAGAATAGGACAGTAGTCTGTAACACTTACGTCTGTTACCGATTGTGACACTCTTATGTAAACTCTGAGTGTCCCACGGATATACGTTCTGTGATTTGAAACATATACACTTATGTCTCTTACCGATTGTGACATTCTTATATAAACTCTGTCTGTCCCACGGATATACGTTCTATAATTTGAAACATATAGAAATGGTTTTTCTTATTCGATAATTGCTTATAACCAGAACTCATTATGTGACTGTATTTTTTTTTTAACTGCGAGTACATTCTTTTACAGTGTCAACTACGTAGCTGAATATCCAGCATTGTCCTGCTGTATATTTAATCCTCAATTAGTCCATCTCCTCCTTCCCCCACCCTTCGCCCTCTCTGTACATCTACTTCACCTCCTGTCTGTGGCCATCTGCTCCTCCTCTCCTTTTATCTGTCCATAACCACCCCCCCCCCCTCCATACCCACCACTTTATCATCCCTACGCCAATAGGAGGTTACCGGTTCTCACCCTCACTACTGGGGATAAAAGTCCTCCTAATATCGTGTCGCATCTCGATGTAGCATGTACTCAACGAGTCGTTGCAAGTCCCCTGCAGAAATATTGAATCACGGTGTCTCCATAGCCTATCGCAACTGCAAAAATATTGCCGATGCAGGATTTTGTGCACGAATTGACTTCTCGGTTATGTCGCATAAATGTTCGATGGGTTTCATGTCGAGTAATCTGTTTGGCAAAATCATTCGCACGAACTTTCAAGAATGCTCTTAAAACAAATCGCAAACAACTGTGGCCCAGCGACATGACATCGTTCTTTGGTAATATGAAGTACGTGAATGGTTGCAAATAGTCTCCAAGTAGCCGAACAGAACCATTTCCAGTCAATGATAGGTTCTGTTGGACCAGAGGACTGGCTCCATTCGATGTAAACACAGCCCACGCCGTTATGGAGCCACCGCCAACTTTCCCAGTTCCTTGTTGACAGCTTGGCCCCATGACTTCACGTGGTCTGCACCACACACGAAACCTACCATCAACTCTTACCAGCTGAAGTCGAGACTCATCTGACCAGGCCAAGGTTTTCCAGTCGTGTAGGGCCCAATCAATATTTGTTGAAATTCATAAAGAACCTTCAGCTATCCTTTATCCTGTATAATTCGCCACTAGTTTCGGTCAAATGACCATTTGCAATGTAAGCTGGGATGAATGGCAGGAAAGTTATACCAAAATTTGAGCAATAGTAATTTACTCTTTTGAGCCCACCATAGTACGCGTTTTTTTTCAATAATAACTATTCAATAGATTCTGTGAAAAAGGAACGTCAACATCGTCAGATAGCCACACATTGACAGATGTAATTAGGCAATATATTCAAGGAAACAGTCAAAGATAACGCCATGTCAGAGACAAAAACTATAATACGAGGCGTGTTTTTTAAATAAGTACCGTTTTGAAATTAAAAAAGAAAAAGATGTGCTAAGATACCTCAATAATTTTATTTTTACATGAAAGCCTGTAACTTAATCTACGCACTGACGCCATTACTGTCTGATTCTTCCTTGCTTATGTTTTGTACGTAGTGTTTAAAATGCCCCCGATAATCGTGAGTCCCGTCGATTGTGAAGTTTGGGCTGTTACAAAATTTCTTAGTGCTAAAGGCCTAAAAGCAATCGATATTCATCGTGAGATCTGTGAAGTTTACGGAAAAAACATTATTAGTGATGGAATGGTAAGAAAGTGGATGAGAGCGTTTAAAGATGGCCGCACAATTGTGCATGATGAACAACGAAGTGGGCGTCCTTCGGTCGTTAATGAAAGTTTGGTGCAGGAAGTGGACAATAAGGTGAGAGAAAACAAACGCTTTACATTTCCTAATGTTTATCGTATTGTTTTGTATGACATCGTGACCGAGAACTTGAATTACCGAAAATTGTGCGGAAGTTGGGTACCGAAAATGCTCACGGATGAACACAAAACCAAACGTTTAGACAGTGCACTGATTTTCCTTGAGCGGTACCACAACGACGGTGTTGATTTCTTAAGCCAAATCGTTACGGGCGATGAAACATGGGTGGCCTACGTCACACCAAAAAGAAACCAACAATCCATGGAAGTTGAGCAAGGGCATCGTTTTGCTGCAAGAAAATGTCTGTCCGCATGTATCGAATCAAATCAAAGATCTCAACGCATCTTTTCGATGAGAAACTCTAGATCATCCTCTGTACAGCCCCGATCTTGGCCCAGTGACTACCATCTGTTCCTGCACTTGAAGAAACACCTGGGCGGTCAGCGTCTTCAAGACGATGACGAAGTCAAAACAATGGTGATGCAGCCAGACGGCAGACTTCTGTGAGGAGGGTATTCAAAAACTGGTACAACGTTATGACAAGTGCCTCAATATTGACGGAAATTACGTAGAAAGGCAAATTAAGATACAGGCTTTCATGTAAAAATAAAATTATTGAGATATCTTAGCACGTCTTTTTTAAATTTAAAAACGGTACTTACTTCAAAAACACTCCTCGTATATGCTAGCAATAGCAGTATCAACTTACTAAAAGATACATTATTTCTTTGGTTACATGTAAACAATACACATTATTGAGCTGCATTGTGAAACTACATATGCAAACGTAATACATCTAGAAATGCCCCACTAGCGACCATTGCAGGGTGTCCGAAAAGTCTTTCCCTGATTACATAAATTGATAACTCAAGCTAGAAGTAAGATACAAATATGAAACTGGTGTCTAATTGTTTACGAACTATCAAAGTTTTTTTCACACATCAGTAAACTTCCACATGAGCACCCTTGGTAGCAAGTAGCGCGTCTAGGCGATATTCAATTTCCGTCCACACATTAGCCAACATCACTGGAGGGATCGATTCAACAACTGTGGTTATCCCTTGCCGCATGTTTTCAAGATCTGGTACACGTGTTCGGTAGACCTCGTCCTTGAGATAACCCTATAAAAAAAGTCTAATGGGGCTATGTCAGAAGAACGTGGAGGCCAAACCGTTGGCCCATCACGACCAATCCATCACCCACGAAAGGTCATACCGAGATAAGCACGGACGTCCAAACCCCAATGCTATACCACAAAGATGACGTACTACAGACGCGAAATTTAACCGACAGGAAGAAGATGCTGTGATATGCAGATGATTAGCGTTTCAGAGCATTCACACAAGGTTGGCGCCGGTGGCGACACCTGAAACGTGCTGACATGAGGAAAGTTTCCAACCGATTTCTCATACACCAACAGCACTTGACTGGCATTGCCCGGTGAAACGTTGTTGTGATGCCCCGTGTAAGGAGGAGATATGCGCACTATCACATTTCCGACTTTGATAAAGGTCGGTTTGTAGCCTATTGCGATTGCGGTTTATCGTATCGCGACATTGCTGCCCGCGTTACTCGAGATCCAATGACTGTTAGCAGAATATGGAATCGGTGGGTTCAGGAGGGTAATACAGAACGCCTTGCTGGATCCCAACGGCCTCGTATCACTAGCAGTCGAGAAGACAGGAATCTTATCCACATGGCTGTAACGGATCGTGCAGCCATGTCTCGATTCCTGATTCAACAGATGGGGACGTTTGCAAGACAACAACCATCTGCACGAACAGTTCCACGACGTTTGCAGCAGCATGGACTATCAGCTCGGAGACCATGGCTCCGGTTACCCTTGACGCTGCATCAAATACAGGAGCGACTGCGATGGTGTACTCAACGACGAACCTGGGTGCTTGAATGGCAAAGCGTCATTTTTCGGGATGAATTCAGGTTCTGTTTACAGCATCATGATGGTAGCATCCATGTTTGGCGACATAGCGGTGAACGCACATAGGAAGCGTGTATTCGACATCGCCATACTGGCGTATCACCCGGCATGATGGTATGGGGTGCCATTGGTTACACGTCGCGGTCACCTCTTGTTCGCATTGACGGCACTTTGAACAGTGGACGTTATATGTCAGATGTGTTACGACCCGTGGCTCTACCCTTCAGGCCAGCCGTAGTGGCCTTGCGGTTCTAGGCGCTACAGTCTGGAACCGCGAGACCGCTACGGTCGCAGGTTCGAATCCTGCGTCGGGCATGGATGTGTGTGATGTCCTTTTAAGTTAGGTTTAAGGAGTTCTAATTTCTAGGGACTGATTACCTCAGAATGTGAGTCCCATAGTGTTCAGAGCCATTTGAATCATTTTTTTCTATCCTGCATGGGTAGCTGTACCTGTACGCGCCATCCAAACTCTGTTTCACCCAATGCCCAGGCGTATCAAGGCCGTTATTACGGCCAGAGGTGGTTGTTCTGGGTACTGATTTCTCAGGATCTATGCATCCAAATTGCGTGAAAATGCAATCACATGTCGGTTATAGTATAACCTATTTGTCGAATGAATACCCGTTTATCATCTGCATTTCTTCTTGGTGCAGCAATTTTAATGGCCAGTAGTGTATATGGTTCTAGAGACTTTTCAGGTCTCAAATATCTATCGCTTTTAATTTTTAATTTCCGAAGATGCATAGGACTACTAATATTTAGACATCGTTTGTTTACCCGAGAGCAATGTATCTTAACCAAACACCGGCTCTGTCGCTTGATCGTGGGACATCTCCATCGAACCGCGTCATAAGCAAAATCTTAAGGTTGAGAGATTACTTTATGTTTTTATTTATATTTTAACGGTAACGGAACAGTCCACAAGTTATATATCTGAAGTGAACTACAGTCTTATAATTCGATATTCGTACATTAGCGCTCCTGTTCGCACTAGGAACGTGTCTAAAACCAAAGGCACAAAAACTTTTTGCTGACAGCGTATCTCTTTTATCGAGACAGCTGAAACTCTTGGCACGACGAACAGAATGTGGAAAGCGCGTCATTCGGTGACGCGAGAAGAGTGCGGTCCACAGCGCACAGAAAGCGCGCCCCTCCGCCCCTCCGCTTTGCCATAGCGGCTTCCCCCACGCAACCCTGCCTCACCCCTCCGTGGCGCGGAGACGGCGGCCGATATTCGCTGGCACGGAGCCCTGCCCGGCGTCAGTTGCACACGCGCCGCTACTCTGTTCTGACGTCACGCGGAGAACAGAACAGGTAGGACGCAGCGCGCTGTGCATTCTAATCTGCTCTTGTCATCAACCTATTATGTTGTATGCCGCTTCTCTGAGGCTCGCTGTGTTTCAACTAATGACTTTCTACCTGCCTGTTGGATTATAATTTTTATTTTATATGTTGGTCACTTCGGCATACTTACTGGTACACATCACCTACGCCTTAGCTATGTTTATTCCTAACGAATCCGTACTAAGTGCGCTGAGTAATCTTTCCAAGACTTCAGAAAGAATAGCCAAACGGGGAAGGTCGTCTGCTGGATACACTGGTATCTGACTCCTTCGCAGCTTCATTCCTCTTCTGAACTATTTACATGCTGGACAACAACGATGATAATATGTAATATCACCACACACTCTTCTTGTAAAGCCCAGTTCAGTATCCTCATTTATTTTATTGACATTGGGCGTCCTAAGTAATGATTTATCCATTAATCATATTCTCAATTTCCGCAGTCACTCAAAGAGTTAACAAAATGCCTTAAGAAATGAACGCCAACAATTTCTTTTTATCTTGGCCCGACTGAAAGTTACTTTACTTTGTCTACCTGATGACCCTTCACAAACATTGAGAGTAACTGTTTGCAACGAAGATCGATATAGTTTGCGGCCTTATGATGAACGAAGATTATTATTTACTGAAATCTGAATGTCTAGTGTCGAAATTGCGTCCATCATCAAGATCTATTATTTCAAAATCAAGTATTCAGTTTAAAGAGAACATATCTAAATAGAAAGTGCAAAAAAATTGTGCAAAGCAATGTCTCCTGTAGTGATATGGTATACCACTTCTTTTGAGTCAACCAGTGAATCAATAATCATTAATATTATCTGAACTTCGATGACGTAAAGATTAATACGTGGGTAGACACCATGCAATATTATACTCTCGAGACTTCTGGTGCGAAACTGGGGTACTTAACATTCCGCTAAATCAGATATTTTACCGGAAGAAACTATTTAAAATCCATCATCGATACAACCTCTCTTAGGAAAAATAAAATTTTTAAATATGAATTTGTTCTATCGACTTGAAAACTATTACACTAGTTTGTCATAAAATCCACTACTACATGATGTCCGTCACCCTCAATGCATTTGGCAATACGTGCAACGACACTCCTCTCAACAGCGAGTAGTTCGCCTTCCGTAATGTTCGCACATGCATTGACAATGCGCTGACGCATGTTGTCAGGCGTTGTCGGTGTATCACGATAGCAAATATCCTTCAACTTTCCCCACAGAATGAATTCCGGGGACGTCAGATGCGGTGAACGTGCTGGCCATGGTATGGTGCTTCGACGACCAATCCACCTGTCATGAAATATGCTATTCCATACCGCTTCAACCGCACGCTAGCTATGTGCCAGACATCCATCATGTTGGAAGTAATCGACATTCTGCCATGCAGTGAAATATCTTGTAGTAACATCGGTAGAACGTGATGTAGGAAATCAGCATACATTGCACCATTTAGATTGCCATCGATAAAATGGGGCCAATTATCCTTCCTCCCATAATGTCGCACCATACATTAACCCGCTAAGGTCGTTGATGATCCACTTGCCGCAACCATCGTGGATTTTCCTTTGCCCAGTAGTGCATATTATGCCGGTTTACGTTACCGCTGTTGGTGGCTGAGGCTTCGTCGCTAAATAGAACGCGGGGAAAAAAATCTGTCATCGTCCCATAATTTCTCTTGTGCCCAGTGGCAGAACAGTATACGATGTTCAAAGTCGTCGCCATGCAATTCCTGGTGCATAGAAATATGGTACGGATGCAATCGATGTTGATGTAGCATTCTCAACACGGCCTTTTTTCTGATTCCCGATTCTCGCGCAATTTTGCTGCTAATGATGCGCGGATTAGCCACGACAGCAGCTAAAACATCCACTTGGGCATCATCATTTGTTGCAGGTCGTGGCTGACTTTTCACACATGGCTGAACACTTCTTGTTTCCTTAAATAACGTAACTATCCAGCGAATGGTCCGGACACTTGAATGATGTCGTCCAGGATACCGAGCAGCATACATAGCACACGCCCGTTGGGCATTTTGATCACAATAGCAACACGATATCGACCTTTTCCGCAATTGGTAAACGGTCCATTTTAACACTGGTAATGTATCACGAAGCAAATACCGTCCGCACTGGCGGAATGTTACGTGATATGATACTACGTACATATACGTGTGCTACTATTACAGCACCACCTATCTCAAGGCAAAAAAAAGTGGTCCAACATTCATATTTCTTTACGTACTACACGAATATGTAATAAAAACGTGGGTTCCTATTAAAAAAAAAAAACGCAGTTGATATCCATTTGACCTACTGAAGCGCCATCTAGCGGGCCAACCATAGCTCCATCTGGTTTCCCCCTTCAAGTAAGCGAGTTTCGTTCTTTGTAGTTTTTTTCTTTTGATGCTTATTTCGTGAGATATTTGGCCCGGTCACTATCAATGGACCACCCTGTATATCTCACTTCTGTACAGTAATGAACTGATACTGCAAGCTTGTTACGCAGACTGATGCATAAATCCTTAAAATTAAAGTACGGTTTATTGGATATTTCCCGCTGACGGACAGAGTAAGGAATGAGATCACGCATTTTCATGATAACTGCATAATATCTAGTAAATTTTCAGATAAATGTCGTTCGCGATCTTAGATTTAATAATTTTATCACTACACCGGGGACAATGATACGGCTGCCTATGTCTAAATCGTTCAACTTCGTTCAGTCGGAAGTGTTGCATTCAGCTAGCCCTTATCATCGTCATATCGTCAACTGAGTGGAAAACCAATAACCCACATTCACTCCTGTAAACTCTGCGCTCCGTCGAGGGTAATTCTTTATGATACTTTTAACGCTATCACGTTCGACAGTTCCCCTGTGTGCATTACGTGTTCTCTCCTTTTCCCATATGGGGCTTTGTCCAGTGTTGTAAGACATGGCCTCTTTGATAGACTATGTGTTATTGTGTGAGGTGGGACAATACTGAATGGTCGTACTGACCTCCAGAACCTTGCACACTTTACAATCACTGGTCTCCAATATTGTGATATTATTTTTCTCCCCAATGTGTGTCTTTTTAGAGGTACACTGTGTCTTGATTTCATTTTTGTCGATGACAGTGCCTGACCGTATCGAAAAGGGCAGGCGGTGCACGTCTTGGAACCAGAAGAAATTCGGTGAACGCACAGGGTTGTCCGTTCCAACCCCCCACCCCCCTCTACTTAAACTACAAAGAGCATATGTAGGATGCGTTGGGAAGACGTATTGTATCACGTTAACGTGCACCAACGAGCATCCAGCAGTTGTCAACCGCTTTACTGGAGGAATGGAACATTCTGGCACGATAACTCCTAATCAGCCTTGTGGATAGAATGGAAGCTCGTTGCAGAGCGTGAATTACCGTCCGTGATGATCCACACACTCTCAGGAAGTACCTGTATTTGAGATGTCCAGAGGACCGTCGTGAACCGCAGTTACTTCAGCGTAATTATATTCTTAGAACAAAAATGTCATTTACGTTCGTCTCATTGTGTATTTCTTTCTGTTATCTTCCTTCCTGCACTTTATTGTAAGAGTTCTATTTACGAATGGCCCAAGTTTCATCGAGCTGCATTGGTTGGCAGTGACACGTCGTACGAAAGTTGCTTCCGCCCTTAAGTTTTGCACGCTGAGTATTAGAGTCTTCGATTCAGCGTCGTAGCACAGCACCTCGTTTGTCGCCAGATATAAGACACAGCTCATCTCCAGTGGTCAGGTAAGCTTTTAAACATGTCCGAAGGTTTCTTTTTCTTTTTTTTATTGAAGGTAAAGTCTTCTGGGTTATTAGGCAGCAACATATTCCTCTTCGGAGTACTTCTCCAGTATTCGACGTTTCGATTTTTACGCTGAGATAATCTTCAGGAATTATGGTTTCATCCTTTACCTGAATAATGCAGAAAAAAGTGTCGCATTCGTTGATAAACGTCCGAGTAACAGCTGATATATCTAAGAATGAAAAGAATTTCAGTGCAAATGACATATAGGTTTGCAACGTCTTGACTTCGCACCGTCTTGTAAGTAACTAACCAGCCACAGTGTAAGATCAACACCAACAATTGCCTGGGGGCCACCTTAGCCACACGGCAATAATATTTACGTGAACAATGCCTTTCTCTTTCACTTCATGTTATGACGTCCTATCTAGTGATAATGAACCAACAATGTCAGTCTCAAGAATTCTATCCAGTAATTCTACTTTTTCCGAATAAACCCAAAAAGGTCTTTTTATTAGTCATCAGCCGTAGGGAGACACTATATATGTCCTAAGACGAACCCAGTAGCGATAAAAATGTCGAACATTGAAGACTGTAGTGTCCTGCGAGCTGATCAGGAGCAGGAGGGGGAGATTAATGTTTAACGTCCCGTCGACTACGAGGTCATTATAGATGGAACACAAGCTCGGATTAAGGAAGGATGAGGAAGGAAATGGGCAATGCCCTTTCACAGGAACCATCCCGGCATTTACCTGAAGCGCTTTAGGAAAATCACGGAAAATCTAAATCAGGATGGTCGGACGTGGGTTTGAACCGTCTTCCTCCCGAGTACAAGTCCAGTGTGCTAGCCACTTCGCCACCTCGCTCGGTGAGCTGATCAAGATGGGAGCTGACGCAGCCTCCAGTTGCCTCCTCCAACAAGTAGACCTGGTGTCTGAGAATACAAGCTGGAATACATTCAGGTATGGGAACTCGGTGGGAAAAGGACGAGGAACTCTGAATAATAACCGAGACTGAACAAGAAGGATTGGAACTATTGGTGAATCCTAAGATGCATTGGTGTCAGTTTGACTATGTTGTGCAATCCTGCATATACCCTGTGCAACAAAGTGAAACTTAAGAGAAACTTAAGTCTCGGGGGCAGAGTAGCGAAGGTCCAGCGGCTGTGACAGACTGAGATCAGAATTGGAATCTGAGTCCCCAGCAGCGCCTGTGGCGCCGCTTGTATAGGCTCGGATGACGCGCCTCCCACGCGATTGTGCGCTGTCCTCCTGACATCGACTCCTTCCAGAAGCTCCTATGCTTCTGGTCACGTAGTCCACACTGCCATTATCACAAAACACAGTTCCTCCTGCTTTCTACCGTCCCTGCTGACGTTAGGATACCCGTTTATTGGTACACCTTGGGCAACTTTATACCCTTAGCTATACACTTTCAGTACTTCAAGCTACTCATTCGCGACAAATATGCGCCAAGAAGTATTTTAACAGGAAAATGGTGCGCCCTAATACTCCCGGATATTTTACTGTCAACTATTTAAACGCAATCGATTTTCATGACTGATGGTGTCAGTCAGTCTCCTTTCTACTCAGCCATTGACGGCCTTTAAATAGAAGCTGCGATCAAAGAGTTTCCGCTCGAAGGCGGTACAGTCCAGAATCGATATGCCAATCAGGTAAAATCGCCTTGAGCACTCGGATAACCATCCCACAGACGCACCAGGCTGAAGATTCCCATTTGGTAAAACACTGTGTCGTATTGCATGGAGAAGTTCGTGACTGCCTGCATCACATACCCCTCCGATACCAATCGTCGACCCTTCAAGGCCTTTTCTAAGGGTCGAAGGCGTGATAATCGCAAGGAAGAGATCGGAAGTGTAGGGCGGATGCTCAAGAGTCTCTCATTTGAATAAGTGTAACTTCTGAAGAATGTTTTAAATGTGGAGACGTGCACTTTCATGAAGTAGCAGCATTCTTTGTAGCGCTCAATTCCACAACGGTGGTTTCCAACAGACGAGCTGCCCCATCCACATTCTCCATTATCCGACGAGTGTCTACAGATCCTTCGACAGCCGAGAAAAGAATATCACGTTGGTCCTATTTGGACGCATTTCACAGTAATAATCGTAGTTCGTGTTTCCGCACATACCGCACGTATGTCAGAAAGACACGAATGCCACACTAATAGCTTCCCTAGATGTCGGAGCTTATGTACCCGCATCTGGATCACGCTACGTTGCTTACACGCTGCAGCAAATACCTCAAACTGAAACTTTTCGATCTCCCCTTATAAATAATTCTGCCCAACACGTCTCAGATACTTTAGGCAGTCCTTTGTGCTAGTTAACATATGGTGTTCTCAGCCGGACCGGGAGGTACCATTATACTCTTACGCATATTTACAGCGACACATTCATTTTAGTGTAGAGTCCGTGTCGAGAGATATACTCCGTTTACACATCACTCACCTTTTCCTATACCTAGTTACGAAACGTGTTTTGTTTTGCTTATCCCTGCCCTGTATCTAGCTGATGAATGAATTCAAGGCTTATTCAATTTATAACACCTTCCAATTTTTTACCTTAGAAATGCAAACCGATAGAAACATGCCGTTTGTTTTCAAATAAGCATGCATTTGTTTTGAATGCGTGACAGAGGTGGCAGCATACTACTAATAAGAGCGAGGAATGCTTTTGATACTTCCTTCCATTGAGCGGAATGCCACATGGTTTCATGATTAAAAAAAGGCGTCCATGTCTCATCCCCTGTCACAATCGCTAAAAAGATAATCCAATTCACAGTGCCATCATGCGTCAGTATTGCCTGGCAACATGGCACGTGCGTTACCGTTCGTGGCGCACAGAAATTCATCCTTGAGGGCGATGTGTTCGAAGCTCTCTCGATAATCCTCCGAGGCAAAGTCCTCCATTTACTGGATCATGTCGGCAGACCGGCTTATTTCTTCGAAGGTTCCCGCTGCCGGATCAAATAGTCGAAGTTCCGTGATATTTCGCGTAAGCCGAAGCACCAATACTTCTCGCACTGACATGTTCCGGGACATTGTAGGTGGAGGTTGTTTCGATTCTTCCTGAAGCATGGTCCATAGTTTTTGCCGCGCATTTGGACGAATTGATGTTTATTACGGACTCAGGTTGTGGATTTGCGTAGCAAATGTTTTCTTTCCTTGCAGCTTACTCTCACACTGGTGAACACATTTTACACGCTGTTGTCGCCATAGTAAAGTGAGAATGCTATTGTTGATTTGTTTAACAGCGGCAGCTGATAGTCTGAGTCGAAACAAAATCAATGAAATCAGTACCAAAACGGTACCAGTCTCACTGTTGCCATAAAACCCTTTTTTAATTACCACCCATCATAAACACCAGTCCCCCTCACGGTGAGCGTCACACATCACTTGTTAGCACTTTCTTACAATCCTTCAAAGACTAACGACCACATAACTTGCTCTTCTAACGGGTTAAGTACAGTGACTTTTGTGTTAAAACCAGTGACCTAAAGAGCCAAAGAAACTGGTACACAAGCCTAATATCGTGTAGGGTCCCCGCTAACACGCAGAAGTGCCGCAACACGACGTGGCACGGAGTCGACTAATGACTCAAGTAGTGCTGGAGGTAACTGACATCATGAAAACTGTAGGGCTGTCCATAAATCCGTGAGAGTACGAAGGGGTGGAGATATCTTCTGAACAGAACGTTGTAAGGCATCCCTGATGTGCTCAATAATATTCTTGTCTGCGGATTTTGGTGGCCAGCGGAAGTGATTAAACGCAGATGAGTGTTCCTGGAGCCACTCTGTAGCAATTCTGGACATGTGGGGTGTCGCATTGTCCAGCTGAATTTGTCCAAGTCCATCGAAATGGACAACGGCTGCAGGTGATCAGACGGGATGCTTACGTACTTGTCACGTCTCAAAGTCGTATCTAGACGTATTAGGGGTCCCATATCGCTCCACTTGCACAAGCCCCTCATCGTTACAGAGCCCCCAACAGCTTGAACAGTCCCCTGCTGATATGCAGGGTCTATGAATTCATGAGGTTGTCTCCATACCCATACACGTCCATCCTCTCGATTCAATTTGAAAAGAGACTCGTCCGACTAGGCAACATGTTTCCAGTCATCAACAGTCCAATATATATGTCAACGGGCCCAGACGAGGCTTAAGGCTTTGTGTCGTGTACTCATCAAGGGTACACGAGTGGGCCTTCGGCTCCGAAAGTCCATATCGATAATGTTTCATTGAATAGTTCGCACGATGTCACTTGTTCATGGCCCAGCAATGAAGTCTGCAGCAATCTGCGGAAGGGTTGCACTTCTGTCACGCTGAACGATTCTCTTCAGTCGTCGCTGGTCGCGTTCTTGCAGGACGTTTCTCCTGCGGCAGAGATGTCAGATATTTGATGTTTTACCGCATTCTTGGTATTCACGGTCCACTCGTGTAATGGTCGTACGGGAAAATCCCCACATCTTCGCCACCTCGGAGATGCTTTGTCCCGTCGCTCGTGCCGCTGTAGCAGCAGTAACCGATCTAACAACTGCGACAGACGATTGTCTTATACAGGCGTTGCGATCGCAGCACCGTATTCTGTCTATTTACATACACTATGTGATCAAAAGTATCCGAACACCCCCATAAAACAAGCGTTTTTCATATTAAGTGCAATGTGCTGCCACCTACTGGCAGGTACTCCATGTCAACGACCTCAATATTCATTAGACACCGTGAGAGAGCAGAATGGGGCGCTCCGCGGAGCTCACGGACTTCGAACATGGTCGGGTGATGGGTGTCACTTGTGTGATACGTCTGTACTCGAGATTTCCACACTCCTAAACATCCCTAGGTCCACTGTTCCCGATGGGATAGTTAAATGGAAACGTGAAGGAACACGTACAGCACAAAAGCGTATAGGCTGACCTCGTCTATTGACTGACAGAGACCGCCGACAGTTTAAGAGGGTGGTAACGTGTAATAGGCAGACATCTATCCAGACCATTGCACAGGAATTCCAAACTGCGTCAGGATCAACTGAAAGTACTGTGACTATTAGGCAGGAGGTGAGAAACCTTGGATTCCGTGGTCGAGCGGCTGCTCATAAGGCGCAGATCACGCCGGTAAATGCCAAACGACTCTTCGCTAGGTGTAAGAAGCGTAAACAATGGACGATTGAACAGCGGAAAAAACATTGCGCTGAGTGACGAACCACTGTACACAATGTGGCGATCCGATGACTGGGTGTGGGTATCACGAATGCCCGGTGAAAGTCATCTGCCAGCCCACGCGCCATCTTACTACCGTCTCGAATGGTTGTGTATTGCTGCATTACACTTTCACCAGTCGCAGAAAGAGGATTTCCACACGACACTCCACGTTGTCCATTGGTTGCTTCATTTAGTTTCGGGTCCAATAGTGGCGTTTTCGAGTACTGCGACACATGGGTTTCCATGTACAAGATCGACACACATGTACCTGCAAACCAGTAAGACCTAATTACGTACCTTCATGTTTTGGATGTGATAATTCGAACTTTGTGACCACTCCCCTTACTGTACAATTCGCTTCTCCCTAAGGTTTAATTACTGAGGCTGATGATTCTATTAAGTGACTAACTGTTGTACCGGCGAAATAACACCGCTGATAGTGAGTCCAAATGCTTCCAGTTTCCTTGAAGTCTTTGGCGGAGTACCGAAGTTGTGGTTAACCGTAATTAATTATATCCCGAATTCGGTTGCCTTTCTTCGATTGTTTGGGCACAAAGGGTACAAATTGGAGTCGAACCCAACCAGTAATATAGCCCAAGACGTGTCAGACTACAAGTCATTAACTTGTTCATGAAAATTGTGGCGCACTATCACCTTGTTACTTTTATAGTAACGTAGTGGAACGGGGTGCACTCAATCTCGTGGCGCCATATGATGGGCTTGTGGCAGGAGAAGTAGCTGCTCTGTACCGTTATTTATTTCAAATATAAAATCTTTTGCATACTTATTAAAATTATTCTGCTTTGTATGGAACACATTAAATGATGACGACACTGCGGAATGGATACAAAGCTGGAGATACCGTGTAGCATGTTGTAACTGCAAGATACATTCAGCCCCTTAGGCACTGAGTCCTCTGGCTCTGTTCAAAACTGATAACTTTGGTCCCTGTGCACATCACAAATAAATTAAATTGTCTTATCTCTAGAGCTGCAACGGTGGAACGCGATATATTCTAGTATTTCATTAAAAAAATAAAATGCTAGGTACAGGCTCAGCAGTGTGCAATTCTCGCCACAATACTTGAAATGCACATGAAATCTTTCGGCTGATAAACGGGAACATTTAAGAAAATCCTGCTTCTTTGGAAAATATGTGAGCTGTGGTGAATTACAAACACCAATATTTTTTGTGAAATTATATTGCAAATTAAGTTTGTCTTTCCAGAAACATTTGACAATTGAAGTTACATTGGTCAAAGAAAAGAATATATCATAGTTGTATTGTATGTTAACCGGGGGCCTAGAAACGATGGAGAGGCTCTGTTCCCGCCGCAGCCGCAGTGGTACACATCCCCCCCCCCCCCTCCGCTGCCTCACACCAAACCACTCCTTCAGGGCTATTGTGCGGTTCGGCCCTCGGTGGACCCCCCAGAGAACGTGTCATACCAGACGGGTGTAACCCCTATATTTTCGTTGTAGAGTAAAGATGGTGTACGCGTACGTGGAGAAATTGTTTGCGCAGCAATCGCCTATACAGTATAGCTGAGGCGGAATAAGGGGAATCAGCCCGCATTCGCCAAGGCAGATTGAAAACCGCCTAAAAACCACCCACAGACTGGTCGGCTCACCTGACCCCGACACAAGTTCGCCGGGAGGATTCGTGCCGGGGCCAGGCGCTTCTCCCCAGTCCGGAAAGCCATGCGTTAGACCGCTAGTCTAACCGGGTGGGCTATATATCATATTTACTAATTGACCTATGAATAATGGGACTTTTACTGCAAGTATTATCTAACCTCACAAATTCAGCATAAATGAAAATCATCAAATTACATATAGCTCTGTTAACAAATCTTAGAAACATTAAAAAAATGAAATATGTTATTAGCTTTTTATCAGTCAGTTTACGTAAGTTCTTGGGTTACTCACCAATTACGCATTATCAGCCAACTCATCTATACTAACGCGTTTGCACAACGAAAATCATAATTACTTAACATATTTACCTTGCTTGCATGGAGACTTCTGCTTTCATGTTTTCGTAATTCCTATATTAATCTAAAACTTGTTAACTTCACAGAGCACACCACAAAAACTGCCTACACCATCGTCTTTCACTCACAGATAGCTACCTACAACAACGCGCAAACGCTCTCTTCAGTTTAGTTTACATTATTATTCATATCATGTTCGGGTGCCACATACAAGTGTGCCCCAGTAGGCTCCTTTCAGCTCCAAGATCTGGGAAGCTGGTAAGGGCCGGGAGACCGGTGAATCGACCCCGCACACGTTCCATACGGCATGACAATGAAGCCATTGACAGACGGTGACACGGCGGCTGGTCGATACTAAATGGCCTGTCAGGGCTACTCGATGGGCAATTTTTCTGATAGTGACAAATACTTACTATACTTAATTGTCTTTATGATGTAATTGTGGCGAATCCCATGTAGTAATAATATCTGTTGCTTATCGCGAACTACTTCATTTCCAGTTTTATTTCTCAGTATTCTGTCAACTGTGGCTTAGTTTTCGGGTTATGGAATCCCAGCTAAGCTATATCATTCCCAACAAATTATCTTTAAAACCCATAAACTAAAGCAACTTTAATATCGAAATGGGTAGTGATATAAAGCTTAGCGTCATTGACATGTAATCAGAAAGTTCTGGTACATGTGGTCTAAGTCAGGTGCCGGCCGCGGTGGTCTCGCGGTTCTAGGCGCGCAGTCCGGAACCGTGCGACTGCTACGGTCGCAGGTTCGAATCCTGCCTCGGGCATGGATGTGTGTGATGTCCTTAGGTTAGTTAGGTTTAAGTAGTTCTAAGTTCTAGGGGACTGATGACCACAGCAGTTGAGTCCCATAGTGCTCAGAGCCATTTGAACCATTCTAAGTCAGGTGAGGCTTAATTTTTGAGTAAAAGATCATCAGCAATGGTGACCAAAGAATTTCATTATAAGAAGTGATCCTTTTTCTGTCAATGGCTTTCTCAAAGATGGAGGAGGAGCGGATAGAGTATGAGAGCAACCTCGTGCTCTTGGGATAGGAAACAGCCCCTAAAAGGCGGAAGGATCAGCAATGATCAACGTCGTGATAATGCAGAGGACAATAGAAACCACTGCATTAAAGACACACAGAATATATCCAAAGGATATGTAATGTGCAACTGAAAAAATGTTACGACGATCTCTCCTTTACCATAGGATTTCAGATCCCTGGTGCTCGGGAGAGGATAGACAAGAGGACGTAACCATGAGTAGAAGATTGAATAACCGACGAAAGGATGAATTTGAATGTTGTAGGGAAGTTTGAAAATCTGAGAAAGGAAATTCAAAGTTTCAGGCTAGATATTGGGGGGGGGGGGGGAATGGAGAGGTGGGGGGGGGGGGGCTGTCACAGAAGTCATATGGAAAAATGGTAAGGACTTCTGTTGAGACGAACGGGTAATTCAGTATGTAAAGGGATGAAAATCTAATGGGTGATAGGAATACGATAGTCGGGGAAGGAATAGAAGAACGAGTTATTGGAGAACATGGGCTTGGACGTAGGAATAAGAGAAGAGAAATGCTAATAGGGATCTGAATAAGTTTCATCTATAAATAGCGAAGTAAAGGGGATATAAAAAGCGTATTATCCAGGCAAAGGGGACTTTCGTGGCTAAGATAAGTCTGCTAGTGTCAGAAATCGAACGTAATCTGGGCAATAAATTTCTGAGAATGTACGTTTGCAGCACAGCACTGTATGGGAGGGAATCACGGACGGTGGAGAAACCGGAACAGAAGAGAATCGAAGCATTTGAGATGTGATGCCAGATACGAATGTTGAAAATTAGGCGGACTGTTAATGTAAGAAATGAAGTTCTCCGATACGACATCTGTAAAAGTCGGAAGACTGATGATTCAGACACACACAAAAACAAGAACAAGGAACTATAGAGACTGTCTTAAAGAACGAACTGAGGATAGGAACTTCTGTGTGGAAACATTACCGAATGAAACTTCCGTCTTCGAACACATATTGTTTCTCCCTATCCCCAGGCAAGAGTTTTGGTACCAGTTAGAACATTGAGGAGTTTCACACAGTGCAAGGGGAACACCTCACAGTGGATCTGTGTTGCTTGTTATTCGCTGATGCCGACTGCCTGCTATGATCTCCCCGGTAGATTATGGTAGTGGTATCCACACAGGAAGGATCTGGCCGTTGTAAATTCAACATTTTGTAGTCTCCTTGCTCCCTGTCTGTTTCGTTCTCATAGTTCAGCCAAATGCCTATCAGTATTGAGGGTATAATAGAATGGTGTAATGATACAAAACCTTCACAGCATCTGACGCCATCTCCACAAGAGACTGCGGTAGTTTCCAAGAACAACAACACAGATTTAAAAAATTCTGCACTTTTATTTATTTAAAAAAAAAGGAAATGTAAACGCCGTCAAAATAAAAGAAAACAAAAAAGCATGTAGCATAGATGGTTATCTCTCAAGTCTTTCCAACAAGCCCTCTTGTATCTTGTCGTGCATGTACCTCACACTCAACTTGCACTGTGTTGAAGTCATATGAAAATAAACTACCGGGGAAAATCCATCGTCATCAGCAATTGTCATTTTGAAACAAGATTCTACAATTTTCTTCTGGTCATTCTTCTAATCTGACAAGAAGATCCAGCACAAACCCAGTAATTTTGTTCAACAAGTCCCTTTTCATCTGTTCTATGCAGTACATCTCGCTTTTCACCCAAGAGCATTATTAATTTCCTTGTCTTTGACGCCGTTTTTCACCAGAAAGAAACTGGGCTATGAAATACTGTATAACACAATGATGCCTTGTTAACTGATACTGTGTCAGAATCCATGTGTCACGCTTGGTTGAATTTAAATTTAACAATTGTCATCATCCATTGTTGCTGCTAATAATTTCGCAGTGTAACCGACTGCGCAGTTACTCCACTTGAAGGATGTAAAGATCTACTAATACAGAGAACCGCAGGCCCCTCACTTTGACTGCGTAAGGCCGACAAGTTTTGCGCCAACTCGGTTCCGAGAGTTCCGGAACCTGTACAGAAAATTGGAATAGAGATCAACATAAAGATCATTTCCGCCCTTTTTATTGCTCATGAAAACCACACATTGCTTGTTGTACCACCATTACAGCAAGACCTTCACAGGTGGTGGTCCAGATTGCTGTACACACCGGTACCTCTAATACCCAGTAGCACGTCCTCTTGCACTGATGCATGCCTGTATTCTTCGTGGCATACTATCCACAAGTTCATCAAGGCACTGTTGGTCCAGATTGTCCCACTCCTCAACGTCAATTCGGCGTAGATCCCACACAGTGGCTGGTGGGACACTTTGTTCATAAACAGCTCTTTTCAATCCATCCCAGGCATGTTCGATAGGGTTCATGCCTGGAGAACATGCTGGCCGTTCTATTCGAGCGATGTTGTTATTCTGAAGGAAGTCATTCACAACATGTGCACGATGGGGGCGTAAATTGTCGTCCATAAAGACGAATGCATCGCCAATATGCTGCCGCTTGGTTGCACTACCGGTCGGAGGATGGCATTCACGTATCGCACAGCAGTTACGACGCCTTCCATGACCACCAGCGGCGTACGTCGGCTACACATATTGCCGCTCGAAAACATCAAGAAATCTTCACCTTGCTGCACTCGCTGGACAGTGTGTCTAAGGCGTTCAGCCTGACGTGGTTGCCTCCAAACATGTCTCCGACGATTGTCTGGTTGAAGACATATTCGACACTCATCGGTGAAGAGAACGTGACGCCAATCCTGAGCCGTCCATTCGGCATGTTGTTGGGCTCATCTGCACCGCGCTGCATGGTGTCGTGGTTGTAAAGATGGATCTCGCCATGGACGTCGGGAGTAAAGTTGCGCATCATGCAGCCTATTGCGCACAGTTTGAGTCGTAACACGACGTCCTGTGACTGCACGAAAAGCATTATTCAACATGGTGCGTCGCTGTCACTGTTCCTCCGAGCCATAATCCGTAGGTAGCGGTCATCCATTGCAGCAGTAGCCCTTGTGCGGCGTGAGTGAGGCATGTCGTGGACGGTTCCTGACTCTCTCTATCTCCTCCATCTCTTTGGTTCACTCCGAGACGCCTGGACACTTACCTTGTTGAGAGCCCTTCCTGGCACAAAGTAACAATGCGGACGCGATCGAACCGGTATTGACCGTCTAGGCATGGTTGAACTACGGACAACACGAACCGTGTACCTCCTTCCTGGTGGAATGTCTGGAACTGATCGGCTGTCGGACCCCTCCGTCTAGTAGGCGCTGCTCATGCATGGTTGTTTACATCTTTGGGCGGGTTTAATGACATCTCTGAACAGTCCAAGGGACTCTGTTTGAGATGCAGTATCCACAGTCAACTTCTATCTTTAGGATTTGTGGGAACCGGTACGACGCATTTTTTTATATGTGTATTTTCTTATTCTATTTTTAAATTATTGCATCCATTTTTGAGTCCTGCAGTCTATTTCTGAAATCACAAAAATTACTCAGGAAAATTAAGGTTTCTCCAAATTACGAAAACTATCTCCAATATACAAAATTGCCATGCACCTAAGAATAAATATTCTACTGTCGTTTAAAAGCGTTTCAATCGAGAAAATACTGTCAATATTGTATTTGATAGTCTATCTGTCACATAATACTACAATACACACCAGTAATACGTAAGTCATATTAAATTAATCAGAAGTATAATCAAAAACCAGTCACATGTTCAGTAGATTTTGAAATTGACGCTACTGGAAAATAAAAACATTTTAGATATCCAAGCCAGATAAAATTATGAAATATTTCATTTGCAAGTACCACATCTTCCATAGTAAAATACCTTCTGTTTCAAGTAAGAAGATGGTTCACGACCGACGAAGCATGACTTACAGAACACATTTCACATAAATAGTTCTAAAACTATACAGCATTTTACACACCATAAAATTCTGTACTGATTAATTAGCAATACAACTGTTCCAAATAGATTTAATCTACACTAACAATAAAACTGTAAAACAGTTGAGTCTGTCTGAACACGCTAACCTCCAAAACTATTAAACAAACTTTAGAGGGGTTTTGAGAGATAATTTGTGTGTGACCTGGAGAAACGTATGGGATTTATTTAATCTAAATCAGATCAATTAAAAAGATATTGTGATTTGAAATTTTATGTAAAACTGTTGCGTCTATCTATTTGTTCATTTGAACAAGCTAATCTCGAAAACTAGTTGACGAATTTTCAGGGAGGTAACTTGTGTACAGCCTGAGGCCGCGAATAGGCTTTGTTTCATCGAAGTCGTCGGATCACAGATGAAAAGATACCGTGATTTAAAGTTTTGTCTTAAACTGTCAAGTCTGTCTGTTAGTCTGTTTGAAGACGATGATTTCAAAACTACTTGAGGAATTTTCATGTAGTTTTCAAATGTAACTTGAGCATAGCTTGAGGCAACGTGTAGGCTTTATTTCATCAAAAGCGGATCCCAGAAAAAAAGAAATCGTAATTTAAGGTTTTATCTTAAACCGTCGTGTCTGTTTGTCTATTTGAACACCCAAATCTCCAAGACTACTTGACGAAATTTCATGGGATTTTCACAGGTATCTTGTGCGTCGCTTGTGGCAACATACAGGCTTTATTTTATCAAAATCAAATACCGTAATTTAAAATTTTATCCATACTAATATTATAAATTCGAAAGTAGCTCAGCATGCTACGCTTTCACCACTAAATACCTGAACTGATTTTGATAAAATTTGGAATGGAGACAGCTTGAACCCTGAGGTATAACATAGGCTCCTTTGGAAAGTGTGTAGGACAAGATATTTACTGATTTTATTACGCCAATTAGGAAAAAGACAGACTGCTTACACTACTCTGGTCCGCCCTCTTCCTGAGTGTTGCTGTCTGGTGTGGGATCCGCATGAGATGGGACTAATGGAGCATATCAAAAAATTTCAAAGATCAGATCGCTTTGAACTAAAGCAAAACACGGAAGAGAGTGCTACGGACATGATACTTGAATTGGAACGGCAATCATTAAAACAAATTCCTTTTGCATTGCTGTAGGATCTTCTCCTGAAATTTGAATTAAGAACTTTCTCCTCCGTTTGCGGAAATACTATGTCCCCTCTCACATAAGTGGGAGGAAATCGTTATCATGATAAAATAAGAGAATCAGAGATCGCACAGAAAGTTTAAGTGATCGTTTTTCCCGTGCGCCATTCGTGCGTGGAACTGTAGAGAAATGGTTTGAAGTTGCTTCAATGCACACTCTACCAGGCACTTAATTGTGAATTGCACACTGATCATCTAAATGTAAATGTAGCTATCTACGCTTTGCAAAAGCTATTTGTTTTTAGACTTGATTTCGATCATATTTTTGAAAATGTTCTTATTGGTTATGTTCTACGTGATACGATTACACGTAATGATTACAATGTATATTTAGCTTTCAGTGCGTTTAATCCATACTTCCAGACATATATTATTAAATATGAAAGATACGTGTGTTTGTAACTTTTTCAGAGCTACATCGATGAACCGATTTCGGTCTAGTTTGGTATGGAGATAGCTTGATCCCGTTGAATAATGTTTAGCTACTTCAGTAGCATATACTCCTGCCCACGTCCTTCCGCATTCACTGTTGCGCTTGCCGCTGCATTGTGTATTGTGGCCGTTGGGGTTTACCCCAACAGGGAGACAGATGAGGGCAACTGAAGTTATAGCATGGAGTATAGCTTACAGGCTGACAGCCAGATACATGAAGGCAGCCGATGTCACAGCACGTACAGTAGCTTACGCACTCTCCATCACTACACATCATAACGAAACTACTGATATGCTATTACAGTTGCGGGTAAATGCTAGAATATAATAAAGCACTTACACTTATACAACGCGAAATAATTACAAATGCTGCACAAAGGCTAAGCTCATGTCTAACACCCAGAAAAGCTGTAGAAAGCTGTGGTAAGTGCTTATAGCGATCTCTAATGCGTGTTTGTACATGTGATGCTAAAACCAGTCACTAGACGGAGATACCGACCAAAGAACATCATTTATTTATATACACGCAGTCTCTTAGGTACAACATTCTCTCCTACTGCAGGACAAACAAATCACTAACAACTAAAGAGTGTCTTTCCCTGTAGGTCCATGTGCAGCTCTTGGTGCTGTGACTGCATCGTTGCAAAAGTTCAAAGATAACGTGCCATGGGGTGAGTTATGATGTGGCTTAAAAATAAGTAAATGCTACAAGGGTTCGCACTCTCCTTGCCGGGATGGAAGAAAATATGAGTAAAAAAGAAGAAGAAAAAATTAGAAGAACGAACGGTGAGGGCAGGCCACCATCAAATCAATGGCGTGCCGCATGCGGCCAGCGCGCCACAGTCTGTGCACCCCTGCTATACTTAAAACAAACGATCAGTATGAACCGGCGATTCGGATTAATGAGGACCAGATAAATAGGTTTCACTGTACACGCAATTCACGTTGCTCCGTCGAAGCGCAGTTCCCCACGAAACGCTACAATAGCATGAACCCAGCTACAACGAGCCAGTGAATTTCCACCACGCATGTTTGTCTTCCTCCCCTGCTGACATTGTGCTTGGCGGACTCCATTCCGGTCGTGACAGATGTGAACGTGTTCGACATCAGCCAACGTCCTGAATGTCATCAGGCCTATTACGAGTAGTTCCGATTCTAATTTAAGAGAATACAAACACTTTCTGCTGATTACGTTCAAACATTCTGCATCTACATCTACATGACTATTCCGCAATACACAATTAAGTGCCTGGCAGAGGTTACATAAACCATTTTTAAGCTACTTCTCTACCTTTCCCACTCTCGAAACGCGCGTAGAAAAACAAACACTTACGTCCTTCCATGCGAACTCTGATTTATTTTATTACAATGATCATTCCTCCCTACGTTAGTGAAAAAAGCTTGTAACTGAAATCTCATGTGAAGGACTTGTCGCAGTGAAAAACACCTTTGTTTTAATCACTGTCACCTAAGTCCGTCCGTCATATCCCTTATTTCACGATAATACAAAACGAGCTGTCCTTTGTTTTCGATGTCCTCCATTAATCCTGTCTGATACGGATCACATAGCGCACAGCAGTATTGTAAGTAGTCTGTTTAGTTGACCTGTTACATTTTCTAAGTGTTCCGCCAATAAATCGCCGTCTTTGGATTTCTCTTCCCACAACTTTATCTATGTGATCGTTCTAATTTTAGTTATTCGTAATTGTAATCCCTCAGTATTTAGCTGGCCTTACAGCCTTTAGATTTGTGTAATGTAAGGGATTCTTTTTCGACCTCTACGGTCGCAGGTCCGAATCCCGCTTCGGGCATGGATGTGTGTGATGTCCTTAGGTTAGTTAGGTTTAAGTAGTTCTAAGTTCTAGTTAAGTCCCATAGTGCTCAGAGCCATTTGAACCATTTGGATTCTTTTTACTTCTCATGTGGACGGCTTAACACTTAGTCAATTTACACTTTCTGCCCCATATACAAGCAAAGAAGCGCCACAGAAACTGGTATAGGCATGCTTATTCAAATACAGAGGTGTATAAACCGGCAGAGTACGGCACAGCGGCCATTAACGGCTATGTAAGACAGAAAGTGTCTGGGGCAGTTGTTGGATCGGTTACTGCTGCTATAATGGCAGGTTATCAAGATTTAAGTGAGTTTGAACGTGGTCTCATAGTGGGCGCACGGGCGATAGGACACAGCATCTCCGAGGTAGCGATGAAGTGGGGATTTTCCCGTACGACCATTTCACGTGTGTACCATGAATATCAGGAATCCCGTCAAACATCAAATCTCCGACATCGCTGTGGCCGGAAAAAGATCCTGCAAGAATGGGGCCAACGACGACTGAAGAGAATCGTTCAACATGACAGAAGTGTAACTCTCCCGCAAATTGGTGCAGATTTCAATACTGGGCCATGAACAAGTGTCAGCGTGCGAACCATTCAACGAAATATCATCGATATGGGCTCTCGGAGCCGAACACCCACTTGTGTACCCTTGATGACGGCACGACACAAAGCTTCACAGCTCGCCTGGGCCTGTCGTCACCGAAATAGGGCTGTTGATGGCTGGAAACATGTACCTGGTCGTATGAGTTACCTTTCAAATTGTGTCGAGGGGCTGGAGGTGCACGTGTATGGAGGAAACTCCATGACTCCATGGACCTTGCATGTCAGCAGGGGTCAAGCTGGTGGAGGCTTTGTAATGGTGTAGGGCGTTTGCAATTGGAGCTGAGAGGTGACACGTACGTAAGCATCCTGTCAGATCGCCTGCATCGACTTCTGTCCGTTGTACATCATGACGAACTTGAGCAATGTCAGCACGACAATGCGACACCCAACACGTCTAGAATTACTACAGAGTGGCTCTAGGAACACTCTTCTGAGTTTAAACACTTCCGCTGGCTACCAAACTCCCAAGACATGAACATTATTGAGCATATCTGGGATGCCTTGCAGAATACCCTCATACTCTTATGGATTTATGGACAGCCCTGCAGGATTCATGGTGTCAGTTTCCTCCAACACTGCTTCAGACATTAGTCGAGTCCATTCTACGCCTTGTTGCGGCACTTCTGCGTTCTCGTGGGAGTCATACACCATACTAGGCAGGTGCACCAGTTTCTTTCGTTCTCAGTCTATCTTGTATAAATCATTTTGGAATTCGTTTTGATGGTCTGATGGCCTTATGTGACGGTAAATGGCAGCATCATCTGCGAAAAATATAAGAGGGCTGCTGAGATTGTCTCCTATATCGCTTATGTAGATAATGAATAACAGATGGTCTGTAACAGTTCGTTGGAGAACACTAATTATTATTCTTATTTAACTCCATGATTCTCGTCGGTTATTATGACATGTGACCTTTCTGACTGGAAATGAAGAATTCAGTCACACAACTGAGACGATGATTCATAACACGCAATTTAATCGGAAGCCGCTTGTGAGAAACTGTTTCGAAAGACTTCTGGAAATCTAAATTTATGGAATCAATTTGACGTTCCGTGTCGATAGCACACTACTTCGTGAGAATAAAGACCTAATTATGTTTTGCAAGAACGATATTTTCCGAATCCGTGTTGGCAATTTGTCAGTAAATCGTTTTCTTCGAGATGATTCATAATGTTCAAGCACAATATATGTTCCAAAATCCTACTGCAAATCGACATTAGTGAAATAGGTCTGTAAGTTATCGGATTACTCCCATTTCCTTTCTTCGGTTTTGGTGTGAAATGGGCAACTTTTCAGTCTCTGGGCACGGATCTTTCTACGATCAAGAGGTTGTGTATGGTTACTAAGTACGGAGCTACTGTACGTGCATTGTCCTTACTTTATTCCTCAAGATGTCTTCTACAACTCGTGATGCTTATCGGAATCTTTATACTTATACCCAGACTATATTTTCTACGAATAATGCCACTTATTCCAGAAGAAGTCGAACTCTATGAACTATGCGACCAGTGAGTTACTTTGCTCTTTACTTAAGCAATGTGAAAGTTCATCGGATCACACGTTTTAAGCAGCTTGCCTTTTAGACAGGTAGCTAAGTTCATAGAGTACAGCGACATGTTCCATGACTTGGATGGCACGCTGGGCTTTCCGCTAACGCTAAGATTAGTGCAGGAAGGAGGAAGGAAGCTTGGGTTTAACGTTCGAGGTTGTTAGAGGCAAAGCACAAACTGAAATCGTGTCAAAGATGGGGAAGGAAATCGGTCGTGCCCTTTCAAAGCAACCGACCCGGCATTTGCGTGGAACGATTTAAGGAAATCATGGAAAACCTCTATCTGAATGGCTGGACGCGGATTTGAACATCGTACTCCCGAATGCGAGTCCAGTATGTTGAGATTAGTGTCTTCCATAGCTGATCCATCCCTAGTTCTTATATGTCTATGTTTTATTAGCCTTGTTCCCGTCTGAAGGGAATCTGACATAACACGCTTTGTATTCTGATGACCGAAGGTTAAGCCAAGATCAACGCTTTAGAAGAAAAGAAAAAAACAAAGATGACGTGTTGAGTAACACTATCATCATAATTGCCCCGGTCTGCACTACTGGCCATTGAAATTGCTACACCAATAAGAAATGTAGATGATAAACGGGTAATCATTGGACAAACATATTATACTACAACTGACATGTGATTACATTTTCACGCAATTTGGGCGGATGGATCCTGAGAAATCAGTAGACAGAACAAGCACCTCTGGCCGTAATAACGGCCTTGATACGCCTGGGCATTAAGTCAAACAGAGCTTGTACGGCGTGTACAGGTACAGCTGCCCATGCAGCTTCAACACGATACCACAGTTCATCAAGAGTAGTGACTGGCGTTTTGTGACGAGCCAGTTGATCGGCCATCATTGACCAGACGTTTTCAATTGGTGAGAGATCTGAAGAAAGTGCTGGCAGCCAAGGCAGCAGTCGAACATTTTCTGTTCCCAGAAAGGCCCGTACAGGACCTGCAACATGCGGTCGTGCATTATCCTGCTGAAATGTAGGGTTTCGCAGGGATCGCATGAAGTGTAACGTACACTGTTCAAAGTGCCGTCAATGCGAGCAAGAGGTGACCGAGACGTAACATCACGCCTGGTGATACGCCAATATGGCGATGACGAATACACGCTTCCAACGTGCGTTCACCACGATGTCGCCAAACACCGATGCGACCATCATAATGCTGTAAACAGGACCTGGGTTCATCCGAAAAAATGACTTTATGCCATTCGTGCACCCAGGTTCGTCGCTGAGCACATCATCGCAGGCGCTCCTGTCTGTGATTCAGCGTCAAGGGTAACCGCAGCCATGGTCTCCGGGGTGATAGTCCATGCTGCTGCAAACGTCGTCGAACTGTTCGTGCAGATGGTTGTTGTCTAATCCCGGCGGAGGTTCGAGTCCTCCCTCGGGCATGGGTGTATGTATTTGTCCTTAGGATAATTTAGGTTAAGTTAGTGTGTAAGCTTAGGGACTGGTGACCTTAGCAGTTAAGTCCCATAAGATTTCCACACATTAGAACTTTTTTTTTTGTCTTGCAAACGTCCGCATCTGTTGACTCAGTGAGCGAAACGTGGCTGCACAATTCGTTACCTGCCACGCGGGTAAGATGCCTGTCCTCTCAACTGATAGTGATACGAGACCGTAGGGATATAGCACGGCGTTCCTTATTACCCTCCTTTATTTATTTACTTATTTATTTACACGTCATATTCCGCTGGACCAAATTGAGGAGCAAATCTCCAAGGTCATGGAACGTGTCAGTGCATGAACTTACAACATAAAAGTAATAACAGATAAAAATAAATGTTTATGAATCTGAAAAAAGTCAGTCCATAAGTTTAAGTAAACGCTATCAGCAATACATATAAGAATTAGCTTAATTTTTCAAGGAACTCCTCGACAAAATAGAAGGAGTGATCCATGAGGAAACTCTTCAGTTTCGATTTGAAAGCGCGTGGATTACTGCTAAGATTTTTGAATTCGAATGGCAGCTTATTGAAAATGGATGCAGCAGTATACTGCACACCTTTTTACGAAAGAGTTGAGGAAGTCCGATTCAAATGGAGGTTTCATTTCTGCCGAGTATTAACCGAGTAAAAGCTGGTTATTCTTGGGAATATACTAATATTGGTAACAAGAAACGTCAATAATGAATATACATATTGAGAGGCCGATGTCAAAATACCCAGACTCGTGAACAGAGATCGACAAGCGGTTGGTGAACTCACACCACTTATTGCCCAAACCGCCCATTTCTGAGCCAAAAATATCCTTCTAGAATGGGAAAAGTTCCCCCAAAACATAATACCATACGACATAAGTGAATGAAAATAAGCAAAGTAGACTAATTTACGTGTCGAAGTATCACTTACTTTTGATACCGTTCGAATAGTAAAAATGGCAGTATTAAGTCTTTGAACGAGACCCTGAACGTGGGATTTCCACGACAGCTTTCTATCTAACACCTAGAAATTTGAACTGTTCAGTTTCACAAATTATATGCCCGTTCTGTGAGATTAAAACGTCAGGTTTTGTTGAATTGTGTGTTAGAAACTGTAAAAACTGAGTCTTACTGTGATTTAACGATAGTTTATTTTCTACAAGCCATGGACTGAAGTCATGTACTGCTCTATTTGAAACCGAGTCAATGTTGCACACAACATCCTTTACTACCAAGCTAGTGTCATCAGCAAACAGAAATATTTCAGAGTTACACATAATACTAGAGGGCATATCATTTATATAAATAAGGAACAGGAGCGTCTCCACACTGACCCCTGGTGCACCCCCCCCCCCCCCCCCCCCACTTGACAGTACCCCTCTCAGATCCCACATCACAGCCGTTATCAACACTTCGAATAATGACCTTTTTCTGCCTGTTGCTAAAGTGACAGGTGAACCAATTGCGAGCTACTCCCCTTATTCCGTAATGGTCTAACTTCTGGAGCAATATTGTGAGATCAACACAGTCAAATGTCTTAGTTAAATCAAAAAAATATGCCAAGCGTTCGAAACTTTTTGTTTAGCCCATCCCGTACATCACAGAGAAAAGAGAATATAGCATTTTCAGTTGTTAACCGACTTATAAAGCCGAACTGTACATTTGATAGCAAATCGTGTAGTATAAAATGATCAGTTAACCTAACATACACAGCCTTTTCGATAACTTTTGTAAACACTGATGGCATAAGTCTAAAATTATCTACATTATCCCTTTCACCCTTTTTATAAAGCGGCTTTATTACTGAGTACTTTAATCGCTCAGGAAACTGACCATTCCTAAAGGAAAAATTACAAATATGGCTAAATACAGGGCTAACATGTGCAGCGCAGTACTTTAATATTCTGCTAGACACTCTATCATAACCATGAGAGTCCTTAGTCTTCAGTGATTTAATTATTGACTTAATTTCCCTATTGTCTATATCACAGAGGAGTATTTCAGACATCAATCTCGAAGGCATTTTCGAAGAAATTTATATGATTTCCTGTAGACATTAAATTTTTATTTAATTCACCAGGAATGCTCAGTAAATGATTGTTAAATACTGTACATTTGATAGCAAATCGTGTGATATAAAATGATCGATTAAACTAACATACACAATCTTTTACTGATTTATCAGTAACAGAAATATTATTACTGCGAACTGACTTTATATCATCGACCTTGTGCTGCTGACCAGACACTTCCTTCACAACTGACCATATGGCTTTAATTTTATCTTGTGAATTAGCTACTCTATTTGCATACCACATACTCATTGCCTTGCTAATAACATTTTTAAGCACCTGACAATACTCTTTGTAATGGGCTACTGTAGCTTGATTGTGACTACTTCTAACATTTTGATATAATTCCCCACTTTGTTCTACATGATGTCCTTGTCCCACTAGTCAGCCAACTGGGCTGTCCATTACTGCTAGTACCGCGTTTAGAATGTTTTAAAGGAAAGCGACTCTCAAAGAGCATGAGAAATGTGTTATGGTAAGCATTGTATTTATCATCTATATTATCAGCTCCCCCCCCATGAACCATGGACCTTGCCGTTGGTGGGGAGGCTTGCGTGCCTCAGCGATACAGATGGCCGTACCGTAGGTGCAACCACAACGGAGGGGTATCTGTTGAGAGGCCAGACAAACGTGTGGTTCCTGAAGAGGGGCAGCAGCCTTTTCAGTAGTTGCAGGGGCAACAGTCTGGATGATTGACTGATCTGGCCTTGCAACGTTAACCAAAACGGCCTTGCTGTGCTGGTACTGCGAACGGCTGAAAGGAAGGGGAAACTACAGCCGTAATTTTTCCCGAGGACATGCAGCTTTACTGTATGATTAAATGATGATGGCATCCTCTTGGGTAAAATATTCCGGAGGTAAAATAGTCCCCCATTCGGATCTCCGGGCGGGGACTACTCAGGAGGATGTCGTTATCAGGAGAAAGATCGGAGCGTGGAATGTCAGATCCCTTAATCGGGCAGGTAGGTTAGAAAATTTAAAAAGGGAAATGGATAGGTTAAAGTTAGATATAGTGGGAATTAGTGAAGTCCGGTGGCAGGAGGAACAAGACTTCTGGTCAGGTGACTACAGGGTTATAAACACAAAATCAAATAGGGGTAATGCAGGAGTAGGTTTAATTATGAATAGGAAAATAGGAATGCGGGTAAGCTACTACAAACAGCATAGTGAACGCATTATTGTGGCCAAGATAGATACGAAGCCCACACCTACTACAGTAGTAAAAGTTTATATGCCAACTAGCTCTGCAGATGATGAAGAAATTGAAGAAATGTATGATGAAATAAAAGAAATTATTCAGATAGTGAAGGGAGACGAAAATTTAATAGTAATGGGTGACTGGAATTCGAGTGTAGGAAAAGGGAGAGAAGGAAACATAGTAGGTGAATATGGATTGGGGCTAAGAAATGAAAGAGGAAGCCGCCTAGTAGAATTTTGCACAGAGCACAACTTAATCATAGCTAACACTTGGTTTAAGAATCATGAAAGAAGGTTGTATACGTGGAAGAACCCTGGAGATACTAAAAGGTATCAGATAGATTATATAATGGTAAGACAGAGATTTAGGAACCAGGTTTTAAGTTGTAAGACATTTCCAGGGGCAGATGTGGACTCTGACCACAATATATTGGTTATGACCTGTAGATTAAAACTGAAGAAACTGCAAAAATGTGAGAAATTAAAGAGATGGGACCTGGATAAACTGAAAGAACCAGAGGTTGTACAGAGTTTCAGAGAGAGCATAAGGGAACAATTGACAGGAATAGGGGAAAGAAATACAGTAGAAGAGGAATGGGTAGCTCTGAGGGATGTAGTAGTGAAGGCAGCAGAGGATAAAGTAGGTACAAAGACGAGGGCTGCTAGAAATCCTTGGGTAACAGAAGAAATATTGAATTTAATTGATGAAAGGAGAAAATATAAAAATGCAGTAAATCAAGCAGGCAAAAAGGAATACAAACGTCTCAAAAATGAGATCGACAGGAAGTGCAAAATGGCTAAACAGGGATGGCTAGAGGACAAATGTAAGGATGTAGAAGCTTATCTCACTAGGGGTAAGATAGATACTGCCTACAGGAAAATTAAAGAGACCTTTGGAGAGAAGAGAACCACGTGTATGAATATCAAGAGCTCAGATGGCAGCCCAGTTCTAAGCAAAGAAGGGAAGGCAGAAAGGTGGAAGGAGTATATAGAAGGTTTATACAAGGGCGATGTACTTGAGGACAATATTATGGAAATAGAAGAGGATGTAGATGAAGACGAAATGGGAGATACAATACTGCGTGAAGAGTTTGACAGAGCACTGAAAGACCTGAGTCGAAACAAGGCCCCCGGAGTAGACAACATTCCATTAGTACTACTGACGGCCTTGGGAGAGCCAGTCATGACAAAACTCTACCAGCTGGTGAGCAAGATGTATGAGACAGGCGAAATACCCTCAGACTTCAAGAAGAATATAATAATTCCAATCCCAAAGAAAGCAGGTGCTGACAGATGTGAAAATTACCGAACTATCAGTTTAATAAGCCACGGCTGCAAAATACTAACGCGAATTCTTTACAGACGAATGGAAAAACTGGTAGATGCAGACCTCGGGGAGGATCAGTTTGGATTCCGTCGAAATGTTGGAACACGTGAGGCAATACTGACCTTACGACTTATCTTAGAAGAAAGATTAAGAAAAGGCAAACCTACGTTTCTAGCATTTGTAGACTTAGAGAAAGCTTTTGACAATGTTGACTGGAATACTCTTTTTCAAATTCTAAAGGTGACAGGGGTAAAATACAGGGAGCGAAAGGCTATTTATAATTTGTACAGAAACCAGATGGCAGTAATAAGAGTCGAGGGGCATGAAAGGGAAGCAGTGGTTGGGAAAGGAGTGAGACAGGGTTGTAGCCTCTCCCCAATGTTATTCAATCTGTATATTGAGCAAGCAGTAAAGGAAACAAAAGAAAAATTTGGAGTAGGTATTAAAATTCATGGAGACGAAGTAAAAACTTTGAGGTTCGCCGATGACATTGTAATTCTGTCAGAGACGGCAAAGGACTTGGAAGAGCAGTTGAACGGAATGGACAGTGTCTTGAAAGGAGGATATAAGATGAACATTAACAAAAGCAAAACGAGGATAATGGAATGTAGTCAAATTAAATCGGGTGATGCTGAGGGAATTAGATTAGGAAATGAGACACTTAAAGTAGTAAAGGAGTTTTGCTATTTAGGAAGTAAAATAACTGATGATGGTCGAAGTAGAGAGGATATAAAATGTAGACTGGCAATGGCAAGGAAAGCGTTTCTGAAGAAGAGAAATTTGTTAACATCAAATATAGATTTATGTATAAGGAAGTCGTTTCTGAAAGTATTTGTTTGGAGTGTAGCCATGTATGGAAGTGAAACATGGACGATAACTAGTTTGGACAAGAAGAGAATAGAAGCTTTCGAAATGTGGTGCTACAGAAGAATACTGAAGATAAGGTGGATAGATCACGTAACTAATGAGGAGGTATTGAATAGGATTGGGGAGAAGAGAAGTTTGTGGCACAACTTGACTAGAAGAAGGGATCGGTTGGTAGGACATGTTTTGAGGCATCAAGGGATCACAAATTTAGCATTGGAGGGCAGCGTGGAGGGTAAAAATCGTAGAGGGAGACCGAGAGATCAGTACACTAAGCAGATTCAGAAGGATGTAGGTTGCAGTAGGTACTGGGAGATGAAGCAGCTTGCACAGGATAGAGTAGCATGGAGAGCTGCAGCAAACCAGTCTCAGGACTGAAGACAACAACAACAACATTATCAGCTCTGTAAACATCTTACCACTCTTGTTCCTTGACAAGTTTTAAAAAACTTGGATTAACTTTCCTACATAGTTTGTAATTAAATATGACATTGGTTTGACTACAAAAACCTTTTAGTGTTAAAATTTGTGCATCATGGTCTGAAAGGTAACTCACCCTTTTACTAAAAGTATGCCCATCTAGTTATGAAGAATGAATAAAAATATTGTCTGTGACTGTGCTACTGTTCCCCTGCACCCTAGTTGGAAGAAACACAGTTTGCATCAGATCATATGAATTTAGGAGATCTACCAACATCTTTTTCTTGCACAATCATGCACAAAATTAATATTGAAGTCACTACCTATAACTACTTTCTGGTACTTCCAACAAAGTGAATCAAGAACCCTCTCTAGCTTAAGCAAAAATGCTCTGAAATTGGAGTTAGGGGACCTATAAACAAAAGCAATTAGAAGTTTAATTTCTCTAAATTCAACTAATGCTGCACAATCCTCAAATATCTGTTCAGTGCAGTGTCATGATACGTCTATGGACTCAAATGAAATACTATTTTTTACGTACAGAGCCACTACCCCTCCCCGCAAGGAACTCCTTGAGAAACAGCCAGCTAATCTGTAGCCAGGTAAAGGAAGCCTCTGAATTATCAAATTATTTAAGTGGGACTCAGTATGCCAATAATTTCAGAGTTTATATTTATTAGCAGTTCACTAATTTTATCTTTAATACCTCTTATATTTTGATGAAATATTCTAATTCCTTCTCTACTTGGAAACATTACACCCCCTGAAGGTGAGCCCATAGTTAGAGGACTTCCTTCAAGCAGGTATACCTATCAGCTGACTTCAATCTAAAAAAGGTGCAGCTCTAACACCAACTGCTACAGGAATTTTTTCATGAGTGACACCACTACCACCATAACCACCCACTACACTGTCACCTACAAGCTTAGCCAGCCTCCCCTTGCCATACCTGTTGAGGTGCAGGCCATGCCTAGTGAAACTTCATCTACTGATAGACCCAACTGGCACCACTGACATGTGATCCATGCCCTCCGCCATCAGTGCTCTCCCCAGCCCCACATTAATGCGCCTAACAGCCCCATTAAGGTGAGGCCGATCATGACGCTGAACCCACCGCTTCCATTTTTTGCTAACAGTCATTGGATCTCGACCAACGTGGACAGAAATGTCGCGATACGATAAACCGAAATCGCGATATGCTATAATCCGAACTTTATCAAAGTCGGAAACGTGATGGTACGCATTTCTCCTCCTTACACGAGGCAGCACAATAACGTTTCACCAGGAAACGCCGGTCAAGTGCTGTTTGTGTATAAAAAATCGGTTGGCAACTTTCCTCATGTCAGCATATTGTTGGTGTCGCCACCGGCGACAACCTTATGTAAATGCACTGAAAAGCTAATCATTTGCATATCACAGCATCTTCTTCAAAAGGGTTTAAATGGCTCGGAGCCCTTTGGGATTTAATTTCTGAGGTCATCAGTCCCCTAGAATGTAGAACTACTTAAACCTAACTAACCTAAGGACATCACACACATCCATGCTCGAAGCAGGATTCGAACCTGCGACCGTAGCGGTCGCGCGGCTCCAAGACTGTCCAAGACTGTAGCGCCTAGAACAGCTCGGCCACTCCGGCCGGCACAGCATCTTCTTCCTGTCGGTTAAGTTTCGCGTGTGTAGCACGTCATCTTCGTAGTGTAGCAATTTTAATAGCCAGTAGTATAGTTACAAAAGCTTTTTTTATACACTAGAATACATTTGTTATGCGAAATATAAGCACGTAAAACGAACATTTCTTAAGTAATGGTAATAGCTGTCTGGAACTAGGTTAACACACATTAATATCTCTGTTCGTGAACAACTAAATGGATCGGCTATCGTAAAACACTACTGTTCATGGGACCGATGCGTAGCAGTTCACCAGCTTTATTTAAAAGAACTGTACGATTGACTGACGTGGTCACAGATACCTCTGACCGTGAGATATTCGAGGGACGGACCTCACCTCCTCGGAAAGCGTTATGGTGTTGAAACTAGTGTGGCATACATTTATTTCAAGACAGGGCTTCAAAAAACAATTTCGGTAATGAAACTTTCATGGAGGACTTTCTCAATATGTGAATACATATGCGTCCTTTGCATTGTTTGACTGCGGGTTCAGGATGAGTACAGCTGTAAAAAGCTGCAAAATACTCATATCGGGTCAGAAAAGATACTTACAACATATGAAAACATTAGGGTAACAGTATTGTTGTTGTGGCCTTCAGTCCTGAGACTTGTTTGACGCAGCTCTCCATGCTGCTCTATCCTGTGCAAGCTTCTTCATCTCCCAGTACCTATTGCAGCCTACATCCTTCTAAATCTGCTTAGCGTATTCATCTCTTAGTCTCCCTCTACGATTTTCACCCTCCACGCTGCCCTCCAGTACTAAATTGGTGATCCCTTGATGCCTCAGAACATTTCCTACCAACTGATCCCTTCTTCTAGTCAAGTTGTGCCACAAATTTCTCTTCTCCCCAATTCTATTCAATACCTTCTCATTAATTATGTGATCTACCCATCTACTCTTCAGCATTCTTGTATAGCCCCACATTTCGAAAGCTTCTATTCGCTTCTTGCTTAAACTATTTATCATCCATGTTTCACTTCCATACATGGCTACACTCCATACAAATATTTCAGAAATGACTTCCTGACACTTAAATCTATACTAGATGTTAACAAATTTCTCTTCTTCAGAAACGCTTTCCTTGCCATTGCCAGTCTACATTTTATATCCTCTCTACTTCGACCATCATCAGTCATTTTGCTCCCCAAATAGCAAAACTCGTTTACTACTTTAAGTGTCTCATTTTCTAATCTAATTCCCTCAGCATCACCCGACTTAATTCGACTACATTTCATTATACTCCTTTTGGTTTTGTTGATGTTCATCTTATATCCTCCTTTCAAGACACTGTCCATTCCCTTCAACTGCTCTTCCAAGTCCTTTGCTGTCTCTGACAGAATTACAATGTAATGACTGCAAAAACATTCACAAAAAATGTGTTACAGTTTGCAGTCGTTTGAAGCCCCTCTAAAAAACAACGAGGCTGGAATATGTACTACCGAGAGATAGTTATAACCAGAAATTGATTAGTGTGAGACCTTGTAGGAAACCTAATTGTCCGCCGAATTGTCACACTGTTCGCTACGTTGTTGGATGCCAACCCCTTACTGGTGACGGTTGAGCGTAATCCCTTCATGAAATAAGATAGAGTAAATGCTACTGAATTCTAAGCAACAACACCCCCCAACACGAGTAATGTCGAAGTAGATGATTCATTATTGAAAAACAACTTACGTCGGGTAGGGTAGGTGAGGATAAAACACCGCATTTTTCAGTAATTCTAATACTGTGATGAGTGAGGGGTCCGCTGTGGCCAAGCGTTTCTAGGCGCTTCAGTCTGCAACCACACGGCTGCTACGGTCGGAGGCTCGAATCCTGCCTCGGACATAGATTTGTGTGATGTCATTAGGTTAGTTAGGTTTAATTAGTCCTAAGTTCTAGGCGACTGATGACCTCAGAAGTTAAGTCCGATAGTGCTTAGAGCCAATTGAACCATATTTTAGATTCCCTGAATGCGTTTCATCAGTTTCATTATCACATCGTCAGTACCATTGAATGACTCTTCCTGAGCATCAATAAATGTGTAGGCTTCTGGAAGTCTTTTGTAAAAATTATCTTGGCCGAATAGGGCTGGAATGAGCTATAGTTTTTCCCTGCACCTTTTCCGCTGCGAAGTCATTGAGTGGTAGGGAATACTGATTCTTCCTTGAAGTCCGAGGCTCTTGTGCTTCTTCTTCTTTGGATACCTTTGTCCCATATTGTGCGCAGGGTCGGCTTGGTTAAAGTCTGATGTGGCATGGTTAATTTTAAGGGGGGCCAGATGCCCTTCCTGTCGCCAGGCCATAACCACCCCCCCCCCCCTCCCTCATGGGACGGAGTTAGTGTACCCCAGCTGTCTGGATCTAATGTAATCCATGAAATAGTGCGAACGTTTTTCAAATATATGCGAGGCATGTAACTGAGGCGGGACGTGGGCACGAGCCCTGTATTCACCTAGTGAGATGTGGAAAACCGCCTAAAAACCACATCAAGGTTGGCTGGCACACCAGCTCTCGTCGTTAATCCGCCGGGCGGATTCGATCCTGTGGCCGGCGCGCTTACCCGAGTCCAGGAAGCAGAACATTAGCGCTGTCGGCTAACTTGGTGGGTCTCTTCTGCAAATGCACTGGTGTCCAAAATTAAAGCAACAAACCACAACTTCCCCATCCTATGGCTAATTTACGATATAACCATACAGACTGTCTGCAGATGTCCCTAAGATGGTGTCCTGCACGGAAGATGGCTTAGAGAACCACACCAACGATAACGTCAGGGCAGCTATCAAATGGGATATTGTTTGCCGGGTTGTCTCTCATCCACAATCGCTATGTACACAGTCACAGACGGTGCACTACGGCACAGAGAAGACACCTACCAGGCATTCTGTTGTGGAGGGGCATGAGAAGAATGGAAGCAGGACAGTAGCAAACTGATGTGGCCCCATGGTTTGACGTGAATGATTCTGTTGTTTTTCGGGTGTGGCAAACTCATGGAGATCGCAACCGTGTCCCGAAGACCAGAGCAGGGCCGAACACCTGTGTCATCAGAAAGAGAGAAGCGTTATTGGCTGTAAGGAGACGTCGGTACTGCCTTAGTACTGCGTGACAAGTGGCATCTAACGTCGCAGCATCCACTGGATGTGTTGTAACGGGCCTGACATACAGAAGGCTTCTGCAGAGGGTTATTTACTGCCGGAGACCTGCTGTATGATTATCTCTGACGTGTCTTCACAGAAGCGAACGTCTAGAGTGGAACCGTCAACATGCCACCTGGATAGTCGAACAGTGGGCCAATGTTCTTTCCGTAAATGAGTCCCGATTTGGTTTAGAGTGTGATTCTAGGCGGTTTCGCATCTGGAGGGAACGTGGAACACGATTTCGCGACCCAAACGTTGTGGAAAGAGGCCGACATCGAGGAGGGTCCCTAATGGCGTGAACAGGGATTATACTGACGACATGAACACGTCCTCATGAACTTTTACAGGTGAATCGCCAATGTTTATCTGCTGTTAGGTATCGTGACGGGATCATTGGACTTCATGTGGGGTTGTTGCGAGGCGCTGTATTGATTGACAATAGTGCCCTACCTCTTGGTAACGGAAGCATTTGCACGCATGGCGTGGCATGCTCGTTCTCTCGATTTGAATCCCATACAGTAAGTCTGGGATGCACTAGGGACACAGGTTAAATCACGTTAGCAACCACCATCGATTCTCGAAGACTTTCGAGGTGCCCATCGTTGCCAGGCCTGTACAGCTGCCACAGGCGGGCACATCCCATACTGAGAACATTCACCAGTTGAGGGAATGTGTGTCTGAATCCGTTAAATTAGAAATAACGAAAATATATTTGTCTACCGTTATGCAGGTTGCAGTTGTTTGCGTTCTGTATTTCTTTACTTTACTATCATATGTTTATAATGTTTTGTGCCAAAATGAAGGCACCTTCTATTTGTTGCTTTAATTTTGGACACCAGTGTACTGTGTCCATATCTTTATCTGAGCTATTGTCTGATGTACGAAGTCGGAATCCATCTCTGAAGTATAATCAACTGATTGTTCGATCTGTTATCCTCCTTTTTTTTCATTAACGTAATGACATCTAGCTTACATCGCTGTGTATCTATAGCACGCTTTCTTTTCAGTAAAAATCTTTTCTCCGCCCAAGCATTCTCCTTCCATTCGTTCTTTATTGGGTGTCGATGACAGAAGCACAGATTTTGATGCTTTGCCAGAATGTTTCCCTATATATTATTTATAATCCCTCTTGACTGCAAAAAATATTTATTCACATGACCGGTTTCGGTTCCTCCAGAACTATCTTCAGATCTGTAACGATAATGATACTAATTTACTATTTCACGAATTTAAACTTTTTTCTTCCTATCCAATCAACATCAAATGTACCAGAACGTACCTGCAATTTCGGTTATTCCTGTAAATTAGAATCATTATCGTTACAGATCTGAAGATGATTCTAGAGGAACCGAAACCGGTCATGTGAATAAAAAAAATTTACAGTCAAGACGGATTATAAATAACATTGGAAAACCAGTGATTGCGGTTATGCCATCAGGCATTATGTCCGTTTTCGCAAAGTTTCCAAAAATCTTTATTTTAGACAGGTGGTATTATATCTTCTGACGAGACGCTCGCACGCAGTGTGCTTTGACTGTCATCTTTTGCGGTCGTTATGGAATTGACGTCATTTTGTCGAAGTTGCGGGAACTTAGCCTGAAATATGTGCCGAGATTTGCCACATGTCGTCATTTTGTGACAAATATGCCATTGTTCACTTTTGGGATAAACTGGAACAATCATTTCGCACAAGATTGCAGCTTAAATCCAGTAGTGTCAGCGAGTATCTCATTGGCATTTCCTCTCAAACCGTTCATTACACAATGTTCAAATAAAACATCAGTAAAAAACAGACACACCTCATTTTCTTATCTCTTGAGCGCCCTGCCCCAATGAACTTTCACGGAAAAATAAGTTACACCACCTGTTGATCAGCTCCTGAATCGACGGCAGTCAGTTCAAAAATTCGGTGCGGGTTTTTACTCAACGTGGGCCTAAACCCCCACCTACACTAATAAAGGCAAGTTTAGCAAGGGAAGGCATTACCTGCAGAGGAAACAGCAACTGCTGAAATTAAGTCGTTCAGTCGCACCCAGTATTTTGTGAGGAATTGTGGAATGTACAATATGGAGTGAACGAAGTGTTAAAATGTGGAATCTTTAATTGGTGGCTGTCCACAACAGTTTGAATGCGGGTCTTGGAGTTCAGATTGTATTTCAATTAGAGTTTGCGAATGAGATACCTTAACTTCTGAGAATCATATACAAATACTCGTTCGACGAATGATCCGTACCTAATAACTGGAATGTTGCACAGGTCATAACGACAAGGAAGCAAGGAGACAGAAGTTATCCACTGAATAACGCACCTACATAATAGGCTGCGATGTGTAGTACGAGTTAGGGAGGTATACTGTGCACCAATATTAGTAAATATCTCGAAGCAAACATTTCATTGGCACATAACCAGCACAGTTCAGAAAATACCGTTCTTGTGAAACACGACTGGACTTTGAGTGCGTTTTTCACAAGCAGCTTCTAATCAATGGTCTCAGCTGTGCTACTAGATTCATGTTTTCCTGCCAGAAAGGTCACAGGTAGTAGTTATTAACGACAAGTTACCTAGTGTAACCACCGGCCGCTGTGGCCGAGCGGTTCTACGCACTTCAGTCCGCAACCGCACTGCTGCTACGCTCGCAGGTTCGAATCCTGCCTCAGGCATGGATATGGGTGATGTCCTTAGGTTAGTTAGGTTTAAGTAGTTTCTCCTACGGGAGTGATGACCTCATATGTTAAGCCCCATAGAGTTTAGAGCCATTTAAAACATTTTATAGTGTATCTAAAGTAATAACGTCAGTTCCCCAAGGAAATCTAAAGATCTTCAGCTGTTCTCAATACGAGGATCGTTCAATTGGTAACAACTTTTTTCTTCCGAAAGCAAGTTGGTTTTATTCAGGATTCCAATACACTGCATTATTCCCCACTGTTCTGACTACAAAACTGTATTTTTCAACATAATTTCCGTTCAATGCAACGGCCTTACGCTACCCTACTGCGTGAGTGTGTACGACCACTTTGTATTAGTCTACTGATCGAAGCCAACGTCTTATTTCGTTAGCAACCTCCCCACCATCACGTACTGCGCGGACTGCATCCTCCATTGCACCAAACAGATGGAAGACGGAAGGAGCGAGTTCCGGACTGTAGGGTGGATGAGGAAGAACAATCCCATGAATTTTTATGACCTCGTCTAGCGTGTGCAGACTTCTATGAAGCCTGGTGTTGTGATGAAGAAGGGGACGTTCGTTTAAATTTTGTGGCGACGAACACACTGAAGACGTTTCTTCAATTTCCTGAGGGTAGCCCAACAATACATTTCAGAAACAATCGTTACATCATGAGGGAGGACATGAAACAGAATAATCTCTTTAGAGTCCCAGATGACCGCCGCCATGTCTTTACCAGCTGATCGTGCCGTTTTGAGGATTTTCTTCGGAGGAGAGGTGATGTGGTTCCACTCCATTATTGTAGAATTGTTTCTGGTTCGAAGTGATGAAACCATGTTTCGTTGCCAGTGATAAGACTCGTAACGCACAAGCAACTCTGCACAGACGGTCCTTCATTGCTCCTTATGGTCTTCTGTTAGATGGCGACAAACCTTGCGGGCACACACGTTTGAGTTGCCGCACTGGTGAACGAGTGTATCAGCACTACCAATACCAATATTTCAGTTGTGGATCGAGGTGTTTGATTGTGATCCATCCATCACGAAGAATGAGAGGGAGTGCAGGTTCCATCACTGCAGGAGTCACGGCTGTGTGCTCCCGACTGGCACGCGGGAGATCGGACAGGTTTGTGAGACGTTGTTGCGATGATGATAGATGCCTCACTCAACGACTCACCGTGTTTTTGTTTCACTGCCATGTCTCCGTAGACGTTCTGCAGTTGCCTATGAATATCTACGATGCTACATGACAGCTTTCTGCTTGGAGTGCACCTCCGTTACAGATGGCATTATGGGGGCTACGTATAACGCCGCCAGCTGCAGCAAATTCATTAAATGACAGGAATATTCCACGATGTCCCACAACAAATTCCGTATTTTTTCAACCGAAACTGACGTAGAAATAATGTGTTAGATTACTTATTGAACGCACCTCATTTATACAGATGGCTTAGGAGACAATCTAAACTGTCTTTCAGACTTTTTTCAGATGTTGCTGTCGTTTACTGTCTAGTAAAAACATCAAATCGAAACGAATTACGAAATGATTCAGACAAGGTACCTGCATCGTAACAACAGTGGCAATTGACGCTGAACAGTCCTTAATATGAGCACATTTTTAAAAAAATTATTATATCAGTTACTCGATAGAGAACAATAATTTAAATGTTGTCGATTCAACTAGATAGCTAGGGGTTACAATTACGAACGACATAAACTGGAACCATATCATGGAAAATGTTGTGGGGAATGCAGACCAAAGACTGCGTTTCCTTGGCAGAATACTTAGGCTACGACCCCGCGTGGGTCTTTTTCCAGGCGGATTTGAGCAGGAGGAAACCGAGGAATAAGTAGAATTGAAGCGTTTTAGTGATTGTGGCCTCACAGCACTGGAATTCACGCGGCTGCTGCAAAGAAGCGTCGCGTTTCGCAGGTCGCATGCAGAAAAATGCACCGCGGCCTATTTCTCTGCTGGAATTTCAGCTCCCCGAGTGGACATGGAGAAGTTTTTCTCGCAGCGTTCAGTCTGTCTTGTGCTCCAGATCACAGCGCAATTATGCAACGTGGAGTGTGTGGACACTGATCGTTCAATTCTGTAAGTGCAAGAACATCGATGTTTTTGTGGTATAAGATTCCCAGACTATTAAAAACAGAAGTATGAAGATGGAGTCGTGCACGGAATTACCATGGCACGTGTTTCGGGAGACTGGGATAAAGTGGAACCGGAAGAAAAAAATACAGTCGTAGGTACGGAAATTATACAAAATATTTTATTTATTATTATTACATTAGCGGAGAAACCCGGCGTTGCTTAGGTATGTTTATGACATCATATCTCCTGAAGTATGTGACGTACAATGACGTAATTTTGTCGGTAGATTCATCTGCATATGTGGATACTGGATGCAAAATGTGTTGTGGATGGAATTAGTAGCAAAAGCCTCGAAAACTTTAAACGTCATGGACGTTGCGGCAATAGTACAATGATATAATTTTGCATTCAGATTCGTATATTTGTATAATGTCTATAAGATACGTCATGAATATACTTAGTAGTAAAGAAGTAATAAATTACGACGCGATGCTTCATTCGGAGCATGGAAAGCGGTAAATCAGTAAGCGGTAAACGGTTTTGCCTTTCATCATTTTATAGGGGTTTCAGGGAGAAGAAATTCCGTAGAGGTTTGAAATTACATGTAAAGTTTGTTGCAAGTCGGTAAGTGCTTTTATTCTCAAATATTGGAATAAAATCTGGGAATTCAAGTGCCATAGGCTACGCTACTTTTTCACCCCTTTGATAGGAAGATGGGTCTTACTTTCACAGTGATTGCCGCCTTACAGAAAGGAATATGGATACCAAGTTTGACGGAAGTCCGTCCAGTGGTTGAGGAGCAGCTGTGGAACGCACTAACATTTACACATGAGTATATCTGTTTTAATAATATGTATGGATTATTTACGAATCATCATATCGCTGGTCTTTTGTTTTGCTGTTTTGCTTCGGAACTGGCAAGATCTTCTCCTCTTTTACGTTTGGGCGTTGTCTAAAATATAAAGCAAAAATAACGTTTTACTAACAAATACATTAAGTACACTTTGCATACTTTTCACACATTATTTTCCATTTATATTCGTTAACTGTATCACTTGCACTACTCAAACTTCACTGTTTGTTTTTATTCACTCACTGTACTAGTTTTTTTGTTCCTCTCTTCGTCACTGACAAGAAACTGACGTTAGATCTTACGACGGGTCTTGCTTTATATACCCCTACCAATGGGTGGCCCCACCAGTGGCAAAATCCAGAACGCACGAAAAAGGCTTCGAATGACCCACAATGATTCAGAACATTCCACAACATTCGAGAGTGCATTGATCTGGAATGTTCCAGGATGTTCCCAAAGATTCTTGAATCTTCCCGAATGCTCCACACTATTCCCGAACATTTCAGAACATCCTAGATCAATGCGGAACATTCTGGAATGTTTTGGAATGCTCTCGAATACTCTAGAATGTCCTGAAATGTTCTAGAACTTCCTAGAGGGTGAATTTTCGCAGCCCTTATATCTTCAAAAGCGCGCCCTTCAGGTAAAAATGGAAACCTTCTTAATGGATGGGGGATAGAGGGCTACCACCACGTATAACTCCCTTGATCGTATTGGGACTCGTTTCTGAGTTTTAGTGACACGCACACTGCACACTTAATTTTATAATGTATATTGATGTGTATTTACAAGCAACTTTAAATTTCAGGTAGGACAACCATTCAGATCTACTCTGTGCAGCTGCTTTGTCAAATCACTGATCAATGACTAGAAAAATAGTAGTCTGAAAAGTGGTCTCTCTATGTGCCTAATTTTCAGAGTTTTTCGGAAGTACCACAATTCAGTAGCTTCTTTTCTTGTCTGAAATGCTTATTGTTTTACTATCGTATATGGCTACACGAGGCGAATTCCTTCACAAGTAGAGTTCCCAATATTTAAATTAATATTCAGTGCTAAATAATTTCTCATTTCAGAAACGCTTTCTTTCTGTTGCCAGTCCATACTTTATACTCTCTCTACTTCAACCATTATCAGTTATTTTCGTACTCAAATAACAAAACTCATCCACTACTTTTAGAGCCCCATTTATAATCTAATTCCCTTAGCATCGTCTGATTCAGTTCTATTACAGTCCATTATACTTGTTTTACTTTTGTCGATGTTCACCTTGTAACCGTTATCAAGGTTTCGTTCAACTGCTCTCAAAAGTCCTCTACCGTCTCTGACAGAATTACGATGTCACCAGGAAACCTCGACTTTTTATTTCATCTCCTAGAGCTCTCTCTCTCCAAGTTTCTTCTTGGTTTCCTTTACTGCTTGCTAGGTGAACAGGTTGATTAACATTGGAGATAGCTTGCTAGCCCTTCTCATTCTCTCCTCAACAAATGGTTCCCTTTCATGATCTTCGACTCTTATGATACAAGTCTCGATCGCCGTTAGCTTCCTGTATTATATCTCTGCTGCCTTCAGAATTTCAGAGTGTGAATGTCAGTCAAAGGTGTCAAAAGCTCTCTCCAAACATTGGAATCAATTTTAAAATTTTATACGTGGCTGGAGCAACAATCGTAGGAGGAAATCTTCTTGTAGAAATAATTAACAGCAACAGCTAATCAGCTGCAAAATAGAAGGTTTACTTAAACACCTTTACCATTGTTTCAATGTTTCTACAAACGTTGTCTTCAGAACGAAATAGTGATACCCTGTTTTGATAATTTTCAACGAAATGTCCATATATGTACAAATAACTTTTGAGACACCGGTAGGTTCACATAGGGGACTTCTCATTGAAAATTCTCAGAATACGTTGAAACGCTGAAACTATGGTAAATTGGTTTGAATAAACCTTCACGCATTGGCATAATATGTGAAAGATAACCAAAAACCAGATCTCACTGAGTCAACAACAGAAATTTTCTCAAAGCACATATAACCAAGAATCGATACCAGAAAGCTGTACTCCAGTGCCGAAATGGCAGCTGCGGAATAAAGCATTATTTCGATAGTCTTTGGACAAGATTTAAGGCAAAATAGGTAAGGAAAAGGCGAGGTCTTGGCTGAATAACAGAAACCAAAAAAAATGAAGAACTGATTTTTTGCTGCACGTGCAGAACCCTTTAATAGAATAGAGAGATCAGGAGAAGACCAGAAATGTTGACTCTGCAAAGAATATGAGGAAAGACCGAGAATACACTCCTGGAAATTGAAATAAGAACATCGTGAATTCATTGTCCCAGGAAGGGGAAACTTTATTGACACATTCCTGGGGTCAGATACATCACATGATCACACTGACAGAACCACAGGTACATAGACACAGGCAACAGAGCATGCACAATGTCGGCACTAGTACAGTGTATATCCACCTTTCGCAGAAATGCAGGCTGCTATTCTCCCATGGAGACGATCGTCGAGATGCTGGATGAAGTCCTGTGGAACGGCTTGCCATGCCATTTCCACTTGGCGCCTCAGTTTGACCAGCGTTCGTGCTGGACGTGCAGACCGCGTGAGACGACGCTTCGTCCAGTCCCAAACATGCTCAATGGGGGACAGATCCGGAGATCTTGCTGGCCAGGGTAGTTGACTTACACCTTCTAGAGCACGTTGGGTGGCACAGGATACATGCGGACGTGCATTGTCCTGTTGGAACAGCAAGTTCCCTTGTCGGTCTAGGAATGGTAGAACGATGGGTTCGATGACGATTTGGATGTAACGTGCACTATTCAGTGTCCCCTCGACGATCACCAGAGGTGTACGGCCAGTGTAGGAGATCGCTCCCCACACCATGCTGCCGGGTGTTGGCCCTGTGTGCCTCGGTCGTATGCAGTCCTGATTGTGGCGCTCACCTGCACGGCGCCAAACACGCATACGACCATCATTGGCACCAAGGCAGAAGCGACTCTCATCGCTGAAGACGACACGTCTCCATTCGTCCCTCCATTCACGTCTGTCGCGACACCACTGGAGGCGGGCTGCACGATGTTGGGGCGTGAGCGGAAGACGGCCTAACGGTGTGCGGGACCGTAGCCCAGCTTCATGGAGACGGTTGCGAATGGTCCTCGCCGATACCTCAGGTGCAACAGTGTCCCTAATTTGCTGGGAAGTGGCGGTGCGGTCCCCTACGGCACTGCGTAGGATCCTACGGTCTTGGCGTGCATCCGTGCGTCGCTGCGGTCCGGTCCCAGGTCGACGGGCACGTGCACCTTCCGCAGACCACTGGCGACGACATCGATGTACTGTGGAGACCTCACGCCCCACGTGTTGAGCAATTCGGCAGTACGTCCACCCGGCCTCCCGCATGCCCACTATATGCCCTCGCTCAAAGTCCGTCAACTGCACATACGGTTCACGTCCACGCTGTCGAGGCATGCTACCAGTGTTAAAGACTGCGATGGAGCTCCGTATGCCACGGCAAACTGGCTGACACTGACGGCGGCGGTGCACAAATGCTGCGCAGCTAGCGCCATTCGACGGCCAACACCGCGGTTCCTGGTGTGTCTGTTGTGCCGTGCATGTGATCATTGCTTGTACAGCCCTCTCGCAGTGTCCGGAGCAAGTATGGTGGGTCTGACACACCGGTGTCAATGTGTTCTTTTTTCCATTTCCAGGAGTGTATTTTGAGCTGCTCCAAAAGGATCACACAGACGAATTACATACAGAGGAAAAATGCCGTGGCACAAATGATATACTGGAAGTTACGTCTAAATTACCACCGGCCGGCGAGAAAGACCTGGTTGGACAGAAAACTTCGTCGAAAACAAACATGCCGAAGCCCGACTTCAGACAGATCCAATGTAGGGGCACAATACGCAGGCCATCAGAATTCACATTGCCATCACTGGCGCTAGCAAAATCGACGACAGACAACAGAAAAAACTTGTGAGGTACAAGCACTTGAAAATCGAAATACAGCAACTGTCGTGAAAATGATTGAAAGTGGTTCTAGATACGCTGCAGGCAGTTTCAAAAGATCTTAGCGGGCACTTGAAACCATCGGCTTTGATAACAGATTAATCACTAAAAATCCGCCGTACTGGTATACGCAGTAATTATCTGCTGGCACATCATGCAGTTCTAGATGTTTAGGACGTGTCCTAATACTTATAAGATACCCAGCATATTGATGTTATCTCTGTTTAATATAGTAATAATAATGATGATGTTATTGCGAGGGTCACTCTAAAAGTAATAGACATTTCTTTTTCGAAAATATAGCTCCAGCTATACGTGTTTGCTACTCGCGGTGATGCATTCATGCATGCATGGCTGTCTGAAGGACGTTGTATTCTGAAGATACAGCCACTGTACACACACAGCTGTATTAAGCACGGAAATCAAGCCCCCTGGTGACACATGAAAATTTGTACTGGATTAGGACTGTCCCTGTATTTCCTGCTTATCCCGAACTGTCGCCTTACCCATATCAGCTATCCGTGCACACTTCAAAGACAGATCCAAACAGCTGATGTCAATGAACTGTCGCAAGGTGCGAAACTGTTTCGTAATGTTTGCCACAACTGTAATCCTCAGTGACCATGTTTGTTTCTTCGGGCATGCACAAATATCTGCAGGACGTTGTACTGTGAAAATACAGACACTGTTTGAACAAAGACATTGTCACTGTCACTGATGTATCCATTCCTCTGCTGGCTAAAATGACGTAATATTTGTCTCCCTGTTCGGGATTCACGTGCCAGCATAAGGATTGTGACTGTGTGCCATACGGATCGGTCCTCGAGGCGTGATCGGATAGCAGAAGAGCGTTAAGACGGCTGCTCGTGATGAGCGGGAAATCCGGTTCGAGCTCCAATCCGGCACAAATCTTTATGTGTCACGAATAAGTAAGATTTCTACCCCTAATATAGCTGATGTGAAAAATATTCGCACTAGCGACAAAATTTCGTAAGGCCATAGAAATATTTCACGTCTGAGTGTGATTCAATTTGCCCGCCCAAGGTACGCTGTCGTAGCACTCCGTCAGGATGACTGTTGAACCGTCGTACATCTGGAGCAGTGTGCTGTTGTAGTATTCCTGTGTTCTGGGAACGAGACAGTGTCACACGTTCACAAGAGATTAAACAAAGTGTTTGTTGATGACGCTGTTATTTGCAGTACAGTTAGCAGTTGGGCAGTCAGACTATCAGGTGAAAGTGGGCGCACGTCAGTAATCGGAAACTTCCGCGTGCGGCAGACAGAACACTTCGCAGACTCCTGCCCATGTACAGCGTACTCAAAATCTGATTTTAAATGTATGAAGTTTCCATGTGGGCAACCGCAGCTCATTCTGTACATAGTTAAAAGACCTTTTAAAATTTTTGTGGGAAAGCCTACTAAAAATTGTAGATTCCGCTTGCAGCTTCTAATCCATATTCACTTTCGCGATAATGAATCGCATATTAAGGTTTATCTTGCTGGATTACAACGTTGGGTGACCGTATTAGCTTAACGGCTTAATGTAATCCAGCCAAAATAACACGAAGATGCAATTCGTTATCGCGAAATAGGTTGTAGGTTGATCCCACAATATATTAGGATTAGCAGCTTCAAGCAGACACTAGAGTTTTTAAAATATTTTACCACAATTTTTTATAAAGCACCTTTAGCCAATCTGATTTTGGCTGACGAACCCTCAACAATGAAAGAGCTGTCAGTTCAAGACCGAGGAGAGAAGCCACTGGGTGCAGAACTTTGAGACAGTTGAAAAAAGTGTGGTAAAAGGAAGTTAGAACGAGATTTGAAGATGATGACATCCTTGTAAACCTGTACTGGTATTAAATCCACAGTGGTGTAAGGGTCGAAGGAAAATAAGGAAAAAGAAGAAAAGTTTGGGGGATAATAAGGGAGATTAGGACTTGCACACCGAGTGTTGTACGTAGTTAATTGCTTCTGTACACAACCCATTCACGCAGAGAATCAACAATCTCAACGATTTTTGCGTGTTATCGACATTGATTCTTGCAAGATAGCAGTCCCAGAAGTTCCAAGAGAAAAGAAATTCTTTTCGTGTGACATAATTACAGATTAAAAGTTTTCTCATTTATGTTTTTCGCTTGTACTGTGAAACCATGCTTCTTGCCGTATTTCATGATTCGAAGTCGAAGGGAATCATCTCGTAGGTTTAGATGAGTCAGTTTGCGAGTATCAAAATATGTAAAATAAACGGACTTATATTTTGATTGTATTGACAAACGCTCAATTAATTAACTCCGTCAAGGACCATAGACCTTAGCATGAGACATAAATTTTAGCTTACCTGTTTTCAGTTTGAGTCTTTCATTTTTATATTATATACAATACACTACGCTATTTTGTAAAGTATATTATGCACATATGTTTTATAATTATTATTTTCCATTATTCCCTTTTAAGAGAATGATTGAGCTGGAGTAGTCATGACTTCTTTTTCTTTCTTCGTTCTTCGTTCTTCCCCAATTCTCTTCATACGTTCACTGTGTTCTCTTTTGCGTTCTCTCTAGCAACTTTTTCCCGTTCTGTTCTCCGTGTGTTCTTGTTTAAGTGTGTGTTTCTTTATAATGTTTCAAAACTGTTCTCTGTTGTTTATGTTGTCTTGTGTGGTTCCCAGTTCTTTAATATCTTCTTCTGTTTCCGTGATCCACTTTGTCTTGTTTTTTCTCTTGTTTACTATCTCAAAGATTTGTTCATCCTGCTGATATGCCCATAAAATTTCATCCTTCTCTTTCTAATGGTGCCTGTTATTGTTTCTATGCCTTTGTAAATGTCTCTAGTTGATCTCTTCATCCAAATTCCTTTCCGAAGCACTGGTTCATATATTTTCCTCAGAATTTTTATTTCCTGCTTTTTAATCTCTCTTATATTCGTATGACTATCAATCACTGTAGTTCCTGCAGCATAATGTGCTTCTGGTAGGACTACTGTGCTGTAATACCTTAGTTTGCCATTGACAGAAATAGATTTCTTATTATAGCGATTCCAAGTGAGCTTGTATGCGTTTGTAATATGGAGATTCTATCTTTATTGGCTATTGAGTTCAGTCCTGATATCTGAATAACAGACATCTGAAGTGGCAACTTGTGGCACTTTCCCGTATTGAGTAGTAATGGGGAGATTATCTACAGGTTTGTTTTCCATGTACTGTGTTGTGTCGTACGAGGTTAGCAACCCTCGTTTTCTGTGGGATTTCGTGTAGCTTTTCCAAAGCAAGTTTGGCTTCCTCTCTATTGTTCGTTAGAATGGGAATATCGTCCGCTAAAGCCAGACACTTCACCCTGATTCCATGGTCTTTTTTAATCTCCTGCTGAATTCCTTTGATTTCCTTTTACCATGTCTTCATAATTTTTTCCGGAACCATGTTAAGTAGAAAGGGGGACATTTCATCTCCTTGGCGAACACCAGTATGGATATGAAATGCTTCTGATGTTCCACCCATGAATTTAACTTTGGAGGTTAATGCCTGTTGAATAACTGACCTTGTTTTCCTGTCAGTCCTGAACTCCTCTAAAGTTTGGAATAATGTTTGTATATCTATGGAATCGTAAGCCTTTTTACAGTCGTCAAAGGTACCACAATATTTCTACTTATTCTTGCTTGCGAAATTGTTTCTAAGTTCCATATCTGTTTGATGCAAGATCGACTTTTGCGAAACCCTGCTTGATGCTCCCCTATTAACTGGTCCGCTTAGTCTCCTAGTCAACGGGGCGTTTGAAAGAATTTTGTATATTATACGGAGCAGTGAAATTCCCCTGTAATTGTTTGTATCGATTTTTGCACATTTTTCGTGGAGAGGGTGAATTAATGCACATTTCCACTCTGCAGGTATTTGTTCAGTTTCCCAAGTGTTTGATATAATTCTGCGGTTTGCTTCTGTAAGATTATTGTCATTTAATTTCCATACTTCTGCTGATTCCGTCTTCCACCGGAGACTTGTTGTTCTTCAAAGAATTAATTATTTCCTTTACCTCTTTAAGTGATGGTGGATTTTAATCGGGCTTGGATGTGAATTTTTCGAAATCTATTTATTCTGCCGAAGACTCGCAGTTGAGGAGTGAGTGAAAATATTTAACTAAAATTTGGCAGTTCTTTTTAGGGTTGGTTTCCAGTGATCCATCGGGCCGGCGAAAGCACAGATTAGGTTAGTGATACCCTGTTAACTTACCTTTGAAAATTTAGCTTATCTTTGGAAATTTTGTTCTTCATAAATTCTTGTTCAGTTTCTTTAATCCGGCTTATGTAATATCTACGTTTTCCTCTTCGTATTGCCTTGGATGAACTCTTCTGTATACTCAAAAAATCCTGCAATTTTTCTGTAGTTTGCTGCTACTGAAAGTTTTCCAAGCTTGTGTTCTTAATTCTATTGCTTGATCACATGCGCTGTTCTATCATCTGTGTTTTCACTTTCTTTAGTCTGCAGCTCGTGGTCGTGCGGCAGCGTTCTCGCGCCCGGGTTCCCGGGTTCGATTCCGGACGGGGTCAGGGATTTTTTCTGCCTCGTGATGACTGGGTGTTGTGTGATGTCCTTAGGTTAGTTAGGTTTAAGTAGTTCTAGGGGACTGATGACCATAGATGTTAAGTTCCATAGTTTTCAGAGCCATTGTCTTTCTTTGGGGCTTGCCAAATTTCATAGTGTTTTTCAATACTTCTGCAAGTTCCTTCCAGTTTCTTGCGTTTGATTTCCCAATTTCCTGGAGAAGTTTAAGGTATTCTGGATCAATTCAGTTTTGTTCGTTGGTGGTGTCCTTCTGTTAGGTTGAAATCTAATCTTTATTTGCAGCAGATGGTAGACTGAAGCGAAAACAACCCTTTCTTGTTCGTTCGTTGAGTATTTCTTTGGTATTCTTATTAGATGTGGCAACATGGTCTATCTGAAATTCACCGAAAATTGAATTTGGTGATTTCCATGTTGCAAGTGTGTTTACAGGCTTAAAGAATTGTGTGGACATTATTTTAAGATAAGAAGTTTTGCAGAAGTTGAACAGTCTCTCGCCGTTTCTATTTATTCTCTTGTGTGCTCTATGAATTCCCGTTGTTTTCCTGAATTTTCTCTCTTTGCCGAGTTGTCCATTTAAATCTCCGAACATAATTTTCACTTGATGAGTAGGGATTTTATTTAAGGTTTCCTCCAATAGTTCCCAAAAGTTATCTATTACCTGCGGATATTTTCTATTGTAATCATTTGTAGGGGCATGTGCAGTTATCAGTGTGTATCCGTTTCTTTCCAGATTTTACTGAGATTGTGGAGATTCTTTCTAATGTTGAGTGGAAGTTTATTATTGAATCTATAGTTGATTTGTGCATAACAAAAGCTGTGACGAACTGTTTGGGTCCCTTGTTTAGCTGGGCTGCAGTCTTTAAGTTTCCTGAATCATAGTCATTTTCGTCATTAAACCGTGTTTTTTGAATTGCAAGGATTTTTATGTGGAATTTCTCCATAGTATTTCGTCAGTTCCGCCGTACCGATGATCTTCATCTCCGCCTTCACTGCCGTTGAGATCTTCACAGTATCCCTGGCAAGGGGCTCTCACAAGGTACTATCACCCGGGCCAAGTGAACCAAGGTTTTTTAACGAGGTGTGACTCGTCCCTCTCCTCCTTTTTCAACTGGGCTTGGGACCGACTTTGCGGAGTTGTACAAGTGTTTTACCACAGGACTTTGAAATCTTTGTTTTCGTCTTTTATTATCCATGTATGCGATACTGTGTATTCCATGGTTCTTGGTCATGATGTTAGTGAACATACGTGATTCTGTTGTCGACTTTCCTGAGCCAGTTTACTGTCCTTATTCGAAATGGTAACAGCCATTGTGTATTGAACGTGTACTGTCTGAAATTAATTATGTGTGTTTTGCTTTCACAATATGCACGATATGTGGTACTGGATTTGTAATAGCACTTCAGCGTGAGTATCTTCTTACGGAACTTACGTTATCATTTGTCACATTGCACGTCATTTCTGTCACTGTATATGACGTCATTTTTGTTTTGTATTTCATACAGTTCCGTGAACATGGTCTTGGAATGCAGTCGGTTGCTGGAAAAAATACAAGTGCGCATTTGTGTTATGTATTTCTTAAAATTCATGCTGATACCCGTCTGGGAAGCACACCGATCAGCCAGAACATTATTACCAGAGAACTGTTATCGATGTCCAGGAGATATCTGCCTCACCTAGCAAGGAATGAGTGCTAGTCAGAGAAACGCACGGTGTATGTAATATCAGTGAGCGTGCTGTCCTTGTGTAGAGTGGGGAAGGCGAGCAATCCGTCTGAATTTGACCGAGGGCAGATTGTGATGGACTGGACTCTCGGCACGAACATTTCTGAAGCTGCACGACTTGTCAGATGTTCTAGGGGTGCGAGTGTCTTCAACACGTGGCGAAACCAAGGTGAAACCATGACCAGAGCCGTGGGGTTGGGCGGCCGTCCATCACTACGGACGTCGGACGTCGTAGACTGACCAGACCACTAAAACAGGAGAGGTGGTGAATTGTAGTGGAACTAACATCAGACTTAAATGATGGGCAGAGTACAAGTGAGACTGATCACACAGTCCACCGAGCATTCCTAAAAATGAGTTTCCGCAGCCGACGACCCACGCATGTGCCAATACTAACACTACGACATCGACAACTACGACGGAAATGGGCACAAGACCTTTGGACGTTGGCGCAGTGGGTGAGCGTTGCATGATCGATAAATCCCCATACCTTCTTCATCATTCCGACGGGAGGGAGCGAATCCGTCGTCTTCCAGGCAAACAACTCTTTGACGCCTGTATTGAGGGATGGAGACAAGCTGGTGACGGCTCCATTATGCCCTGGGGAACATTCACAAGGCAATCCATGTCATCAGTGGAGGTCGTGCAAGGCACCATGACGGCCAAGTACAATCGTGTACTGGATGAAGATCAAGTCACCTTTTCATGACGATCCTGTTTCCCGTCGGCAGTGTCATGTTTCAACAAAATAATGCTTCACATCACAAGACCAGCTGTGTGATGGAGTGGTTCGAGGAACCCAGTGGCGAGTTCCATTTGATGTGCTGGCACACCAACTCGACGAACATATCTGGGATGTGATTGAACTTAGCGCCAGACCTCATCACCTCCCCCTCTGAAATTCACGAAAAATAAGTGTGTTGAATGTGCAGATGTGGTGTAGCTTCCTCTAACAACCTACCAAGGCCTCATTGATTCCATGCCACGACGTGTCGCCACTGCTATTCGTGCCAAAGGTGGACGTTTAATTATAGGGACACAGACTGAAAACTTTTAATATGTGTCATATTTTCTTTTCCATTAAACCATCGTATAGGGAGCTGCATAAATGCCACGGCGAAAGTAGCATCACGTTGTGGTTTCTTCCGTCGTGCCAAATTCAACGCTTCCAGTAAGATGCGAACCGCCGCAGCAGACGTGTAGCAATTGGCAGGGCGTTCCGACCCATCACAACACGGTGCCCTGATGAAGGCAGGAGAATACCCTTAAAAATTTCATAGTAATTACTGTATAAAAAATAATTTTGTTCGTTCAACAGTTCTCCCCGAGTTTCTATCCAGCGGGCGTAAATTTCATGTTGTTATAGAATATGTTTACAAAAATGAAATGATGGGGAGCTGGGTGGTGGAGTGGCAAGGTGCTGGACCTTATTAAAAACCAAAATACTTTAAACAAATTTATTTAAAATATTTAAAACACAGAGTGTGTGAAGAGATTTGATTTTTCATGACAAAAACGTCCGCCATGGACAATAGGAAATAATATTGCTGATCAGATTGTACTTAGTTAAAAGCGACTACAACCGAAAGAAATAATTAAACTACTAAAACTTAAGCTATTTAAATAAATTCTACGGTTAAGAATAGTTCATGAACTGTGAAGGATCAAATTTTCATGTTTAAGATGTTCTCAAAAGAAGAAGCAAGCACAGGTTTTGAATTGATATTTGCAGAACCCATGGCCGTTATAGCTCTCGTGTAGTAAGTGAGGAGCCAATGGAATTGCGGTCACAACAGAACACCTTTCTATACTATGGCGTAAGCCATGGCCTTCATGGCTCATGGTTTCGATGCGTTTACCTATAATACACCAAAAATATGTAAGCACAAATATAGTTAACACACACACATACAATAAAATAACGTTTGCTAACTTCATCACTCAAAGTAAACTTGAAGACAGTCTTCAAATTATTACTCAATGCCGGCCGCGGTGGTCTCGCGGTTCTAGGCGCGCAGTCCGGAACCGTGCGACTGCTACGGTCGCAGGTTCGAATCCTGCCTCGGGCATGGATGTGTGTGGTGTCCTTAGGTTAGTTAGGTTTAAGTAGTTCTAAGTTCTAGGGGACTGATGACCACAGCAGTTGAGTCCCACAGTGCTCAGAGCCATTTGAACCATTACTTAATGGCCACAGCGAAATGAGCCGCCAACTTTAAAGTACTTTGCTTGAAATAATTTTCCAGTGGCTGAGGAAGTTTACGGACCACAAGGAAGACGTACTGATTAACAGTTACTATAACTGGATTGTAACAGCACTCGCCCGTCATTCGGGCCAGAATTACGTAGCAGATTTTGATTAAAGACAACGCTTTCTCACGTGCAAGTCAGCGGAACATACGATATTTGATTTTACACTTGATTCTATCTTTTTTTACATTGCGCTGCTCTCTTAGTGATTTCTTAATAACCCACAAAACATCAAATTGGAAAACAGGGTGATACAGACTGGTAGGTCCCCTGGAACAAACCGATTAACTTCATGAAAGGCCGTAGAAAGCAGACGTTCACCATATCACCGACGTAGTTCGTTCCAAGTAAGCTTGTCAAATATAATAGTAGAAACGACAATGAGGCAGAGTGCAGCCTTGAACATACGGCCCAATAGCCGTGCTGTACTCGCAACAGCTCTTCCCAAGGCAGATCCATGTGGAGGTGAATCCGTGCACTGTGCACCTGGCTAGCGAACCTTACCGAAGCATTCACGCTTCTTGACGGGAGACTGAGCCCTGTTGCTTACTGCTGGCTATCAACTGCACTCAGCGCTACCTTGGCCTCTCCCGTACTAGGCCAACGCAGAGAACACAGCTGAGTGTTCCTGCAGAGAACACCGGGCTCACACTGCATGCAGGCCAAAACACTGAAACTTGTTACAGCTCGAAGAGCACTGTCGCCAGACGGAACTATCCGCGCATGTCCGCCTTTATATTCACCGTCTTCCGCCTGCCCCGTAGTGACAACGATCCAATATCCACGTATCGACCAAGAGCAAATCTCTCTTCCTCCACACAAGCTTAACCGAAAACTTTGCAGCACGGCTGGAAAAAAAAAAAATTGGAGGTCTGAGGAATATTTCCATCTATTCTCCTTCCCGTTTTTTTGTGAGTCAAAGACATTCCTGGTGTTGTGCCCACAATGTGCTTCATACCGTAGTTCAACGTTTTGCCCAATTTGGCCTATGTAATGTTACTGCAAATTTAATTTTATACACCGCGGAGTTATTACACTGCTTCTTTTTTGCCATGCTGAGATTATGCCTTAATCTTTATGCTTTAAATCTGAATGAATTCTGATTTGATACGGCTGTCTGCTTTACCAAAAACCCTCGACGGTCTCTGTACTTTGCTGTCCATCCATCACAATGCCACAACACATCAATAGATTTAAAAATTCTAGTTCTTCCCACTTCTTTGGTCTCCTTTCATTGGGCTATCACACCACCAGCATAGTCGGCTATTTCATTAACATTATTTATTAAACGTGCCAGTGAGGGTAACGAGAAAACAACGACTTTGTTATAGTCTTGCTAAAACAACTTACCTTGCCAGTTCGATCCAAACTTGAAGCTTACAAACACAGTAGTTTCTTAGTCATAAAGATTCACGAATACAACTGCGTAATTGTTTATTTTATGCTGTTATCATTCACGAAACTGTTAGTTAAAATATACACAACCGTCAGTTTTACAATTTGTAAGTGCTCAACTATGCGGGTGGTGTAATAGTGCCAGTAAATCAAGACAAATGAAGAACGAATGTAGCAAACAATTTGGTAGTCGCAAATTTTCTTACAGTGATATGACGGAATGTCATGAACGACATATTTGAAATCCTGGCCGGTGGGGGGCTGAATGTAGGAGAGGGGATACGTTTGAAGGCCACTTTCGTACATTGTTATTAAATACCTCGGAAACTATGGCCTTTGGCGTAAACGTATCCGAGCACGAGATTTAAATTTAAATTTGATACAAAAAGACTCTTTTCATTTTTTCTGTGGGGTTAATAGTTCGCACGTAGCGAGCGACAGAATTTGAAAACCTCACGTGTGTTTCTTGACGGCCAGATATAGAATTTCGGGTTGCATAAAACTACATCGGTAGGGGCACCTGAATCATTCTGTACGTACAATACGTACTTCGACAAAAGTACATCTTAACTCGCGCCTCCAAAACATAAAATTTACCAGGGAACATCCATTTCTGGACGTGAGAATAAAAACTTCTCTAAAAGAGAATAGATGGGTAGCTTGGCCGCAGCGTGTATCGCAAAACCAACACGCACTGATTCGTACCTGCAAGCTGACAGCTCGCAGCACCCAGCGCAGAAGAACGGTTTCTAAATATATTAGTCCACAAGGCACACAGCTTGTCAGAACAAGGTAGTATGACATCAGAAATAGTGCATTTGCGCTCAGTCTCCAGCAAAAAATGGATAAACGTTCATACAGATTTAGAAGGCGCTTCAACCACTCTTTCACGCGATAGAGAAGAACAGCGAGATGAAACAAAGATTGAGGCTTACCTGCCCTATTTCTGCTTACATCAGAAAGATACTCCAGAAGCATAGCATCAAGTGTGTGTTCTGTCAACGTACCAAAATAAGGGGGGTAAAGGGAAATATGAAAGGTGATCTTGGTTTACGAAAGCCAGAAATTTGTAACTTGCCGGTATGGCATGTCGTAAATTTAGCAAACAACTAGTTTACTGGCAACAAAATCTGCCATTGTCGACGCTGTCTGAAACTTAAGCATGCTAAGATCTATGAAAAAAAGAGGATTCTGACACAGCCTACCAAGGTACTGGGGCGCTGTTGTAAGAGAATCAGTGGAGCTAAAGGTGGCAGAAAATTTGATAAATCGTGACAATGGATACCAACTCAGACAGCTCTGGGCAACTCCAATGGAGTTGCTAGAAACGCAGAAGTTCCAATAGCAAGTCTCAACAAAAAGAATAACTGAGAATGTGGACGTGTGTAACAGAGACAAAGCATCAGATGCACCGTACCGAGAACAGAACGCTGGTTTGCTGTCAGGAGCAGCAGACTGAATATGGGATCATTCAGCACTTTTGATTGTGGGTACGGACCGTAGACGGAGAGCCTTGAACATACCATGGACGGTGGAGAAAGTAGATATAAAATACAGTATAGTGGACGTGTGCCCCTCGACTAGCAGTCTGATGTAGAACCTGACGAAGACGACGAATCACCTTATTGAAATGTTGTGCATGGGTGATACTGATACGCGGCAGTACACCCAAAACCTAAGGATATCAAAATTAACTTTTTTTAATATTCATATTTATGTGATTTATGGAACTATCTGATACGACTCAGAGTTGTGAATGCCACACTCGGAATCAGCAGAAATAATTCACTTCGATACACTTCCTTTTTTCAAAATACAGCCAGAGTGCACATTAATGTAATCAAGCAAAAACATAGTTTTAATGTTGTGTAGATCTTCCGCAATATTCACATTATGCAGGGGATTGCCGGCCGCTGTGGCCGAGCGGCTCTAGGCGCTTCAGTCCGGAACCGCGCTGCTGCTACGGTCGCAGGTTCGAATCCTGCCTCGGACATGGATGTGTGTGATGTCCTTAGGTTAGTTAGGTTTAAGTAGTTCTAAGTCTAGGGGACTGATGACCTCAGATGTTAAGTCCCATAGTGCTCAGAGCCATTTGAACCATTTCTGCAGGGGATTCAGGAAGTAAGTCACAAATATTTTCCTACACTACACGTTGTCGGAAGTAAGTACTTTTTCCGGATTTCCTGCAGTGTTCTGCTGCCGTACGGATAAAAGGTGCATCACAATGTGTGATTAAAATGGCGCGTTAACTGTAAAAGTACTCCACTGTTAGAGTATGAAGGATAGTGCGATCTTGTGGGCAAAACTCTATATCGCATACAGATTCAGCATGAAACAAAAAGAAAAGCTTTCATCTATTATGGATGAGGATCACTGCGACTCTGATGAATAAAGTATTCTTGAACTTACTGCAACCAGTTGCCTTTTGTTTTGTTCTTCAATTTTTACTATCCCAGTATCGGTTTCTAACCGCCTGGCGATTCATCATCAGATGGTACGTATTCATTGATTGTCTACATTATTGTGGCAGTCGTCATCTGATGATGAATGCCAGGCGGTTAGAATGTTGGTATGATAAAAATTGAAGAACAAAACAAAAGGCGACTGGTTGCAGTAATTTCAAGAAACTGTTCTGATCGTAGTTTATGGAGACTTGGTGATCAATAAAAGCTACTTCGCCTCCCATAACAACGCGTAACTCACTGTTCGAAATCCCCTCTTACAAATTTATTTTGACTTTATGAGGTTATGTGGCCATCAGTTGCTGTTAAATATTTTATGCAGCCTCTAGTTTGTAGGGGAAAATATTGTTCTGGTGTTGCGTCTGAGGACGTACCACATTATATGTCTCAATCCCTGTAGCGCTTTAGTGACCAATGTTCTAACATTTAGGCATATTTAAAGCTTTTTGCTGACGGCAGCGCGTCGGCATTCAAACGCTGAAATTGGGGCTACGCCTGTTTTAAATGACGACGGATATTTGTGGCCGTTGCTCAGCGGCGGAATGGAGTGCTCGTAAAAATGCTGCCTGGCGTCAGTCGGGAGAGCGGTGGACATTCTGTTTCTCTCTGCACGAGCAGAATAATAATGAAAATGAAATATTTCGCAGCATTTATAGCGATAACATTAAACCTGTCTAATGTATGCAATCAACTGCACGTATGTACGTTGAAGACGGATGTTGCAATCCAGTGTTCACTGTGAAATGTGGAACAGGATATGGGAAAGAGAAGAGGCAACTGGCACTGAATAACTGCGTCAGGTCATACTTCACTGTCAGCATTATTTACGAAAGAAGTCTTTACTAAAATGAGGCTCACTCCGCAGAAATAACTACAGAATACTTTGCCTTTTTTCTTTTTAGTGACAACGAATAAATTTGTCATCTCGAGCGGTAGTTCAGTTTTTTTCACTAATGTACAACCTAAATAGCCGCTAGCCATTTTCACTTTTAAAGCGAAACACCAAGTACAGTAATGCACCGAGCGATGAAAGTGTAAGTCGAATTCGCAATAGTCTGGGTTCAAATTCGCATATAAATACATACAAATTATGTTCAGCTGGGACCAGAGACTAAAGAAAATAATCTAACCCAAAAGAAATGTTTAATAAAATGGTCATCAATACGACAAATTATATTACAGTAGAGTACTATGCACTTCGACAACATGAACTGAAATTATTGTGAGGTAGAAGACTTAATAAAATCTAACAGTGTCACCAAATTTTTGTTTCCTCACACGCAAAATTTCCTAGTACCACGCCGACAACTTTTTTATCCTCCTTTTGCAGCAGAAATGTGCATTTCGTTGGGGTCTGTTTTATGAAATGTGTGACACTTTGCAATTGGACTGAGGCCTTCTGTTAAGTTTGCAACCGTCGTATTATCTTCTGATTTAACTGGGTGAAGAGAACCAGGTTATTCAATGTTTTACTATTGCTCACACGTTTGTGTAAGCTCTTCAGTTGTCAGTTCCAGTTTGTGTGAATCCAGAAATTCATGAATATCATCACTATCCACTTCTAAATTTAATTGCCTGGCAAGATCGACCACTTCTTCAATCACATTATCAATTTGATCAGAATCTGCTGCTGATTATCCCTCGGTTACAGTGGTAATAAAATGGACATAGTTCTTTCCAGAAACCATTTGGAGATTTTTTTGTGGAATTTAATTCCAATATTGTACAATAAATCTCACATCTAAGACACTGAACTGCTACCAAAGCTCTGTAGCAGAAAGCTGGTTTCCTTACCTCATAGTTTCATATAGATGCGCAGTCGCTTATCTCTTGTAGTAAGCCTTAACTGTTTTAATGGCTCCCTTGTCCACTGACTGAAGCAAGTTGGTTGTATTAAGTGGCAGAAATACAACTTTCACTCGTGGGACGAAGCTAGTTAAAGTAATAGGTGACCTGGTGCGTTATCGATTAACAGCAACATTTTAAATGGAATTTGTTTTTAACTGGTAATAACGTTCGACTTGAGATATGAAACGGTCATCAAAACATTCCTCAAAAGGGAAGCTGTTATTCAAGTTTCAGCACTGGGCTTCCAAATCAACGGCAACCAAGCAGCAGATGTTTTTTAAGGCTCTTGCAGTTTCTGAGCGAGCATTCGCACCAACCATCACTGTCAATCTAACTTCGGCGGCTTTAAAACCTGGAAATGTTCATCTCTTTATCAGCGCTTACCGCCTCTCCACTTGCTGCGATGTTATGCCAATTACAACGACTTACAGAAATGTATGGCAAATGCCATGATGTCTTATGATATATTTATTGAAAACCTGTTACGATTATTGTTCATCTTCAAAGTCGAAAAATATTATGACAACTTCACGTCCCATACGACTATTTAATCAAAAAAGATACCGTAACTGAGTTGCAAACATCAGAAAGGTACATTATGCCATAATACCGGCTTAAGCAAACAGAAAACATCTAAAAGTGAAACCATGTAACATCAGTAATTGCACAGCACCATTGCTCGAGTTGTGAATAAATATTTTGTAACACAGCACCGTATTTACCATACATTTTTTCCACGTATATCGATGCTGAAAAAATAACTGACTTTTGAACCGGTTACAGCAGCCGTTAGTAACTTTGAAACATATCATCTCTGACCGGCTCTCTAGCTTCTTCTTTCGAAGTCTCAAAAATCAGCTTGGCTTCAGAGCACGATGTCTTCTGATCAACACAACAATTTTTCACTCTTTCTTGATGATCACTTCACAATTTTAACATTGTTTCCAGCTAAGAGATAACATGAAGATACTTGAATAATTGAATATAATTGATAATTGAATTCAAAGATTAAGCATTTTTTACAGCTTCGAGAATTATTATTTTACCTTTTATTACTGTTCTGACTGTTGATTCCGGTAAATGAAACGTCTTAACGAATTCAAAAATTTTATTTTTCGCATTGGGGTCTTTGATAATATGAAGTTTACATTCCAAACATAATGATTTTCTTTTCTTGTTTTATACAGATAAATCAATTCTGAACCGATGACATAATTCGAATCTATCAATCGATCAAGATCCGTGGATAACACGATTCATCATGTAACACGTCAGAACCTGTCGTAGACGCCGAAGGCTGTGTGGGCGGAGTGAATGGGAACAGAAGTGCACGGCACTGAAACAGACGAATCGCGTAAAACGGGGTAGCGGAAGTCGGCAAGGTGCGTGTAACTAACCTTGGTTTTGTAACTAGAGAGATACAGACGTAGGTGACAAGCGGGCATTACCATCACCTGCATTCCGGTGAAGTGAGTCCGTTACAGTTGAACTGGCTATATCATTAGTGCGCGCTTCCAGTACGCCTTTCCGAATGAGCATATTGAATTGGCGATTTTTGTGTGATGCCCTCATCTACTCTCCCCAAATGTACGAGAGTTTGCTGATTATCTCTTTCGTTACATCGTTTCTTTTATAGAACTAATTGCATATCGTTTCTAATGACTTCATTTGACCCTTGCTCTTCTTCTTCCTTATAAAGGACCTGTAAACCAAGAATTGCATCAACGATCTGCTTCCAAAATCTTCTATCTCTTGCTGTCTCTCTCCACCTGCTTGGATCTCTAATGCTACGACGTCCTTCTCTATGCCATCTTTCCACCGTCGGCCCTGTGGTCTTGCTGCCTGAAGAGCGCCCTCTTATGCTTCTTACGAATTCAATTTGATTCCATTCTCGCAGTACATCCCAGCCCATTGCAGTCTACCGCATTTTAATTTCTGGTCCTTAGTGGGTTGCATAATTAATCAATTAGTTTCTGTGTTCTTTGAAACTCTCCATTTGTCATTCTCCAACACTGGTCCCCAGATTTTTCCCATCACTTTTCTTTCTAGAACATTAAGTTTTTTCTTTCTTGGTAAGCGTCCAGCTTTCCGAACTAAACGGTACTTCCCGGCAGATGATGGTGTCACATATCTTCATCTTAATGGTGACTCACAAAGCATTACTTTTGAGTGGGTTGCTAATATCGTGCAGACATCTTGATCGTGAGGATATTCTCTCATTTGTGTCCCGAGTTGCGACATTTTTACTGCCGCAGTGCGAGCCAAGGTATTAAAACTAATGAACTTTTCTGAATGTATAATGGTGCTCAATTTCCAAGTGTGGATTTAGGTTTATGAATCGAACTACTTCTATAAATTCTGTGTTTTCTTGGGTTTGATAAACTAGTTCCCATTTTTCTGGCACTGTGCCTGAGAAATCTGCACATGTCCTTCAGCTCTTCTGACCCTCGTTACTGAGTTTTACTGCTCACGTTTCAATACTGTGTTACCTTAAGGAGCATCGTTTTATAAATTGCTTCGTTTCTCCATTCAACAGTACTTTCCCCATCACCTATGTAATCTGTACGTCACACAATCTAGATCAGTATTACCAATACATACTGAGCGTGTGACAGCGAGCTTAATCCGTCTGACAATTCGCCCTTCTATTGTTCGCATATTTCCAGTTTGTCTTCGGTGAAATAAAGGCGACATATGCTAAGTTCAAGCGATTTGGACTTCAACACTTTTTAAAATGAACAAAGACTGATGGCTTAATTTATTTAATGATTCAGAAACATCACGTACCTATGAGATCAGTCACCAAAAGCATTTTTGGACAAATATTTAAAAAATGCTTGCTAATAGTGTTTGCTGATATTAACACATTGAATTTCAAACAATCGAATAACCTGCCTGTGGGCAAAAAAAGCAAAGTTACTACTAATTGCTTGTCGCCTGCGACTGTGCATCTCATTACCGTATTTCATTTTGTTATTCAGTCTCTTATTAATATTAGTGAATGATTCTCCTTCTTTCCTGACTTATTACAACATTGGAACTGTTGGTACTGCAGGTAATTTATGGTGAATTAGCTGTAAGCAATTACTTTTACAGGCGTTTGTTTCTCCCTGATAACTTTTGAAGATGCCTGGCTTCATTTTCATGTGTTTGTCTTTATTTATACGTCGTGAACATTATTTATTTAGTGACTGCGTTAAAGAATTTTGCAACGAAAGTTGTTACGGCAGCTACTGTAAAATGTTGTAAGCAAACAATGACACGACGCATAAACACATGAAAACATCTGAAGGTGGGTGAACACAAAATTGATGTATTCTGAAAAACGTTCGTTTCGAATCATAATTTGTGGCGCGATGCGTCGGTAGATGGGTGCCTTTCATATCGATTCCTAAACATTTAATGTCACGGACGTTTTGTACTGACTTTATTTGTTATCAGGGCTGCACTCGCGTCACATGACGAGGTGGTTCGCCAGATTAAACCTTAGAATATGGGGTGAATATAAAATTAATGTACTCTGTTAAACGCTTGTTTTGAGGCATAATTTTTTTGGGAAGCGCGTCGGGAAATACGTGCAATTGATATGGGTTTCTGAGCCACTAAACATTTAACGTGGCGGACGCTTTAGTTTTGAATTATGGAGTAGTAGTATTGCACTCGTCACGTGAAGAGGCTGCCCGCCAGCTTAAGTAAGTGTCTGGATCCGGCCCACAGGTCACCAGATGTTGCCTGTGCCCGGACTACAGTGAGCCGTATGCGGTGGAAATGTAGGGAAAGATAGGGATTGGAATACATCCAGCAAATAATTGAGGATGTAAGGTGCCAGTCCTCCGCTGAGATAAAGCGGCACAGCAGAGGAAGTTATGGCGGGCCATATTAAATCAGTGAGGAGACTGATGAGAAAATAGAAGGAATAGCAATGGCAATGGATGCTCCGATACCCAAATAGTTAAGGTGACTGCTTGCGATAAACAGAAAAATAGGCTCGTGTGTCGGACTGACACAAGCTTTCCTCCACTACTATCATATCACATATAAGCCCATCCTGACTGACTTCATCCATCATCTCCAATCCCTTCCATGTCAATGAAATTTATTCTATTGTCATCCACACTTGCGCATTCGTACTGATAAATAACAATCAGTTATAGTTACACTAATGACATTATTAGTGGGATACGCTGCTTCATACACTGGGAATTCCAATTACGTTCGTGCTATGTAGATCGAATTTCTGTCACCTAAGCAGAATACTGCTCGTGTTAATTGCATTCCTGATCGCAGCGGCTACCAACAGGTCACTCTCCTTCCACCAAACATCAGTCCCACCTGCCAAATGCAGGGTAACTCAGGAGGAATGATAAGTGCTTCGAGGAGTCATAGAATTTGTGATTCTGAACAAAAAAAATCACATAGACTTTTGCCCTATTCTGAATGTTTTTCGAGACAGAACACATTTAATACCACTTTTGTAAGTTTTTCTTAAATAACTCGATAAACTCGAAAACATGTCGCAGCACAAAATTAAACAATACAAAATTTACTAAAAAAAATCGTATTCATTTTTTTATCTAGGACTAATAGTTTGCACGAAGAGACCGCGAGAATACTGAAAATTTCGCTCTGCGCGCATGCTCTGTAGTCTAGGTTCTGGTATTTACACAACGTACGTTAAACGTGTTCCATGTCAGAAACGATTCTGAACAAGGCACATGTCCATATGAAGTTTTTTTGTTTAGAATCACTAATACTATCACCCCTCAAACCTTGTACCTCTCCTCCTGATTCACCCTGTATAAAACTTTCCGAGTCTGTCTAAGCATAATGTAAAATTAAATGGAATATTGAATCCTGAGGTAAAACGGAGTACTTGTAAAACAGACCAACTGAAGAACGGAAATGAAGATAAAATTAAAAGTATAGGAAATATAAGCGACAAACTTATTTTCAAATATAAGGAGCAGTTAGAAAGGTTCCGTTCTAAGCCTACTCTAGCTCCTTGCCTATATGTCGGTGCTTATACACACGCATCGGAGTCGCGGTGTATTGCATATATACGCCGCAGCAACGCCCGAGTACGGAAACTTTTTTTTTATCGCCCCTTACATGTCAGTGTGCTGTAACCACGTAGTGTGAACGTAGTTTCGCGATTTCCATCTCCAGCATCAGCCTCTTATCGTGTTATTAAGTAACAACCAAAGACGTGAAAGTCGCAATTGTAAGTATTACTTTTAATTTCATAGCATCACTCTGTGCTCCCACATTCTAACACTACAAAACGGTTTATGTTTGCATGACTCGTTGACTGCAACAGCGCTTCCGTACACAGCCGTGCCGCTGAACACGGGTAAACAACGATTCAGTGCTCAGAATAACGTAAAAGTCACAGTCTCAGATGAAAGAGGAATTTCGAAGAACATCGGGATAGTTACTTTCAAAGAAACTATGTTTAGTTCATCATTCTTGAAACGCGGAGTATTAATCAGTTTTTGCTGATAACGCTGTCGACGAGACTTGTTTGATACTAGCAACTACTGTTATCCAGGAATGCCCAATCTGTTAGTGCTAATCTGCTTTTGATGTCCTCCTTGCTCCATCCGTCATGGGTTATTTTGCATCTTAGGTAGCAGAATTCCCTAATTCCGCATACTTCATGATTACCAATCCTGGCTCTGAGCACTACGGGACTTGACATCTGAGGTCATCAGTCCACTAGAACTTAGAACTACTGAAAACTAACTAACCTAAGGACATCACACACTTCAATACCCGAGGTGGGGTTCGAACCTGTGACCGTAGAGGTCGCGCGGTTCCAAACTGAAGCGCCTAGAACCGCTCGGCCACACAGGCCGGCAATACCAATCCTGAAGTTTATTTTGTCATTGTTCTCATTTCGGCTACGTCTCATCACTTTCGTCTCTCTTCTGTTTACTCTCAATTCATATTTTGTACTGTTTAGACTGTTCATTTCATTCAGCAGATCCTGTAAATCTTTTTCTTCCACTCTTATTATTCTCTCTTGTTTCTTTTACATATTTTGCATTAGCCGTCTTTCCCTATAGTTCACCCCTATTTTTGGCAGAATTTCGAACATCTTGCACCATTTTACATTATCGAACGCTTTTTCTAGGTCGACAAATACTATGAAAATGTCTTGATTTTTCTTTAGTCTTGCTTCCAATATCGACAACAAAATCAGAATTGCCTCTCTGGTGCCTTTACTTTTCCTAAAGCCAATCTGATAGTCATCTAACACATCCTCAATTCTCTTTGCCATTCTTCTGTATATTATGCTTGTCAGCAACTAATATGCATAAGCTGTTAAGCTGATTGTGCGATAGTTCTTACATTTGTCGCTCTTGCATTCCTGGGAATTTTGTGAATGATATTTTTACTAAAGTTATATCGTATATCGCCAGTCTCATATAACCTACACACCAGCCGCTTGCCCCAATGATTTTAGAAATTCTGATGGAATGTTATCTATCCCTTTTGCCTTATTTGGTTTTAAGCTTTCCTGAGTTTTTTAAATTATGTTTCTAATAATGTATCCCCTATCTCTTTTACGCCGACTCTTGGTTCTTCTTCCATCACATCATAACACAATGTATTCTTTCCACCTATGTGCTTTCTCGTCTGCATTTAACAGTGCTATTCCCATTGCACTCTTAATTTTACCGTCCATGCTTTTAGTTTTCGTATGGGTTGAGTTAGTCCTTCCGACAATCACTTAAGCTTGGCTGCACGTGCTCTTTATTTCAATCCTAAGTGTTTTGTGTTTTGTATTTCTGAATTTCCATGAACATATTTGTACTTCCTTCTTTCGTCGATCAAGTGAAGTATATCTTCTGTTACCATGGGTTCTTTCCAGTTACCACCTCTCTACCGACGGTTTTCTTTTCAACTTTCGTCATTTCGCTTTTTATAGATGCCCATGACTCTTCAACTGAACTGCCTACTGATCTACTCCTCATCTCTGAATTAATAGCTTCAGCGGACTTCAAGTGTTCCTCTTTATTGCTGAGTACATCCGTAACTCATTTCTTATCACATTCATTCTTTCTGACCATTCTCGTAAACTTGAGCCTATTCTTCATCACTATTAAATTGTGATCTGAGTCTGCATTTGCTCCTGGGTACGCCTTACAGTCCAATATCTGAATTCGGAATCTCTACCTGACTACGACGTAAACTAACTGAAATCCTCCCGTGTCTCCCGGCCTTTTCCAAATATACCTCCTGTTGTGATTCTTGAACAGAGTATTTCTGTTACTATTCTGATATTCAATTAACCTTTCTCCTCTCTCATTGCCGCGTGCGATTAGCCAAGCGGTCTAAGGCGCTGCAGTCATGGACTGTGCGGCTGGTCCCGGCGGAGGTTCGGCTCCTCCCTTGGGCATGGGTGTGTGTGTTTGTCCTTAGGATAATTTAGGTTATGTAGTGTGTAAGCTTAGGGTCTGATGACCTTAGCAGATAAGTCCCATAAGATTTCACACACATTCCTCTCTCATTCCTAGTACCAGGCCCATATTCTCCCTTAACCCTTTCTTCTACTCCTTCCCTTAAAACTGCATCGCAATCCGCCATGACTGTTGCATTTTCTTCTCCCTTTACGTACTGAATTACCCGTTCAACATCCTAGTATACTTTCTCAAACTCTTCATCTTCGGCTTGCGACGTCAGTACGTGCATCTGAACTTTCACCCACCTTATCACTGAACTGTTCACAGTAACTCACTCTCTGTCCTACCTTTCTATTTATAACAAATCCTACTCTCGTTATTCCAATTGCTGCTACTGTTGACTTTACCATGTACTCATCTGACCAGAACCCGTTGTGTTATTTCCATTTCGCTACACTGTCTCCAATTATACCTACACTAGCTTCGCGCCGCTGCTTTGCTCGCATAGACTGTATGGCATTCAGAGATTTTTGGTTTATATTTAATCGAATTTTTATTTTCTTCACAAACTGAAAACACCTTCCAAGCTTTTCGCGCTAATTTAGGCCATATAAGCATGGTTTTTTCCGAATGTACCTCTGACCAAAAAGCTTTTCTGGTAGCTGGAGTCCAATCACGCCTTTTGCGTTCTTGTGGAAATATTTCCATAGCAACTTTCATCCACTATCAAATATTCCTTTATATCCAACCGACAAGTGACAGACAAATTTCCGTAACTTTACCTTAAAAATATTTTTAATGTATCGAAATACATTCATAAAAATTTTCGTCCCCTATTGCACGCTCTTAGGGGTCCCATTCCCAGAAACATTGAAACGCGTATTTTGTTATTTCTGACCGTGATGTCAAATACCTACTGTTGTAGATGTAGCTTTAAAAACCCTTTAATAGTTCATTACTAATTATTTAATTTTCAAAAGTCTTTCACCCACTATTTTACTCCCTTAGGGGGCTGAATTTCCAAAAATGCCGAAACAGCCTTTTTTTAATTTTCTGATTGAGAAACCAGTTTTCGTAGTTATAGCTTCAAAATTCTCGTAATAACGACATACCTTCAAAAAGCCTTTGATTCCCTATTTCGTCCCCTTAGGACATTCTTAAGCGATGACTGCAGTATAAGGCTCACGTCCTCGCCAACCTAGCGGTTTGGTCTATGCGATGATGAGTCAGTGAATCAGTCTTACCCTATTTCAGTACATTAGCGGTTGAATATTCAAAACAGCGAAACACGTATTTTTTCATGTCCAACCCAGAAGCTACACACCAATTTTCAAAGATTTGGCTTTAAAAATGTTTTCACAATAAAATATTTTCGCTAAACGCTTCACCCCCTATTTCACGTCATTAGGGGTTCCATTTCCTAAAACAGTGACATGCTTATGTTTTATTTCTAACAGAGAACAGCAGTACAAGTTTTCATACATTTAGCTTCATAAATGTATGCACAGTGAAATACTTTCATAGAAACTTTCATTCCCCGTTTCACTCCCATAGGAGCTGAATTTCCAAAAATGGTGAAAAAAGTATTTCTTATTTCTAACTAAGACATATTATTTTAATTTTCGTAGATTTAGCTTTAAAAAGGCTTTCATAATAAAACATTTTCATAAAAAATCTCATCCTGTATTTCAGCCCATTAGGGGTTCAATTTACAAGAACACTAAAACTCGTATTTTTTTATTTGTAACCGAGACGTCAAATACCGTTGTTCATTGATGTAGCTTTAAAATTCTTTAGTAGTTCTTTCATAAAGAAATATTTTTTTAAAAAAAGCTTTCATCCACCATTTCACCCCCATAGAGATGAATTTTCCAAAATGCTGGAGGACGTAATTCTTTAGTACTGATGGAGGAACCAAATGCCAAAATCTTCACAGTTCCCTTAGTAGCGGCTCTTCAAAGAAACATTCATCCCCTATTTCATATTTCTCCACCTTAGGGTTGGAATTTCGAAAAATCCCTTGTTAAACGAAGCGTACAGAAAACGATCCACACCTTCCCCAAATTTCAAATTCTGTCCTTAGCGGTTTGGGCTGCGGGATGATGAGTCAGTCAGTCAGCCAGTCAGTCGATTTGGAGAATTATATATGAGGCGTTCAGGAACGCGTAGTTGGGACCGTTGTTAATTCAACCCAATCATTTCAAATTCTGTTAAATAAGAGAAACTCCACAGTATCTCCCAGATAGATTGGATACCTAAGAAATTCTTCTTAGTGCGCTCAACGTTTCCTGTTGCTTTTTCATGTCGCCTAAACTAAGTAATGCTGTTCTTAACTTACCGGTTGGTTTGAATAACATACTGATATACTACGATTGGGGGTATTTGAGTTTGCGTGTCATTATCTTCGTCTGAACTTGGAATGATACGTTATATTTAATGGTTTTCCGTATCCAGAAGTGCAACGTCTTCGTGGCGTGTACATTGTTTATTAACCAAAGAGACGTTTAATAGTTTATTTCAGTTATTTTTCGTTCAATGGCAAGGAAGGTGACTGTAGCCCTCATATTTGTCCCATATTGTAATTTCTGCATCCTACAAATGTAAATGACTAGTTCTGCACTTCTGATAAGACAATTTCTACAATTATTTGCTGTTAGCTACAAAATGTTACTTTTGGCAGCAGAGCTAAAGTTTGAAACAATCTCGGTAACTCTAGCTCGTAACTACAAAAACTCTACACTAGTCCCCAAGAATATATCCAAGGATAGTAAAACACAGATATATACGTTGATTAGTATAAAATATTTATCTACACTTTACGTTTTTGCATGCTTGGCACAATTAATTGAATTTACAGTAATTCATACACATTTTGAGAATGGATGTACATATGTATGTGTATTCCACATCTCCTCGTAAACCACTGGACCGATTTCAACCACTCTTGGTACATATATATGATTTACTATCTGTAATGTATCTCTGTGGGAATAAGAACCAGCCATCTATCAAATGGGTGGGGATGGGGGTGGAAAACCAGTTTAAACCACGACGAGAGAGAGAATATGTATAGTTTAATCACACATTAATTGAAAATGAGAGCACTTGGAGACTCACCACAAACATTACACATAATGTGAAACCTTTTCTACCCTCATTCGTGCTGACGACCCGCACAAAACAATGAAAGCAATAAAGTGATTCTTGACTTTCTCCCGGCGTATTTGATAATCAAAATATCCACGGGTATACTGCCGGTCTATAGTGTCCAACGGGCACAATATTTCGGCGATCAAACATGTCGCCATCATCAGGTGAACTGACGGACTGAGCTCCTGTGAACGCGCCGGCATGGAGATCCGTACGCTATGGCTGCTCAGGGGGAACTGGGTTCGGTCGCGGCGGCGGCAGATTTAAATACCCTCCGCCCGCGGCGCGCTCCCTCCGCCGTCCGCGCCCCACGCCGCGGTAGCGTGGTGGAACAGATTGCGACGGCGTCTGAGATGACGTTGGTGTGATGGCTCTGTCTGCCGTGGTCGTCACAACTATACGTTTGCTCGATTTACTCTTGATTAACCCAATCGCTGGTTCCCAAGCCTTGCTAAGATTATAGCCACAGTCACGGTGGCAAGGCTTGGGAACCAGCGATTGGGTTAATCAAGAGTAAAAATCCGTCACGAATAAGTTGTTCGGTTTGGTGCAATCTTGTAAGCTGATGTCCTTACTGACAGGATATGTATTGTTCCTTTTTCTTTTATTACATGTTCATTGGTACTGAAGATTTTAGTTGTGTGTACCACACACACAGTAACATGACTAGTTTATGGACAAGGGAGGAAATGTAGATTTTAGTAAGGCTAACATAGAAATTTTACGCGCGTCCATTTTCGTGAGCAAACTAAATGGATTAAGAGCCACAGAGAGCCTACAACCGAGTGTGCAAAATCACGTTAGCCAGCCCGGCCCGTGAGCTGACCGCGCTACCTCTCGTGACGCTAGGTGTCCCGTATGCGTTCTCCTCAACGTTACCTAACTTGTTCCGTGCGACACGGCTTTTTGCACTACGTGCCCACCGCGAGACTGAATGTCGCTCGGAGCGGCTGTGGACACGCGTCCCTATAAAGAAAGCGGAGCAGGCGAGAGGAGAGACGAATGATACTAGCTTAGTGACGATATTGTAGTTGTGGTCTTCAATCGGAGGAATTCTTTGGTGCAGCTCTCCATGCTACTCGGTCCTATGCAAACCTCTTCATCTCCGAATAACTACTTCAACCTGCATCTTTCTGGACCTCCTTACTCCACCTACGATTTTTACACTACAAACTTCACTCCAACACTAATGAGTCCCGTCAATCGATTACTTCTTCTAGTCAGTCTGCGTCACACGTTTCTTTTCTCCTCAATTCCATCCGCACCTCTTCATCAGTTACGTGATCTATCCGTCTAATCTCCGGTATTCTTCTGTATCACCACATTTATTCTCTTCTAGTGTAAACTTCACATCCGTACATGGCTACCTTCCAGAAAAAGACCTTCAGAAAAGACTTTCTAACAAATTTACGTTCAATGTCAACAAATTTCTTTTCTTCAGAAACGCTTTTATCGCCATTGCCAGTCTACATTTTATATCCTGTCTACTTCGGACATCATCAATTATTTTGCTGCAAAAATAGCAAAACTCATCTACTACTTTAAGTATTTCATTTCCTAATCTAACCCGCAACATCAACTGATTTAATTCTACTACATTCCCTCATTATTGTTTAGTCGTTGTTGATGTTCAACTTATATCCTCCTTTCAAGATAAAGTCAATTCCGTTCAACTGCTGTTCCAAGTCCTTTCCTGTCTCTGACAGAATTACAATGTCAGCGGCAAACCTCAAAGTTTTATTTCTTCTCCCTATACTTTAATTCCTGTTCCAAATGTTTCTTTGGTTTCCTTTACTGCTTGTTCTATGTACAGATTCAAATACAGAGGGGATAAGCTACAACCATGTCTCGTTCCCTTCTCAGCCATTGCTTCCCTTACATGCCCCTCGACTCTTTTTACTGTACAAGATGCAAATAGCCATTCGCTCCCTATATTTTATCCCTGATACCTTCAAAATTTCAAAAAGAGTTCTCACGTTAACACTGTCAAAAGCTTTCACTAGTTCTAGTTCGTAGTGTCAGTATTGCCTCGCGTTTTCCTAAATTTTCACGTATCCAAACTGATCCTCCTCGAGTTTGGCTTCTACCAGTTTCTTCGTCTTCTGTAAAGAATTCGTGTTAGTATGTTGCAACTGTAACTTATTAAATTTATAATTCGCTAATATTCACACATGTCAGCACCTGCTTTCTTTGGAATTGGATTACTACAGTCTTGTTGAAGTCGGGGGACATTTCGTCTGTCTCATACATCTGGCATGCCAGAGGGAACAGCTTTGTCTTCTATTCCAGGGGCCTTGGTTCTACTTAGACCGTCCCTGATCTATCAGGTCCTTCTCTCCCACCTTATCTTCATATGCGTCCTCTCTCAGATAGATAACATTGCCTTCAAGTTCATCTTCCTTGTGCAGGCCCTCTATGAATTGCTTCTATCTTTCAGCTTTCTGTACTGTGCCCAGGTCTGGTTCCGCATCTGCGCTCTTGATGTTCATACAGTTGCTTTTCGTTTCTCCAAAGGCCTCTTTAATTTTTCTATACGTGGTCTCTATTTTTGTCCTAGTGGTATATGCTTCTAAATCCTTACATTTGTCCTAAGCCATTCCTGCTTAGCCAGTAGGCACTTCCTAGCAATCTCATTTTTAGAAGTTTGTATTCCCTTTTGCCTGATTCATTTGCTGCATTTTTATATTTTCTCGAATTAAACTTAGCATTTCTTTTGATACTCAAGGAATTCTGCTATATCTTGTGTTTTTACGTATTTGATCCTCTGCTGTGGTCACTGTTTCGTCTCTCAAAGCCACCCATTTCTCTTCTTTTGTATTCCTTTTCCCTGCTCTTGTGTAGACACAAGGCGCTAATGGAAAAATGCAACTTTGATAGACAGCAGTTTGTTATGTTCCGGCACTTGGAAAGCATGTAGGAAACGGCGTAGTTGTTCGTCTGTTAACAGGATATAGTCATGGATATCGATGGATGGTGATTGAAGAACGGTGAAACTAGGAGTAGTCGACAAGTTGTAGGACACCCGCCGCTCATTGAAAGTTGTGGAGATTGGAGGCTTGCCTTATCTTTGAAGAATGGCAGGTGGCGATCCGATGGCAGAGTGCAGTGCTGGTGCAGACACAAGTGTTTCGGAGCACACCGTTCAGAGCACCTTGTATGTTGTTTGCTGTATGTTAACCGGGGACCTAGAAACGACGGGGAGGCTCCGTCCCCGCCGCAGCCGCAGTGGTCAACAGCCCCAAGACGACTACCGCAGTCCGTTTCACCCCTCCGCTGCCCCACACCGAACCCAGGGTTATTGTGCGGTACGGCCCCCGGTGGATCCCCCGAGGAAACGTTGTAATTTTTCCTCCTATGTATGTAATTCTGTAGTTCTCAATTCGTTCGAGCAATCAATCATTCATATTATGACACACAGTCATAGCTCAGTCACTCAAAATGAATAAGGCGATGATTCTTATTCTCTGGTGGCAGTCTGCTAATCTGTACAAATAAAATGCCTCGTAATTTTGGGAGCATTGTATAATTAGTCGGACAACCTCAGATCAAGCGGATATTTTGCTTTTATGAAGTTTAACCTTCCGAAGAAGTGATGGAGCTCTTAGATTATTAAATGCAGGTCCGTATCCAGTCTTTCGGAAGTTCCCTTTTGATTAACTACCACGCAATATATCGATGAATATCATTAATTCTCAAATGTCAAATACACATATTTTGCATGAAGGAGAAATATATATATATATATATTTCCCTTTTAATCGTACAATTTCGTATGAGTTATCTTCTGACTTAAATCTCAATAATCAGATTACAGTTCTTCAAACAAAGCTCAGGCTACTCGGCACAAAGACAATCTCGGAAGCTTTTTTTCTCTAACAACCACCAGAGAGGGTACTACAAAGAATAATTATGCCCTCATGGCATAACTATTGTATGAAACTACTTTGCGCATGAATTCTGCGAGTATGAAGATAGAAAATTAGTAAACGTCATTCAAGGGTAGAATTGTATCAGAATAATTCATCGAATATAAAGAGATATTACAAAGTCTCACACCAGGCGAGTGTAACCCCTATGTTTGCGTGGTAGAGTAATGGTGTTGTACATGTACGTGGAAAACTTGTTTGCGCAGCAATCGGCGACATAGTGTAGCTGATGCGGAATAAGGGGAACGAGCCCGCATTCGCCGAGGCAGATGCAAAACCACCTAAAAACGATCCAAAGACTGGCTGGTTCACCGGACCTCGGTAAACGTGCCGGGGACCAGGCGCTCATTCCCACTCCGGAAAACCGTGCGTTAGACCTCTCGGCTAACCTCAGAGCACCATACTGAACATGGATCTCCGCAGCGAGAAGACACCTACGTGTTCCTACATCGGGGCAACGACGTTGTCAGTTACGGGTGTTAGTGGACACGGGATCACAGAGATTGGACGTTTCGCTTGATTGAATGAATCATAAATCATGTTACAACATGTCGACGGTCGTGTACTACTACACTGTCATCCAGGCGAATGACTGTTCGAAACATGCATTGCACCACAGATGCAGCCAGTGGAGACACCATTATGTCCTGACGGGACATTCATCATGGCTCCCACTAGCGGGAATTACAACAGCTGTGGGCGACGTAAACATTATTATGAACTATCTGCATTCCTTCAAGCTTGAAGTCTTCCCCTTCGGCTATGGCATCTTGCAGCAGTGGTTCGAACAGCATGACAGTGAACTCTTGGATATCTTCGACAAGAGATTCGCCTGATCGGAACGCGATGGAACACATTCCTGACGCTGTTTGCGGCACCTCACCAGCCACGAACAATTAAGGGGACTTGCGTGACCTATGAGTATACATCTGGTGTGACATGGCTCCGGAAAGCTACCAAAGACTTATCGAAACCCTGCAAAGTAGAACTGCGGTTGTACTGCATTCCAGAGCTGAGCCAGTAGGGTAACATAAGAACAATGAGCACTCGTTCATTTTCACCCATTGAACAAGTGCCTTTAGCTCTCAAGCTTAAGTCGTGCCGCATTTTTGTTTACTACATTTTTTTCCTCTTTTAGGTCAATACTGCCACCTTTGAAATTTCACTACTGGAGTCTTTGCGGGGTTTCCTAAAATGTCACCAACCCGCAACGTCGCGCAGCTATGCAGCTGATTGCTCCAATACCGCAGGCGTACCGGCTGAAGTCATCCGAAAATCGCCTGCCCTGCAGGAAGTCATTCCTTCATTTTTCAAGAAGGATTTTTCTTATTTGTTTTGAACTGCAAATGGAGCACAGAATTCATGTTTGTGAACATAAATTGAGTGTGTCAATAAATCAATTTGTGATTGTGACCAATGACGCACTGTAAAAGTGGACCAAGCCGGGACACCTCAACTAGCCTACAATCTTAACAACAGTATCGGTATATGTGTTCCACTATCAGAGGTACCATTTTCACTTATAACATTCGACTCGGTCGTTTCCGGACCAGGGTCGCTACCTCACATTGATACACTTACCTTTCCCTATCATCCTTGAAAGTTTGTAACATCATCACGGAATCACCCTGTATATACCGCATTTGAAGATAAGTCTGTATAACGTATATTCACGACTCCATGTTAGTTCCGTTTGAAATTTAAACCATAGCAGCTGATCGATACGAGCCGCACACGCCCTTGAGGTTTCAGTACTGAAAAACAAACAATAAAATATTTCCCTCGTCACATCCTCTGACCCAGCAGCGGCCGCGCTACTTTCCCATACGCCCCTGAGGTAAATCACCGAATTCAGAAACGTCAGTTAAAATTAAGCACATCTTAAAATATTACTATCGCTGTAAGTATTTTTGTTTGTTGCTGAGCAGGGAAACTACGCCTTTAAGAAGCTGTTAACGTCAGTTGAAGTTTTTGATTCGGCTGTTAGTTGCTGGATGTATATTACTATAAAATACTGCTGAAAATTGAGAGTCACACGAATACGTCAGTCGGGCCTCATGTGTTGCACCTTGACGATTATTGGTATGGACAAAATGCCATTAGTTTTCTGTTGGAAAAATATGGTTTGATTGCTTTCATTGTCATTAATGTAGGCCTGAAAACTAACATGAGTGAAAAAATTTTTGTGCAACTGTTAGCCTCCACGTTAATCAATTACAATCGATGTAACAGTGTGGCGTGTTTTTCAGATGTGAACGTGAGCAATCACCTCGCAAGTAGACGGTCATAATAATTTTTGGACAATGCAATAACAACATTGAAACATCAATATAACCATTAACTGGTGTTCCATAGAAATAAAACTGGGCCCTATGATGACGGCACATAGGTTGTGAAATACGTGGTCAATCTTGTTGACGCATATAAACCCCAAAAGCGAAGTAGATGACATTGACACTAGTAATTTAGTATAAGACACATGGGGTCGCAGATGTCGAGAAATACCCGAAAAGTGGATGACAAATGCCGGACATATGACAACAGATGAGGCACATACAGCGGTTGAGCCTTACTGTCTGTCGCACTTGGTCATCCCAACTGAAGTCAAGTATTCAAGTAGCTGTGACTCTGGGCTTACGTGTGCAACTTGCGTTACCCAATTATGTGTTACATTGAGGTAAGATTTACTATTTCATTTACTGGTCCTCACTATTTTATTGCAAGGTGCAGTACAACAAAATCCTAAGGTATTGTACCACAAGTATGTGAGAATAAGCTCCCGAAATGAGTCCACACCAGTAAATGACCAAAGTTTGCATTACTAAATCAACTCTGTAAAGAAAAGGTGCCAAAGGAAAGCAACACAAAATAAGAATAACTTTTGTTTGGTTACAGCGAGAACAATAACTTTGTAACTTTCACGTTTACAACAAATCACATTTACAAAAGTTGTACGAGCAAAAAAGAATAACGAAGCGGAGCGATGTGCGGCACTGCGCCCAACAGGAGAGGATAGGGTCGACAAAAACAACCTCTGCACGTCTGCTGTAGTACGTCACATGTTCAACATTTGTCATCCACTCTTGGAGCTTTTTCCTGACATTTGTGGCCGCGTGTGCCTTATATTAAATTACGTGCCTTGGCGTCGTCTGCGTCGGTTTTTCGCTTTTTAAGCGTTAGTAAGAGTGACCAAGGACATAGCAATAAAAAGTTCTTTGCAGTAGGCGAAAATTATCGGGGCTCTAAAAGTCACTTTTAAGAAGTTACAGCTGGGTGATTGTTGTACGTGGATGTGACGGTGGCAAGTGATGGTCCAAAATGATCAGAAATGATCACATAAAAGTGATTGACTCTGACAGTGAAATAATTGAAACTTCTTACAAATTCTTTCGAGAGTACTTCACTTTTCACTAATACACTCCTGGAAATGGAAAAAAGAACACATTGACACCGGTGTGTCAGACCCACCATACTTGCTCCGGACACTGCGTGAGGGCTGTACAAGCAATGATCACACGCACGGCACAGAGGACACACCAGGAACCGCGGTGTTGGCCGTCGAATGGCGCTAGCTGCGCAGCATTTGTGCACCGTCGCCGTCAGTGTCAGCCAGTTTGCCGTGGCATACGGAGCTCCATCGCAGTCTTTAACACTGGTAGCATGCCGCGACAGCATGGACGTGAACCGTATGTGCAGTTGACGGACTTTGAGCGAGGGCGTATAGTGGGCATGCGGGGGCGTATAGTGGGCATGCGGGAGGCCGGGTGGACGTACCGCCGAATTGCTCAACACGTGGGGCGTGAGGTCTCCACAGTACATCGATGTTGTCGCCAGTGGTCGGCGGAAGGTGCACGTGCCCGTCGACCTGGGACCGGACCGCAGCGACGCACGGATGCACGCCAAGACCGTAGGATCCTACACAGTGCCGTAAGGGACCGCACCGCCACTTCCCAGCAAACTAGGGACACTGTTGCTCCTGGGGTATCGGCGAGGACCATTCGCAACCGTCTCCATGAAGCTGTGCTACGGTCCCGCACACCGTTAGGGCGTCTTCCGCTCACGCCCCAACATGGTGCAGCCCGCCTCCAGTGGTGTCGCGACAAGCGTGAATGGAGGGACGAATGGAGACGTGGCGTCTTCAGCGATGAGAGTCGCTTCTGCCTTGGTGCCAATGATGGCCGTATGCGTGTTTGGCGCCGTGCAGGTGAGCGCCACAATCAGGACTGCATACGACCGAGGCACACAGGGCCAACACCCGGCATCATGGTGTGGGGAGTGATCTCCTACACTGGCCGTACACCTCTGGTGATCGTCGAGGGGACACTGAATAGTGCACGGTACATCCAAACCGTCATCGAACCCATCGTTCTACCATTCCTAGACCGGCAAGGGAACTTGCTGTTCCAATAGGACAATGCACGTCCGCATGTATCCCGTGCCACCCAACGTGCTCTAGAAGGTGTAAGTCAACTACCATGGGCAGCAAGATCTCCGGATCTGTCCCCCATTGAGCATGTTTGAGACTGGATGAAGCATCGTCTCACGCGGTGTGCACGTGCAGCACGAACGCTGGTACAACTGAGGCGCCAGGTGGAAATGGCATGGCAAGCCGTTCCACAAGACTACATCCAGCATCTCTACGATCGTCTCCATGGGAGAATAGCAGCCTGCATTGCTGCGAAAGGTGGATATACACTGTACTAGTGCCGACATTGTGCATGCTCTGTTGCCTGTGTCTATGTGCCTGTGGTTCTGTCAGTGTGATCATGTGATGTATCTGACCCCAGGAATGTGTCAATAAAGTTTCCCCTTCCTGGGACAATGAATTCACGGTGTACTTATTTCAATTTCCAGGAGTGTATAAACTTCCATTTCTACTGGCTTTTCTGATTATTTTAATACTGGAAATAAAAGATTAATTAACAATTGTGATTTACACAGGCCGTTGAATATGTTGACGAAATCACGAGGAAATTAAACACGCAGTGTTTGACACCGGTGTGCTAAGATTGCCGTTAAGCAGTACGCCTCCGCCATTGAGTGTAAAAGACATATTGACGTCCGTTGAGGAAAATGTGTTAACGGACTGTTGTTGATGCAGAGAGACCTGAAGGTAATGGACTGTGTCGCTGAGGAATGTAGGCGTTCCGAGAACGTGGCGGCTGGTGCGGTAGGCATGTCAGAAACAAGTGATAAACGACTTTCAGGCGAGAGGAGGGGAAGACACTGGTAGCTGGGAAAACGGAAGCCGATTTCTTGGCTGCCACGCTGTAACAGGGTTGGCGGTAATGCCTTGCTTCCTGGAACCGCAGGGCTCAGAAACGTGCCATAGAATGCTGCAGGGGAGGAGGCAACATGAAACTGAGGATCCGTTGTGGCTTAACGCATCCATCACAGTCTGGAGCGATTACTATTACGTTTATTTTCATGTTGTGATTTCACAATTTTTGTACGTAAGGCGTACTAATGACAGCAATATAGTATCGCTGATTGCTTTCTGATTGCATTGATACAATACAATCCTTTCGTAATTTTGTTGTAGTACTGCTATAGTAAATCTGTATTTCGAATGTTGAAGCCACTCTAAAGCGTTAGCCTAGAGTTTGCTAATATGAACTGACGATCGCTACCAGCTAAAGACCATAGTAGGACAGTAGATTCCGAGACGTTCAACTTATTTTGCTAATTCCAAAATTCTACAAATATAAATAAAACAACCTGTAGCGTAATTTTCTAATGTAATTTCTGTTCTGAAAAGTAGCATTTATTCATGCTGGAGGAAGAATGAATCATAGTTTACACATTCAACTATAATCCAAAGGCTTCACGTGACTAAACAGCACTAAAATATAATCGAAATGTTAAGTCCCCTATATAGTTTCGGAAATATTAGAGAGTTGTAAAATTAAAAAGCAATTTTGAAATCAGCACAAAAATTGCTCTAAGATGAGGCACTACATAAAAAAATCTGCGTCCTTTTAAATTTCGTAAAAATTTTACTTACACTCTTTAGAGAAAGAAGAATAAGAGCATCACAAATTGAGCAAGTCAATAACGCGTCGGTGCACCTTCAGCACTTATGCACGCAGTTATTCTGCTTGACATTGATATAGATGGATGCCCTCCTGAGGGATATCGAGCCAAATTCTATCCAATTGGCGCATTCGATCGTCAAAATTCCGCTTGGAGAGTGCTGCCCAAAATGTTCCAAACGTTGTGAGCTAGGGAGAGAATAGGCAACACTGGTAGCCAAGGTAAGGTTTTGAAGCACGAAGACAAGCTGTAGAAACTCTCACCGTGTGGGGCGGGCATTACCTTGCTGAAAAGTAAGCCCAGAATGACTTGCCGTAAAGGGCAATAAAATGGGGCATAGAATATCGCTGACGCTTCGCAGTACGGTAAGCGTGCCGCGGATGATAACAAGTCTTCCTATGAAAAGAAATGCCACTCCAGACCATAACTCCTGGTTGTTGGGCAGTATGGTGGGCGACAGGTTGGTATCCCACTGATGTTCAGAGTCTCTCCACACATCTCTTTGCTAGTTATTGGGGCTCAGTTCGAAACAGGATACCAATCAATGTGACTCCAGGTCGAAGACGTGTCCGGAGACATCCCACCTAAATAACAGTAGGATACCAATCTGATAGTCTCCTCCTAGCCGACCGATGTGGCCGAGCGGTTCTAGGCGCTTCAGTCCAGAACCACGTTGCTGCTACGGTCACAGGATCCAGTCCTGCCTCAGGCATGAATGTGTCTGATGTCCTTAGGTTAGTTAGGTTTATGTAGTTCTAAGTCTAGGAAACTGATGACCTCAGATGTTAATTCCCATAACGCTTGGACCCATTTGAGTCTCCTCCCATACAACCCCACAGCCAGGGTGATGGTGTGGGGTGCCATTCCTTTTCATATGAGGACTCCCTTGGTTGTCATACGTGGCACGCCCACAGCAAAGCGAAACATTGGCGATATTCTACGCCCTATTTTGTTGCTCTCCATGGCAAGCCATCATGATTGCGCGGTCAATGTGAGAGTGTCTACTGCTTTTCTTCGTGTTTGACAAAGTCTCCCTTGGGTAACAAGGTCGCCAGATCTCTCCCCAACTGAGGAAGTCTGAAGCATTGTGGGCAGGGCCTCCTAGCAGTTCAGGATTTTGACGATCTAACACACCAGTTGGAAAGAATTTGGCACGATATTCCTAACGAGGGCATCCGACAATTCTATCAGTCAATATCAAGCCGAACAACTGCTTGCATAGCGCCCAGAAGTGGATCAATGTATTATTTCGTTGCTAAATTTGTGAAGCTCTGTGTCTTGAAGAAATCGTTCAGTTGTTTTTTTGCCTGTAGTCACGTGTACATCATATCTAACGATTTTATCCTATTCAAATAATTCCTTCGTGGTGGATTTTTAATTTTTTTGCTTAGCGTTTACTCGTGTTTTATTTTGCTAAGATGGCAGATCTGTTTCAGGTTATAACAGTGTACTAAAGTGTGTTTGTTACCACATTCACACAGATTTCACGTGAAACTGAAAAACTGCTGCAAGCCAGTTCTGATACAGAAGAAGTAAAAAAATGGTTCAAATGTCTCTGAGCACTATGGGACTTAACATCTGAGGTCATCAGTCCCCTAAAACTTAGAAATACTTAAACCTAACTAACCTAAGGACATCACACACATCCATGCCCGAGGCAGGATTTGAACCTGCGACCGTAGCTGCAGCGAGGTTCCGGACTGAAGCGCCTAGAACCGCTTAGCCAAAGCGACCAGCCGAGGCAATTTTAATTCCACTTTTAAAGAAAGGATCGCTCACACTTAAATTATTGCCCTTACTAGCTGAATGGGAGAGACCTTGCTTGGAGCTGATGGGTAACCGCTGCCTCGTCTGAATCTTTAAAGCCAGGTAGCTGCACCATCGTCATCGCCGGAGAATTTTTTTTACAATTTAGATACTCCCCACGGTTTTAATGTCGTGCACACTGACGGCTCCAAGCAAGGGGACTCCCTTTGGCAGTTCAGTAGCGTTCTCCGACAATGTCTTCAGGATTCGCCTTCATGGTGAATATACTACACTGGAGGAGCCAAAGAAACTGGTATAGGCACGCTTATTCAAATACAGAGATATGTAAACTCTAAACATTCATGGTGGTGTCTGTTTGTTCTATATCGTGTCTCCCTACCACTTTCGCGCAACGACGCTCTGAGTGTGTTTTTTAGGGAATTAACTAATTTGAACCTGGGACCTGTTGCTGGTAAGGAGACGCCAGACTACACATGACATGTAGAATTCAGAAGAGTTCAGTGAGACTAGCGATGATATAACCAAATACTAAATGATCTCAGCGTCAGCTCCACTGCACTCCCTGTAAAAGAATCGTAATACTAACTAAATTTAGTGGAAAGGGTTCAAGGCTTTCCTATTTTTAGTTAGCTGGTAAAATAAAGTCGAAAAAGCAGTTAAGTTTACCATTGGAAATTTTATTCTACTCACAAAACATCGTTTATAAATTGCACTATTGATAAAAGGAAATGTTTTAATACCGGATGGTACGAATATTCCCTGAATGGGTTTCCAAGTTCTACGATCGATCGAAGGATGACCTATGCCATATCACATCTATAATCTAGGTTAAAGTTAAGTTTCACAAAAGAGAAAACTATCAAAATGGTCTACAGTGACCCTCAATTATCTTTAATTACTTATCTAACTTGTCGTAAATTACAGTGGCTGATGTGGCTTCTCAATAACTATATAACAGAAAAATTATTGCGTACAGATTTTTACTTCAAGTGGCAAATGTGAACACCATGAGTTTTAATTAACGATCGACACTAGTATTACGCCAAAAAGGGGTGTAACAGATGAGTCTTCTGCAGTTCTGAGTGAAGCCTTATGCGCTCAAAAATGAGGCATCGCGTGCGTTCATTACCTTGTCGGTGTTTATGCAGCGTTAGGGCGACAGCGGCCGGCGCACCAGCCATCCAGCTCGCCGTCTCGGAACTAACTCTCCTCTAACTTCTCCTTACTACAATTTACCGAAGTTGGTTCAAAAAAAACTATCTGGCTGTGTTTTCATCTGACCAATCAGGGTCTCAATGTTAACCTTAAGCTCCGCCTACAAAAATTCTGTCTATCCAATGAAAAACGTTATACTGTTCGTGGTGGGGCAATGTTTCTAAAGTTTGCAACGTAACAAAGACGCTAAAAAGTCTCACGCTAAACCTGCAGCTCGTGTGGACCTTTTAGCGTTATCGTAAGATCTATACTGTTCTTCTGGAGGGCTCTATCTTTTAACATGGGCTAGAGGGTGGTCCTTGACGTACCTGAGACGCGAAAAAGTCTCACGCTAAAACGTGCGGGTGGTAGTGGCCCTTCTTGTGTTATCGTAAGATCTATACTGTTTTTCTGGAGGGCTCTAACTTTTAGGCTTTTAACATGGGCTGGGGTGTGGTCCTTGACATAACAGGGACGCGAAAAAGTCTCACGCTAAAACGTGCTTGTGGTAGACTTAGGGGTAGGCTGCCGACGTGGGTGTCCAGTCCGTCCGTTATCGTAGGGCCTTCTAGCTTAACACGGTTCTGCTCTCGGCTTCTGTCCTCGTTTCTCCCATCGGAACTGCGTCTGCTTCACGGTGGGAAGGTACGACATGCATTTAGGCATTCTTGTGTTAGTCTGTGGCATTCCATTTGCTCATTCGTTACTTGTATTACTTTGGTTAATTTAATGTCACGATTTATTCGGAGCTATGTGATATACTACTAGATTTGCTTATTTTGTCAGGGTTTTCATGGAAGGTGTTGGATTTACCTGACACCTTACAAAACTGTGGTCGGCGACACCTGTATAAGACAACAAGTGTCTGGCGCAGTTGTTAAATCGGTTACTGCTCCTATAACGACAGATTATCAAGATTTAAATGAGTTTGAAAGTGATGTTATGGTCGGCGCACGAGCGATGGGACACAGCATCTCCGAGGTAACGATGAAGTGGGGATTTTCCCGCGCGACCATTTGACAAGTGTACCGTGAATATCGGGAATCGCGCAAAATTTCAAATCTTCCTCATTGTTGCGACCGGAAAAAGATCCTGCAAGAACGGGACCAACGACGAGTGAAGAGAATTGTACAACGTGAAATAAGTGCAACCTTTCCGCACATTGGTGCAGATTTCAATGCTGGGCCGTCAACAAGTATCAGGTGCGAACCATTCAACGAAACATCATCGATATGGGCTCTCGGAGCCAAAAGCCCACTGGTGTACCTTTGACAACTGCAAAACACAATGCTTTATGTCTAGACTGGATGCTTCAATAATGACATTGGACTGTCGATGACTGGAGACATGTTGCCTGGTCGGACGAGTCTCGTTTCAAATTGTATCGAGCGGATGTGCGTGTACGGGTATGGAAACAACCTCATGAATCTGTGGACCCTGCAAATCAACAGGGGCTGTTCAAGATGGTGGAAGCTCTGTAATGGTGTGGGGCGTGTGCAGTTGTAGTGGTACGGGACTCATGGTGCGTGTAGATACGGTTAGGACAGGTAACACGTACGTAAGCACCCTGTCTGATCACCTGCCTCCATTGATGTCCATTGTGCTTTCGGACAGACTTGGGCAATCCCAGAAGGACAGTGCGATACCCCAAACGTCCAGAATTGCTACAGAATGGCTCCAGTAACACTCCTTTGTCTTTAAACACTTCCGTTGGGCACCAGACTCAGCAGACATACCTGGGATGGCTTGCAACGTGCTGTTCAGTAGAGGTGTCCACTCCCTCATGCTCTTTGGGACTTATGGATACCCCTGCAGCATTCATGGTATCAATTCCCACCAGCATTACTTCAAACATTAGTAAAGTCCATCCCAGGTCGTGTTGTGGTAGTTCTGAGTGCTCACGATTGCCATACATGATATTAGGAGGGCGTAGTTTAATTGGCTCTTAGTGTATATTTTCTGCATAGCTCTATGAGATCAAGGGATCACTGGCTCAGATGAGGCGTCTCGAGGGAAAACAGTTTCTTATATGAGACTATTTCCTGTGCCCACGCCCAGATAGACGTCCTACAGCAGCGGGGACCGGGATGTCATTCGCTCGGTAGCAGAGCATGTGGGCATTTGGGGAAACGAACAGGCAGACAAGCCAGCAAGGGGGCCTGCTTCGAACATGCTGTTACACAGTGCGCCATTCACTTGCAGGCTGTCATTTCGTTCGTGAGTTAAAGAGCCATGCAGTTGTGGGAGGAGTGTTGGCTGGCAGTGACGGACAATAAGTTGCGGCAGGTGAAGGCAACTGTATAGTCGTGGCGCTCCTCATGCCAGCCTGTCTGGCGGAATGAAGTGACGCTGACTGTACTCTGAATCGGGCACTGTCGCCTAACGCAGGATTACGCGAACTGTGTTCCCCAGAACAATGGCGTTCCGTGTGAAGTTAACAGGTGCTCGGCGAAAATTTTGTCGGCATTTTGAGGTATTGATTACTTTCTTAAAATTTTAATGTGATTTCTGCGAGATTAATTACGGACTAAACCCTTTTTAAATTTTTTTAAAAATTTTATTAACCTTCAAAGTGAACAAGGTGTTCCATAACAGTCCCAGGCTTCTCAAAGTGTTACTTCAGAGGAAGTGTTTGGGAACACCTGCCCTAACACATGGCTGCCTACTCCATTAGAGGATCCTCAGTCTGTGATATAAGTGGCGTGGCAAATTTCTGTACTTCACGTTTTGATAGGTTGTATTCCGTATTGTGATGAGTGGGTAGAAGCAATTTTTTATGGGTACCTGTTCTGTGTCTCAGCTGATAGTAAGACTGCAGTGTCAGGAGTCCAGCCTGAGCCTTCAGGTCGGAGACTTAGATGTGTGGCAGAGTGGCAGGCTCTTCTTTTAATTCAAGCGATGTGCCAGCCATGGCTATCTGCCTGTTTGCTATGCTGTTTTAATTATTTACATTGCTTTGGCCTTTCTTGGTCTAAGTTTTAGATCTATCACTTGACACGATTATCGTATTTTTTTGCGTGTACAAATTTCTACTGCGTTTTGTTTCTTTTTTTCTTTTCTGTGTTATTCTGTGAACTCTATTTTATCGACACTTTTTCGTACCAGCATGAAAGACTTTGCTGTTGTGTACGTATCATCATCATCACATCCAGGTTTATGCTGTGAACCCGAACACTTTCATCGGATTGCCACAAGGTGTAGCGTGATTCGTCACTCCAAATCTTTCGTTTTCTGTCATCCAGTTTCCAGTGGGGACGCTCTGTGGATCACTTCAGGCGTCACTTATCATTCATTACAGAAATGTGCGACTTGTGAAAAGCTGATCGACAACTGTGTCCCATTCGTTCTAACTCCTTACGCACAGTGATATAGAGGTAGCGCCTTTGACTAGTAATCAAAATGTCCTGGCTCACTGGTTCTAACGCCGCCACTGCTTAAATTCTGATTAAAAAAATCCTAGTTCTGTCAACGGTATTGTCAAACGGGATGGAAGATCGGACAGTGCTTTAGGGCATTCCCTTGCTCTTGGGGTGGCAAACTGCCCCCCAAAGGTGGAAGAATTAGCAGCGATCAGTGGCGTAAGGGTGCAGAAGGCAATGGAAACCATTGCTTTAAATACACAAGACATGTGGCGTGTAAGTGAAAAAGTATCATGATGATCTCTCAATCGGCAGACGATTCCGGAGTAGTCCACCATTCGTACCTTCGGGAGGGGACTGACAAGAGGGATGCGAATATGAGAAGAAAGACTGAATAACCAAGGAAAGGGTAACGTGCTAGGAGTTGGGCCAAGGCATGTCATAACATTGAACAGTGTAGAGAAGTTAGAAAACCTGAAATCAGAAAAGCAAAGGCTCACTCCAGATACAGTGAGGGGGTCACTGAAGTGAAATGGAAAGATGAGAAAGATTTCTGGTCACATGAGTAAGATCAACAAACAGCAGAAAATGTTATAACGGGAGTAGGATTCTTTATGAATAGGAAGGTGCGACTGAGATTGAGTTACTGTGAACAGCTCAGAATCGTCAGCAAACCAACACCAACAATAATAGCTCAGGTATATCTACCGACGTCGCTACCAGAAGTTGAGGGTACTGAACGGGTAATTCAGTATGTAAAGAGACATGGAAATTTAATAGTTATCGGAGACTGGAAAGCGGTTGCAGGGAAAGCAATAGAAGGAAGGGATACGCGAGAATATCGGCTTGGTACTAGGATGAGAGAGGAGAAAGACTAATTGTATTCCGCAATAACGAATATTCTGTTCAAAAATCACAAGCGGAGGGGTATACATGGAAAAGGCCGGATACAGGAAGATTCCATTACATCATGATCAGGCAGACATTCCGGAACCAGATATTGGGTTGCGAGGCGTACCCGGGAGCAGATACAGACTGACATCACAATTAGTAATGTTGAATAACACGCTGAAACGCAAGAGACTAGTCAGGTATTATCAATGCGCGAAGACGTTGGACACGGAACTACTAAGAAATGATGACGCACGGTTGAAATTCTCTGAGGATATAGATACAGATGTAATGAATGGCTCAGTAGCCAGCAGAATCTGTGAGACTGGCTACGTACCATCACACTTACAGAAAAACAACATCCACACAATTCCGAAGATCTCAGGGGCATTAAGTGCGAAAACTATAGGAAAAGCAGCTTAATAGAAGTGCATCCAAGCTGCTGAAGAATGTGAAAGAAAATTGAGGAACAGTTAGATAACAACCAGTTTGGCTTCAGAAAATTTAAAGGCAGTACTCACGTTATACTTGATAATGGAAGCAAGATTGAGAAAAATCAAGACATGTTCATAGCATTCGATAGACTGGCGTTTGTCTTTGTACAGCGGTGCAACGTGTTAGAAATGTTGACGAAAATGAGAAAGACAGGTAATATACAGTATGAACAAAACCAAATGACTGGAAGACAAAGTAATGCTCGGTTTAAAAAGGATGTAATACAAGGTTGCAGTCTTATGCCCTTATTCTTCGATAGATACATGGAAGAAGTAATGACGGAAATGAATAAGAGGTAAAAGAAAAAAAAAGGTAATGAAATGTAGCAAAATTGGGATCTTGAAGTCGAACATGTTAAGGAATTGTGTTACCTTGGATGCAAAATTGCCTAGGACGGACGAAGCAAGGAGGATATAAAAAGCGAGACTAGCACAGGCAAAGGAGGGCATTCCTGGCCAAAATATGGGCCTCAATTTGAGGAAAAATTTTCTGAGAATGTGCGTTTGGAGCATAGCATTGTATGGTAACGGTGGGAAAACCGAAACGGGAGAGAATCGAAGCGTTTGGGACGTGTTGTCACAGACGAATGTTGGAAATGACGACGACCAATAAGGAACGGGAAGGTTCTCCGCAAAATTGCTCAAGGAGGGAACACATGTATACACACAAAAACTGACACGAGGAAGACTTGATGACAGAACATATGTTAAGGCATCAAGGAATAACCCTCCATGGTCCTTCTCCACCAAGACGACGGTTCAAATCCTGGCCCACCCATCCCACTTTAAGTTTTCCGTAAATACCCTATATCGCTCCAGGCGAATCCTGGTTTGGTTCCACTGAAAAGGTACGGCCGATTCCGTTGCTCAACTTTGAACTTGTGCCTTGTCTCTAATTACCTCCATATCGACGGGACATAATTCTTTTTTTCCTTTTCTATGATATTGGAGGGAAGTGTTGAGGCTACAGGTGCTACTGTGAAATGAAGAGGTTACGAGATGAAATCGTTGTGGGCCGCATGAGTCAGAACACTGATTAAAAAAAAGGGGAAGAAGAGCGATGTGTGAGCCATGCAAATCATGGAATTTGAAAAATTGCATAGACAAGTGATTATTCTGTGTTTCTTTGAAAATAAATTAACAGAATTTAAACTACATGTGCATCCTGACTGTCACAGATGCGAGTCATATTACCTGTGATAGTATCACTGAAGTCTACCTTAGTGTCATAGAGAGGTGTAGGTAGCATAACTGGGGCCTGGGGCACGGCACTTTATTGCACCGCCCCCAACGGCGCCCTAGCCACAATGCATCACTGTCGTTCCACCACACCCTCCTCGGCGCCCTGGATAAAATATTACACTTTATTGCCTCTCCCGCCTCCAGGACCACACACAGGAGCGTAATATATAGAATGTACTCTAATATAATTATTTTACTAATAATAAAAGAATGTAGCACCAACCTTAAAATATCTGTAATATGTTACGAATATTCAGTACTTACCAACGCAAAATAACAGTAGTATTTCCTGAAAAATCTTATTTTTCCATGAACGTCATTTGGCGCCCTTCTGCAAGTGGCGCCAGGGACATGATAGAACCCTTGCCACGCCCACCCCCCTCTCACCCCGCCACGGTGTACGCCATCGGTGTCGTAACAATATTGAAAGAGCGTAAATTTACGCTTAGAAATATTGGCACTAATTAATAAAGTTAGTTGACTTGGCGGTGAAAGTTTTTAAAGACTGAGCAAAGCGACAGATATTAGAGAGCTATTTCACAATATTGAAGTAAGGTTTGAAAGTCATTAAAACAGTCATTAATCAGAAAATAACTTTGAAACTGAGAGTACTAGTAAACAAACTTAAGAAAATCTTGACATGTTGTTTGGCACTACATTGCTTTACGTGTGATAAGACTATATTTATTTATGTATAGGAGGCTTGTAGTAACAGATCACGTAAGCTAGGAAAATGAGTCTGAAGGTTATCTTCCATAACTCAAGATGGTGAACTATTTGAAAGAATCCAGATTATTTTCGCAGTCGTGTATTGTCCCATCGCATTGACGAAAATTAATACTGTACTGAGGAGCTGATTCGCTAAAATAACTCTCTCGTGAAACTCTTAGGGAAAAACTTATTTTACTGATAGAAATTTTAAGTCTGATGATTGCAGTTCCCTTGTTTCCCAAAATAAGTGTCAGACTTGGGCTGGTTACAGAACTTTTCATTTGCAGTAAACAGTAACAACTACTTTGTGTGACCTGATAAAAACATTTCAAACTTCTCATTTCTCTGTATATTGATTATGGTGTATCTGATTTCCTAAGTAAATATTTAGCAGCACGATCACGGTAAAATATTAGCAAAATAATGAGATGAGAGGGAGTTGCAGACTGGCTCTCTCGCTACCCGCTTACGTCAATCAGAAGCAAAAACATGTCTGTGCACTTCGTAGACACTCACCTAACAGACACTGGCAATAATACGTCCGGCATGTACTCCGTGCGAAAGTCATACAGTGGACTCGATGTAAAAATAACGATCCACACAGAAAGTGGAATAAATAAAACAGCGAATGGCCATGAAGTTGTGACAAGACTTCCCCATTAGCGCAGTGCAGAGTTTTGCAGCTCATCCACTCAGCAATATTGAGCAGATATTTCACAATAATACGTAATGTACTGCGTTTGTGAGTGAAAACAGCCCCAAAGAGTAACGGGTAATATGCACCCTGCGAATTGCCGTGGCGTTTTATAAGAAGATTGTTCGCAGGAAATAGGCAGGTCTGCGATAGAGAGTGGTTCGTTGTGCGACTTTTGCCAAGCAGCCTGGCATTGAATTTCTGTCAAACAGGTGACTGTCAGAGATTTGCCACCGTAAACTTAGTTATAAGCGTCCTGCACGTTACACGTTACTGCGAATCGTTCAAAAAATAGCCGACAGCATCAATACATTAGCTTTTGAGTACTCTCTATCGCCTGTAGCTTTGCAAGCAAACAGCTTTCCGGGCATCTCCAGAAACAGACATCCAGAGACAGAATATCAACGTTTCCAACGTCTGAAGCAGATGAATTGACTCACGGATGTGGATTAACTTCAGTTTCTTCCGAACAGAGTTTCTCGACCAGAAAGCAAACAAGTATCGTTACAAAATGGGTTCTACAACGAATTACTTGTATTATTGTATGGTGTGGATTTTCTCTTGAAACACAGACAAAAACTACTCTGTTATGGCTTTATATCAGATAGGTCATGCAAGAAACAAAACGTGAAAGCCTTTTGTTAAGAACACTTCGCTGGTGCACTTGTACTCGGCCATTAGTTCAAACGCCACAACATTGTAAAACAGGACAACCAAAAAGTCCTCACACCACAATTCGATGGAGAGCGTGTGCACATTTTCTGAGCGAACTATCATGTCCACCATCCGACCTAAAATTATGTTCTCATCCACTGTCAGCTTAACGAAGACTATGTGTCTCTGTGAGGCATGGGACCCGATTAGTGTCTTATGTGAGGTGGAATTTTCAAAACACTGTTTCGGAAGGTATTAAAAATGGAAGCCGAATGTTATGCATGTATAGAGCTTTCAAATGTGAATTGTGTGCAGGACGGAATAGGTTGCTGAACATTAACCTCGCTCCATCCCACTCCCTTCCCCTCTCTTCCACGTTAGCTTTTCCGAAACACACGCAACATCGTGACAGGCACAACTGCACACAGAAAACCGAGCTACAACGGACGCGACGCATTTCAGCCAACCACAAGAGCAGCAATAGAGCGATACAATAGACTTATAGCTTTTACACAGCAGTCATCGCAAAGACAGAGAGAACAAACTTCCCCATAAGCACAGGAAACCATCTTCTGCTGCGGCGGACTCGCCTGTCCAAAACGCCAAGAATGTCTCAAAAAATCGCACGTGCAAAACCGTATGGTGAAGTTGCACATTGTGTCAAATGAATCAAAAAGCCAATTGGTCATTCTCTACAGACACACCAAACAAAGCAGGCACTCCGGTATAGTGATTCAATAGACCACAAACTGTCAGCAACCAATCGAAAGGTCCCAAACATTAAAATACTGAAGTGCCATTCTTGACGACACTCGACCGAAACTATCGGAGCAGAACACGCTCCGTCCGTTCGAGACTGTAGGAAGCCGACGCACTTGCTATCATTTACGTACGCATAAAGTCTGTAGGCTCTGTGCTCGAATGTGCAGCTGTGGCTATGTGTAGTTCCAGTGGCTTACGTAGCGACACCTACATATCGCGGTGCACCGTAACCTAAAACTAAGATGACGTGCTGAAAAGAAATGCCACCAAATTACTTATGTGAAAACTCTTACAGTGTTTTCAATGACACAAAACGTTATTAACATTCTACATCTATATTCTTCGTGTCAAAATATTTATTTCTCAATAGTCACATTATTGACGGACGTGTTGTTGCAGCTTTACCTGCGTGAGCAGCGAAAATTTAGTACGCGACAAAAGTTTTCCCTTTCATCAATTTGTAGTGTTGTCAGCGAGAAATAGCTTCGTACATATTTGAAATTACGTGTAATGTTTTTTACAATTCACTAAGTGCTGTCATTGTCTAATACTGGATGAATAAAATCTGTGTATTCCTGCGTTTCGGGCTACACTGCTGTTTCACCCCTCCCCCCCCCCCCCCCCCCTTTTGATAGACAAGTGGTTCTTACTCCCACAGCGATTCTTTCCAAACAGTAAGTGTTATGTGTACCAAGTTCGTTTGCAATTGTTCCACTATTTTATAAGGAGATGTGGAACATACATACTTACATTCGTACTTCAGCTTTTATAATATGTTTTGACAACACCCGTCTCCATAGCCGAGGTCATTAACGTAAGCCTGTGCATTAACGCTTACCCCCGATGTAAGCCGTTTCGAATTCTGGAGGTGGATGAAATTTTCACTGTCAGAATTGGACCTAAAACTGGAGTAGAGGACATGACGTAAAGATCCTGGTCATCATTCTATGCGCCTATGTCCTGGATTAAATTCCTGTCCTCTCCGAATTGTCTCATGAAGTGAGGACATGGGACTCTGTTGGTGGTGATCCGTGCGTCGGACGGGCACGTTAAGCTCGACGTCTCACTCGGAACTATTCGAAAGGAGTAGACAAAGTCCTGGAGCTGGGTTTCACCCTCGCATTTCTATATCTACAGCTAGATCTGCATATATTCTCTGCAAATCACCGTGAGGAACACGGCAGAGAATACTTCCAGTGTACCAGTTCTTAGTCAGTCCCGTTCCTTTCACGTATGGAGCGCAGGAAGAACGATAGTTTGAATGGCTCTGGGCGTGCAGTAGTTATTCTATTCTTATCCTCACGATCCCAAGGTGAGCGATAGTTAAGAGGTGCTAGTATACTCCTAGAATCATCATTTAATAGATTCTCGTAATAGCTCACGTGTCGGCCGCTGTGACCGAGCTGTTCTAGGCGCTTCAGCACGGAAAGGCGCTGCTGATACGGTCGCAGGTTCGAATCCTGCCTCGAGCACGGATGTGTGTGATGTCCTTAGGTTAGTTAGGTTTAAGTAGTTCGAAGTCTAAGGGCGGACGAATCAGCAATGATCAACGACATGAGGATGCAGAAGGCAATGGAAACCACTGCATTAAAGACACGTAAAGTGTATCCACAGGACATGTGGCCTGTAGTTGAAGAAGTGTCGTGATGATCTCTCCATTGGCAAAAGATTCCGGAATAGTCCCCCATTCGGATCTCCGGGAGGGGACTGCCAAGGGGGAGGTTATCATGAGAAAAAGATTGAATAATCAACGAAAGGGTAACGTTCTACGAGTCGGGGCGTGGAATGTCAGAAGCTTGAACGTGGTAGGGAAACTAGAATATCTGAAAAGGGAAATGCAAAGGCTCAATCTAGATATAGTAGGGGTCAGTGAAGTGAAGTGGAAGGAAGACAAGGATTTCTGGTCAGATGAGTATCGGGTAATATCAACAGCAGCAGAAAATGGTATAACAGGTGTAGGATTCGTTATGAATAGGAAGGTAGGGCAGAGGGTGTGTTACTGTGAACAATTCAGTGACCGGGTTGTTCTAATCAGAATCGACAGCAGACCAACACCGACAACGATAGTTCAGGTATACATGCCGACGTCGCAAGCTGAAGATGAACAGATAAAGTGTATGAGGATATTGAAAGGGTAACGCAGTATGTAAAGGGGGACGAAAATCTAATAGTCATGGGCGACTGGAATGCAGTTGTAGGGGAAGGAGTAAAAGAAAAGGCTACCGGAGAATATGGGCTTGGGACAAGGAATGAAAGAGGAGAAAGACTAATTGAGTTCTGTAACAAGTTTCAGCTAGTAATAGCGAATACCCTGTCCAAGAATCACAAGAGGAGGAGGTATACTTGGAAAAGGCCGAGAGATACGGGAAGATTTCAATTAGATTACATCATGGTCAGACAGAGATTCCGAAATCAGATACTGGATTGTAAGGCGTACCCAGAAGCAGATATAGACTCAGATCACAATAAAGTAGTGATGAAGAGTAGGCTGAAGACATTAGTCAGGAAGAATCAATACGCAAAGAAGTGGGATACGGAAGTTCTAAGGAATGACGAGATATGTTTGAAGTTCTCTAACGCTATAGATACAGCAATAAGGAATATCGAAGTACGCAGCACAGGTGAAGAGGAATGGACATCTCTAAAAAGGGCCATCACAGAAGTTGGAAAGAAAACATAGGTACAAAAATGGTAGCTGCGGAGAAACCATGGGTAACAGAAGAAATACTTCAGTTGATTGATGAAAGCAGGAAGTACAAACATGTTCCGGGTAAATCAGGAATACAGAAATACAAGTCGTTGAGGAATGAAATAAATAGAAAGTGCAGGGAAGCTAAGACGAAATGGCTGCAGGAAAAATGTGAAGGCATCGAAAAAGATATGATTGTCGGAAGGACAGACTCAGCATACAGGAAAGTCAAAACAACCTTTGGTGACATTAAAAGCAACGGTGGTAACATTAAGAGTGCAACGGGAATTCCACTGTTAAATGCAGAGGAGAGAGCAGATAGGTGGAAAGAATACATTGAAAGCCTCTATGAGTGTTTATATTTGTCTGATGTGATAGAAGAAGAAACAGGAGTCGATTTACAAGAGATAGGGGATCCAGTATTAGAATCGGAATTTAAAAGAGCTTTGGAGGACTTAAGGTCAAATAAGGCAGAAGGGGTAGATAACATTCCATCGGAATTTCTAAAATCATTAGGGGAAGTTGCAACAAAACGACTATTCATGTCGGTGTCTAGAATATATGAGTCTGGCGACATACCATCTGACTTTCGGAAAAGCATCATCCACACAATTCCGAAGACGGCAAGTGCTGATAAGTGCGAGAATTATCGCAAAATCAAGCTTAACAGCTCACGCATCGAAGCTGCTTACAAGAATAATATACAGAAGAATGGAAAAGAAAATTGAGAATGCGCTAGGTGACGATCAGTTTGGCTTTAGGAAAAGTAAAGGCACGAGAGAAGCAATTCTGACGTTACGGCTAAAAAGGGAAGCAAGGCTAAAGAAAAATCAAGACACGTTCATAGGATTTGTCGACCTGGAAAAAGCGTTCGTCAATATAAAATGGAGCAAGCTGTTCGAGATTATGAAAAAAGTAGGGGAAAGCTATAGGGAGAGACGGGTCATATACAATATGTACAACAACAAAGAGGGAGTAATAAGAGTGGACGATCAAGAACGAAGTGATCGTATTAAGAAGAGAGTAAGACAAGGCTGTAGCCTTTCGCCCCTACTTGTCAATCTGTACATCGAGGAAGCAATGATGGAAATAAAAGAAAGGTTCAGGAGTGGAATTAAAATACAAGGTGAAAGGATATAAATGATACGATTCGCTGATGACATTGCTATCCTGAGTGAAAGTGAAGAAGAATTAAATGATCTGCTGAACGGAATGAACAGTCTAATGAGTACACAGTATGGTTTGAGAGTAAATCGGAGAAAGACGAAGGTAATGAGAAGTAGTAGAAATGAGAAAAGCGAGAAACTTAACATCAGGATTGATGGTCTCGAAGTCAATGAAGTTATTGAATTCTGCTACCTAGGCAGTAAAATAACCAATGACGGACGGAGCAAGGAGGACATCAAAAGCAGACTCGCTACGGCAAAAAAAGCATTTCTGGCCAAGAGAAGTCTACTAATATCAAATACCGGCCTTAATTTGAGGAAGAAATTGCTGAGGATGTACGTCTGGAGTACAGCATTGTATGGTAGTAAAACATGGACTGTGGGAAAACCGGAACAGAAGAGAATCGATGCATTTGAGATGTGGTGCTATAGACGAATGTTGAAAATTAGGTGGACTGATAAGGTAAGGAATAAGGAGGTTCTACGCAGAAACGGAGAGGAAAGGAATATGTGGAAAACACTGATAAGGAGATGGGACAGGATGATAGGACATCTGCTAAGACATGATGGAATGACTTCCATGGTATTAGAGGGAGCTGTAGAGGGCAAAAACTGTAGAGGAAGACAGAGATGAGAATACGTCAAGCAAATAATTGAGGACGTAGGTTGCAAGTGCTACTCTGAGATGAAGAGGTTAGCACAGGAAAGGAATTCGTGGCGAGCCGCATCAAACCAGTCAGTAGACTGATGACAAAAAAAAAAAAAATCTAAGGGACTGATGATGGTTCAAATGGCTCTGAGCACTATGGGACTTGACATCTGTGGTCATCAGTCCCCTAGATCTTAGAACTACTTAAGCCTAACTAACCTAAGGACATCACACACATCCATGCCCGAGGCAGGATTCGAACCTGCGACCGTAGCAGTCGCGCGGTTCCGGACTGCGCGCCTAGAACCGCTAGACCACCGCGGCCGTCTAAGGGACTGATGACCCCAGATTTTAAGTCCCATGGTGCTTTGAGCCAAAAACAGTTTATGTCTGTGTCAAGACTCTTCTAGTTAAGTTCCTTCACTAATTCTGTGACACTCTCCCACGCTGAAACAAATATGTGATATTTATCCTGTCCTTTTCTGTATATTTTCAATAACCCCTGTTAGTCCTCTCTAGTACGGGTCCCATACATGTGAGCAATATTCTAGAACTGGTCACACGAGTGATTTGTAACTAATCTCCTTTATTGACTGATTACACTTCCCCAGTATCTTACTAATAAGCCGAAGTGTACCACCCGCTTCAACCGAGGCTGAGCCTATGTGATCGTTTCATTTCATATCCATACAAAGGTATTTCTATAAGTTTCCCAGTTCCAGCAGTGACTCATTGATGTTATAGGATACCACGTTTTTTCGTCTTGTGAAGCGCAAAGTTTTACATTTGCGAACATTTAGAGTAAGATGCCAATGTCTGCACCAATATGAAATCTGATCAATACCTGACTGAATATTTATGCACCTTCTTTCGGATAGTAATTCATTATAGGTAACTGTATGACCTGCAAAAAGCCTATTTTTACTATTAATATTGTCTGCTAGGTCATTAATATGCAACATTTCACTGGGGCACAGCCGAAGTTTCTGTTACATCTCACAATTACTCGAAGATAATATGCTGTGTCCTCCCTACCAAAAAATTCTCAATCCAGTCACAAATTTCACTTCAAACCCAATATGACCGTAGTTTTCGACAACAAGCGGATGCGCGGTACTGATTCAAATGCTTTTCGGAAATCAAAATACTGCATCTATCTGACTGCCAAGATCCGAAGTTTTCAGTGCGCCATGTGAAAAAAGTGGGATTTGGGTTTTACATGATCGAAGTTTTCATAATCCATGATGGCTGACAATGAGGAGGTCATTCTATTCAATGTACCTCATTATGTTTCAACTCCGAATATGCTCTAAGATTCTACACCAAATCGGTGTCAAGGATATTGGACCATAGTTTAGTGGTTCACTTCTACCACCCTTCTTGTAGACAGGTGTGACCTGTACCTTTTTCCAACAACTGGCCACGGTTTTTTATTCGAGGGATGTACGATAGGCTATAGTTAGAATCAGGGCTAACTCAGCCGAAAATTCAGTACAGAATCGGACAGGGCTTGCAGCTTTGTTCAAATTTAACGATTTCAGCTGTTTCTCCACATCTCTTACCCTAATACTTTATCATTCATCTTTCCAGTGGCACTGTGGTTAAATCTGGGCAATTTTCCTGTGTTTCCCTTTGTAAAGGAACGTTTTAAATCTGAGTCAAGCGTTTCAGCCTTTGCTACTCATAAATTCAGTTCCTGTGTCGTTCGCAAGCTACTGGACAATAATTTTGGTGCCACCAACAGCCTTCGCATAAGACCAGCCCTGCGCTTTCTTTTACACCTTTTACGCATTAATCTGTGTTTACATTGACAGTGTACCACGGAAGTTCCCTCCCATTAGTAATTGTTCTACTGGGTACATACCTATCCACTGCATGGTCAACTATTTCTTTAAACATGAGGCAGAGTTCATCTACATGCTCCTGCCCTATGCTGAAAGTTTCAAGCTCCTCACTGATATATGACACTACTGATTTTTTATCTAGTTTTTGAACATATGTAACTTTCTGCTTGTTTTAGTTGTCCTCTGTACGTTGGTAATCATTGTTGCCACAACCGCGTAATGGTCAGTGATACCAGTTTCGATGTGGAATCCTCAAAGGAGTCAGACCTACTTGTTGCTATTAGATCCATTATATTTCCATCATAAGTGGGGTTCCTACTATGTGTTCTAAATATTTTCCAGAGGAACCATTTATTAATGTTTCATAGGATGCCTTATCACATCTACACTAACAAAACTCCAAATTGATTGTTAGATCATTAAAATCTCCACGGATGATTACAGTATAATTGGGCAACTTACGTACAAGTGAACTGAAGTTCCCTCTAAACTTTTCGGTTGCATCAGGAGATGAGTCTGGCGGGCGATAGAAGGATCCATTTGTCATTTTATGTTCACCCCCGATACTGTGTCTTGCCCAAACAATCTCACATGCAGCTTCAGTTGGTCTCATCATCATAGCATCAACATAACAGTACATTATACACTCACCTACACCTACAAGCACTCATACGACAAAACTCTCCCACATCCACAAGGAAAAGGGCCAAGGAAAGCACCCTATTCGAGAGGCAGCTGAACCCATCTCGCGATATATCCCAGCCAACAATGCCATATGACATTTATTTACATCATTGGTTGCATCTCACTCTGAATAGGAACTCCTGAAGCTCTTTTTTCGTTTCCATCACCGCTTCTTAGATGTGCAGATTGAACACTAAAGGTTTACATCTGCTCCCATCTCTTAGAACCTCTGTAAGCCGAGCATTTCGTGCTTAGTCTTTCATTCTTATTCTTCCCTCTTGGAAGTGAAGTACACATTCCGTAGCCCGCGGTTGCAGCATAGATGAAGACGAGCTTCAACAGTCTTATGCTGCCTTGTAATAGTAGAACGTTAAGATAATAGATAAAAGGGGTGGGGAGAGACTACCAATTATTCAACTGTTACAAGAGTTCTTACATGAATACAAAATTTCACTTACTTTATGAAACTTGTTTCAGAAAGGCCATTTTATACCACCATGTCATTATCCCAAACCTGATACAAAATCTGCACCACGTGCCAATGTCTCACGACATATGCATATTTTGCATTCAGCATTTAACGGGTATCTATGTCTATGGAATTAACTGAAGCTTTATCACCGAATTACCATGAGGGATTGCGGATGTAATAGTTCTTAAATGACAATTTATAGTAGTTTCTGGCCCCCAGCATGGGTTATAGACACCCGTCAAGCACTGTCCTGACCTATTCACATACAAACCGTTACGACCCACTGATACCTTTAATTTTATTTTAGTTGCCTACATTGCTTTTTAATAGTTTATATCATTTCTATTTGATTCTCTAACTGCCACCTCGCACCCAATAAGGCTTACATCTGAATTAGACGACTCTTTATTGTAAGTTCATCCCGCTTGTTTTTCGCGTACGCAGCCACGTTTTATTATTGGTAGTTTGCGGGACGTCTCCAGGTCTGTCCGGCTTAACATTCGCGCTCGCACAAGTGCAGCTCTCTCTTTACGTCATGTTAATTTGTTAATGATGGATACAGATTCTTCTTTAACAGTTTTTGGTTACTACTGTAATTTCCTCACTGTACAATAAGCTAACAGTATGTGTGATTATAGATTTTTTATAGACCTTAAGCCCATGATAATTTTAAGAGGATGGTCAGTTGGCCTTCCTACTTGTTATATCGGACACATAGGAAAATCCATTTCTATATCTGGTCCACCGCTGTTCATAACCACAGCATGTAATCATTTAGTGCACACCACCTACGCCAGGCAACGGCGAGATAGGTAACTTTATAAGCGGGTCTGCCACCTCTGTTGTCGCTCCGCCTGTTTCGTAGTGCTGTGCAGCAGACTTCGAAGAGTCACGTTCTTCGCCAATATACAATGATGATGCGAGGATGTTATCAATTGCGTGTATTTAATCAACTGTGTGTTTTTCTCAAGATGTGTATATGCCTGGAGTACGTTTTCGCTTTGACTTCATGTAATGCAACCTGGTACTTTCATACCAAGTTCCATGAGGTAACTGAAATTTGTATTTTATATAATATGTGATATTAACTGTTGTCTCTCCCCCTTTTATTATCTTCGTCTTCTCTCCTTACGTCAGCTGCTGGCAGCGTAACGCTGTTGAAATCGGTGTCTTGGAACAATAAAAGTGTCTACTCTGCGATCGTCGCTTACCAAATGTGTCCTTCACTTCCAACCATATCTATCACCCCACAGAACAGCACGTTTTCTCTCCTCTACACTACCATCTTCCCCTATATCTTGCACATGTTCTCCTCAGAATTTCGAACATTTTGAAGCGTTTTACAGTGTTGAACGCTTTCTCTACATTGACAAATCGTATGAACGGGCCTTGTTTTATTTTCGGTCTTGTATCCATTATCAATCGCAAGATCAGAGCTGCCTCTCTCGTGCCTTCACCTTTTCTGAGGCCACGCTGACAGTCATCTAACATATCCTCAATTTTCTTTTCCATATTTCTGTACATTATTGTTGTCAGAAACTTGGATGTAAGAGGTGTTCAGCTGAATGTGCGATTACTCTAGTAGTTATCTGCTTTTGCTCTCTTCCAGATTGTTTGGATGAAAGTATTACGAAAGTCTGATGTGCATATCCAGAGTAATAGCTTTTACAAACCATCTTCAGTAGTCGCATCGTTACCATTGCCACTAATGATTTTGGAAATTCCGAAGAAATGTTAACTTCTCTAGCTCAGTTAAAACCGTACGCCACATGCTGTAGTCCGAGAAACCAGTCAGGGGGTGTGCAAACTATCGGAACCAGCCTCAGATGGAGGGAAATAATATTTTCGTCGTTTATGAAACTTTGATGACTATAGAGTTATCCCAGCTACGGTATTAACACGGATAACTTGTTACTATCCTCGATGTGATTTATACTTGATTAGCGTCTTTCGTCGTCGGAGAAAGGGACTGACCTGTGTCCGTTCAGCAATTGCATACCTTTTTAGAAACGGTTCTGAGGGAAGCAGCGTGCATTTTAAGGAATAGTTTCGATTACACTTTGCAACGTGTGTCTGACTACTCACTTCAAATACATATTTACACAGATTTCTTTTTAACTATTTCAGCTCTATGTGACTCCTTAATCCGTACTACTATTCTATATTTAATATTACATACATTATTTTCAGCTTAGGCGAGCGAATACACAAGCTGTAGGTGCGTCAGTGAGCACCACACGGTGGACTTGAACTACTAGAAAGTGTACGTTATACATTGTTAGGTTACATGACGGATATAGACTTCCGTATTACCTGTTTCATTACAGGGTACATGTCGTCACTCCATCAGATATTGCGGAAGGATTTCAACTTAATTCGCGATCCTGGCGCAAAGTCTGGTGAGCAGGGACTATTCTTACATACGTGTTCCCTCTGTGGTCGGCCACATACTGACAATTAAACTTTCACGATGTTTTTGATTTAAAGCAGCTATACCAAACATGAGGTAAACCAATCAAAAATGTGTTAGTAACCTTTGCTGCCAAGGAAGATGTTATCTGATGGGATCTATCAATGAACGTTCTGACACAGGGATCTTCCATTAAACGGAAGGCGTTACACTACTTCGTATGGGCTAAATGTAGCAAACAAACGGTCATACGGTTCTCTGTTACCGCCGTCTCCTCTTCTAAACCAGGTAGGCGCTGGCAAGTGACTTGATGCATCAAAAGCAGATATATATGAGCGTCAGTATCCAAATAATGGAAAAATTATTTTAATTTTGGGTTAGATAATAATGCTTACACTGTGCTTAGTTGTTATTTACACACATACGGTTCATAGTGATGTAGAATCAAAGGAAATATATCTTATGCTCAAAATTTGCATGTAACATAGTTGAAAAATGTTCGAAATGAAAATAAAAATTGCGGAGAAACCTCCCCAAATATTGTAAGTAATAAACAAATGAATCATTTTAATCATTCCAGTTATTTAGGCTATGACATCACTCATAATAAATGTAATTTTGGTAAAAAAAATTACATACTCGTTAAATATATGGGGATTGATACTGGCTTTTTACCACACATAATAGAATGAAATTATGTAAATAGTGCATATTTTGGCATTCTTTTTCAAAATAAATTACGTATTGCAAACATATGACAAAAGAAATTCAGAAATACACTCCTGGAAATGGAAAAAAGAACACATTGACACCGGTGTGTCAGACCCACCATACTTGCTCCGGACACTGCGAGAGGGCTGTACAAGCAATGATCACACGCACGGCACAGCGGACACACCAGGAACCGCGGTGTTGGCCGTCGAATGGCGCTAGCTGCGCAGCATTTGTGCACCGCCGCCGTCAGTGTCAGCCAGTTTGCCGTGGCATACGGAGCTCCATCGCAGTCTTTAACACTGGTAGCATGCCGCGACAGCGTGGACGTGAACCGTATGTGCAGTTGACGAACTTTGAGCGAGGGCGTATAGTGGGCATGCGGGAGACCGGGTGGACGTACCGCCGAATTACTCAACACGTGGAGCGTGAGGTCTCCACAGTACATCGATGTTGTCGCCAGTGGTCGGCGGAAGGTGCACGTGCCCGTCGACCTGGGACCGGACCGCAGCGACGCACGGATGCACGCCAAGACCGTAGGATCCTACGCAGTGCCGTAGGGGACCGCACCGCCACTTCCCAGCAAATTAGGGACACTGTTGCTCCTGGGGTATCGGCGAGGACCATTCGCAAACGTCTCCATGAAGCTGGGCTACGGTCTCGCACACCGTTAGGGCGTCTTCCGCTCACGCCCCAACATGGTGCAGCCCGCCTCCAGTGGTGTCGTGACAGGCGTGAATGGAGGGACGAATGGAGACGTGTCGTCTTCAGCGATGAGAGTCGCTTCTGCCTTGGTGCCAATGATGGTCGTATGCGTGTTTGGCGCCGTGCAGGTGAGCGCCACAATCAGGATTGCATACGATCGAGGCACACAGGGCCAACACCCGGCATCCTGGTGTGGGGAGCGATCTCCTACACTGGCCGTACACCTCTGGCGATCGTCGAGGGGACACTGAATAGTGCACGGTACATCCAAACCGTCATCGAACCCATCGTTCTACCATTCCTAGACCGGCAAGGGAACTTGCTGTTCCAACAGGACAATGCACGTCCGCATGTATCCCGTGCCACCCAACGTGCTCTAGAAGGTGTAAGTCAACTACCCCGGCCAGCAAGATCTCCGGATCTGTCCCCCATTGAGCATGTTTGGGACTGGATGAAGCGTCGTCTCACGCGGTCTGCACGTCCAGCACGAACGCTGGTCCAACTGAGGCGCCAGGTGGAAATGGCATGGCAAGCCGTTCCACAGGACTACATCCAGCATCTCTACGATCGTCTCCATGGGAGAATATCAGGCTGCATTGCTGCGAAAGGTGGATATACACTGTACTAGTGGCGACATTGTGCATGCTCTGTTGCCTGTGTCTATGTGCCTGTGGTTCTGTTAGTGTGATCATGTGATGTATCTGACCCCAGGAATGTGTCAATAAAGTTTCCCCTTCCTGGGACAACGAATTCACGGTGTTCTTATTTCAGTTTCCAGGAGTGTATAATATTATTAGATTCGTTGTAACTAGAGTTGTAAAACTGCAGCATGCTAATGTAGACTGTCATAAGTAAGTGTAGACTACGATAGGTTTCGTAGTAGCTGAGGTCAGTTTAGGTCGTACTCGCTTTACCAGTACTTTAGGAGTTTTACGTTCCCATCGGGCTTTACCACATACGCATGCAATGAGTCTCACTGGACTCTCCTTGGAACTAGAAACGGTCAACCGTGTAGAAACTGAATGAGGATATATGAAGGACCAAGTAGCCTAGGAACATATTTGTTTTACGCAAATGTCACCTTGTCTGTTACTAAAAAGTAAACAGTACTTATAACAAAACTGAAATTTTTGATATTTATTTCATGTTTCATTCGAAGATTGTAAAAAAGAAAACAATACTGATTTATCATATAGCGCTATAAATGACATTTCCTCAAGATAAAGACAAAATAAATGAAGACCACAAACAATACATCAAACATCGCCCCCATATTTCGTCGAACTTACATAAAAACGTTTTACATTTATCAATAATAAAAGGAGACTCATGACTTTCATCATGATGAAGAACGGTCTATTGAGTTAAAAATAACACCAATAATTACACATGTGATTTTTTTATGTTTGTGCATGTAAACTGTATTTGCACCAACACTACCTCCTTTGTTAACAAAGAAGAAAGAAACTACGCGATCAACAAATTTCTAATACTTATAAAGTATAATTAACATTCTGTAACAATGTAAAATACACATCTCTAATTATGTATAAAACACACAGCCAAACAAAAAAGAAAAAAAATGGAAAGAGAAGTTGTCGGCAACCAGTTTCTCTTTTACACATTCTTTTCTGTTTCTATCCCTACCAACGATACTACCATTTACCATGTCATTTGTGTAGTGTAAAGAAACTACCGTACCGTAGATTTGGTACAGTGCAGCTCTAGTTGTAACTTTAAACTGACGCCCAAGCGTCTCTACACCTGAAAGTCCCCCAGTGATTCAGACAAAAATATTACCCGGAGACAGACTGATTGTTGTTGTTGTTGTGGTCTTCAGTCCTGAGACTAGTTTGATGCAGCTTTCCATGCTACTCTACCCTGTGCAAGCTTCTTCATCTCCCAGTACTTACTGCAACCTACTTCCTTCTGAATCTGCTTAGTGTATTCATCTCTTGGTCTCCCTCTAAGATTTTCACCCTCCACGCAGCCCTCCAATACTAAATTGGTGATCCCTTTATACCTCAGAACATGTCCTACCAACCGATCCCTTCTTCTTGTCAAGTTGTGCCACAAACTCCTCTTCTCCCCATTTCTATTCAATACCTCATCATTAGTTATGTGAACTACCCATCTAATCTAGAGCATTTCTCTTAGCACCACATTTCGAAAGCTTCTATTCTCTTTCTGTCCAAACTATTTGTCGTCCATGTTTCACTTCGATACATGGCTACACTCTATACAGATACTTTCAGAAACTACTTCCTGACACTTAAATGTATACTTGATGAAAACAAATTTGTCTTCTTCAGAAATGCTTTCCTTCCCATTGCCAGTCTACATTTGATATGCTCTCTACTTCGACCATCATCAGTTATTTTGCTCCCCAAATAGCAAATCCCCTTTACTACTTTAAGTGTCTCATTTCCTAATCTAATTCTTTCGGCATCACGCGATTTAATTCGATTACATTCCATTATCCTCGTTTTTCTTTTGTTGATGTTCATCTCATATCCTCCTTTCAAGACACTGTCCATCCCGTTCAACTGCTCTCCCAAGTACTTTGCTGTCCCTGACAGAATTACAATGTCATCTGCGAACCTCAAAGTTTTTATTTCTTCTATATGGATTTTAATACCTACTCCGATTTTTTCTTTTGTTTCCTTTACTGCTTGCTCAATATACAGATTGAATAACATCGGGGATAGACTACAGCCCTGTCTCACTCCCTTTCCAACCGCTGCTTCCCTTTCATGTCCCTCGACTCTTATAACTGCCATCTGGTTTCTGTACAAATTGTAAATAGCCTTTCGCTCCCTGTATTTTACCCCTGCCACCTTAAGAATTTGAAAGAGAGTGTTCCAGTCAACATTGTCAAAAGCTTTCTCAAAGTCTACAAATGCTAGAAACGTAGGTTTGCCTTTTCTTAATCTAGCTTCTAAGGTAAGCCGTAGGGTCAGTATTGCCTCAGGTGTTCCAATATTTCTACGGAATCCAAACTGATCTTCCCCGAGGTCGGCTTCTACCAGTTGTGCCATTCGTCTGTAAGGAATTCGCGTTAGTATTTTGCATCCGTGGTTTATTAAACTGATAGTTCGGTAATTTGCACATCTGTCAACACCTGCTTTCTTTGGTGTAGGAATTATTATATTCTTTTTGATGAGTGACTCTCCCAAAGCTGTCAGTAGTTCTAATGGAATGTTGTCTACTCCCGGGGCTTTGTTACGACTTAAGTCTTTCAGTGCTCTGGCTAACTCTTCACGCAGTATCCTATCTCCCATTTCATCTTCATCTACATCCTCTTCCATTTCCATAATATTGCCCTTAAGTACATCGCCCTTGTATAGACCCTTTATATACTCCTTCCACCTTTCTGCTTTCCATTCTTTGCTTAGATCTGGGTTTCCATCTGTGCTCTTGATATTCATGCAAGTGGTTATCTTTTCTCCAAAGGTGTCTTTAATTTTCTTGTAAGCAGTATCTATCTTACCCCTAGTGAGATAAGCCTCTACATCCTTACATTTGTCCGCTAGGCGTCCCTGCTTAGCCATATTGCACTTCCTGTCGATCTCATTTTTGAGACGTTTGTATTCCTTTCTGCCTGCTTCATTTACTGCATTTTTATATTTCCTCCTTTCATCAATTAAATTCAATATTTCGTCTGTTACCCAAGGATTTCTACTAGCCCTCCTCCTTTTACCTACTTGATCCTCTGCTGCCTTCTCTACTTCGTCCCTCGGAGCTACCCATTCTTCTTCTACTGTACTTCTTTCCCCCATTGCTGTCAATTGCTCCCTTACGCTCTCGCTGAAACTCTGTACAACCTCTGGATTAGTCAGTTTATCCAGGTCCCATCTCCTTAAATTCCCACCTTTTTGCAGTTTCATCAGTTTTCATCTACAATTCATAACCAATAGATTGTGGTCAGAGTCCACATCTGCCCCTGGAAATGTCTTACAATTTAAAATCTTACCATTATATAATCTATCTGATACCTTTTAGTATCTCCGTGATTCTTCCATGCTTACAACCTTCTTTTATGACTCTTGAACCAAGTGTTAGCTATGGTTAAGTTATGCTCTGTGCAAAATTCTACCAGGCGGCTTCCTCTTTCATTTCTTACCCCCAATCCATATTCACCTACTACGTTTCCTTCTCTTCCTTTTCTTACTATCGAATTCCAGTCATCCATGACTATTAAATTTTCGTCTCCCTTCACTATCTGAATAATTCCTTTTATTTCATCATACATTTTTTCAATTTCTTCGTCATCTGCAGAGCTAGTTGGCATATAAACTTGTACTTCTGTTGTAGGTGTGGGCTTCGTGTCTATCTTGGCCACAATAATGCGTTCACTATGCTGTTTGTAGTAGCTTACCTGCACTCCAATTTTTTTATTCGTATTGAACCTACTCCTGCATTACCCCTATTTGATTTTGTATTTATAACACTGGATTCACCTGATCAAAAGTATTGTTCCTCCTGCCACCGTACTTCGCTAATTCGCACTATATCTAACTTTAACCTATCAATTTCCCTTTTTAATTTTTCTAAGCTACCTTCCCGATTAATGGATCTGACATTCCACGCTCCGATCCGTAGAACGCCAGTTTTATGTCTTCTGATAACGACGTCCTCTTGAGTAGCCCCCACCCGGAGATCCGAATTGGAGACTATTTACCTACGGAATATTTTACCCTAGAGGACGCCATCATCATTTAACCATACAGTAAAGCTGTATGCCCTCGGGAAAAATTACGGCTGTAGTTTCTCCTAGCTTTCAGCCGTTTGCAGTACCAGCACAGCAAGGCCATTTTGGTTAGTGTTACAAGGCCAGATCAGTCAATCATCCAGACTGTTGCCCCTGCAACTACTGATAAGGCTGCTGCCCCTCTTCAGGAACCACACATTGTTTGGCCTCTCAACAGATATCCCTCCGTTGTGGTTGCACTGATCAGACTTATTATGTCTTGATAAATCAAACATGTAGAAACAGCTGTTTGTCAATGAAAACCTATCCAGGTGCCGACACTAGCACAGACCACGTTCCACTAGTTGGTGTCTTTAAAATCAGAGTGAAGATAGTTCAAAAGAAAAAAGTCAACATGTTTGATATCCGCAAAGTAAAAGAATCTTGCATAAGAGAAAATGCAGGAGTCCTTCTTAATAATGAACTGAGGTCTCTGTTAGGTAACTTGTGCACAGAAGAGAAAATTAAAATGAGAAGCTCTACAGCGGAGTCAGTTACAGATGAACATTTGAAATACAATGTCAGCAAAAAGAAGTCATGGATGACTGAAGAGATATTTAAAATGATAGATGGAAGGAGGGAAGTGAAAAGTAATCCTGATGAATACAAGAATATCAACAAGGAGATCAAGAAACGGATACGAGAAGGTAAGGAAAGAGAAATACAGGAACAGCGCAATGAAATAGAGAAATCGCAATTGAAGCATGATAGTTTCAACATTTATAAAAAAAAGAAAGGGAAGTGACAGGAAATTACAGGAAAAGGACAGGAAAAAGGTTGATGAATAATGAGGGCAAAATAACAGTTGGACAAGATAAGCTTAAAGAAACATGGGAAACGGACATAGCACAACTTTTTTTATGACAACGGGCGAGAACTTCCTCAAATATATTGCGAAACATGACCTGGAAAACTGCTGGAAGAAGTACAAGCTGCAATAAATGGAATGAAAGATGGTAAATCATCAGGTCCCTACAGTGTGAATGCCGAAATTCTTAAGCTGCTCTGTGAGGATAATTTACAAAGGGTGACTGCAATATTCAATAACTTCTACGACTCTGGTAACATTACAGGCGAATGGTTTATATCCGAATTCATTACACTGCCCAATAAGCCCGGAGCCTTGTGGAGAATACAGGACCATCAGCCTCATGAGTCACCTGCTACAGATCTTTCTGTGGGCCATTCACCAAAGAATTTACAAGATCTGTGAAGAACAAATTTCTTCTACACAGTTTGGTTTCAGAAATACATTTGGCACGCGCGAAACATTATTTAGTACCCAGGTACTATTTCAAAGGTACAGAGACGCGAATTGCCACATGCCTGCTTTATTAATTATCAGAAGGCTTTCTACAGAGTAAAAACCAGAAGATTGTTGACATTTTAAGAAGCATTGGTTTGGATGATAAAGACGTACGTATAATTGTTAACCTATATTAGAACCAGTCGGCTTCGGTCAGGCTGGACAGAGAACATACAGAAGGCATAGACATTCTACGAGGAGTAACGCAGGGTAGTATATTATCCCCACCGACTTTCAACATCTGTTCAGGGTACATCTTTAAGGAAGCTCTTGATGAAGTAGATATGGGATTGCTCTTAAACGGAAAATACATCAATAACATCCGATATGCTGACGACGCAGTAATATTTTCTGATACTGAGGATAGTTTGCACTACCTTATCGATAGACTTGCACAAAAAAAAACTCTGAATATCGTTTCCATGTCAACCCTCAAAAACGGAAACAATGATAATCAAGAAATCAGAGTCCCTGTAGGTCACATTAAGATAGGCCAAAATCACGTAGAGCAAGTATATAAATACACGCACTAAAATAAATGACCTGTGGGATCTTTCTGATGAGGTGAGAACTGGAATTGGAAAAGCCAGAGCTGTCTTCAGTAAGATGAGTAATCTTTTCAAGAATCATGGCTTAGCAATGAAGACGAAGATCAGACTTCTACCCTGCTAGGTATTTTCCACCCTCTTTTATGATGTTGAAACATGGACTCTGAGAGGATCGTTGGGTAAGCTGCTGGAGGCTTTAGAAATGAGGCTGTACAGGAGAATGTTAAGAATACCGTGAGCAGCGCATGTCACAAATGTCGAGATTGTACGGAGAATGAAGAAAGACAAAGAAGTACTGGCCACGGTGAAAGCAAGAAAGATCCAGAACTAGGACACATCATGTGGAACAAAAACAGATACCATCTCCTCCAGACCATTCTGCAAGGAAAAATACCAGGGAAGAGAAGTGTTGGCCGGGGAAGAATATCCTGGCTTAATAACATCAGAGCGTGGACCTCTAAAACATTTGCAGAGCTATTTAGAACTGCAAGTGGCAGGAAAATCACTGCCAAGATGGTTGGCAATACCCGGAACGGATAGGAACCAGAAGAAGAATATTCATTTATTGGCGACAAGAGGACAAATTTTCTCATTCTACCACATGAAAGAAACAATACATGGACAACAAATATAAAGACAAAGATATACAAACGAAAGGGTTGTAGAGACAGAATTAGGGTCTACGTATCTGAAAAAAAAATGGTTTCTTTAACATCAGTAAGTCACAGGTTGGGAGAGGGTGAAGTACTCCGAAATGTTCCAGAAAGTACTAATTATCGTACTGCAACACTAATCAGAAACTATATAATCAAGAGGCGCAAGACCCCCGAGGAACCTGGTGTAGCAAATTAAGTGCTTAAGTCGTTATCTCGTTTAAGAGAGACTTTACCTGGGCCAGTAAAATCGACCGTCTCTGGCTCTTACCTAATTAATCCCGAGATATTTACGTACGTGGTGTGGCTCCAGTTCTCTTCGTCGGAGGCTACAACTTAAATTTGTCTAATAAATTACTCCCCAATGCGTAACACGGGCTTCTGAACACATTGTTAAACGTAAAATTACGAGTACGCAATGATAAAGTATACTATCCGCGTAAAGGCACGCTCACATTTTATTCGCTTTTCTTCTTTCCGTAATTTACACAGCGTTTCACACTGTGCGTTGTGCCTTTCGGAAATAATGATACTGAAAGGACGCTCTTTCACTTGTACGAAATTATAAGGTCTGCTTAAAAAAATCGAATACTTTTGCTCCATGACAATTTTACAGATTAAGATCATACAACAGTGAAATTAGGAAAAGCGGAAACCACAATAAGCCTTAGTGCAATGGTTCCCAAACTGGGGCTAATTACCCGAAAATGAAATTTTGTTAGGCGTCGAAAGGAAAGAGTTAGATTGTGAGTCCATCACGAAACTAAGTTATCTTTATAATATCACAATATTATCACTATTTCATAAATTTTAATACTTATTACGAATGTTAGTAACAATTAAATGCTTTTAAAATACTACGAGAGCTGTCATTGAGCTTCTTTTGGCGGAAAACCAGAGCATTGCAGATGTTCATAAGCGCTTGCAGAATGTCTGCTGAGAACTGGCAGTGAACAAAAGCACGGTGAGTCGTTGGGCGAGGCGACTGTTACTGTCGCAATAAGGTCGCACAAACGTCTCGGATATCCCTCGTGCCGACCGGTTTCACACGACTGTGACTCCTGCAATGTTGGAACTTGCGGACACACTCATTCGAGGTGATCGACGGATCACTGTCAAACACCGCGCTGCTCAAATTGAAGCCTCTGTTAGCAGAGCTGACACACTCGTTCTCCAGTTGGGGTATTCAATGGTGTGTGCCCGATGGATTCCTCACCGCCTAACAGAAGACCACAAACAGCAAAAGAAGACCATCTGTGCGGAATTGCTTGCGCGTTACAGGGCTGATCGTGACAATTTTTTGTCGAACATCGTCATGGGCGATGGAACATGGGTTCATCACTTCGAACCAGAAATAAAACGGCAAACCATGAAGTGGCGCCACACAACATCTGCTCCGAAGAAAAAGTCCAAAGGCGCACTCTCAGCCAGTGTAGTCATGGTGACTGTCTCTCAACGACTCTTATGCGGATATTCTCTTTGATATCTCCGTTATGGAGCAACGATCAACTCTCAAGTGCATGGTGCTATCTCCAGGAAATTGAAGAAACGACGTCAAAGTGTTCGCCGCCACAAAAATCCAAAACGTTCTTCTTCATGACAACGCAAGGTCTCACACGTGTGTACACCTTAAAGGAGGCCACAAAACCTCATTGGACTGTTCATTCTCACCCACCTTCCAGCCCGGATCTCGCACCTTCCGATTTCCATCTGTTATCCCTAAAGAAGAATGCACTCCAAGGAAACAGTACGTGGACGATGGGAAGGTTACTAATGCAGCAAGAAGTTGGCTCCGACGTCGATCGGTAGAGTGCTATCAGGCTGGCAAATAGGTCCTCCCATTACGGTGGTGTAAAGCCATCGAATTGAACAGAGATTAGGTTCAAAAATAGGGTTCTGAAGTCAAAAGAGTGGGAAATAATATGGTTGAAACATCCCCTTAGAAAAATTTTTACTAGACTGTGCTTAATCTGACACACAATATTTTTTAGCGCAACGCAATCTGACTTTCAAAAATCCCTACAAAAGAATGGCCCTGACCAACATTAACCTATACCTTTCACAAATCAGTTACCTCACAAAAATCTTCGTTACTCGAACTACTGCAACACAGCGAGCGCCACTACTGCCAGCTAAATAAAAGATTCAAACTACGGAAGGCACTAATTACTGATAGGTATAGTTAGCAAATGAAAGATTTTAATAGAGAACAAACAGTGTATTTACCTTAATAGTCAAAATATATATGGTAGTTCATGACATCCAGTCTTACAAATTACAAAACTCCGCCATCTCTCTCCCCACGTCCACCACTGCTGGCGGCTCACCTCCAACTGCCAACGCTACGCGCTGTTAGCATCCAGCTGCCGCTGCCCAACACTACAATGGCGAGTATTACAACAATGCCAACCAGCCACAGACTGCACACGGCACAGCCAGTGATTTTCATACAGAGCGCTACGTGGCGGCGGCGTTACCAATTGAAAAAAACCTAAACATCCTACTTACATAGCCCCCATGCTCCCCACAAAAAAATTTACAAATTGTTTTGGGCAGTGGCCAATACAGATTTGAAAAATTTTTTCATAATTACAATAACAAAGAAATGAAATGCACACACTTATCGATACAATGTTGGTCAAGAGGCGGCGTTACCAATTTAAAAAAACCTAAACATCCTACTTACATGGTGTACTGGAATGATGAATAAAACTAACATTTTTATAGCATTAAGGCGTGATACACTCTGGTGGAAGTTTCAACTAGTGAAACAAATGAATGAACATCGTCTTCCTTACATAGTTGAGCCACTATATATATACTTTGTAATGTAGATCTGTGGCAATAAAGCTTAGTCTTATACGAGGGTTGGAACTTCAGTAGCGGCAAATATTTATTTACAGCTCTTACAAAATAGACAAGTGTTTCAAAGTTTTACTGACCTTCAGAGTAGTCACCAGCATTGTGTATAACCCGTTTCCAGCGATGTGTAAGTCGTAGGATACTCTTAGCAGCGCCAGTTGTGTTGACAGTTCGAGTGGCGCGGTCTATTGCCCGACGAATTTGTAACAATTCTGAAGCGAATGCCGTGAAGTGTTTCCTTCACTTTAGAAATCGAGTTGAATTCACTAGGGCTTAAGTCAGGGGAATGCAGTTGGTGGTACGGCACTTAGCAGCTCCATCAGTCAAACAAATCAGTGACAGCTTGCACTGTACGTGCTTGAGCATTGTCCTGCAAAATGATAGTCAGGTCCTGCAGAAAATGTCATCACTTCCGTCTCTAAGCTGATCGTAGGTTGTGTTCCAAAAATGAACAGCGTAGAGACAGAAGTGATGGCCTTTTCTGCAGGACCTGACTATCATTTTGCTGGACAATTCTTAAGCACGTACAGTGCAAGCTGTTACTGATTTGTTTGACTGATGGGACTGCTAAGTGCTATACCACAAACTGCACTCCCCTGGCTTAAGGCCTCGTGAGTTCAACTCGATTTCTAAACTGAAGGAAACACTTCACGGCATTCGCTTCAGAACTGCTACAAATTCGTCGGGCAATAGACCGCCCCGCTCGAACTGTCAACACAACTGGCACTGCTAAGAGTATCCAACGACTTACACATCGCTGGCAACGGGTTATACACAACGCTAGTGACTACTTTGAAGGTCAGTCAAACTTTGAAACACGTATCTATTTTGTTCACGATGAAAATAAATAGTTACCACTATTAAAGTTCCAACCCTCGTTCGTCACATACGACTCGATATCTCAAGCAAGCCTCCTCTTCTAATTGTAGGTAGTTCCCACAACAGACCATCACAATTCAGTAGTAGTTATATAGTGACTATTGCACTGCTGTATGGCGTACACATTATTATTATTATTTATTATTATTACTATTGCTCACGTTACAGGCCTTTATTAGACGACGCGAAGCATTTGTGACTACTTGTTCTTCCAGTTCTTACAGTACTCTTTCATTCGTTCGCAAAAGGCTCTTTTTCTTTCTTTGGTCCAATTTCGTTTCTGGGCTTTATGTGCTGTCTTATCTGACATTACTTCGTACGTCTGTATTTTGTGTCTAGAGATGCTTTGACTGTGATGTCCGCTGAATCCACAAGCGCTTTTTCCAGATTAATTTTGACATGTGCCATAAAAGGTGTAGTGGTTTCGAGTCTCTGTATCTACCTGAGTCTGCTGGTGTGACCACAAAATTTTCGCCCCATTCTGATGTCAGCTGCGAGGTTGGACAACTTCTCTGTGGTGTCTCTGGAGTGAAGCCTGTATCCTTCGTCTGTGTGTTTCGGTCCAATAGTTTTCCTAATAATTTTTATTTCTTCTTTGAGAATCTTCTCTAGGTCACCCTTTGGTACAGCGTAAGTATCTCACAGGCTTATAGCACCTCAGGTTTGATTATAGTATTGTAATGATGAATTTTGATGGAGGTGGACAGACATTTTTCGTTGTAGATACCCTGTGTGTTGTATAAGGCTCTCTTCAGCTTCAGTAACGTGGTGTTCTGTGTGTTTTTGTGTTTTTCTCCTTTCCTATCGGTTCGAGCACTTCCCCTAGGTGTTTAAAATGTGTTACTCTGTTGATTTTACCACATTCTGTGTTTAAATTCAGTATGTTGGATTTCGTGCAGAAGAGCTCTGCTTTCTGAAAGGATATCTGTAGCCCTACTTTTTTTGCGCACTCTTTGAATACTTCTACCTGCCCGATGGCTGTGGTTTCGATGTTTGCAGGTAGCGCCAGGCAGTCCGAGAAGGATATCAGCCAACTTCCAGTTCATCCTAGCACTAGCTAGCACAGGTTTCCAGTATCCTTGTAATTTCAGCTCTTTCTCCCGTTCCTTAATGCCTTTGTCCTACACTAGCTTGAAGCGGAGTGGTGAGAGAGGATCACCTTGACGAACGCCTGTCCTGCTCTCAAAGGGTTCAGAGGTTTCCCCATAAATTTCACTTTTGATGTCGTGTTTGTCAGTGTCTATTTGATCAGTCGCAGTGTCTTGTTGTCTAAACTTTGTTCGTATAGGATGTTGAACAATGACTGGCGGTCAAGGGAGTCACACGCTTTCTTAAAGTCAACGAAAGTGCATATGGCTGGCATATTTCTGAGGGCTTTGACTTTCAGCGTAGTTTTCAAATTGAAGATTCGTTCTGCGCAGGAGCGTCCAGGTCGGAAGACCACCTGGTACTCGCCGATCTAGTGTTCCAGCAGATCCTGTGTCTGTTTGAGTATGAAAGTTCTCTTTGGGTTGAAGTGTGAGGAAATGCTCCGAATCGATGTTAGCTCCCCTGCGTGCCTTCACATTGTGGGTCTCTTTCTGTACTTGGTACGACATTGCCACATGGTCGATTTGGAACTCACCTAACTGCTGGGCTGGAGAGCTCTAGGTTTTCTGTTTTCTGGGGTCTTTTCTGAGGGATGTCAACATGAGCTTGAGGTTGTTCTGATGGCAGAGTTCTATGAGCCATATTTGTTAGTAAATTTAAGCGATGGATAATTTCCGACAGTTTTCGTGTGTCATTTTCCTCTAACGATCTGTGCATTAAAGTCGCCCAGGAGGAGTTTGACGTAATCTCAGGGGACTTTAGACATTATTTTCTCGAGGTTCGAATTATTATTATTATTATTATTATTATTATTATCATCATTAATATTAATGTTATTACTGGCAATGGTGAGATACAAAGTATTCGGAACAGTTGAATGTCTTCCAATTTTGTCAGTTCAAAAATAACGAGTGATTTACAAACAATAAGTATAGCGCAGTAATTTTGACTTAAAACTAAACTCCGTCCTAACAGGCCATGAAGGCCCAACGGTACCGACCGGCTGCCGTGTCATCCTCAGACCACAGGCATCACTGGATGCGGATATGGAGGGGCATATGGTCAGCTCACCGCTCTCCCTGCCGTATGTCGGTTTACGAGACCGGAGCCGCTACTTCTCAATCAAGTAGCTCCTCAGTTTGCCTCACAAGGGCTGAGTGCACCCGGTTGCCAACAGCACTGAGCAGACCGTATGGTCATCCATCCACATGCAAGCTCACCCCGACAGCGCTTAACTTCGAAAATCTGACGGGTACCGATGTTGTCACTGCGGCAAGGCCGTTCGCACAAATTTTAACTTGGTTTATTCTAAGTCTTGGAGAAGCAAGGGCTGCAAGACGATTGGTGCAAAGGAAGCATATTTCATAAAGTACTTCTTCTCTCGATGTTGATAGTTACCTTTGTTTTCTGAGGTGGAGTTGTAGATAGCAAGAGCGTTATCTTGGAAATTGCTTCTTTATATATATATATATATATATATATATATATATATATATATATATATATATATATATATATATGTGTGTGTGTGTGTGTGTGTGTGTGTATGTATGATGGTTTAATCAAACGTGCGGATAAAAACTAAAGTTCTTTTTCATTCTTAAGTTTAAATGGTCTGAAAAAGGTTGGAAAACACTGAAGTAGTGCGAAGAGAATGGGTTGCACTTGCTGCCCATGATCAGTTGTTTTCAATAACAATCCAAGCAGTCAGATATGTGATTTACGGTGTTCGTAGGTAACTCCGGCCACGATGGTGTGCCTTAATCAAATCTGCGTAGAAACTTACTCTGTGAAATCTGAGTGGATGTTCCGTGACCAATTATCTTGCTGCAGTCGATCATTAAAACTTTTGAAGCAAACGATAGTTAAGAAACTTTTAATTTTGTTTAATATTAGGGCCTCGTTAGTTTAAGTTATGGTAAAGAAGGCCACTTATAATAACGGACGTAAAGATTTCTCTGTGTACCGCTGTTTCTGTATAGAAATTATTTGCTCGAAATGATGCGAGAATATTTACACTGCTAAGATAAGACCTGGAGATAAGTTCTACCCTTTCTGATTTAGATAACGCCAAGTGAAGATGCGTCGATAAACCTTTTTTATACTTAGGAATTTAACTGAAGGAGAGTTTGGTACAAAGGAGGTCTGAAATTAAGGTAGCAAAAAGTAAAATAGCTGCTTCAATCAAAGAAAATACGCGAAAGAACAGTAACATCTGTAGGTCAGCATTTCTGCTGCTACGTTAAACGCGAGCGTGTGCCTACCTTAATCCATTGTATACATTTTTATATAGCCCAAGAGTAATGACCATATGACAGCCGGGGGTAAATGTACTTCCCAAGCAAATCAAGTCAAAAACTTCAGCTGCAGTTTATTGATAAAACAATACACATTTAGGGATCTAAATTTCCATCAGTGCTGGAGTCTGTTATTATGAATCTCCATCTCCTGAAATGCACTGAATATATTAATAATATTGGTGCGACTTTAAAACAATTTAATATCCAGAAAAGTTTAAAACATACTTTTCTTTCGTAAAGCTTTTTTTTTTACTTCGACGTCAAGGAAAAAGTTAATGATTATTGATTTAAAACTAATAAATAAAAATTGAAAACTTATAAAGCATTTCGTCTTGGTTTCAGTTTCCTTCAAGGTGTAATTATAAAACTAAATGTAATCACAAAGTCAATGGCAAAAAAATGCATCACATGACTACACAACTGTTAGTGAAGGAACTGTTGCTGACTAGGCAATCGGCAGAGTAGTTTATTATACTGTAATAGTTCTGTTATTGTTTTTGGAGAAAGATGAAGTCCTTATTAAGCAAGACAAATTGAGAAGAAAGCATTTTAATGAAACTTGAGAACAATTACATCTAAGAATTCAATGTAGCGAAAATAAAATTTTCCCACTACATGTACCGATCTTCTCCTTTTTCTTCTTCTTCTTTAATCATGGATTAGGCCACAGACCTGTTTTCTAAGTATCACACCATCTTTTTCTTTGAATTCCTACGGATCTTTTACCTGAAGGTATGAAATTTAAGGACTGTTTTGGTAGTCTTGAATCTGGTATTCTTTGTAGAAGTTCTAGCCAGCTTCGTAGATTAGATTTGAACTTCTGATGTATACCATACATCTCAAGCTCTGCTCTTATGTCTTCTTTCTTAGTATATCTAATCGTATGCAGATCTTTCTCCTCTTATAGCTTCCATTTCTCCCGTTTCGATTTTGCTTTCTTGCTTTTTAGTAGTTGTCCAAGTTTCACTTCCAAGTAGCACTTTCCGAGCGTCAATTACTTTATTAAACATTACTTTTGTTTCCTTTCTCAGTTTATTTCTCAATGTTTTCTTCATTGCTATGTATGTAATTTGATATATCTACAGTCTGTTGTCAACGTCGAGTTCATTTTGGTAGCTAATAATAATTCGCAGGTACCTGAAGTGACTAACTTTGCCAGTGATTTTGTTTCCTATCACGATCTTCGTTCTCGGCGATTTTGTCCCTTTGAAAGACAGCACTTTTGTTTTTGGAATAGATGGAGGCTGCCCTTTTTGTCGTCATGACTTCTGGTCTTTGTTAAGCCAATCACCTAACTGCAAGACAGTAGCTGCTTAAGTTTTCTCCAGCGTTCTTTCCCGTAGGAAGGTTGACTTCACTATGGCGAAGAGCCGTTCCTGCCCATGTCTGAGCCCTACTGGAGGCCGTCTAATCTGAAGCTTTCAGGAGCCTCGGTGTAGACTTCTCTTTGACTGGTTCCAGTACTTAGACCAGTACGGCTTGGGTGACCCTATAAGTAGCTTACACCCTCGTCAGCATAATTCTCAGGTTATAACGGGTCACGCAAACCTCCTCACCACAGTAAGGTGGCACGCCTCGAGGAGGTACAGCGCTCTTTCTGTGTATATCATGATCTTCATTTTCTGATACAATTTTTTGTGTAGTACTACCGTTCCTCAAGAAAAGGAGATTGACGCATAAGATATTAGGAGAAAGGCAGCGCGAAAGGTAGAACGTTTCTGATACGAATAGAAATGTTAACCTGGTTGGGCTGTGTGTGTTTTCTCAGATCAGGCTAATTACACTTGTCTCCTGAATACCGTTCAACACGAAAAATAGAGGTTAAACAACTAAACAACGTTATAATAACAACTTGCCTCTTACTCTCATGACGTCATTGGGCGCAAGATTTTCCTAAGGGCCCTTGACTTCTATTGTTTTTATCATTTGACGTTGCTTCTCTACGGAATAGCCGAAGTTCTATATTATTTCTGCCCCTGTTATATACATATATAAGCGTTATGCCTCATCTCTATTATAAAAATATCTATAGCCTATATTACGTATTAACATTTGGCAGTCCCAGATACACTTCATAATGGCGATTGGTTACGGACATGATACTACACACATGATTACCTTTACAGACCTGTACGTGCACTGTGACTGTGGAAATACAGTGTGCAGTAGCGGCACCACGTGCTACAATCAGAGCCGCTAGACTTTATGGCATGGAATCAAAGAGCGCCTGAATCCGCTGCTGTGGAGTACCCTGCCACTCAGTTTGTAGGGGCGTCCACAAAGAATGAACTGTGGATGCAGGAGGACCTGAACAAGCAAGTTGGCGACCGATCATATTCCAGACATATTCGATGGGCGACATGTCAGGCGTACGAGAAGGCCAGGGAATCAAGGGTATCCGTCGTTCTTCCAAGAAGACTTGCGCATTCCTCGCCACATGCTGTCAGGCATTGTCCTGGTGAAAAATAGCATGTGGAACGGCCTGCAGGAGGGGCAGTGTCTCAGGTTGTAAAACCTCCCTGATTAAGCGGTAGCTGTTCAGATTACCCTCTAGGACAATCTGAAGCGGGTCTCGTCGGAAGACACTACCTTTTAGCACTCAGCAGGTCAATGTCTACGTTCTCATGTGCATTGCAGTCTACAGTGGTGGTGGGTTCTGGTCAATGAAAGCCTACGCAATGGCATGCGTGTCACCAGTCCAGCCCGCAGAAGACGACGTCGAACCACTGAAACAGACATGTCCACATTCGCTACAGTGTTCAAATGTTGCAAGAATACTGTGGGCGAAGCTATCCTGTCCGTTGTGGCCAAGCAGACAAGATGATGGTCGTCTCTCGCTGTGGTCTCACTGTACCGTCCAGTACCCTGTCGGCGCTGTGTACGGCTCTTTCCTCTCCACTGGTTCTACATACGCCTCACTGTTGAAGCAGCGTGCCCTTTACGTGTCACAGTGTCAGGGAACGAAAGATCCGCCTCCCAGAGACCAATTATTCAGCCCCGTTCGAACCACTCACAGGCCGATATTCTACCCTGCGATGTCGGCGAGGCATAGAATCCCTTCGTTACATGTTTCCAATTAGCGTGACGGCTCTACACCGACTGAGCGTTGCTTAACATTGACCTGGCCGGTCACACAAATGTGAGACCTATTAGCCCTACATGCACGCCATTTCTCTGCAGTTTAAATAGCTTTTAATCGATTCGCTGTTCTACACCTCCTATTATCTAGGTGTGCTGCAGACCATTGCTTCTGTGTTTGCATAATTTGTGTGTCTATGGAGGATTTCAAAGTTACGATATTATTTACGTAAGATTAACTTAACTGTTCACTCATTTTGTATATTGGTTTAATTAGAAAAGTGATTTGCCCATATGATTTCTGGCACGATCCACTTTCATTTGGTGTATCATAAGTTCAATAATTTTATAAAGAATAATGGTACTATATCACGTCAATGACATTTTAATTGTTGATGTCATGAAAAAGTTTTCAATTTTCAATGGGCTCGTACCATTGCAACGGTTTTAAAACTGTCACTACTTTTTTCGTAGCATGCCTGTTAAGTTCAGATGGTTGAAATGGCTCTAAGCACTATGGGACTTAACTTCTGAGTTCAGCAGTCCCCTAGAACTTAGAACTACTTAAACCTAGCTAACCTAAGGACATCACACACATCCATGCCCGAGGCAGGATACCGAACTTGCCACCGTAGCAGCAGCGCGGTCCCAAACTGAAGCGCCTAGAACCGCTCGGCCACTGAAGCCGGCTTGCCTTTAAGTGATTTTAATTATTTTCAATAATATTACATTAAAAGCCACAGGTCTCCACCAACGTTGCTCAACCCGCAGTCACGCCTTCGGAACTCACACACACCCTGATGACCCTGTTTCTCGTCACTTGCAGGCCACCCCCATATTCAGAGCTAAGTGCTCCGTCCAACCCAGCTTGACTGGCTACTGTCCTAGGCGCTTCAGTCTGGAACCGCGCGACCACTACGGTTGCTGGTTCGAATCCTCTCTAGGGCATGGATGTGTGTGGTGTCCTTAGGTTACTTAGGTTTAAGTAGTTCTAAGTTCTAGAGGACTGATGACCTCATATGTTAAGTCCCATAGTGCTTAGAGCCATTGGAACCACTTTGCCTACTGTCCAACCGATTGCTGGCCGCCCCAATGCTTCTTCACACCGGCCTACCGGTGTTAAATTCGCAGAGCCCTGTGACAGGCGAGCCATCTGTTTGAAATATGCGCACATTACTTATTTCTGTCTGTCTTTCATAATGGGCTGAACGTATACGGATGATCAATTTTTACACCGTAAGATAACTATTAGGTTGGTGCAGAAGTTCGTAGCGTTTCTCCATAAGTTTGATAAACACAACAGATACACATAACAGAGATTTTAGACATCTATAATACAGTCTTCGCCTCTATTTACGATTGTCTGCTAACGCTGAGATATGTTTTTGTTTCCGCCACTACAGAACTCACGTGATTCTGAGCGCAGAACTCTCAAGCCATGCTCCGAGCACATTTTCATCCGGAAATGTTGTTTCTTGAAGGTTGTTCGATAGAGAGCGGGAAAGGTGAAAATCTATGGGCGCAAACTAAGGTGAATAAGGTGCGTGCAGAATCTCTTCCCAACCACACTCCTGTATAGTGTTTTGGTTAGTCTAGCCACCATACGGGCGGTTGTTATCGTGGAGAAGCATCACTTTACGCAGTCTTCCTGGTCGTTGTTCTTGGACTGCTTCTACAAGACGTCCCTTTTATTGGCAGTAAATGTCAGCAGTTATGGTTACACCCCAGGGAAGCAATGTGTAGAACATCACACCGTCGCTATTCCACCAGATGCATAACATGGCAAAGCGAGTTGCTGGCCTCTTTGGCCTCAAATCACTCCTCTGCGTTCCTTAAGTTAGTACAAAGGTACCATTTTTCATCACTATTAACGATAAGGCATAGGACTGATTGGTGTTGATCCCGAGTCAATTGTTGACGAACAAGCAGAGCTGCACATATAGTCATCCACTGATTTATGTGATTTTGGCTTAGAGAATAGGGTGCCCATACACATGATTTCTGAGCATTCCTCATTGCATGCCAGTGTCGCACGGTGGTTGCATGATCACAGTGCATCTCTTTTGACTTCTCGAGTACACTGACGTGGACTGTTGTGGATTAATGTGTTTAAATGATTTTCATCAAACCTTGAAGATCCTCCTTAACGTCGAGAGTCACTAATGTCAAAACGATCCTTCTTCAAAGGAGAAAACCACTTTCTTGTTGTGCCCTGTCCAGTGGCTATATGTCATACAAGTTGCAAAAGTTTCTGGCTTTTTCCCCTGCCGTTACCCTTTTGTTGAGATCAAACAGAAGAATGTGTCGTAAATGTTCCGCTTTCTCCGCTTGGCATTTCAAATGGTTCAAATGTCTCTGAGCACTATGCGACCTAACATCTGAGGTCATCAGCCCCTGGAACTTAGAACTACTTAAACCTAACTAACCTTAGGACATCACACACATCCATGCCCGAGGCAGGATTCAAGCCTGTGACAGAAGCAGCTACGTGGTTCCGGACTGACTCGTCTAGAACCGCTCGGCCACAGCGGCCACTTGGCACTCCATTTTCTAGCATCCGCAGCTCCAATCACTGTCTCCAAATTGCATAATGTAGCCTTAAATTGCAACAGTGAACCATAAAAAATGACAGTCGATAAATAAGCCTTTAGGCACCGGAATACCAACATTAAAAACAAAACCGCTACGAACTTATGTACCAACCTAATTCTTCTCATTCGGGTCTTTTTTATCTTACGGAGTCTAAAGATGGCTTATAACGGAAACGTGTAAAATTGTAAGGTTTATACAACGAAAATAAGCTATCAAAACAGAGTATTACATTGTCTAGTACAATTATGACACGATAATTCCTTGATGATTAAATGTCATTCATTGACGAAGTCAAAAGAAGGGTGGTTCGGAAGTACCAAAGTATGTTTCGTTACGTAGTAAGGCTCCACAGATTGTTCTGTCCCATTCCACATGAAAATGATTACTTGAGTCGGTTCCTTTCCTTACGACGAGTAGTGCAAGGCGGGCGCTGGTGACCGCGCAGTTAAGCGCCCCAAAAAACGAAATATCAACATCATCATCGTCAGTAGTGCAACAGAAAACTAAATGTTTTTGGGTTTGGTCACTGACACATTTCACGCATTCAAGCAACTATTTCTGAATTACACATTGATGTCAATACAAGATATGGATAACGTCTTATTTCGATTGTCTATGACTGCCTCTCTTCATTTGGAATTTTGCAATTTAGTCAGGGAGAAATAGCGTTCACTTCTGCGTCTTTTCAGTAAAAGACTTTTCTGGCGACAGCACACAAATCGCATTAATGGTTTTCCGATAAGGGTTGGCTTCCTGTGTAATAGCGGCAGATTTCATATTCGCCAAACTAGATGTCATTTATGGAAATGTAAGCCATTAAGGAGAGAAATGATACCTGAAATATTGGTGTATGAGAATTCAACGGTGATACAGATTGAGATTTACAATACTGATAGGAAAATTACTTTTTCCAAAGCAGGCAGGTCACTGACGGCTGTTAATGATTAAAATCAGATTTATATCACTTCCACAGGGAAGTAATAAGTTTCAATAAGCATTGCAAGGGTATACCAGTGCCTGTGTGTAGCTTCCTTAATGAATAACAAATGAGAATGCAGTTCTGGTCCGCGTTTTGTCCACAAACAATTAGGGGTGAATAGTTCACCACTCTTTATAAAATTACTTTTTTAAAATTTGTTTCTTCTTTTTAAACTGATCTACATTTGCTATACACTCATTAATCACTGCTCTTTCTGAGGATTAGGTTTCTGTTGCCTTATAAGGATATTTTGAACTTTAACAGTTATAAATTAATTGTATCTGTATTTCCATTTACTTCTTATTAGTTTCTTTTTTCTTGAACAAAGAGGAAGTAGAAATGTTATGAGGGGATCTAACGCATTTTAGGGTCCTTCAGTGATTGGAAGTAGAAATAAATTGGAAAAGAGATTTAAAACTTTTAAAGTCTTATACATAATCATCGTAAAACTTTCTAAAAATTACTTCTTAATGTCATGATTGTGAAAGTGCCTTTCAAAATGAGTGATCTTATGTTCCACTCTCGCCATTCTGATCTCTAATATTTTCACCACCGCATATTCGTGCTGAGATATTCCTCGTTTCCTCCAAGTATTCTTACATCTATCCAGTGTATTTCATCCAGAGACAAAAATATCAATTACATTCACACCTCTTTTGCTTATGGGGAAGGAGACGTAATTCTGTTTGGTGTCAGCATACAATGGATTTGAGCACAATCTAAAACTGTCTATGACTACCCCTGAAGAAGCAGGCTAAAGGTTTTCTAATAAACTTCCCAAAATCATTAAAAAAGAAACTGACCTAAAATGTTTTAAAAATCATTTGAAACTATATCTCACAGAGAAATGTATATACAGTTTGAGTGAATACTCAGATGGTGTTTAAATGTGTTATATCATTACTGAAATGTACCTTTAAAAATTATCGTTTCTGTATAGTGTTTGGATTTGTGTGTATATATAATGTGAAACATGTAATACCTTTGTACGCCTTTAGACTATTTCTGTTTAATTATTTTTTTAATTTATATATAATGAAATCAAGTTTGATGTTAATAGCCTATTGTATGACACACGCAATACTCTCAGCTGGATTTTCAGCTGGAGTCCATTGGCAAAGAATAAATAACTAAACAATGAATTAGCAGTTTGGCAGCCAAGGACATGTCTATTTTATATCGGGTAATTCATTGCGCTGTCCCCTTACACACTAGATGATCGCTGTTGAGGCAAAACGTCTTGTGCCGGTGGGAAGAAGAGTGGCTGGAACTGGCGGACAGTAGGTTGCGGATGGTAAAACCAACTACTTGGCCGTGGCGTACTTCCTCCTGGCCACTGAGGCGCGTGACAATGGTACTTGCTGTTGCAGCCCGTGTTGAAGTTGCTTCGCCTTCGCGTATGCAGTGGGAGAACTATTTGAATGTCTTTAAGAACACTGTGCTTTCCCTCATCTTGTGTTACGGGTACACTAAGAGCAACATGTAGGGTGATGTAATATATTCCCAGAATATTCACTTCATACCATTTGTTGAAACGTTGTAAGTAGGATTTCACGATACCTGCGCGCAAACACCTCAGCAGTACCGTCAATGATACATATAAGTTTCGTAAACAGTGTCCTTTAGTGAGTGATTGCAGTTTCCTAGTATTCCAATGAACTGAAGTAGTTCGTTTCCGTGGATAAATTTTATGAATAATAGTAATGGTGTGGAGCGAGTCATTTTACATTCACATAACGCACTGATATGTGAATATGGCTATAAGCTGAATATCTGTAATTCTTTTTTATTTATTAAAGTTTCTACGCATCACCCTTTACACATTACAAAATTAGAAATTTTACAGAATAGGAGAGGCCAAGACGAAACTTTTTAAGTTTGTTTTCAAATTTAGCTTCGCTGCCTGTCAGACATTTAGTATCATTGGGCAAATGATCATAAATTTCGTTGGCAGCATTGTATGCCCGTTTTGTGCTAAAGGCAACCTTAATGTGGAGTAGTGAATGCCAATTTTTCCTCTACTATCGTAAATACGCACGTTAACGTTGCTTTTGAATTGAAAGTGGTTTATTTATCACAACTTAATGAGGAAATAAATAAACTGTGAAGCAATAGTAAAATGTCTGACTTCTTACAGGCTTGTCTACAAGCGTATCGTGGGTGAGCACAGCACGTTTTAGAGCAATGAACACTATTTCTTAAGATTGAGGTACCCCAGAACATTAATTTATGCAACATTATTGAATGAAAATACGCTAAATGTGTCAACTTACTGACTAGTCTCACCCCAAGATTTGCAATGATGTGAAGTGCACATGTTGTTGAACTGAGTTATTTTAATCGTTCGTAAATGGTTTTTTTCCTTTTTAAATCCTCATTCAGAATGACACCTAAAACTCGTGACTATTCCACCCTCACCATGTATTACATTATTGTTGGTGTATTATCTATAGGTGCGCAGAACGGAATATATTGTGTCTGTTTGAAGTTAACAGTGAAACCATTCACATAAAACCGCTCAATAATACTTAAATTAAGAATAAAATTTAACGTTTTCTTCTGCTACTACAGGTATGTTTGGACTGATTTCACTACTAGAGTCATTCGGATAAAGAATTAATTCTGCTTGTTGTATACTGGGCGAAATGTCGTTTACATACACGAGAAACAATAATGGATCCAATTTTGTGTCATGTGGCACTACATAAGTGATTTCTCCTCTCTCAGAAGATTGCTTGAATTTTTACCGTCCTCAACCATTATTATTAAGTATAACTTCCTGCATTCTTTTAGTTAGATATGACCATATCCATTGGTTTGCTATACTATCAATCCCCTAAAACAAGAATTTATCCAGGAGATGAAATGAAACAACACGTTTACTGGAATGAGATTTTCACTCTGCAGCGGAGTGTGCGCTGATATGAAACTTCCTGGCGTGAGTCGTGCTTCGGTAGCTCAGATGGCAGTCTGCTTTCGGCTGCGGTGGGGCGAGGACGTCCGCTGCGCCCCGCCGTGCGCGACCGTGAGCGCTTGCTTGTGTTTACCTTCTCGCGGCGCGAGTTGTATTAGTTCCAAATTCAGTGCGACTATGGCACACACATGGCGCCACGATACGATCAAAATTACTTTCCAACCAGATCACGCGCGTTCTCGAGCCTATGAAATAGGACAGTTCATACGCGACGATCTACGTTTAGATCCGGCGACTGTCGTCGGAATACATTTTTCTATAACGGCGAGCGTGGTTTACGTTAAAATGACCAGTGCAGAGGTCTGCGCGACAGTGGTGTCTAAATACTCGAACTCTCTCAGATTCAAACATTCTGACGGGCATATCGATGCAGTGACGGTGGATCATGCAGGCATGGGCCTAAGGACTGTGAGGGTTTTTGAGCTCCCCTTCGAGGTCCCAGAGGAAGTTGTCAAGGACGCTTTCCGACCATATGGCAATGTTATCAGCCACGTTGCAGAAAAGTGGCAAACTTTTTCGACGTATAAGGTCTACAATGGTGTGCGCCAAATTAAACTTGAGCTCAAGAAACATGTGCCGTCCTATTTGAACATCGGTGGCTGTCGTGCAATCATCATGTACGACGGTCAGCCGCGTACCTGTTCCGGATGTGGGCAGGAAGGCCATGTTCGATCGAGCTGCTTACAACGTCGAATTGCGCAGATACCACTGGGAGCCTCCGTTTCCCCGACGGGGACGACAATCCTGCCCCTCACGTACGCTCAGACGACGATGCGCACCATATTTGAGGACGAAACGGGCGATCAGCCACACCCATCGACGCCAGAAGTACCAAGGGAGGAGGAGGAAGGACCCCCGATTCCAACCCATATGTCGACCCCTCCACAGCAACAACAGCAGCAACAGTCCCACGGACTCCAGACGCAACGTAACATTCAGAACGCGTTGGACGTGGACTCGAACATTGTCCCAACCGCGGCTTTCCTAGCGGAAGGTGATACGACTCTGGATTGCCTCCCACATTCGGATACGGATGTCCACGTTCGAAAGCAACGTTCACCTCGACGACGGAAGCGACGTCGGCGGACCCCTTCTGACGATTGCCTCCTACACACGGCCGGTCAAGAAGGTGACATCTCATCAGACGGCATGGATGCTGCGCCTGCTGAGGATCTAAGTGGTGTAGACGGTTCACTTTCCCATACCACGAGTGCCAAGTTACTTCTTGCACCACAGATGCAGCAGGTCGCGTCGATGGATGGCGCTGCGTCTACCTCTACCAAAGACGACGAACGTGAGGGAGATTTAGGTGCCGATCAGCTACACAGCATGGTGTTGCATCCACTGTGGTCGGACGATGTTGAAGAACTTCCTGAAGAGGGCACGGGTGACAGGGGAGGGAGTGGCATTGGGGATGCCACTCATAGCATGAAAGACTCTTAATTTGTAACTGGTTTGGTGGGGCCGGCATCTCTCGCGGTTAGCTTTGATTGCTATGGCGTCTACCCTAGGTGAAGAGGCTAGGCAGCACACCTTTCGCCTTGCCACAATAAATATCAACGCGATAAGGGCACCACACAAACTGACAATGCTACAACGCATGCTTGATGCGGCGGACGTCGACGTGGCCCTCTTACAGGAAGTATGTGTCGCTAGTTTCCCTGACTTCTACGGATATACCGCCCACATCTCCCACGCCTCTTCTACCGATTGTGGTGTAGCTGTTCTGCTACGAGACGGTCTGACGGCTACGGACGTACTATACTTACAGAGTGCAAGAGCCATGGCGGTAACTGTCAACGGTGTACGACTCATTAATGTATATGCCCCGTCAGGATCAGGAAGACGGAGAGATCGGGCCCGCTTTTTTTCGGAAGATATTACTCGTCTATTTATGGGCCGCCTAGACGATATGGTGATCGGAGGAGATTTTAACTGTACATTATCTCCGTCCGATCAGCAGCCACATCACGTCCCGTGTGCGGAGTTGGAAATGCTAGTGCGTGACCTCCACCTGATTGACACGTGGCGCCACATCCATGGCCCAGCTCCTGGATACACCCATTATACAAGTCATTCATCAAGTCGGTTAGACAGGATTTACGTCACAAGCACCCTTTCGATGGCGACGAGTGGAGCAGAGCTCTGGCCCACTGCATTCACTGACCACACAGCCTATATTTGCACCATTGCCCTCCAACCTGCACGTGTGTGGCGCAGTAGGCCCCCCTGGAAACTGAACGTCGCCCATCTGGACGAGCCGGCATGTAAAGGTGCTATCGAAGAGTCGTGGAACGCGTCCTTACAGCGTCGTGGTCGTTACCGATCGACCCTCAGTTGGTGGATTCAATGTGCGAAGCCTGCTCTTAGGCGCACCTTCATGGCTTACGGCCGGGAAGCGGCGGCATGGAGGAGGAGCACGGAAAACTTTTATTACGCCATCCTGCGGGAATGTCTTGCTATGGAGCCCTCACCTGACCGGCAGGTCATAGTCAATCGCGCGAAAGCGCAACTCATCTCCTTAGCGCGCCATCATTTGCAAGGCGCTGTTATACGGTCGCGTGCTCCAGACACGATACAATCAGAAAGGCCATCTATGCACCACGTGCTCCTAGAACGCAGGAGGCGCCGTAGAGCACTGGTAACCGACATGATAACGGACGACGGACGACACGTGGCAGAACAAGCAGATATAGCAGAAGCCTTCTGTGGGCATTACGCTCAACTTTATTCAGCAGTGCTCCCTGATATGGCGACAGTAGACACCGTTACAGCACATGTCCACGGTACAGTTCCACCAGACATGGTACCGACTTTACTGGGAGAAGTGACAGAAGAGGAAGTGCTCGACGCCATTGGTAAAGGTACTCCCCATAAATCACCAGGAATCGGATTACCATTAGAGTTCTATCGAGTATTTAAACAACTGTTGGTACCATGTTGGGTTGCAATTTGTCAGGAATTGATGTCCCCGGGTATACCGTTGCCTGCACCGTTCTTGGAAGGACTGATTGTTCCCATCCATAAGCCGAAGGGACGGAATCATGTCCGCGATTATCGCCCCTTAACGTTATTGAACAGCGACTTCAAGATCTTTTCGAGGCTGCTATCAGAACGTCTTCGGGGCACACTATTTCACGTCCTGTCCAGCGATCAGATGTCCTTAGGAGGACCCAACAACATCAGAACTGCGTTATGTCGTTACAGAGATCTCATCTCCCTTGCACGGATGAGACGTTTGCCGGCAGCCCTGGCGTCTATCGACTTTAGCCAGGCTTTTGACCGTGCGGGCCACACTTTCCTCACTGCCGTTCTACGGCGCATTGAATATCCCGACCCCTTTATCACAGCGTTGACACGCCTTCTGCATGGGGCTACTTCTCGAGTTCTTGTTAATGGAAGACTGACGGCACCCATGCCGATCCGCCGATCAGTACGACAGGGATGTCCATTATCAACGTTGTTATTTGCATTGACCTTAGAACCTTTGTTGTGTGGTCTCCGAGACAGGCTTACTGGGATACAGTTCGGCGGCTCCATCTATCGATGCACCGCATATGCGAATGATTTGATGATCGTCATACGAGGAGCTGACGATATGGCCGCGGCTTTGGACTGGATTGCAACCTACGGTACAGCTTCTGGTAGCCAAATCAACGTTGACAAGTCTGTCGCCTTGAGCATCGGGATTGGGCTACCGCAGGAACACATTGCTCCCTTACGCTTCAGTGATACTGTCCTCTTCTTGGGCTTAGATTTCATGAACGACATGCGACGCGCGACGACGCTCAATTATCGACGCCTTCTTCACCAAATTAGGGCCGGAATTGCAAATCAGCGCTTGCAATCCCTGAACATCGTTCAGCGGGCATATTATGCCAATGTATAACTTGCATCCCGCATACCGCATGTCGCCCAAACGCTACCCATTCCGAAACCCTTGGGTCGTAGCATTATGGCAGCGCTGGGATACTTCGTCACCGCTGGTATGTTACTGAAGATCAGATACGTATCTCTTACCCTCCCCAAGGGAAAAGGGGCTCTCCACCTAGTCAACGTCCATGATAGGGCCATTGCCCTCTATGTTATTTCAAATTTATGTCTGCTGCGCCGTTGTCCTACGAGCCTCACGAGTCTGCTTCTGACGGCGCTACGACCTGCTTCACTAAGATCGCCGGTGCCAATACAGGACATCCCAGCACCCCTCTTTTATATAGGACGTTTCTATTTAGAACAAAGTTATTGCGGTGTAACGCTCACGACACCACAAATGGCCACGACTCGACGCCTATATCACGACGTGCTGCAACGCCGCCCCCTAAATGTGGTCGAACTAAAATATCCTGACGTACGGTGGTGCGTGGTGTGGAAGACTGTACACGATGCCATGCTTGATTCCGACGTTGTTTCCCAATGGTACGTAGTAGTTAATGGGAAGCTGGTGACGCAAGAACGTCTCTACAATATCCACATGGCAGAATCTCCCAATTGTGTGGGTTGTAACACAGTAGATTCTGACGAGCACCGCATCAGCTGTGGAGAGGCGGAACCGGTTTGGCACCAAGTGCGGCAGATGCTGGCTTACCTCTTGCGAGTTGGACCGGAGCATATATCTGCACGCACGTTATTATTTCCGGATGAGACATTTTACCCCAAGACTCGAAGCAACTCCGTCACCTGGATACGTGGACATGCTGTCCATTACCTCTGTCGTGACGGACACAAGAATTTCCTTGACTTCTGGCTCTATTTGCAAGAAAGACATCATGCTATTTTCGGGCATACCAGATATCGACAATGCTTTGCAATCTACCTACGCAGTGCCTTTCACAGCCCGCCGCGCAGCTGGAATGTTCCACGCAGCGGCAGATGAGGTCAGAACGAACTGCAAACGAGCATATATTGAACAATCTTTATCAGTGGGCGCAGTCGCTGGGAAGTCTAGCTACGACGTGGTAGCTTTCTTTTCATGTTATTTACGTTTAATATCTTCGATGGTGTCTTCATTCTGGTTTAGGTTTTCCAGGCTTGATTAATTATGACTGTTCGCACATTGATACCTATATAAATAAAAAAAGATTTAAAAAAATGTGGGCTGGAGACCTGCGTTTACAATCCAAATAAATACACAAGAACAAACTAAGAACAAAATGGACAACAAATAAAATATAATAAAGTATTATACCCTTTTCCTTTCTCCTTTTATTATTTTTTATAAAAAGTTCAGAGGCATATTTAATTTTTGTTGCGTTGGCGAAACCTGAAGAGCTGGCGAACGGCCATCCTAGTTAGCTTTAGGATGAAAGTGGCGGTGGCACTAGCTTTGTTTTTGTTTTTAGGCTAGATAGGTTTTTGGGGGTAGGGGCCAAGGCCTGAAGTGGAAGAGGTAATTTTCTTTCTTTATTTATATTAAGAAAAATGTTGGTAGAGCAGTTGCCCGCGATAGGCAAAGGTCCCGAGTTCGAGTCTCGGTCCGGCACACAGTTAAAAAAAAAAAAAAGAGGTCCGTGGTTCAAGTATTCCCTCGAGTAAAAAGTTTAATTTTTTATGTTTTCATCACTTTTTTGAGAGCGATTATTAAAAAAAAAAATTCAAAGGTCCCGAGTTCGAGTCTCGGTCGGGCACACAGTTTTAATCTGCCAGGAAGTTTCAACAAGTTTACTGTTACCAGTCACTCGTGACTGGAAACAGTAAGCTTGTTGTTTCATTTAATGTCAGTAACAGTCACGGTAAAGCCTAAACTAAAAATGTTCAATTTTAAAGTTAACCAGGAGAATATTCTGATTCAGTCAAATGCCTTACGTAGGTCACATAAAATACCAACTGTTGTTATTTTGTAACGTAAAGCCTGAAAAATTTGGCGAGGGAAGTGTAAATGCCATTCTCAGTTGAACAACTCTTCTGGAATCCAAACTGTGATTTGTGGAGAAGATTACTCTCGCTCAGATGGAATACTGTACTAGGGAACATGACCTTCTCAAAAATTTTGGAAAATGGCGTCGGTGCTGAAACGAGCCTGTTACTGACTTTTCTCCTATCGCCTTTCTTATAGATGGGTTTAATATTAGCATATTTCAGTCTCTCTGAAAAAATACCCAGAGCTAGTCATAGATTAGATATTTCAGAAAAATCAGTGATTATTGTAGGGGAACAAGTCTTCAGTAGTCTGATGGAAGCGCCACCAACTCCTGATCTTTTATTTTTGACAGAATAAACAAGTTTCTTAATTTCTGAAAGAGAAATAGGAGAGACATTAATGCGATTAAATTTTATGTAAATTGTTTGTGCAACACACTCTTTTCGTTTATCTCTTGAACTGTTTGACCCCGGATTTTCTACTAACTTTAAGGAACAAGTCTTAAACGTACCTGCTGTCTGTGGTTGATCATTTACAACCCTTCCATTCAAATTAATAATGATGTCATCCTGTTCTGTGGCTCCTCAGGCTGATAATCGTCTTAACTACATTTCATTTCCTATCCCTAAAAATTGCTTATTGGTATGGATCACCACTGCAAGACAGTCACTTCGTAATGGCTATGGTACACACAGGTAACATATTGTTAGACACATATCTGTATTAGTTGATTGATTCCAGTTATGATTCATTGATAGAAGAGACGCAGAATATTAATTTTCTGCGTCGTCTGACGCGTTAAATTTTTCACTGTCGAGCATTTACAGCAAACTGCCAATCATTGCACAACAATGAAATATTCTCAATTTCTCACGTTATTTGTGTAGCTTTTGCGGACAGTACCTCGTTCTAGACAGTGAATTATCCGGAAAAATACTGAAATTACTATTACTATCAACAGCTCATTAATATATAGCATGAACACCATGAGCCCCTCTCCTCGCACATTACCTTGGGGTGTCTAAAGTTATTTCTTCATCTGTCAATTGCCTACAAATAAATCTTCAATTCCATCATAAATTTCGTCCGCTATACAGTATCACCTCTGTTTCTTTAATAAGCGTTGATGTACTACCGAGTCGAATGGTTATTCGGAAGTCAGGAACTACTGCATCTACCTGACTGCCTTAATCGGTAGCTTTCAGGGTGTCCCGTAAAAAAGCATGAGCTTGATTTTACATGAGCAATGTTTCCGGATCCATGCTGATTAACATTGAGACGATCACTCTATTTGAGACATGTCTTTACGTTTGAGTTCTAAATATGATGTAAGATTGTAAAACAAAATTATGGATTTCAAGGATATTGGATATAGTTTTGTGGATGACTTCTGCTATACTTACTGTAGGCAGGTATGACCTGTGCTTTTTCCAAGCACTGCGCAGCTTTTTCTTTTCTTAATAATAATAATAATAATTATTATTATTATTATTATTACGGCATCTACGGTAGATCTGCGGAAAATCTACGTCTCTAGCATTTGTAGACTTAGACAAAACTTTTGGCAATGTTGACTGGAATACTCTCTTTCAAATTCTGAATGTGGCAGGGGTAAAATACATGGAGCAAAAGGCTATTTACAATTTGTACAGAAACCAGATGACATTTATAAGAGTCGAGGTGTATGAAAGGGAAGCAGTGGTTGAGAAGGGAGTAAGAAAGGGTTGTAGCCAATCACAAATATAATTAAAAATGTTATTCAAACTGTATATTGAGCAAGCAGTAAAGGAAGCAAAAGAAAAATTTGGAGTGGAAATTAAGATCCATGGAGTAGAAATAAAAACTTCGAGGTTTGCCGATGACATTTTAACTCAGCCAGAGACAGCAAAAGACCAGGAAGAGCAGTTGAAAGGAATGGACAGTGTCTTGAAAGGAGATTATAAGATGAACATCAGCAAAAGCCAGCCCATGATGATGGGATGTAATAGAATTAAATAAGGTGATGCTGAGGGAATTAGATTAGATAATGAAACACTTTATATAGTAAAAGACCTATGCTATTCGAGGTGCAAAATAACTGATGATGGTCGAAGTAGAGAGGATATAGAATGTAGAATGACTGTGGCAATGAAAGCGTTCCTGAAGAGGGGAAATTTGTTGATATCGGGTATAGATTTAAGTGTCAGGAAGTCTCTTCTAAAAATATGTGTATGGTATGTAGTCATTTATGGAAGTGAAACACGGACGGTAAATAGTTTAGACAAGAAGAAACTAGAAGCCTTCACAATGTGGTGCTACAGAAGATTGCTGCAGATTAGGTGCGTAGATCACGTAACTAATGAGGAGTTACTCAATAGCATTGGGGAGAAGAGGAATTTGTGATACAACTGACTAAAAGAAGATATCGGTTGGTAGGACATGTTCTGAGGCATCGAGTGGTCACCAATTTAGTATTGGAGGGAAGCGTTGAGGGTAAAAAGTAGATGGAGACCAAGAGTAGGGTACACTAAGCAGATTCAGAAGGATGAAGGTTGTAGTAGTTACTCGGAGATGAAGAAGTTTGCACAGGATAAAGTATCATGAAGAGCTGCATCAAACCATTCTCTGGACTGAAGACCACAAAAACAACACGTAAAATTATGGTTGAAAGAGGGAGTAACTCTGGCGTTAGTCAGGTATACTGTCAGAGTGGGATTTCACTGTTCCCTGGAGTTTTGATCACGTTCAGCTGTTCTTTATAGTCACGGATATTAACATCGATTTTATGCATCTTCGTAGTGACCCAAGAATGAAACTGGAGTATCACTCATGGTTTTCCTTAGTAAATAAACGTTTAATAAGAAATTTAGCTTTTATGCTTTTGTTTTGCTACTGTCAACTTCCGTTCTTCTGTCATCCGTGAGCGTCTACACATTAGCTTTGGTACTACTCACAGCCTTTACATATAACCAGAATTTGTTTGGGTTTTGTGAGAAGTCTTTCGGTCGGTAATATTGTGCTGTGGTAGCAACTGCAAGTTTCATAATTTGCCGTTTTGACAGCCAAACACGTTTCCTTTTGCACCTATCTGTAGTCCTACGCCTTGTTTTACATCTGTTGCTATCGATGTTTCATTACAAGTTTATTTATAAAGACTGTTTACCATGGACGTCCCTCCACCACAAACTGTTCTATTAAGCAGATATCTATCTAGTGATTGGCCAGTTACCACCGTTATTTTAAATTTATGAATTCTTATAGTTAGATGTGACATCTGTTGGTTTGCAGTAGCATCAATTCCATAAAACCTCAACAGGCTCACTTGTAAACGTTTCAACTTTTTCTTGAGATATGACTCTATTGTCCCGTTGTCTGTTTTGCCGGATCTCTCTGTCTTGGTTGCCCATTTTTTACTACAACCACTTAATGGTCACAGATACGAGTCAACGTGAACATCTTCAAAAATATCAGCTCACTCATATATTAGGGAGAATGTTTTACTTCTAATTTAAACTGAAATTTTATTTTTAGCGTTTTTGGTTTACGTGATTAGCATCATTCGTCTCAGAACTCTCCTGGGCGCTCTAAATCCACAAACATGATTTCTAAAATGCTGAAGGTCCTATCGGACGATCTAAACCACAGCCTTTTTGTCTGGGACGAGGTGAGGTGACTGTATAGAAGAAGCAGTCGCTTGGAGAGTAAACAGACTTTGGAATGCATTTCGGCCTTTTGTGTTGTTTCTGAGATTTCGAACGAACATCAGACATGGATCGGATACCACAACTTGCGAGCTAAGCTTCTCCTATTGACTCATTTATCTCTGTGAATGAGGGGTGCGAAAAAGCCACTGCGCTTTTCGTCCTAGAAATAGCACCTGCTGCTATCCTTTAGGTTTTAGGCGAACATCGATCACATGTAAACAGTCAGACAGATAATGATGCACGTAAGCAAATAATTAATAAGCCATATTAAGTAAAATCGAGGAAATAAATGGAACAAAGGATTGAATAATGTAGCCAACGGAATGACAAATTTGACTTAAAACTGGAATAATGCATTGTCAGTAAGACTCATTCAAATACGATGATGCCCTTCAAAAACGTAGTTCAAAGTTTGTCTGCGCTTCAAGTTGAATAATAAAGTTTTAGCGATTGCACTGAAAGTGCGTAATATATCAGACTAGTCCCCAATTCATTCAGCTAACAGAGTTGTAAAATCAGAGTCCAAATCCCGACGAAATAGTGCAGCGAAATTTGTCCACTTATACACCACTACATTTCGTAAAAGGTCATCAGCGTATACAATCACTCGTGCCAAACCCATGTCCCACCGTCAGGAGAGAAAACGCAACACTCAGGAGCAGTGTGGCGACGACTTAAGTCCACGCTGGTGCTCGGTTTATAACCCCATGAATTTTCTAAATGTTAAAAAGATGCACCTGTGCTCCCAATCAGAAATCTCATGTTCAACTGCCGCCCCCACCGGCAAGCGCCACTAGCAATAGACCTCCCAGCTCACTCTAGTCAAATTCATGACTTGTCACAGAATTATCGTTAAATTGACTATAAGCAAATGCATACATTTCATTTCTACACAAATGGCATCTCCTCTCGTTGATTACTCTCCCACGTTCCAAGTGTGAATATTGAAATAGTTATCAATAAAGGCGCTCAGTGGTGCTGTCATGCACTATGTCAAGATGAATGAAACGTCATGAAATTCATAATGTAAACTGCTTCATATAAAGAAGGTAGACAAACTTCTATTCTTCTTTGTGAGACACTCAGTTTAGAGTTAAGACACACAAGATTTAAGTTATGGCAGATTTACATAGTGACCTGTTTCAGTCTACCAGCATAATACATAATCTCGGACATAAATGCTATTTGTAACTAATACTAAATATATTTAGGTAAATGTTGAAAGTACACGGGCACATGCTAACGTCATCTTATGAGTTACTGTGGATTACATCGCGCTCAGTCCGTTTGACTGCAATGCTGTAATTAAGCCGTCATTGCTCTAGTATCATTACAGTCTCAGATACATCAAATTATTATGCGTTTACTGTCTACATAAGCTTCAATTTGAGATGTCAATGAAGTTATAGGCGCATTGTTTTGCCAGAGTTTAGTTTACAATGTTTGTTAAATTATAGTTTATAGAAACCTATGTAACACGTGAACTAGAGCTCATACAACGAAATACAGTTTTGAAATTAAATCGTGAAATCAGGACGTATAATTTGATAGCCTCAAATTCTTAGGGACTCCATTAGAAACAATTATAATATTTTTCATGTAGTTCGATATTGTTTTTAGTAGCTGATAGTGTCACTTGGGCATAACTGTGCACGTCTTCTTTAGCTCTGGATTCCCCATGTCGCTTCCTGTCGCCTAATCTCTTTGTGCAGCGACCTAAGCTCATTGTACCAGGCCAGCTCACTGTTGTGTGCCTTGCCCATATTCCAGCTGAGACCAAACCAAATTTGTAACCCTACAGTCTGCTGAGTGAGAATATAAAATTACCAAATATTAAGGTCCGACGTGTTCAAAGTACGTTTCCAGAACTCCACTGGAAAGCAGTTTTCATCATGTCTTATAAAAGAAAATTCAGTTGAAATATAATCAGTATTCAGTATATGTAACTACCTGCAGATTAAAACTGTGTGCCGTACCGAGACTCGAGCTCGGGAACTTTGCCTTTCGCGGGCAAGTGCTCTACCATCTGAGCTACCCAAGCACGACTCACGCCCCGTCCTCACTAATTTACTTCTGCCAGTACCTCGTCTCCTACCTTCCAAACTTTACAGAAGCTCCCCTGCGAACCGAGGTCGTGAGTCGTGCTTGGGTAGGTCAGATGGTGGAGCACTTGCCCGCGAAAGGCAAAGGTCCCGCGTTCGAGTCTCGGTCCGGCACACAGTTTTAATCTGCCAGGGGGTTTCGTATGAGCGCACACTCCGCTGAAGAGTGAAAATCGCATTCCAGTATTCAGCTGGCCCCGACGGAGGTTCGAGTCCTCCCTCGGTCATGGGTGTGTGTGTTTGTCCTTAGGATAATTTACGTTAAGTAGCGTGCAAGCTTAGGGACTGATGACCTTAGCAGTAAAGTCCCATAAGATTTCACACACATTTGAACATTTGAACAGCATTCAGTATATGCTCAAAGAACAGCAACATCAATATATAACATCCAAGGAATTTCGTGATATCTCTTCATGTGCCCACTGTTGGAACGCAGCGGAATTGGTCACCCAGTGGAGGAGTACCAATGTCTTCAGCACACTCAAAACTTATCGATGTACTTGGCTCTACTTACCGTCCTCAAAATGACACCGTGTGTGTGTGTATTTGGGGAACGAGAGGTAGCTGCTTCTACGCTTGAAAATGAGAAATGAGGAGGTTCCATACAGAATCGTCGCGGAAAGCAACAGATAAACAGTGATCAGAAGAAGGAGTGGGATGACGAGAAGTTAAGACATCAGGGATTAACATCCATGATACTGCCCTACGATACAATTAACACACACATCAAAGAAGTTCTGCATCACCCCGTTTCCCAGAACTCCTGAAGACAGACGTTGACTGTGGATATTGTATCAAAGATGTAAACAACCACGCATGAGCTGCGCTTATTAGACGGACGGGGTCCGACAGCCGATCAGTTCCAGTCATTCCACCACGAAGGAGGTACAAGGATCATGTCGTCTGTACTTCAACCATGCCCAGACGGCCAATATCACGGTTCGATCGCGTCCGCATTGTTACTTTGTGTCACGAAGGGCTCTCAACAAGGGAAGTGTCCAGGCGTCTCAGAGTGAACCAAAGCGACGTTGTTCGGACATGGAGGAGATACAAAGTAACTGGAACTGTCGATGACATGCCTAGCTGAGGCCACTATCCACGTATTATGGTTCGGAGGAACCCTGACAGCAGAGCCACCATGTTAAATAACGCTTTTCGTGAATCCACAGAATGTCGTGTTAGGACTCAAACTGTTCGCAATAGACTGCGTGATGCGCAACTTCACTCCCGATATCCATGGCGAGGTCCATCTTTATAACCGCGACACCATGCAGCGCGGTACAGATGGACCCAACAATATGCCGAATGGACCGCACAGGATTGGTATCACGTTTCCTTAACCGATGAGTGTCGCATATGCCTTCAACCAGACAATAGTCGGAGACGTGTTTGGAGGTAACCCGGTCAGGTTGAAAGCCTTAGACACACTGTCCAGCGAGTGCAGCAAGGTGGGGAGATTCCTTGCTGTTTTGGGGTGGTATTGTGTGGGGCCGACGTACGCTGCTCGTGGTCATCGAAGGCGCTGTAACGGCTGTACGATACGTGAATGCCATCCTCCGACCGATAGTGCATCGTCATCGGCAACATATTGGCGAGAAATTCGTCTTCATGGACGACAATTCTCGCCCCCATCGCGCACGTCTTGTGAATGACTTCATTCAGGGTAATGACATCGCTCGACTACAGTGGTCAACGTGTTCTCCAGACATGAGCCCTACCGAGCATGCCTAAGACAGATTGAAAAGGGCTGTTTATGGACGACGTAACCCACCAACCACTCTGAGGGATCTACGCCGAATCGCCGTTGAGAAGTGGGACGATCTGGACCAACAGTGCCTTGATAGACTTGTATCCTACGACGGATACAGGCATGCATCAATGCAAGAGGACGTGCTACTGGGTATTAGAGGTACCGTTGTGTATAGCAATGTGGACCAACACCTTTGAAGGTCTCTCTGTATGGTGATACAACATGCAATGTGTGGTTTCCATGAGCAATAGAAAGAACTGAAATGACGTTTATGTTGATCTCTATTCCAATTTTCTGTACAGCTCCAGGACCTCTCGAAACCGAGGTGATGCCAACTTTTTTTATGTTTGTAGACAGCGAAGGTTTCTCGTACTCTGAGACGAATAAATTGTCACAGGAGAAGAAGTTGTTGCGCGCTGCATCAAACCAGTCAGTGGGCTGATGATCCAAAATAAAAAAATACTCTACCTGACAGAAAAAGTGGTGCAGATAGAGGACATGGTCAGAGGTCAGTGTAATCATACACGTACATATCACATATATAAATGATAGTACGTGCAATTCTGTGTGACAGGTAGAAAAACCACCAGTGTGAATTTATGTTCTTACCAAGCCTGGTAGGGCATATAAGGGGGAGTGAAGAGAGTCAGATGTTGAGTGATCACACTGAAAGACAAGAAGATTCCACATATTCTTGTGAGACGGCATTATCAGCACATGAAAGAGTTTGAGAGGGACCTCATTTGGCCGTTTGGTCGAGTTGTGCAGTGTTCAGATTTGTGGTGTACTCGGATGTGACAGAGGCCAGATGTTGGATTGCATGAGAATGTAAGTTTCGGCTTGCTCGTTGACAAGGTCCCGGGCGACCAAGTCTGACCACAACAAGGAAGGTGTACCTATGTCACTGTATCCACTTCACATCTGATCCAGGCATCCGGGAGTAAGTAATGGAGTCCTTGCAACATTCTGTGTCACCTCGCACTACCATCTGAAGACTAGCAATAGCTCGACGAGGACTTTATACACCCATCCATTAGCTTCTGTTAAGCTCTTGGCTGATAATGACTGAAGGATCTCTGCTTCGTCACGCATATCATTTGCCTTCATCTATTACCTGCAATTCAACAGTATTATGGCGCCGTTTTTCAACAGCACAGTCCTCGTTTATTCAGGACGCATGTCTCTACGAACTTCCTGCATGCTTATAGATACTCCTACAGCTAGCAAGATTCTCAGATCTTACCCCTGTAGTAGTTGTAACGGACCAGCTAGGACCTCTCTGTGCCGTAACAAGGATACAAGGGGCCAGTTACAACTGTATTGGACAGTTTGGCCCATCAGAGGATACAATGCCTGTATGGAACCCCTCTTAACCGAATCAGTCCATGAAACCATCCTAGGAGGTGTGCAGCGTCGCAGTGATAAGTGGGCTCATGCTGCCAAGTTCCTCGTAAATTTGAAACGGTTTTGCGGTCATTGAAATCCAATCACATGCCCTCTCAACCTTGCGACGTTTCACTTCACTTCCTCCTCGCCTCCCGAGTGCTTCAATTCTGTTAGGCAGTATGCACGGTGTGTGAAAAATGTACGGCACAAATTGCAGCAAGCATTTCTCACAAGTAGACGAATAAATTATGTTATATGATATGGGTCTGGAAACGCTTTGTTTCCAGGTTACAACTCATTTTCTCCAACTCATTACTCATGGGAAACAGACAGGAACAGAACGTACCAGCATATAAAATGTAATTCTATCTCGCAGGAGATGTTCAGTATGCCCTCCGTAGACATTGATACATGCATCATCTTGCCGTCGTAGTGAATCTAGGATGCGTTGATGTAACAGAGACTGATCATCTTGCACTGGTGTTCCATGCATAGAAGCTTTCGAATGCTCCCACAACTAAAAGTCCAGTGGCCGTAGGGGCCAGGCAACTGGTCCATCTCTACATATTTATCTGTCACTGTAGCTGTCATTAGAAGCCAACAGACATTAACAGTAAAATGAAAAGGTGCTTCATGGTGCATGAAGCACGTGTATTGTCTCACAGCTAAAGGCACATCTCCTAACAGATAAGGTAAAACATTCTCTATAAAATTATGATAAGTTTGTCCTTTGAGCCTGGGCCGAAGAACGTGAGCTGGATGCTGTGGCCGAGCGGTTCTAGGCGCTTCAGTCTGGAACCGCACTGCTGCTACGTTCGGAGGTTCGAATCCTGCCTCGGGCATGGATGTCTGTGATGTCCTTAGGTTAGTTAGGTTTAAGTAGTTGTAAGTTTAGGGGGCTGATGACCTTACATGTTAAGGTCATTTTTGAAGAACGTGAGGTCCTACCAAAAAGTCACCAACAATGCGGGCACAAACATTGACAGAAAATCTGTGCTGATGACTTGGTTCAATAGTTGCGTGGGCTTTGACGTCTGCCCCAAGATTCTAACTTTTTGTTCTTGTGTGTTTCACACAGTTAATGAGTTGACGAGAATGAGTTGTAACATGGGAGCAAAGCGTTTCCAGACCCATGCTAATACAACATAATTTCTTCGCCTACGTGTGAGGAATGTGTCCTGCAAATTTCTGCCGTACATTTTTGTTACACCCTGTTTTCTGGAGTCACATGCGATTTTTCCCTGTATCTTGGAACAATGGGCTGAATAAGAGATTCGCCATAAATGCAGTCTAAGTAAGGGACCAAAGTCGAAGAGTGCAATTATTTGCACAGCTCTGCTGTGTGGTGTGTGTGTGACACTTCAGGCAGGCAGGAAAGCCAGTCCCACGCAGCTGCCAGGTACCTGAGAGTAGAGGCGACGCTAATGGAAGGGCCGCTAAAAGCACGTGGCATTTGTCTGACTGCTCGGCAGCAGGTAAACAGCACCAGGCGTGCGGGGTTGTCTGCTACGACACCAGCCAGACGTGCAAACTCTGAATTCTTCAGAGCTCTCCAGCCCCGCAGAGTGCGGTCGGGAACTACCAACAACAACCTCAATCTCTGTGATAATGTCATGCGTCTGGCCAATGTAAAATAAATTATCTTAAGACTCAAAATCTGTTCAAATGACGCCTTGGTTCTATCTTTTGCCTTCTGAGGGGGACTAAGCTGGCCAAGAGATAAACATTTCGTTGTCTTCACCTAGGAAGCTATGCGGCAGACATCATTAAACTTTTTTTCTTCTCGTGCTTGTGGGGAATGTTTGCCGTCATCCGACCACCACTGTACGTGGATGCAAATTTCTCTCACTCACAACAGGGAAGGGCAATTTATTACTTAACTACGAAAATACTGGGTGGTTATACTTAAAGAGAAGCTAATTATAGAGCTCCACTGCAGACTGTAATTATCGTATGGCAGTGAAACCTAGTAGATACGCTAATGCGTTAATGCAGAACCGACTTACGTGGGAAAAATATAGTTCCAGTTTTGGCTACCGGGTGAAAATCTGGCACTGGACGCTGGGTGTATGACGTTATGAATTCAACCCTGTCATCTGACAAGCTATAATGTGAGTGGACAGTATGGCAATCGAGAGGACTGTGCACTGTTAGTGAAACTACACTCCTGGAAATTGAAATAAGAACACCGTTAATTCGTTGTCCCAGGAAGGGGAAACTTTATTGACACATTCCTGGGGTCAGATACATCACATGATCACACTGACAGAACCACAGGCACATAGACACAGGCAACAGAGCATACACAATGTCGGCACTAGTACAGTGTATATCCACCTTTCGCAGCAATGCAGGCTGCTATTCTCCCATGGAGACGATCGTAGAGATGCTGGATGTAGTCCTGTGGAACGGCTTGCCATGCCATTTCCTCCTGGCGCCTCAGTTGGACCAGCGTTCGTGCTGGACGTGCAGACCGCGTGAGACGACGCTTTATCCAGTCCCAAACATGCTCAATGGGGGACAGATCCGGAGATCTTGCTGGCCAGGGTAGTTGACTTACACCTTCTAGAGCACGTTGGGTGGCACGGGATACATGCGGACGTGCATTGTCCTGTTGGAACAGCAAGTTCCCTTGCCGGTCTAGGAATGGTAGAACGATGGGTTCGATGACTGGTTTGGATGTACCGTGCACTATTCAGTGTCCCCTCGACGATCACCAGAGGTGTACGGCCAGTGTAGGAGATCGCTCGCCACACCATGATGCCGGGTGTTGGCCCTGCATACGATCATCATTGGCACCAAGGCAGAAGCGACCCTCATCGCTGAAGACGACACGTCTCCATTCGTCCCTCCATTCACGCCTGTCGTGACACCACTGGAGACGGGCTGCACGATGTTGGGGCGTCAGCGGAAGACGGCCTAACGGTGTGCGGGACCGTAGCCCAGCTTCATGGAGACGGCTGCGAATGGTCCTCGCCGATACCCCAGGAGCAACAGTGTCCCTAATTTGCTGGGAAGTGGCGGTGCGGTCCCCTACGGCACTGCGTAGGATCCTACGGTCTTGGCGTGCATCCGTGCGACGCTGCGGTCCGGTCCCAGGTCGACGGGCACGTGCACCTTCCGCCGACCACTGGCGACGACATCGATGCACTGTGGAGACCTCACGCCCCACGTGTTGAGCAATTCGGCGGTACGTCCACCCGGCCTCCCGCATGCCCACTATACGCCCTCGCTCAAAGTCCGTCAACTGCACATACGGTTCAAGTCCACGCTGTCGCGGCATGCTACCAGTGTTAAAGACTGCGATGGAGCTCCGTATGGCACGGCAAACTGGCTGACACTGACGGCGGCGGTACAGAAATGCTGCGCAGCTAGCGCCATTCGACGGCCAACACCGCGGTTCCTGGTGTGTCCACTGTGCCGTGCGTGTGGTCATTGCTTGTACAGCCCTCTCGCAGTGTCCAGAGCAAGTATGGTGGGTCTGACACACCGGTGTCAATGTGTTCTTTTTTCCATTTCCAGGAGTGTATTTTACATGAACTGCAGCACTTATAGTGCTGAATTGCGGGAGTATCACCGACTGGAAGGTCTGAGGAGAGACCTGATGTAAATAAATGGCTTAAAGAAGACCATAATGTATACGAAATCACTGGTGACCTTGGTGTGGTACCTGTAAGAGGAAGGTGTCCTATCCCAACGACAGCTCTTGACGAGGTTGCTGTTGCTGTAACAGACCATGCAGCATGTACCCCAAGTAGTGCTAGTACTCGTGGAGTGTCACGAGAACTGTCCATCTCATGGTCAACAGCAGAGTAAGTTTTGCTTTGTCTATATTACACTTCCAGATCCAGACTGTACATCAACTGATACCTCATGATCTGCAGCAATGTTCTGAATTTGCTCTTCGGCTTTGCCGGCCGTTGTGCCAGAGCTGTTCTAGGCGCTTCAGGCCGGGACCGCGCTGCTGCTACGGTCGCAGGTTCGAATCCTACCTCAGGCGTGGATGTGTGTGGTGTCGTTAGGTTAGTTAGGTTTAAGTTGTTCTAAGTCTAGGAGACTGACGACTTCAGATGTTAAGGCCCGTAGTGCTTAGAACCGTTTGAACCATCTTCGGCTTGTGGCTCGGATCAAAGTTGATTACACGTGGCCTGGCAATGTTCAATGGAGTGACGAGGCACATTTCTCGCTGCAGGGTGCAGTAGATACAAAGAACTGCCGAATTTGGGGTACTGCTGAAACACGTGCTGTGCACAAAGAGCCACAGCACCCACCGTACGTGACAGTGTGGTGTGGATTCACAAGCACTTTTATTCTCGGTCCATTCTTCTTTTAAGAAAATATACCTAGACGGCCTGTCAAGTGTACCGTGAAGTCTGCACGATATCGAGACCTCCTCTTACACCACGAAATTCCTATTTTGGAAGAGCGTAGCTGTGAGGAAACCACTGTTTTCATGCAATATACTTAATAATAAATTCAACATTATGCCTTTCTCTCTTGTCTGACCTTTCCTGCTCACAACGCGTTCCTAATCCATAACTTGTGGAAATTTTTCTTGCATTTACAGCGCCAGATTTACACCTGGAGGCCAACAGTAGAATTAATTATTTCTCAGAGTAAATCGATTCCGCATTAGTGTATTAGCGTATCTACGAAGTTTTGCAGCCACACCAAAATTACGGTACACACTGGACGTCCATTAGTGTGTGCGGTTTTGTTCCTTGTCTCATAGTCAAGACATGGTTCAAATGGCTCTGAGCAGTATGGGATTTAACATCTGAGGTCATCAGTCAGCTAGAGCGTAGAACTACTTAAACCTAACTAACCTAAGGACATCACAAACATCCATGCCCGAGGCAGGATTCGAACCTGCGACCATAGCGGTCGCGCGGTTCCAGACTGAAGCGCCTAGAGCCGCTCGGCCACACCGGCCGGCCGTCTCATAGTCGAAGGCTCATCCAGAAAGAGTAAGTTAGGCATTTCCATATGGAGAGTACACCATGTTCCTTGGTAGGATCTCAGAATCATAGCGCACCCAATCAAGATTACGTGTTTTAGAGTTTAGTGTGCTGAGATGAGGGTTACTCACATCTTATTTATTCATTGTGGGTCTTGTCGACCTGATGTACTATTCCGTTAAATTTTTTCGATGTTCACTCTTATTTGTCGTCCCTTTTGTTTTTCTTGTATCTTTCTTACTCTTATTAACGTGTAGCTTTCTCCTTTTTTGTGTGTGTGCTCGTTAATTTGGATCAAGATCATAGATGACTTCTTCTAGTTACTAATCCTTAATGGTTTCGTGAGAACCGACACCCTAGACACATTTATTAATACCAGGGGCCCATTTTCCCATTATATGGTCCTTTGCACAACATATTTCGGTATCTATCTGTCAGACCTGCTGGAACAGTTTTTTAAAACACAGAAAGATTCGTTGGCTGGAGTGGACGTCTCGACACTGGTTACACGTGGTAGACATAGTTTTGATTACTGGTGCAGAAAATTGCTTGCATATCGCAGAGTGAAAACTGGATACGAAATACTGGTAGTGCTACGTGAACTGCGGTTTCTCAGTTTACAAGCGTACAAAATCAACAAGACATCTGGCGTAGCATCTGCATTGCGTAAAAAATTTTGTGTTACGTTTGACACTGCTTTAATCTAAACGAATTTGTCCCAATATTTTATCCGCCATGCAACAAGGGCCTGTAACCGACTGAGGAAAGTAAACTGGAAATCGTCTTACACGAGTTTCATGTAGCGTTCGTTCCACTGGCCCTCGTATCTGACTCTCCAAGTGGGAAAAAAGTCTCTTAGTTGATACCGTGAGATAGTGAGGAAGTATCTACTGAAATCATTTAACCAACCTTCTACGGAAGAACTGAATTACTCAGTCTCCTCTGCACCACACACATGGGATACGAACATTTCAGTTGTTTCTTGCCCCAGCGACCAACATAGAGTACAATCTAACTCTTATCTATTAAAGATAGTTTAGCTCTCATTAATGGGGAAAGTATACTGCTCCAATCTCCACGTTGTTTTTGACTGGCTGCCTTGCCTATGTATATAGTTTGGTTAAGCATATTTCTGCTGTTCCTGCTTCTCCACTGGTTGGTAGGTGTTATCTCTCGACGTGATTCTTTCTTGTTGTTATCACTTGGGTAGTTCCTCCTCTCTTGCTGCCCGGTGCGTGGTGTGGCTACTCACGTAGCAACTCCGCTCATCTGAAGGTCGGTCGCCGGTGCACCTGATTGCCCAAGGTATTGACGAATTGGCTCCGCTAGGTCTGCGTAATTGCCCCCGGTACGAACGGTAAAGGAAACATTCGTTTTTCAACTGCTACAGTACACAACCACGTGCTTGCGAAAGCAGACTTCTTGCGGCATTTAATTTCTAATATATTTCCCAAGTGAAATCATATGTACTTCCTGATTTCTTAAAGCAGATAAATATTTAATGATGACACTAACTGAGTACTGATCCTCTATTCCAATAAATATAGCTTGTACGAGTTTTCAAATAGAACTTTAGGTAGTCGTTGTCTTCTGGACTCTAGTTTATGTCGTCACTATACCCGCTAATCACACACCAGTTCCTTTTAAATTAAGTACATCTTTATCATTTTATAGCACAAATATGGTGCGAATGTCTAGATCGTAGCTTAATTGTACAGGGTAGATCAATGGTTACATTTCTGCGGGGAAATTTAGAGAAAAACGTGCAAAACGTTGAACGTAAAGTTAGAGAAACTTTCATACGATGTACATATTCTGAAGTGTATGCACTGTTACAATTTCAGTTTTGTAGCTTCAGATTTCAGCGGAGGTGAAATTTTGGAAAATCATCAATAACTTGAAAAATATTTAACACAATTCTACAAAAATTTCTGTGCAATAGTTACATGCTAAACTAAACATGCTACTAATATTTCAGCTTTGCATCTTCACATCTGAGCAGAGGAAATTTGTTTAAAACACAGATTTTAGCGGAAGCTTATGAACTGAGAAGGTTCAAGCTCAAGGTTACTTAGTTTTACATATTTCTTAACCGTCTTAGTAACAAATCAAGTTGTTTTAAATTATAAAAGTATTTAGTAGGCTGTTGCGCAAGAGTATGGCGGCGTGTGCAGACAGTAACTAGCGCGAAACAAGTACGATAGCGCAGTGCCTTTATTATTCTGAATTGCAATGAAACGTTCCTTCAGACATGTACGCAACTTTGTATCGTGATTCGGAATAAAACAGGCACTGCACTATCATATTTATTATCCAACGCCGGGAGAACGACTTTCAAGTACACTGTCACCCCTGTATGTAAATATACATAATGGATCTAAGAGTACAGGTTGTAGACACATGGTTGACGACATGTTGATGTACGTGTATGGCCTCGAGTCGTACTCGGATATCCTAATGGTAAGGAGATCGTTGGCGATAAGCGGGAGATCCAGGTTCGGGTCACCGTCTGGCACAGATTTTCATTGACTTATATCGATATAGAACAGACACCATATCCATACAAGTATATAGTTCTGGCAATACCGGCCATGACCTTCTACTGTGCGAATGCACACATATTCCCCGAACTCTTACGGGACTTGGTAAGAATGTCTTCCAGCAGTAGTGAGTGTGTTGGGGTGGGGCATTACGAATGTAGTGTGTGGTAGCAGTCGCACCATCTTCTGTGCCCTCGGTGGCTCAGATGGATAGAGCGTCTGCATGTAAGCAGGAGATCCCGGGTTCGAGTCCCGGTCGGGACACACATTTTCATCTGTTCCCGTGCCGGCCGCGGTGGTCATGGGGTTCTAGACACTGCAGTCCCGAACCGCGGGACTGCTACGGTCGCAGGTTCGAATCCTGCCTCGGGTATGGATGTGTGTGATGTCCTTAGGTTAGTTAGGTTTAAGTAGTTCTAGGGGACTAATGACCTAAGATGTTAAGTCCCATAGTGCTCAGAGCCATCTGAACCATCTGTCCCCCTTGATATATATCAACGCCCGTCAGCAGCTGAAGGTATTAATATAATTCTAATTTGATTTTCATTGATGTCATTCCATTATATAGCTAAAGGTAGTTTATATTCGCAACTGCTAATACATTTCATGTATGTCACGCGAAAAATGGCCAAAAGTCACAAGTTCATGTGACGTGTAACGTAAGTTAATAACGTCACATTTGTGCCAAATTTCACCACAATTCTTCATAAGGCAATCATGGACGTGAAAAACACGATGGGCGGATCGTAACAGCGCATCTTACCCACATTTAAACTACTCTCTCGATACCTCTCGACAACAGAACTGCAACACCCAGACCTGAAATCACTTTGATTTCTTATGAACGGCCGAGGAAGACTTTTAAGGCACAGCCCCGCTGACAATCGACACGAAAAGGCTTCAGGGTGTGGCATAAAGTGGATCAATGAAACCACCTCTTCCTTGGGGTGTTCATTCCCTTTTCGATATTGAGAAAGGGAGCTCATAGTGCCATGAGCAAGAGGACATCGTTCTTGACAATCTTTATCAGTGGTGACACATCTGGAGGTTTGAACAAGTCTCTAAGGACATTGTGGAATTGCATCCACGATGAATGTGATGGCAAGCCTGTGGAATGCAGCGCGACGACAATTTTTGCTAGCGTGTACAGGTTGGAATCACTAGGGACCATCGAAAATTATTCGACGAAATGTGAACGTGATGCGAAGCAACGATGCGAACTTATACATTTTAGACCGTCCTGTTTCTCGTCCTGCTGTGTTGTGATCATGAGGGGATAGGACCATGAAACATGCGTGAACGAAACGACAAAGGTACCCTCTAAGACGCCCCGGTTCGGCAACTCTGTCAGTGGCACCCGCCCACCCGTGTTCAGAATTTTAAAAACGAACGCTTAAGGATCGTAGGTGCTTTCAGACAAGAAAACCCTAGACACTCTTCCGATTCCAATTTTCTGCTTGTAGGCGCTTGGGACTATTTCGCTAGTTTTATCTGTAAAGGCACATTTTTAAAGTGTGGCAGAGTGCCACCTAGGGTGTTGTCGATATAGTTGCTCTTAGAGTGACCTTTTGTCATTTTATTCACGTGTATGTGTCAATGTGCCCTCCCCATTTGCATCCCTCAGGAGGGCGGTAATAGGATGCATAAGAATAATATGCTGCTTCGGATCAAGTTTAAATTTCGTCGGATGGTTTTCAATTATCCCTGATCTTTCCACCCTTTACGAGAGAGCAAAGGAGTGCGATCACATTAAATGGGGATACTGAGAAGAGCTGAAACGTCCGGCGCTGTGAGCAGCGTCAAAGGTTGTCGAGAAATTGTCCTCACCCTCACTGTAATATGAACTGTCGTTTTCCACCGCGAAATGTGCATACATCAACGCCCCAAGGAAAGGGTAGGTATCGTTGAAGCTCTTTATGCTACCCCCTCAGGCCTTCTCCTGTCGTGCCTGCAAAGTTTTCCTCGGCCGTACGTGATTTCTACACTACACTGGTTCTGACCTCCGTCGCAGATGGCGGCAAAAGAAGGGTAAGAGAGGCTGTGAAGACCTCCCCTTCGTGTAGCACCTCCACGATGGCGTTGGACAGATCTGTGGTGCATTTTTGCGCCTATCTGACATCGTTAACCTACCTTATACGTCACATGAACGTTTGACCTCTATCCTTTATTTCGCATGTGTCGACATCTTGTTGTTTGAAGATTCATAGAACCCAAGGGTGACGCCGCAGGATAACACGCCTTTGCACCGGTACAGAGAAAAGTTGAAGGCAAAATTTCAAGCATCTGCGTCGCAATGTGAGAAATCTGTTGTCTTTCGATAAAGTGATATTTTAATTCTGTAGGGACCGAGAGAGGGAGACAAGGCACGAGGCGAGTCACTTGGCTGTTTACTCGTTTCTCCTATCAAAGAATGTCTGCGAAGTATGCTTTGTCACATACTGTTCTACAATGTGTGCGGAGTATATACGTAGATATAAGATCGAAAGGTTTGTAGGCTCTTCTTCCAATCCACCGTGTAAATGCGAGTCTCGGAAAGCGTTCGGTAGCAAAAATTCACTGCTGTAAATCATAGCAACTTTGTGACACTTTTCATGTTGTTTTTTTTAATTATAGAAACGCTTACTCTTCCTTAGATGTCGCTGTCATTTTGTGATGTAATTATCCTTTACTTGTTAAGTGCAATATCTTTTAATCAGAATCGCTGTGTGTGAAAACCAGAATTACACTACATAAGTCGTACCTTGATGTGCCTATTTGTAGTGCAATTTGTGACACTTGCATTTCTACTTAAGTAGGTCATATATTTAGGTCTTGTTCGAAAGCTGTAATTGTGGAGATCTCTTATATGACAGATAACTGCATACAAAGTAACTTAAGACAGTTTGTTAAGAGATAATGTTACAGATAACCTTTATTCAGAAATTAATTATAACATTGCGATGCAGCCCAAGAGTAGCAGCATTCGAAATAAAACACAGTTTAAACCTCAATACTTAGCCGTTTCAGCAACATCCAAAGTATTTCGTTTGCCTCTTTCCTTTGCGGTATTCATTTTACAAACTATTTCATTTTTGTACCAGTTTTCATCTTTCGTTGTCGGCCGTCTCCGTAACATTAACAAAAGCGCAATCGTTCCTGATTTTTGTTATTACAGCTGGATTATGTCCTCCCTCACACATCACCACCACAAAGATCTCCACCATCTTGCCGTCTTCCTTGAAATTCTCAGTTTCCTACGCGACATCAGCTTCAAAGTCCGGACATTCAAACAGACTGTAATGTGGTTCATCATACACTGCATTATCGCTTTCACCAGAGCTGCAAGTGACGCAACAAACTGCCTTCGTTTATAACTTCATACTTGTCAACTGAGGGTGGGTTCAGCAAACTTTATGTTTTGTAATAGCAAAATCAGCCAACGAGCTTCGTAGATAAAGGGCGGAAAAACTCTTTCTAGGGGTGACATTGACCTATTTTCTCCTTTATATCTGCTTTCTCGTCATATCGGCTCTTTTTTAGCAAGGTGCTCTATGAAGCTGTTACTTCTCTTCTTTGTAACAGTTCATGATCTTCTTGATTAGAGACACCGCATATCCTAATTAAGACTTCCTCTCTAAATTCTGGATTCATTCCACATTTCTTAAATCCCACATGCAGATTTTGGCCATTATTCTTTACGAGTCTCTTTACCAAACCTGGTAACTCCTGTTTAGCCTTTGTTGCACACCTCGTACCAGTTGAGGACTCCAATAAATGAAGATTACTTTCAACTCCCTCTTGAGGGTTTGGTAGTATGCCACATACCAAGGCTGCAACAAGTGTATTGCATTTGCTGGTAAAGCTATGAAACGGATATTATCTTTCCGGTACTGTCTACTAACTTCAGCATTCAAGTGACAGTTCACATTATCGCCTTTATGCTTTCTTTCCTTCTCAGAATGAGAAGTGAAACGTTCATAAAAAAAATCGACAAGTATGCTGTAGTCAAACCAGCCGGATTAAGTGCAATTGTACGTAGCACCCAAACGGCCACCTTCAATCCATGTGCTCCACAGTAGAACTGTAGTTAATGTAAAGAGAAGCAACCTCACCGTCAGCATCCCTACAGAACATGGTGGAAGTACAGACTTTGGTGGCATTCTTTAGGTTCTCGGGATACTTTACGTCCATATTTGCAATGATTTTAATGGATTGATGATCATCCAAATGATTACTATAGTCGTAATTCCGGATATTGGGACTTGGAACGTCTTCAGTTTCAGGACAGAGATGATCAAAACATATGTTTACTGCATTTTTATCAACAGCTGCCCTAGCAGTCGGTATGATCTGAACAAATCTCTGGCGCAGGATGCTACGGCGAGTCGTAAATGCGTTTAGCCTTTCAGTTCCAGGAAAATTATTCTAATAATTTAGACATTTCTTCGCCCACGGCACAGATATGCCTCCACTTTACTGGTGCATCTTATATCAAATCCTGTGGGGAAAAAATTGGGCATCATTAAACAATGAGAAACAAACATATCCTCATTTGTTTCAGAAAATACGGTAGGATGATCTGGTGTCAAGGCATATTAATTTTTCATTTTCATTCATATTGTATTTCTGTGTACCCTATACCTAAAAAAAACATTGAAGTTACAACACACTCCAGCAACTGATATCGTAACCACAACAGAAACGATGCTAACTTATTTCTCAGCTGCATTCCGAATATGTAACTTAGATAATTTAACCTTATAACATGCTTCCTGATAAGCTTCCGCTGTGTAATTGCGATATGGACGTGAGCTGACTCTTTTTCCTGGCTTTGGAGATATTTTATGATCTAAATGTGAGAAGAAAACCGGAAATACAGATAAATCCAAAAATAACTGATCTGTAATTTCACAGGACTACTTGGTGACAGCGCTTTTGTGTCACAAATTGTGCACTGTTCCTTCACAATTTGCAAAGAAAAAATTGCACTACATCTACGATTTCTAACACATAAGGTGCAACCACATAATACTTTAAACTAAACTCACCTCAATTACACTGGTCTGCTTACTTCTCTCAAGAAAGAAAAGTGTCGGTAGAAAGCTCTTTAGTGTCTTAAGCGGCTCTAGACAACTGCTCTGTGATACCGTTACTGAAGATTCTCAGATACTTTCCAGTTGTTCTAGGAGATGGCAGCACGTAGGCACCGCTACGGTCGCAGGTTCGAATCCTGCCTGGGGCATGGATGTGTGTGATGTCTTTAGGTTGGTTAGGTTTAAATAGATCTAAGTTCTAGGGGACTGATGACCTCAGAAGTTAAGTCCCATAGTGCTCAGAGCCATTTGAACTATTTTTGAACACGTAGGCCACACAGCCTTGAACTTTTCAGTAGCCTGTCATGTAATGCCCGTGCGATTTTAATACATCATGCATCGTATAGGTATCAAAATGGTTTACGGTACCCGATCAGAAAGATGTTATGAATAATTGATCACTGGATTTCACTAGAAGCGAACCCGCCACTGTGGAAGGGTGGCGGGAGTATTCCGGAGTCAGTAGAGAAACAGAAACAGCAGAATGGGTCGCTCAGAAGAACTCTGTGATTTAGAACGTGGGCTAGTCCTTGAATGTCACCAGAGCAACAAATCCATCAGCGGCATTTCAACTCTTCTAAATATGCCCGAGTCGGTATTTGATGTGATTCTGTAGTAGCACCGTAGAGATGCAGCAACAGGTGATGCAAAACCGGAGAGACCTCATACACTGACGGACAAGGACTGTCAATCATCCGGAGGGTAGAGTAAAAAAATCACATGAAATCGATGGAAGGACTGACTTGTGAGATCCAGTGTGCTACCATCTGTCCAGCTAATATTGGGATTATAGAGGAAAAATGTATGGAGTACGACGGTCGAGCAGCTCCTCAAAAGCCACACATTTCAGTAGTCAATATTAAGCAGCGATTGTTATGGGGTAATGAGCGATGCCACCGGATAGTGGATGACTGGTAACGTGTGAGTTGAGTGATAAATCACACTGTACCATAAGGCAATCCGAAAGGAAGGGTTGGTTTCGGCGAATCCCTGTAGAGCTTTACTTGTCATGTTTAGAGGTAATGTCAACAGTAAAGTACGGAGGAGGCGACGTTACGGTATGGCGGTGTTATTCGTGGTTAAGGTGCGGTTCCATCATTGAGCTTAAAAAAAAAAAAAAAACGCTAAATCGAAAAGGATCGGAACTTCTCTCTTAGCATTGTGTTCTGCGTACAGTAGCGGAACATTGCGGGGATAATGGCGGTTTGTATCAGCAACGCAGTGCACTCTGTCGTAGAGCAGCTTCTGTGAGGCAATTGTCGCTAGAAAATAACATTCCAGAAACAGACTGGCCTACCTAGAGTCCCGACCTGAAGTCAACGCATACCTCTGGGATGAGTTAGAATGTCGACTTCGCTCCAGACCCCAGCGACCAACATTAATACCTTGTCCAGTTTCGGCTCTTGACGAAAAGTGACCTGCCGATCCTCCACACTCATTCAACCAAAGAAAGTATTCCCTGAAGAGTTCAACTCGTTAAAAAACCGAACGGCAGATACCCTATAGTACTGTGCACATGTACTTTTTGGTTATAATTAAAGTGCAACTGGTCACAGAGGTTCTGTGTGGGCAGTAAAAATCGTATGGCAGCGAACGTGGTAACTATGCTAACACGTTAACGCGCAATTGATTTACGATGGAAAAAATTAGTTCCAGATTTGGACACCAGGCACAAATATGGCGCTGTGCAGCATCACATCAACGTCCTTATATTGAACAAATTAGTAATTGGCAATTAATAATAAAATAAACATTATACCTTTCTCACTTGTTTGACCTTTCCTGCCCACATCCAGTTCCTAATCCATTACACACGGAAACATTTATATGTGTCTTTCTTGGAACTAATTTTTTTCCATCTTAAATCTGTTCCGCATTAAATTATTAGAATATCTACAAAGTTTCACTAAAACTAAAACTACTAAACACCGTCCGAACAGGCCTTGGAAGGCCCAACGGTACCGACCAGCCACCGTGTCGTCCCCAGTCCAAAGGCGTCACTGGATGCGGATATGAAGGGGCATGTGGTCAGCACATCGCCCTCCCAGCCGTAAGTCACTTTGCGAGACCGTACTAAGTTTCTCTGCCATACATAATTACAGCCTCACTGAACCTCTGTGAGTAGCCGAACATATTTCATAACCACCTGATATATGTGCGGACGCATTTATCAGACAGTGTGTATGGGGACTAGTCTCAGAGTACCTGGCTGTCAACCCAACTCATTATCCACCGGTTAATAACTAGAAATTGACAAAGGCGTGCTTCACTGACTCTGGTAGTCTTGTGCATTTTGCTGCAGGAAGTGTGCTTCTCTAGTGATGTCCCACGCCTCGAAAATTGTATCCTGTATATGTGCCCTACAGGAAAGGATGCTGTCAAATCAGATGAGGTGGAGTAAATTTTTCTGTGATGAATTAATTTCATAGAAAACAATGATAACGAGGTGAAGAAAGAAACAGAAAAATGACAGCGAGGTTAAGAAAGAAACAGAAAAAAATAATCATTGACTCAAACAAGTTCCTTCCTATATCAAATGAACTTGTCGCCCCCCCCCCCCCTCCGTCCCCAAACACACATCTCCCCACTCTCTTACAAAATACAACTTCAACTTCTAAGCAGTTCTCCTACCAACAGATTTGCACGAAACAATCCATTTCTGATCTTGTGTACATACTATATGTTATAATCATTTAATCAACATTACCCACATTTTATTATTTTCAGTTTACCTAATGTGATTAAAGACATACGGAAAGAAGAAAAACTATCAAGATATGAGCTCTCAAAAGAGCATAGTGTGTCTGGAGGATTGTATTCCCATTAAATCACTTTTTCCTTGATTTTACAGGCTCTGTGGTTACCTTGACAACACCATGATGCTGAGGATGGGCTGCGCCTTGATTTTATGTCTCATGGGTAAGTACTGCTTACTGGTAAGTATTTACAACTAAATCGGAATTCACATTTCACTGCCTATGGCGAGAATTAGCGTTACTTTATATGGAAACGTACCTGTGAGATGTAATTTCAAATTCATGTAAGGATTTGAAAATGAATTCAGTTCAAAAACTATGAATGACATTTTTCTAGTAATTTGAATAAGCAAACTGATGCCGCGCCAAACAATAATTCTGTTATGAATCTGAGCATGTAATCGTACGATACAAACAGCAGTTACAACGAGAATACCATTAGATTATTAGTGTGTAGTGGAAAATGTTGTCATTCTCGTGGAAGTGTCACTATTATAATTGCGTTAGTTTGCATGTTAAGGACTGCTAATTCACAAGAGGGTACCTTGCGTTACTGCATCTTACATTTTATTTTAAATTAGGAACATAAATGCAATCAGACGGAACGATTGGTATAACAGACAGCGTTTACGAAGAGTACATATCGAGCTACTTGTTTTCAGCTTGTTGTGCATTCGAAAAAAATAAAAAATAAAGTGAATGTCGGAACATTCTTACTCTGACCTGTTAAACTGCCTACAATAGTTACAAATTCTATTACACAGGATGAATGAGATGCACCTACCGATGTCGATTCATGCAACCTGCAGTTCTACATTTGGCCTTCAAAAACCTGCTCCGAGATTTGTATATTTTCTCGTCCGCTACTCGCAAGATATTATCCCTGCTGAAAAAGTGAAGAGGACCTCTTTGTAGGAAATCTACTAAATTTAAATTTTGTACTGCGGTACGCGTACGCTAGAGGTTACGACTTTGCGCTGGGGGCTGTGGTTTTGAGTTTTTTTAAAAAAATAGTACAAAAGTGACCTTCAAATGCACCACCACCCCTCCCTCCCCCCACTCATCCCTCAACAGTGAGGATTTGGATGGTTGGTTGTTTGATTGGGACGGGGGTGGGAGGGGCAAATAGCGAGGTCATAAGTCCCATCGGATTAGGGAAGGATGGGGAAGGAAGTCAGCCGCTCCCTTTTGAAGGAACCATCCCGGAATTTGCCTGAAGCGATTTAGGGAAATCGTGGAAAACCAATATCGGGATGGCCAGACGCGAGTTTGAACTGTCATCCACCCGAATGCGAGTCCTGTATGTTAATCACTGTGCCACCTGGCTTGATAGACAGGACCTATAGTACGTTGTTCGTGGTACTCCCTCATATCACTGTACAAAAATTTCCGACCTGTTTTGGTGCGTATTGATTGAACCAATACGCCACCTGCATAGTCGGCTATTTCGTTAACATTATCAATTTAAACCTGCCCTTGAGGGACGTTAGAAAGAAAAACGACTTCTGTAAACGTAAATAATGTATCGTCGAATTTGAACACTTCTACAAGAAACACACAAGCGTTTAGTTCATCCTTTATTTTTAAGAACCCAATGATATGCACACAAATGGTCTTCGTCGACCCTTCAAAATAAATAAATAACCAACTCTGTGGCTCCTCCTTAATAGGGATATAAGTTCAGAATTAAACACAAGTACTTGGAAGAACAAAAGCAAGGATTTCGTATTGAGAGTTCGTTCACTACTTGCTGACTATCCAGTGTTTATGTCCTCGCTCTCCTTGAGCGGAGCAATAGGAACATGTTGCCATTATAGCGTTGGGCAGTTGGCTGTTAGCGGCGCGTAGCGTTGCGCAGTTGGAGGTGAGCCGCCAGCAGTGGTGGATGTGGGGAGAGAGATGGCGGAGTTTTGAAATTTGTAAGAGTTGATGTCATGAACTGATATATATATATATATATATTATGACTATTAAGGTAAATACATTGTTTGTTCTCTATTAAAATCTTTCATTTGCTAACTATGCCTGTCAGTAGTTAGTGCCTTCAGTAGTTTGAATCTTTTATTTAGCAGGCAGTAGTGGCGCTCGCTGTATTGCAGTAGCTTGAGTAACGAAGATTTTTGTGAGGTAAGTGATTTGTGAAACGTATAGGTTAATGTTAGTCAGGGCCATTCTCTTGTTGGGATTATTGAAAGTCAGATTGCGTGGCGCTAAAAATATTGTGTGTCAGTTTAAGCACAGTCGTGTATAATTTTTCTATGGGAATGTTTCAATGTTAGTTACTGACTACACGAGTTCTCGGTTTCTACAGTCTTGTCAAGCGAGTGTGACAGATTACGAACAGTCTCGCTATCCGGTTCCGAGGTCCCTTGACGACGACGGTGACATGCAATCGGCTGTGTTGGTTCCGAAATAGACTTCCTCTCTTGGTTGGCTGCTTTGTAACTGCCGTGATCGCCACGGACGCAGTTCTAAATATCCTGATTGGCTACCCGCGATGTTGGCCGATGTAGCAAAAGATTCGTGGTATGAGCTACCTCTCTTGCTGATTTACACGCCCTCTGTACTGTGGTCCGGTGTACGCAAAGGCCCTCTGCATATCGAGCTGCAAATGACGGGCTTGGAATGTCGTGTAGTAGCAGGGGCTGAGGTGGCAACCAGCCCGACGGTGATGTGTTGCCGTGTGCCGTCGGCGCCTGACACCTTTTGCAACGCGCAAAGGCCTTCTGCATATCGCGCTGCAAATGACGGGCTTGGAATATCGTGTAGTCGCAGGGGCTGAGCTGGCAACCAGCCCGACGGTGGTGTGTTGCCGTGTGGCGTCGGCGCAACGCTCCACGTACATGGAAGTTATTTCGTGATACCTTCTTAACAAATCCTACCATCCTGTCCCTTTCTCTTGTCAGTGTTTTCCATGTATTCCTCTCCTAACCTGTCCTCCTGAGAATCTCCTTATTCCTTACCTTATCAGTCCACTTAATTACATTGGATTTAATACAAAAAAATCATGTTCATCTTTCCGTAATACTCGCAGTTTGCGCAAAGCGAACGAGAGAATATACAGATGTCACATATTATTTTTGAATTCCAGGCAGCTCTGCATAAAACGACACGGTAGGGGCAGCTGAATACGCTGTATATCACCCTGATATAACGATCTTCGGTTGTGTATAAGTTTAACAAGACTTTGCATTTTTAGTTTGCAGACAAGAAACTATATTGTGTCGTTGCTGAGACATGTTTCATGCACCATGATATTAACCATTAGGTGGAGAAAGCATGTATACATTTATAAATGACATTATTGCCTGCGACGACCTGTGCATAGCAACAACATTTTCACCGCTATCATGCTACCATAATGTGCCTAAGGCGGAGTACAAAGCAAAAGTAATCAATAATGAACGGTATTAAACATTCTAGCCGATAGTGAACATCATCATCTAGCTCCACGATAATGTAAGCTGAGCCATGCTTGATGTTTCCGCTTCAATGTACACAAGTACATCTGGTTAGCCATCTCGTGATGTAAATACCTGTATAGTGTGTCTGATAAAGCACTGTCTGTTTTAAAATTAATTTAACTTTGCTATTAGCCAAGTGACAATATTGAAATATAATCATTGTAGCGTTTTTATTTGATATCAATTACATTTCCACATAACCGTCGGCGCTGGGAATGTGATTTAGAAACTGGTTTGGCACGGCTACTGCATGGTTCAAATGGCTCTAAGCACTACGAGACTTAAGGTCTAAGGTCATCAGGCCCTAGACTTAGAACTACTTAAATCTAAGTAACCTAAGGACATCACACACATCCATGCCCGAGGCAGGATTCGAGCCTGCGGCTGTAGCAGCAGCTCAGTTCTGGACTAAAGCGCCTAGAACCGTTCGTCCATAACGGCCGGCGGCTGTTGCATGTCCCGTGAATCTTTTCTGAACATACAAACGGTTTTTACTTCAAATTCATCCAATAATTTTTGTTCTTGCGATACACCTCTTCGTATGGAAAGGAAAGTTTCAGAGGATGTTAGATAGTTTCCACTCAGAAATAACCTTCAAACATCGCTCCACCTTGTAAACAGGACAAACAAATTATCAATGGCTTAATGATGACGTTTTACGTTTGTTGACTTAAGGGAAAAGTTGAACTGTAAGCTCTTCACCCACTGTCAAACAGTCCCTGCCACTAGCTTTGCACTAATACCGTTGCTCTCTTTTTATAATTTAACATACGTACCATGCAATGAAGAAGTAGCTGTGTCTTCCAATACCTCTAACGCCAATGTGCGTCAGAATTAAGTTCCAGTGCAGTCACTTGACTGAAAGGCCTAATGAAGGTGAGACAATCTGAGAACAAGGGCTGATTCATCAAACTCCTGTCATTCTCTGACAAAGCCAAGAATGTAAATTAGAGAAGATCACTGCTGTCAGCTGCAACAGGGCATTTAGCGACGAGTGAAAATGTATACCGGACCGGCATTTGAACTCGGAATGTCCTACTTTCTACACAGGTGCGTTACCCACTGCGCCATCCGGTCACTGCCGTATTGGAATTGTGCGTACTATCTAGGCATGCCTCACAGCCGATCCATATTCACATCAATCGCCACCTGTCCCACAGGAGATCGCAGGTATTTCTGATCAGTAATGAAGAAGGTGGATCCATTGCCTGGTTAGGCGTATCAATTATACGAATGCGTAGTGTCTGTTCTTTCGGATGTCAGAAAGAACAGACACGAAACATTCACATAAAAGCCAAAAATTACTGTGGTTTGTTGTTTGCGATGGATGATGGTAGTAATTCGAAATGAAATATTTCAATGAAAGGAATGATTATTACATCGTTGTTCGACGGGGTAATTGGTAAAAATTTACTGAGAACAATTCATACATCAAACTCCGAGAATTGGTACAAGCTATGAAATACGAGATGTATCGACATCTCTAGTAGTATAACTTCGTGTTTTACTGATTCTACTGGGGTACGGCAGTACTGATAGACTGCTGCGAATGCACCTAAAAGTGCAGGCAATAAGGCGAACAAGTGGCGTACAAGAAATAATTGTCTCGTGTGTGGCCTCTACCACTCTACCACTCTAGATGACGTTCAGAATGTTATTTTTAATGGAAGTATAGTAAATATGGCAAAGCAGCAGTTAATTTTCATTAGCAAAGATGTGTTTAAATGTGTGAATTTTTAAGGGACCAAACTGCTGATGTCATCGGTACCTAGACTTACACACTACTTGATCTAACTTATGTTAAGAAGAACACACACGCGCGCATGTCCGAGGGAGACTCGAGGATGAGTAAAGAAGTATCCATAACATGATATACTTTCGAAACAAGAACAGCAAGTCAGTAATGAAAATAAATAGTAAGCAGACCACAAGAAAAACTTATTTACAGGCAAAAAAATAGTTTGTTCAGGGAAAATTTCTTTATGACCTTACATAGATCTCGGTTTACTCTATTACACAGCCGGTCAACACAATAGACAAACAGAAAAGTCATCATTTACGTATCCTTAATAAAAGAAAAATATGCAGCAAATGTAAACTGTTGTCCACTAAAACTGCAACACCAAATAGAACAGTGAACAATTAAATTTTACTTATTTTGATCATACAAGATGAACACGTTAGGTCAGCGTTTCTCAAACCCTTAGTATTCAAAACCCAATTTTCAGTCATAATTTTCTGCGTGCTATCTCCGCCTCCCTTTCCCTCATACAGTAACTGCATTAGGCATTACATTTAAGGGTAATAGGGCGTTATAGAGTGCGTGAAATTCAGTACACACACACAGCTATGATATCTGGCACCAACAGTGGATCTAACACGATGGGCATCAATTCGAAAATACATCCAATGAAAGATGTGGGTAAGTCATTCGATGCTGCTTCAACAATATATATGAGCTGATGAGTCGTAGAGGCTAGCGACGAGTGGTGTGGAAATTTTTCTGCAATTCATTACCAGTGGTTTTCAGTGGGTGGGAACATCATTCAATGCGACGGTCTTACACCACCTTACTGGGACGGACTGTGTGCTAATTTTACGGTCCAGAGTCAGTGTTTTATTGCAACATGATACATCTCATCCACGTACTGCGTCCTTCGATGGCCGAACAGGTGAAAGCCGGAAAGTGTGTAATCTTGGCTGTAGGGCTGATGAGAAAGAACAGTCCAACGAAGTTTTGTGAGCTCCTCTCAGGTGCACAGACGTGTCAGACGCCCATTTCAACATTGTTTATTTATTTATTTTATTAACAGTACATAGTAAACCACCGTCTTGAAATGTACGGTAAGTCGGATGATTTTAAATCTAATAGCAAGGACTCCTCATTATTACAAACTTATTGGTATACAGTTGTTAATAATTTTTAAATAACATAAAGAACATAATACACAAAAATTCCTCTAAGGTTACAGCGAATTGAATGGTTAACAAATGCTTAAATGGTTTTATATGATTTGTTTCTGCCTAGTTTATGAGAATATATGCTATATAGTGAAAATGTCAAAGAAAAATAAAAAATGTTACAATGAGTGTTGTGAAAATAACTTGCAATATGTAGAGGGAAGTGATATACTGTGTAATATAGTATAAGAAGCATGTGGATGATAATTGCCTATTTCCGCCTAATTCAGATGAGAACGTCTCGGTAGAATCTCGAGCTATTCTCATCTTAAATGGGCGGTGTTTATGGGCTTATTGGTATAATGCCGGGAGTGTTGCAGGTCAGGGCACTCCATGATATTCAGCAGCTCTTTGTTTGTCCTATTGTTGGTAGTTGTCGTATATTTTATGTCATAACTTAGATGAACACACCTGGTATTACACAGAGTAAATACTGAATGAGCACGTGATACATGAAATTCATGATTTTTAGCTTGAGATGAGAAATACACTTATGTTTGTATATTTGTTAATAGAAACAGAATGTAGTTCATTGGTACTTGAATGCATTATTACTTAAATAACTTAATACATTATATTTTTTAGTTTTATACGTACTTTATACATAAAATGCATTTAATACACAAAATTCATTTGAACAATGAGGTGTTTGATTGTAATCCGTCGAACACCTCGAATGAAAGTGCCCACCCGTCCCAAGATTGCAGGAGACAGCTGTGTGGCCAGCTGGCACGCGGAAGATGGGACAGGTTTCTGTGACCTTGTTACGATGATGACAGCCGCGTCGCCTCTCCCCCAACGACTCAACATTCTTTTGTTCACTGCCAGCTTTCCATAGACATTCTTCAAGCGCCTATGAATGTCTCAGATGCTCTCGTTTTCCGCCAAAGATACTCAATGACAGCTCTCTATTGGAAGCACATCTCCATTAGAGTCACCATTTTGAAGGCTACTTCAAGCACCACCACCTACTGGAACTTCATAAAGCAATAGGGGGTGAAGCGGGAATATTCCACAACTTTCCCAGAACAAATACCGAATTTTTTAAACCCAAATCGGCGGAGAAAATGTATGTGTTGTATTACTTACGGAACGCCCCTCGTATGTGGCAACTGTCAAATTATTGGCTTAAGTTCTCGTGTCGGGTATTCTGTGGCACACCATTACGAAAAACCAAATAATGGGTCTGCATGACGATTACAACGTTACATCTCCTCAGAACATCCACACACTGATACGCTATTGTGATGTGTACACGGAACTGACACTAGTTTCAAAATAGGACGTTTATCATTCGTGCGTCCAGTGATGTGTTTGGTAATAAAGGGCTAACCGAGAACTGCAACTACTTGATTTTAACGAGTTCTAGTAATTCTTGAAAACCGGAGCCGATTCTTAGTTTTTATACCTCTCTTTGTAGTGGCAGAAAATTGTTGACACTAACATGTATCCTGTCACTACTAGAACAATGGCAGGAAATGTGACATTTATTTACATTTTTTTTTCAGTACAGTGCTGATGATGCTGTTATTTAAAGTAGCTGCGTAGCATAGCGATTCAGATCCAATCAAAATATGCTAAAGGTCTTAAATTGAATCTTTACCACTGATACATATATTTTCATTTTTATGTCTTTATAAAACTACTTTGATTATTCTTCTTATTTAATTACCTGGTTTCAGTTTAATTATTTTCATTTCTAATTCCGTACGCCTCATTTCATTTATTCTATAAACTATTTTTTCTCTCAGTTTCTTCTTTCTATTGTTCTCCTTTCGTTTGGATACATTGTCCATGCGATATTCATTTTTCTTTTATGTGTTAACTACGTTTTAATTTCTTCCGTTTTATCATTTCATATTTTCGTCCATGATACCGCATTCATTATTTAGAGTCCTCATTTTCCTTGAGTTTTGTTTTATTTATAATCTCTTCTTTCGTTTAAATCTTCATTTGCGTTATTTTGGCCATAGGACAACAACAATTTTTTATGGCGATTATCATCCAAAAGTTCTTCGTTCTTAAGTCTCGCTTTTCATCTGGCGTTTCTGTTCTGGGAACGCGCTTCTCTGCTCTTGTTTCTCATTTCTCCCTTCTCAGGTCTCGTTGTACTCGTTTCTCAGATCTCGCTTCGGGTCTCACTTCTCGTTCCTTTATTCTTGTTTCCAAATTCTCGATTGTATCTTCATTTCCTTTGGCCGAGGTAAGAAGAAAGTTTTTATTCTCTGACTTCTATTTGTGCCTGCTGTCCTTTATTACACGAATTCAGGCAATATCACTGGTTTGTTAATTTGTTAAACAAATTAGAACATTGATCTGAGGTATGTCTGATAATATACAGGATATTTTGTAGCATCAAAATGATTTAATTTCAGTATGAAATTAAAATTGTAGTGTAGGTGAAAGTGGGTAAAACAGTTTGCAAATAAGTTGTTTGAAAATAGTAATGTTGTTTGAGGAATAATGATACGGAAAGTGGCAACAATCTCTGTAGGCGTGAAGCATTTACGAGTAAAAGCCGTTGGTAAATGTCACGGCGGTTGGGCCTCTGTATATCCAGATATGGAAAGTGGACGCTGAGCAGCCGTTTGTGGTCTCGGAGTAGGGTCAGTAGCTCATTTAGTGGACGGCGTGGTTGGAGTACTGCAGGCGCATGAATTACATTACTTGACGTTGGTGAGTACATCCTTTGTATGGACCGGAATGGTTGTATCAACAGTCTGATTTCTGGTAGATCTGTTGTTCATTCGTCAAAACTAGTTCCAACAGAAATAGCGCATATCATGTGAAACATAAGATTATAATAATGAGCAAAATTCATATGAAACCTGTGGAAGTATATTTCAGCGTATCTCCGGAAGGCCTTGAACAACACTACATACCATTTAAACAAAATTACTGTAAGGTTGTCCTGGTGTGGCACGGGAAAACGGTGACGTGTATCGAAAACCACCGATGTTAGAGTCAAATTCGCTATTTTTGTGATCTCTAGACCCACTGATAAAATGCCTAAGCTTAGTCGAATATAATAATTGTACATTCTAAAAATATTTAAAAATGAACAAAGCTCTTTATCGAATGCATCGTTGCATCAATATTAACACGCCCACCTTCGTGCTGTATTCGACAAAGTTCTCGAATGTGTATCTGATTTCTTTTGGTTCTCTAGAACCGAGTTCTTGATTCTATTCAGTTCTCGTTTCTGCTCATCTCTGTGCTTGTTGCGCAACTCACTGCTCACCTTCCCCTACTGAAGACCAAGGAAACCACAGCAATAGTCGCAGTGCTGGCAACCCATACTGCTGGAAACGTCATCACACTGACCATGCAGACAATATAATTTCAAAGCATGCCAGTTCGTCGTTTGTTGCATGCTGACTTCATGGCGTTGCAATGTTTACGACCAGTGGTGTAGAACATGAACATAAGATTGTATGCATTGTGTCATCAATTCTGTATCCCTCATCAAAACTATCCGGACACTGCTATGTATGTGAAATTGACCACTATAAGTCATGAGAAGTGGACCCACCAGCATAAGGGGAGGTGGTGAATGCCATGTTGTCAATAGAGAAGCAATAGCAGCAGAAAGAATCAGTCAAGAGAGCTTAGTGACTTCGAACGCTAACTAGTCCTAGGATGTCACCTGAGTAAGATTTCAACCCTTCTAAATGTGGCTGAGTCGACTGTTCGTGATAGGACTCTGAAATGGGAACTTGGAGGAACGAGCACAGATAAACCAACATCAGGACGACCTCTTGAACGGACGGAAACGAACCATCGAGCACTGAGCAAGGTGGTTGTACAAAATCACATGTAATCGGAGGAACGAGTCACCCATGAGCTCCAATGTGCTACCGGCTGTCTAGGTCACACAATCACTGTGCCTAGAGAGATAAAAAGAATGTGCTACAATGGTCGGGCTGCTCCACAAACGCAACACGTTTTTGTAGTCAATAGTAAGCGACATTTGAGGTCGTGTAAAGATGGACGTCACTGCATAGTGGATTACTGACAGCGAGTGATTTCGAGTGATGAATCGTGCTATACCGTGTGACGATGGGATGGAAGGGTTAGGGCTTGGCGATTGACTGGAGAACGTTAATTGCGATCGTGATTAGTGTCATCAGTGAAATGAGGAAGAGGGGATGTAACGGTATATGGGTATTTTTCGTGTTTGGAGAGGGTTGTAGTCTCCGTACTGAACTTAAAAAAATTCTAAATGAAGGAAGATATGAACTCATTTTACTGCAGTGTGTACTGCTTACAGTAAATGAACAGCTCGGAGAGAATCTGTTTATCAGCTTGACAATGTCCCTTGTCATAAACTAGCATGTGTACAGCTATACTCTGGGGACAAATGTTTACAAAACGGGCTAGGCTGCGCCACCTGAAACTAACGGGACACCTGCGGGATGATTTAGAACATGGACTTCGCACCAGATCTTCTCTGGTTTTCAGTTACATTGAGAAATGGGTTGTCATTCCTCCATAAACTTTCAGTCATCTCAATGAAATTTTCCTTAGCGGAGTTCAAGGCATCATACAGTCGAAGAGTGGACATACCGAACATTGAGGCCCACTAGTAGGTGTCTGAATGCTTTTGGTCAGATACTATGGATGTGATCTTAGTAAGATAATATAAACAACGTTATTTTCTTACTGCATTAAATTGGACTAAAAAAATGCTTTCGACGATCACTTCAGTGTGTTCGTCGGGAGCAATTGGCAAAGACGAAGGAAGTTTCACGTTCTACTCGGCATTCACGCGGCGTGAAATGCGACAAAGTTTTGTACCAGTATTTCGTCACGAGGAACTTCGTTCTCAGACTTTATCATTGACTATCTCGCAAGCAGAATATAAGGAGGTTGAGAGACTACATGTGGATATTGAAACTGTAATTCGATATGTAAAAGGAAATGAGAGTCTGATAATCATGTGTAAACGTAACGCTGAAGTAGGAGAAGGAATATAACACAAACTTACAAAAGAACACGTATCCGGCAGAAGGAATGTGAAAGGAGAATATCTACGTTCTACATGAAATTTTAGATATTAGCAGCGAGTACACGGATCTAAAATTACAAGAGAATGACATACATTGAGAAAAGGTGTTCGAAAATGTAAAATTGTGCAAGATGTTCGACATTGACAAGAAAATAGATGTACTCTACAAGGAAAGTTACTTAATTAGTTGCATGTTCCGTACATCATTTGAACGATTATTTTGTGAAAATGGAATGGAACGAATCATACACACACACACACACACACACACACACACACACACACACACATATATATATATATATATATATATATATATATATATATATATATATATATATATATATATAAAGAGGCAAACTCGTTTATTTCCAAGACTAGCACTTATACTAAGATCAAAAGTAACTGAACTTAATTACAATTCAAGTTTTAATCATTATGTACATCTAGAAATGCGGAGCAGTTTACCTTTTTACTGACACGTGTTCACGTGCTACATAAATTGTTTGTATGACTATTGCACAGAATTTAGTATAGTAAATTTTCTCTAAATTTAGGAGGAGAACCTCGTAATAATTCTTTGAAAAAAACCATTAAAAATCTTTCTTGTTGCTTTCTCTCTAATGAGATTTATTACAAAACTAGTATCGTCTGCATAAAGTACCAATTCTGTTTGTTGAATGTTAAGTGGAAGACCACTCACATGTATAACGAACTGGAGTGTACCCAAAATTGAACTCTGTGGAACTGATTTATCTTCAGCCACTAACATTTCTTTTTTACCTTCGCAACATTGTTTCAATTTTTCAGCATAAATTTTTGCATGCTGTTTGTTAAGTATTATTCAAATAAGTTGTGTGTAAATACATCAGCTCCATAAAAACCTGATTGTTCTAAGAGTGGAACATGGTCCAGACTGTCAAACTCCATCGAAAGATGGACAATATATTATTTGTGGGTGAAAGTATAAATAGCATTCTCAGTTGAGCAACCCTTCTGGAATCCAAACTGTGATACGCTAAGTAAATTATTATAAAATATAGAATGCAGCAATCAGTCGTCCTTTTCATATTTTATTACGAAAATCCAGATTTCGGCTAGTAGCTAGTCATTGCCAATGCGCTATTTTTTATTCTCAATTTCCAGTTCAAAGAACAGTGACTGACGCCCGAACAACAGGGACTTACATGCATTGAGAATAAAAAATGGCTCATTGAGAATGGCTAGCTACTAGCCTAAATCTGGATTTGCATAATAAAATCTAAAAGGGACGACTGATTGCTGCACTCTATAAGTCACATACAGTCGCTGAGTGCATCCACTTTCCGAATGGAAGGTAACCTGAGGTAAATTATTTCTACTTACATCTGAGACTGCTTTTAAGTATATTAACTTTTCGAATATTTTGGAAAAAGATGGAAACTGGGTGCTAATTCTTTAAGTCTTAATTGTCAGCATCCTTATAAAGCGCTTTAACAATTGCATGTTTTAACCTATCTGGAAAAATTTTTGGAGCCAGTGATGCATTACATATATCACTCAGGACTTTACTTAATACGTAAAAGAAGCTTTCCATAATTCTATTTGAATGTCCATCAACACCACATGAGATTCTGTTTTTCAGTATTTTTATAACTCCGTTAATTTAAGTGAAGGACGTTGGTGCTACTTCTAATCGCTTAAAGTTTTGTGGGATGACTTTTTTAACACGTGCTTTTGCTTCTACAACTGAACCATGTAATACTATTTTCGTTGCTGCATTAGAAAGTGATTGTTAATAATACTCGCAGTTGGGATTTCAGTCACAACTTAGTTATTTAATTTGATTGATATGGTACTGTTATCTTATACAATAGTTGGCTGTCCCGTCTCCCGCGTGACAGTAGCCTTTACTTACAATCTTACACCTACAGCAGTACTCCGCAAGCCACCCAACGGTGTGTGGAAGAGGATACTTCTGGTACCACTGACTGATACCCCCTTTTCCCTGTTCCATTCTAAAATTGCGCGTGGAAAGAATGGTTGTTGGTAAACCTCTAATTTCTGGAACTTGCCCATTGTGGTCATTTCGTGAGATGTATGCGGGAGGAAGTAATAAGTTTCCAGACTCTTCCCGGAAAGTACGCTCCCAAAAATTTCAGCAGTACACCTGTCCATGATGCACAACGCTTCTCTTCTACTGTCCGCCACTGTTGAGCATGTCCTCGCTATATCCCCTATTAGTCCTACCCGTTAAGCATCCCTCATATACGAACAATACTCAAGAATCGGAAGAAAAAGTGCGTTGTAAGCTACTTCTTTCACGTAAGAGTAATACTCTCCTGGAAATTGAAATAAGAACACCGTGAATTCATTGTCCCAGGAAGGGGAAACTTTATTGACGCATTCCTGGGGTCATATACATCACATGATCACACTGACAGACCCACAGGCACATAGACACAGGCAACAGAGCATGCACAATGTCGGCACTAGTACAGTGTATATCCACCTTTCGCAGCAATGCAGGCTGCTATTCTCCCATGGAGACGATCGTAGAGATGCTGGATGTAGTCCTGTGGAACGGCTTGCCATGCCATTTCCACCTGGCGCCTCAATTGGACCAGCGTTCGTGCTGGACGTGCAGACCGCGTGAGACGACGCTTCATCCACTCCCAAACATGCTCAATGGGGGACAGATCCGGAGATCTTGCTGGCCAGGGTAGTTGACTTACACCTTCTAGAGCACGTTGGGTGGCACGGGATACATGCGGAGGTGCATTGTCCTGTTGGAACAGCAAGTTCCCTTGCCGGTCTAGGAATGGTAGAACGATGGGTTCGATGACGGTTTGGATGTACCGTGCACTATTCAGTGTCCCCTCGACGATCACCAGAGGTGTACGGCCAGTGTAGGAGATCGCTCCCCACACCATGATGCCCGGTGTTGGCCATGTGTGCCTCGGTCGTATGCAGTCCTGATTGTGGCGCTCACCTGTACGGCGCCAAACACGCATACGACCATCATTGGCACCAAGGCAGAAGCGACTCTCATCGCTGAAGACGACACGTCTCCATTCGTCCCTCCATTCACGCCTGTCGTGACACCACTGGCGGCGGGCTGCACGATGTTGGGGCGTGAGCGGAAGACGGCCTAACGGTGTGTGGTACCGTAGCCCAGCTTCATGGAGACGGTTGCGAATGGTCCTCGCCGATACCCCAGGAGCAACAGTGTCCCTAATTTGCTGGGAAGTGGCGGTGCGGTCCCCTACGGCACTGCGTAGGATCCTACGGTCTTGGCGTGCATCCGTGCGTCGCTGCGGTCCGCTCCCAGGTCGACGGGCACGTACACCTCCCGCCGACCACTGGCGACAACATCGATGTACTGTGGAGACCTCACGCCCCACGTGTTGAGCAATTCGGCGGTACGTCCACCCGGCCTCCCGCATGCCCACTATACGCCCTCGCTCAAAGTCCGTCAACTGCACATACGGTTCACGTCCACGCTGTCGCGGCATGCTACCAGTGTTAAAGACTGCGATGGAGCTCCGTATGCCACGGCAAACTGGCTGACACTGACGGCGGCGGTTCACAAATGCTGCGCAGCTAGCGCCATTCGACGGCCAACACCGCGGTTCCTGGTGTGTCCGCTGTGCCGTGCGTGTGATCATTGCTTGTACAGCCCTCTCGCAGTGTCCGGAGCAAGTATGGTGGGTCTGACACACCGGTGTCAATGTGTTCTTTTTTCCATTTCCTGGAGTGTATTTCATTAACATTCTTCCTATGAGTCTGGCATTTGCTTTCCTACAATTTGTTTTATCTGGTCATTGCACTTAACATAGCTCTAGATAGCTATTGATAAGTATTTTATTGTACATACTGTTTCCAGAAATTATTAATCATTGTAGCTGTGTAGCAGTGAACTTGCCGGCTGAAGTGGCCGTGCGGTTCTATGCGCTACAGTCTGGAGCCGAGCGACCGCTATGTTTGCAGGTTCGAATCCTGCCCCGGGCATGGATGTGTGTGATGTCATTAGGTTAGTTAGTTTTAATTACTTCTAAGTTATAGGCGACTGATGACCTCAGACGTTAAGTCGCATAGTGCTCAGAGGCATTTGAATCATTTTGAGCAGTGAACTTATTTTCCTATGTAGGCGAAACACTTTAAATTTATTTACGCTAGAGGTTAACTGTCAGAGCCCACACTATTCACCGATGCTCTGCAGGTCATTCTGCAAACCCTTACTGTATTCTGAGCGTAGGTACTTTCTTCTAGACAACCGCATCATCTGCAAACAGTCTTAAAGAGCATCGACGCTTTGTGCTGTGTAGAATGAAAACACTAACAGAATGTTACATTTAGTTAGGGTACTCTGGAAACCAGCTACACATCTGTCGATTTTATTGCGTTAAGGACGACGTGTTGATTTCTGTGTTCAAGGAAGTCTTCAATACTGTTTTTCTTTCTTTTTCTCCCCAAACTGCTATGCGGGATTTTGTCAAATACCTCCCTGAAGTCAAGGAACACACATGAACCTGAGCGCCGCTGTCTGCAGCGCTATGGTTCTCATTGAGCAGGGAAGGCCACGCATGACAAACGGTATGCAGGCATGTGTGCTGACCGCAGGCGGGTCACGTCTCGGCTTGCCTCTTGTTCGCTCGTTCCTTCCCCGAAGTACGCGATACAGTGCGACGTTTCTATTAGCAGTGCGAAGTGGTATTTTTCTGCCGGCACGTCTCTCTTCAGTTTAGCAGAATCGTGATGTCAGCACTGTTTACCGTTCGCTATTTGTTTGTGCTTATGATGGATGTTCGCAGGTCCAGTGCCTGTCTGCACAAAATGAGACAGCTAGCGATCTGTCGTCGTAAACCTTGAAAAATAAATGTTAATGACTGAAGAGAGGGATGAGAATTCTCATTAAGTATTATGCAGCTGCATAATCGATGTGTACTGCAAATTTGAGTCGATGTGACAACACGATAAAGAAAGAATTTAAAGTCCTATAACACAATGAAGGAGCGAAAAATTACAACGATCAATGACTGCTTTCATTGTTCTGTACTTAAAAAAACGCTTTGTGCTCAATTTCTAGCCATGGAGCACGTGAAGAAATTTATGATACGAATAGTTAAATTTCTGAAGTTGCACGCATTATTCTATTCTCGGTTGTGAATGTTTTCGATGGAAATGAACAAAGAATTTGGGGACTTTATACATATAATACTGCAAGGAGGATTGGTTACGTCAAGGGACATGCCTGGAAACATTTTTCGATTTAAAACCTGCAATGGTTTAATTTATGAAGGAAAATAAGAGTAGGAAAAATATGAGAACACCCGGAATGGACTGTACACCTCGCATTTTAAGTAGACTGGACTACAGACTACCCACAGTAAGAACTGCAATCCTAGAAACAACTTATTTCTCATTTCATGGCATCGCATTTTTAAGAAAACCTCATTGGGGAAGGGAAAAATTCTGACAAGAAACATTGTCCTTTTCCGTACGCGAACTGACGTTAAAGAAAACGCACGATTTTAAGAAATCATCACTGCCTTTACAGAATTACAAAGATAAATTTCTAAAAGTTTTTAGGGTACTTCCAATCTTAGAATCTTTTTTAACTGTGTTCGAGACAGATTCTGTTGAAAGCATGTGCAGATGTAACTGGTTTCCCTATGTCCGCTGCTGATTCCGTAATTGATGTCCAGATAAATAAAAGCCGTTCCAGTTTCTCTTTTTAAGAACTTTCTTAAGTTCACACATTGCTGTCTTCCTTCTTATTAGGCTATTACCAAACGCATCTCAAAGTTATACAGTAGAAAAGTCAAATGATCATTTGACGTTACTTTTCTACAGCATAGCTTTTAGATGCATTTGATAATGGCCTAACATAAAGGCCAAAACCAGTCGTGTTAAATTAATAAAGTTCTAAAAAAAGGCACCATATCAAAATTTCAACAATAGTTCCTAAGACTACCCCGGACAAACAAAAAGAAGCGAGCAAGGGACTTCAGTTTAAGTATGCAGAGAGAGAAGTTTTAAGAAAACATTTTTATTTTATTAAAAGACGACCACAACTTACATTTTATGTTGTTTTTTTTTGTAGTAATATTCCTGCACTATCTTTTGACGGATGTTCAAGTGTTAAGAAATTATGTGATATAAGTACAGTTAAAGAAGTTTCAGATTTTTTTTACGTCGCGTATATACCATAGACTTTAGTACGGTATATATGAACTTGATACGCCAAACTGTTCTAGGGGAACAGACGGACAAACATACAGAAAGGCGGATAAAAAAAAAAGGACAAAAATTTTGTAGTGTTATATAATTTCAAATTTTCGGATTTTTTCCTTTATTTCTTCTGTGAAAAGTTGCTTACTGCCAAATTTTATGATTCTAGTTCAACGGGAATTATATTATAGCTTTTGATAAGTGAGTTTCCGATTAAAAAAGTATGTGACTTAAATGGCCTTATCTTTGGAGTGAATTAAAATTTTACACCGCAGAGGAACCATTAACCCTCGTAAACAACTTGACTTTGAACTTGATACGCCAATCTGCTACAGAGAAGAAATATCTTAAGAGAAGGGCAGACTGACAGACGGATAAAAAAATACAGAAAAATATTTTTCGTGTCAAATTATAAAAATTATTCATTTTCGGAAATTTTCCTTTACTTATACTGTAAAGCTTCGCTTACTGTGATTCTACGTCAACGTGGAACACCCTATGTGTTTTGATGAGTGAGTTTTCCAGTGTTAAAATATGCCGCACGTTTTGATTACATTGAGTCAGAGGCTTAACTTTTACATAGGCAAAGGACCGCAGACCTTAATGTATGACAAATTTGGACTTGATACGCCTGCCCGTTCCTGAGAAAAAGCGTTCTGATCATTCAGACAGACAGACAACAACGCAATTGTAGAAGGATTCCGTTTTTACAGACTGAGGTACGGAACTCTAGCATTCAGTTACCATTTTTGATAGATCTCTGGTGCTAAATTTACCAAGATTAATTCGCATTCGGGATACTTTACAATGTCTCTAGATATAATCGATTTTTTCACTGCAATAAATACCCCGCCACCATTGACGACTAACCTATCCTTACGATGAATATTCCAATTTGGACTTAGGATTTCGTGCTATTGACTTCCGGCTTTCAAGCAACGTTCTGTTCGTAATACTCTCTCGAAACCTCTAATAAGTGATACAGACTCTGAGACCCTTCGTTAGATGCTCCTGCATTTCACTGATATTATATTAATGTTTTCTTTATTCGTTCTACAAGGACAAGCATTTTCTGACAACATTGTGGCTGATGTATCTTGGATTCTGGCAGGTAATTCGTCCAAGGTCCCAGACGGGAGGAGGAGGAGAGTGGCTCAGGTTTCCGGTTTCCTCTAACATAAAAGCCCCCGCTACCTTAGCAGCCGTTTCCTGTGTGCTAATACCTGCATTATTTACTTCTGTTATGACGTGAATACATCAGATCATTTTAATGACTTTCCTTAAAACTGGTAGAGCACTTTTTCTAATACGCAAATTATGTCGGATGTTGACTTACTCTGGCCTTTATGTAAATTTCCCTCTTCCTCTTATAGAAATGTTAATTTCCTTAGTTATTCATGGTTTACTTGTTTGTAATTAACAATGTGGACACCTTTTTAGGACAACTGCTTTTGAAAACTGACAAAAATTTGCTATGGAAGAAATTGATTTCGGTATTAGCAACTTATCCTATACCTCCTCTTTTAATACTGTACCCTGTTCTCATTAATAAACCTCACTGCTGCGCTTGAACCTGCGTCAGGACTGTAAGGGGAATATTGTTTAATTCCTTCAGTCCTGCGTCATGATCAGCTAGTCTATTAACACGTGGGGTCACATGAATTTCTTTATCCTGAGCACTGTCAATAAATATGTTATCAGCCAGTCACGTTGTCTTGCTGCAGACGAGTAGGAAAATTAACTACCGAAATCAGATTGCAACACCACGATAAAGATTCCAGTTAATTTCTCATGTGTAACTTTTAAGAAATCTACATCTAAATTTCCACAAACTTCTAACTGCTCCTTCTTGTCTGACGGATCTAGATTTCTCATAAATTTCTCTAGTAAGATATACATTTCCTAGTAAAACAAAGAGGGAACAAAGTGCTCGGTTTAAAAATGGTAAAAGAATTATATATAGTCTTTCGTCCCTACTGTTTAGTCCACACACTGAAGATGGAATGACGGAAATAAATATTCAGGAGTGGGATTAAAATTCGGTGTAACGGGATATCAATGAGGAGATCCGCTGATGCAATTGCCATCGTCAGTGAAAGTGTGGAGGGATTACAGGACCTTTTGAGTGGAATAAACTGTCTGATGAGCACGCACTCTGGACTGATAGCAAACAGAAGAAAGACGAAAATAACGAGGAATAGCAGAAACCAGATCAGCAATAAACTTAGCGTCATAATTGGGATCGAAGAAGCAGGCGAACAGAAGGCATTCTACTATCATGGAAGTAAAATAGCGCTTGACAGACAAGCAAGTAGCACATAAAAATGTACTAGCATTGACAAAAAGGGCTTTCATGACCAAGGGAAGTATACTAGTATCAAATATCGGCCTTAGTTTGAGGAATAAAAGTCTGATAATGTACATTTGGAGTATAGCCATGCGCGGAGATGAATCACAGACTGTGGGAATCGAAAAGGAATACAATCGAAGTATCTGGGTTGTGGTGCTATAGAAAGATGTTGAAAATTATGTGGAATGGCAAAGTAAGGAATAAGGAGATTCTCCGAGGAGCCGACGAGGGAAGGATCATTTAGAAAACACTGGCGATAATAAGGGATAGGGTGATAGGACATCTATTAAGATATCAGGGAATAACTTCCATAGTAATTCAGGAAGCCGTAGAGGATACGAACGGTTGTGGAGTACAGGTGTTCTACCTCCTTAAACAGAGGACGTTGCGTTTAAGTGCTATTCTGTGATGAATGGGGTGGCGTAGGAATTTGTGGAGGGGTGCATCAAATAAGTCGTAAGACTGAAGAGTCGAAAAAACTAAAATCTTTAGCCAATTGGCTATCTCCAACTTATTGTACTATAATAACATTTGCTTTACAGCACGCAAGAATTCGTTGCGCTGTTATTAGACCTACAGTTTCCTACCATTTTTCTAGCTTAAATTTTTAAGTCAGTCAGTATACATTACTAATTACCTAAAGCAAAGCTATATTATAGAAACACAACGACTGTTATTGCAGTTGTAACGCAACTTTTACGAATTCAGCAGTGTAAGGAAAGGTGTGGATATCGAAGGTCGAGAACCAGTTCACAGCAACTAAGTATCAACACCATTTAACTTCTTAGAAATACCAGATAGGGGGGAAAAGCATAAAGACAAGTCCCTGTTTAACGTTGTTACCACAAATTTCTAAAATTACTTGCTCGATTTACTACAAATTTTGGACGGTCAGATACTACATATTTTTTACTATGTATAATATATAAATATACATGTAATATATGAAGAGGAAACGTTTTTGCCATGAAATCTCGAGATATTCTTGACCAATTTCCTATAGATTTTTAAACGATAGTCTAATGAGCATTCGGACATATTTATGTAATATATAAAGGGGGGACGTTGTAACAAGAATTTCGGAAATTTCTTGACCGATTTACTGCCATTTTTATGCGATACTCTAATGCACATTCGGATGAGCGTAAGCTACATTTTTTTCAATGTATAAAGTGTGTAATTAGTAGTGAACCCGGCAATGTGTGCAGTTGCTAAATATGTATGGGATTGAATATATGCTTCCTAATCTCCTTCTTTCCCTCTCTCCATCTCTGTCTTTCTGCCCCCTATCTCTAGCTTTTCCCTGTACGTATCTTACCGCACCCACACACTCTATCCATCACCTCTTCTCTCACCTCTCTCACCACATCATTCTTCCCCTCCTTTATATCCATTTTCTCCGCCCCTTTTTGTCCATCTCGTCTTTCCCCCTCTCAATGGCCTTATTATTGTTACTGTTGATTGGGAATACAAGTGAAAAAGAATGGATAAATCGGTTGGAATCTTTGGTACACGAGGTATGAGAGAGACCCTTCCAGCTGCTACATCTAAGAGGATGGCAGCTTTGATACCAGTATTTACCATGCTTTTAATCTACGAACTGGTGGGGTCATGAAGAAGCCATAAACATAACTTTCATGTTTTCTGTTAAAAATTACTGCAGTCGAGTTCGACTACCTCATTTGGAGATTACGCTTAAAATAATTTGGAACGTCGACAAAACAGTCAGCCAACCGTGACACTTCGAACTGAACGTTTGGAGTCCAGATACCATCCAGCAGTGAATTGGTCGTTCTCGGAGAGATTAAAAACGTTTGTTAACATAGCAATGCTCTGAGGTTCCGACACGGACTGCCAGGTTGTGTTGTACGAGCGGAATGGTCAAATTACTACAATTAACAAAAAAACAAAATCGTACGTTGACAAGTGTTACAATGAACGCAGTAAAATCAACAGCAAAGTATTGTCAAAACAATGAATTACGATTTTTTTCATTTCAATAAATGTATGATCTATTGAAGTTGTTTTGTTTCAATTCACACAAATTGAAGGAAGGATTAGGTTGGTTGAATCTCTTTTTAGCCAGTTGACTGGCTGACAGACAAAGCACAACCGAAAATGCTCCAAATATAGACATGTTATACAGTAACACTTTCTGTTAAACTGACTGCAAGAAAGCACTTGCTAAACTGTGGTAATGAAACATGGACTGTGGGAAAACCGGAACAGAAGAGAATCGAAGCATTTGACATGTGGTGCTATAGACGAATGTTGAAAATTAGGTGGACTGATAAGGTAAGGAATGAGGAGGTTCGACGCAGAATCGGAGAGGAAAGGAATATGTAGAAAACACTGATAAGGAGAAGGGACAGGATGATAGGACATCTTCTAAGACATGAGGGAATGACTTCCATGGTACTAGAGGGAGCTGTAGAGGGCAAAAACTGCAGAGGAAGACAGGGATTGGAAAACGTCAAGCAAATAATGGAGGACGTAGGTCTGAGATGAAGAGGTTAGCACAGGAAAGGAATTCGTGGCGGGTCGCATCAAACCAGTCAGTAGACTGATGACAAAAAATAAATAAATAAATAAAATAAAAAAAATAAAAAATAAAAAAAATCTTTAAACGCATTGTTCTTCAAAACTTGCTTTTGGTGCATTCTACTCTTACTGAAACGTTACTCACATTTCTCTCACAACTAGGTTTTGGCGCATCCGACTCTGCTATTCTAAGGCCCACAAGCGATAACACTCTGAAATATCGCTTCCAGCTGTATTCTGTTTCGCAAAATATCGATATTCAATGCGGAATCGTTGCTGTTGTTGTTGTGAGAACATGTGACAGCAGAACTGTCGGACCGACCGTCACATTTCCTTCGTGGAAATTTACATACAAAAACAGCATCCAAATTTTCGATTTTTCCGTTGGGTTTCCCAAAACTCTCCTTTCATACAAACCATGTCCTGAAACTTACCAAGACAACAAAGCAGTGCTTTCCCTCTTTGGAGATGAACCTAACAACTCTCCTCCACTCGTCCGTGATCCCATAGCAAAAGTAGGAGAAAAAGAAACACAGGTGAGTAACAGTTCACTAAAGGAACTAATTAAAGAAAGGCATGCGTACCGACAGAACTTGTCAAAATTTATCAAAATTGATTTGCTCTCATGGCATCCGATCTTATATACGAAGCCACGAAAAATATTTGCATTATTGTGGTGGACTTGGAAACCATAAACCAGAGACATGAAGGATGTGTCAGAAACTCGACTTTTCGGTACGAAAACTACAGCGGCTCATCGTCATCTTATCTTGCTGCTTCTGTCTCAGCTGTTTGAAACGAGCAAGGTACTACATATTAATAACAGCAATGTCACTATAACAGACCTCGCTGCCTATAATAAGTAAAACATGCTTTCTATATATATGCTACGTACGTGTAGCGATATTTCTTTCCTCTCTGTTGCAATACATTTCACTCAAAGTACAGAATTTCTGTTTTTGTCCCATCCAATACATTTCACTCAAAGTACAGAATTTCTGTTTTTGTCCCATCCACCCTACACCTACAGTCATTTTAATGTGTATTGGAAGGAAAGAAATCGAATACGATTCAATAAGGTCCACACTTTTCGTTGTACATAGCAGAAGTTCGGCAAATCAGCATTCATTCTATTGGAACAATGGCATAGCAGTGAATTTAGCAACCGATATTACGTCACGTCGCCAGATAAATTAACGTTATTTGTTAATGAATTGTAAGTTTTTATGCTGGTCTAATTGGTTTCACCATTCCGTTACATGAATTAATTCTCAGTTCATCTTCAGCTAACGATATAAGATAATGAAACTAATTAGGTGTTAATCTGAAATGCCTTAAACTTAATCGCATCGTCGAGCAATTTTTTTTTTACTCAAATGGTATATGCTACTTTTCCATAATGATTCGACTGCGCCGGCCGCTGTGGCCGAGAGGTTGTAGGCACTTGAGTCCGAAACGCACGACTGCTACGGTCGCAGGTTCGAATCCTGCCTCGGGCATGGATGTGTGTGATGTCCTTAGGTTAGTTAGGTTTAAGTAGTTCCAAGTTCTAGGGGACTGATGACCTCAGATGTTAATTCCCATAGTACTCAGAGCCAATTGAGCCATTTGAATTTCATTCGTCTGCTTTGTGCTTCCTGAGAACTCTTCCCAATACTATACAGTTTCCCACGTCTTCCCTAACTTTCATGTACTTACAGAGTCCCACAAGTAACAGTTTTTTGGATCGAACACTGCGCTACATGTTTCGCCTTAGCTGCCTCTGCTATTACTGCTGTCCCGCGTCTAGCGCGCTGGATATCGCATCATGCCAATTAACCACACATTACTGCTCTCGTCTAGGAGGCATTGTACCGACCACCGAGTTCCAGCAAACTGTAAAATTACATTCAGACCTTTCGAAAACATTTTGTTGCTTTCATCCCCACAGAATATGTGAAGGGGACTAAGTCTGTCGCTTACCTCATTTCGGATATTGCTTTTGTAAATGTTCGGCGTTATATTTGGGAATTTAATTTATTACTTCACTATTACTGACTCTATTAGAGGTAAAATTTGCAGACGATATCAGCATGTACTGCTGAAGGCGCCAACAAAATTATATTATTGTACGAAACATAGAATAGGATATATGACGTGATAAACATCGAGTAGAGAGAAAAGTCACCTTTTTAAAAGCTTAAATATTTCTTTATTTCAATAGTACAAATGTTCCAGGGAAATAAATAATGGTATCAGAAGGTAGTTCTCATATCACTCTCACGTACAGTTGTTACATTATAAAAAAGACCAGTTTCATTTTTAACTTTCTGACGCACACTTGCCTGAGTCCGGCTGGTTAGCTGAGTGATTACGTGTTTGCCTACCAATCAGGGGATCAGGTTCAATTCGCTTAGTGGTAACGTGTTTGCCTAACACGCAGGGGCCCGGTTCGATTAGCGGCCGGGTTGGAGATTTTCTCCGCTCTTGGACTGGGTGATGTGTCGTCATCATCATTTCATCCTGAAACGAGCACCTAAATAGTGGAGTCGACTGAAATAAGACACCGGATGGGGCCTCCCGGCCCTCAATGCCACACAGTCATTTCATTCACCGGCGCCTAGGAAAACGTTTCACGCAGCGTCTTGCAGTCCGCAGGGGACAGCGGAAGATGAAACCATATTTAGCAGCACGCTGCGATAAATTTCCGCGCCTAGTGCGTTTAAACTAATTGCAACCTTCGATAGTTTTGTGCAGAGTGAGTGGAGGGAAGCGTAGTTGCCAGTGCGTGCTGAGCGTGCCAGCGGGTGACGATAATGCCTGGCTTAAGGTCGGGACACCCACGTCCGGGGCGTGTCAGGGCCGAGCGTCGGACGAGTGACGGTCGTGCTCCGGTCCGTTCCTGCAGGGGCCACATATGACCGGGGCGCGTCCGTGTCTTTGTTGTTCCTTGTTGTGACTCCAACGCGGTGATCCGTGTTTCTGCTTGTGAAAGCTGTAAAACATGTTCACTAATTTTCGTAATAGTGAATTAGGTTTTATAGCACTTGCTTTAGACGAACGGGAAAAAGAACGAAGGCAAAGAAGAAGAAGAAACTTATGGATCCACAGTGCCTGGAAAACAAGACCAGTACAGGGAGAGTTTCGAACATTATTTTCTCATCTCATAGATGATGGGACCAAGTTTTATGAATATTTTAAGATAGCGCAGTACACCTGTAACCTTTTAAAGAAACGAGGACCAAGACTGAGAAAAAACGACACTTTCTGGAGAATATCAGTTTCACCCAAAGAACGACTGACTGTTTTTTTAAGATAGGTTAAGGAAAGTACACAGAACACAAATTTAAGGACAGCATTATTTTTAATTTATTACTTCAGTAATTTAAAGATAAATACTTAAGTTAGTGAATAATACAGTTAAATTTCTACTACCCTAAGAAAAACAAATGAGGACAATTCAGTGCATTAGTTTCTGTAGCTGATGAGGATGCAGGGGAACCTGGAGGATAATGGCTTTGGTTATTTATATACGAATTGTGGGAATCCCTTTGCAGATCCAAAAGCTGCTGTGTAGGTTCTGTTGACTCATTTTCCACACAGGTGAAGGATATGGTGTTGAAACAAATTGTGCTGAGGAATTGGAGGATGATGGAGTGAATTGATGGACTGATAAGTCATTCATGAGTTGCTTCAGTTCAAAGTCTTGTACAATTGAAAAAATCGGTATGTTGCAACAGAAATTTCGAATATTTAGATGAATCCTTCAGGGAGATCATAATAAACTTACAATGATTGTGACGGCTGCGTGTGTACTGTACAACTTTATTCGAAACATGGAAGGTTATAGGGTGCCCGAACAGAGGATGGATCAAACGGAAACTGCTGAGGGATCCGGAAGATCATCAAATCTTCGAAACCTACCTCGAATTCGTGGGAGATCAACAGATGCTGCATTTGCTGTACGAGAACAACTAAAAATATTCTGAATTCTCCACAAGGGACTGTGCAATGGCAAGAACATGTCGCCTTGGCGATATAACGAGGACATAAACCACACATCAGTTTGTAAAATAAAAAGTAAATAAATATCTTTCGGGTATTAAAACTTGTATAGTTTTTATCTTACCTTTGGCTTGTAGATCTGTTGCAATTGTCTTCCAAACTCTGTACTCGATATTCCTTCCCTGATCGTAAAGAACAGGAAGCTTACGAACTTCTTCTGTTAGTCGTTCCACATCCGTGTTTTGTACACAGAACAGTCTTGCGCAGTTGCACAACTCACAAGACAACTCTGCCGGCAGGCCGTGTCCGTTACGTGAAAATTTAAACAGGCGAATCCCGCCCGGCCCGGCCCTGGCCCGTTGACTTTCCCCGTGCACGGCCCGGTCAAGTGGAGCCCGCTGCATTTGTTTTAATGATGTATTTCGTTGTGCGGCTGACGGCCGATACTCGGACGTGTCTCGGCACGGACACTGTCCGGACATGTGTGTCCCGACCTTTACTCTGCGAGGAGCACGGCAGGCTTGCTTGACTGCGGAAACATCAAGTCGCGCAAGATGGCCGATGTGCAGCCTTTTCAGACGATTTGAAAAGAACTATTGGGTAATGAACTTTGATTATCGCATATCTTGTAGCTAAATTCGCCAGCTTTATGATGAACTGCCTATAATTTCGTTAATGGTTATACTTACTGTGATATTTCTATATTATTTAAACTACTGCCAGACATTTTTTAGGTTTACAATGAAAAATAGAGGTCGCTATGAATTTGCTTTAGGTGTGTGTAAGGTCGTATGTTGCTGTTTATGAAATTTAGCTAATATATTAAATTATTATTTTAATTTGGAAGGATATCGCCATCTGACTCCATCGCCTAGGAAACGTAATGTATGTAATTGTTGCATCACGAACGCACATGCTAGTTAAAAAGCCAATATAAAATACCCGTAAATCCCCCGTATCTCATAAAATCATAGAATGCAAAGAGTAGTATTTTTCCATGTAATTAATCTGTGATATAATTCCAACTCTACCGCAAATTCAAGCAACTACAGTTTTCTTTTAATGAAATAATGTAATTTTTAAGGACCATCAATAGCTGGTGAAACGAGAATTGCTCTGGGTTTTGCAACAATATATGTGATCAAGTTAAATGTTTATTTTTATAGTGCGAATGGATTTTTACGTAATTAATGACCATTCTTACCCCTCAGTTGATAGTTTAATAATATGCTATTTCAGGACTCTGCCGCAGTTTAACTGCGTTATAATTTTAGTGAGATGAATATTTGTAGACTCTACTGTGTTTTGGAAAAATAAGCATATTTTAAAATTGCAACAAGAGAAGTTATGTACAGTAAAACTTCACGTATACGTTTTTCTTTTCTTTTTTTCGTGTCCCTGCGAAATACCCGCAGTGTGCACAAGTTATGATGCAGTGTTTCAGAGTGAGTTTCCGTGAAGTGGATTGGTAAGGCCGATATTAGACTATAATAAAGTTTGATTCTGTAATAAGGAACTTAGTCAAAGTTAGGTATTGGTCAAATTTCCTTTAATCAAATCTAGCGCCTCGGCTTAGATTTGATCAAAGGAGCTGTTCGTCTTATGTTTACTGCATGGAGAAATCAACCTCTTAGGGCGCTAGCATCGCTGCAGCTGTCTGACACACTATCTTTATCAATATGATTTCCAAATATACATGGTACGTCGCATATATAACGAATTTTGATAGAAATATTCGAGGCAGATGAAGCACTGTCTAACTTACGACATCCAGAATACAAAAACGTCCTCACTACAGAACCCATGACTGTCGGTGAGATATGATCCCGGGATCTGGACGAAGAAGAAACTGACGACGAGGATGATACCGCAGAGCTCAGCATTCCTCCTTGACGTTTAACGATGCAGGAAATGCATTAGAAATAAGTAAATAATTTGTGACACGCCACAGTACTTCTGACGAAATAATTGCAGAGTTACCCCATTTTGAGGATACAGTGTACGCTATTGCAGCGTCGAAAAAAAGCAAGCAAAAGTTACGGACTTTTCACGAAATGGCGTTTTCTTTTGTGTAGAGGTTTACATTTTTCTTTATTTCCTTGTTACGTATGGTACCTAGCAAGCCTATATAACATTTTGTAGAATATAACTTTTTACTTAGTGGACTTTCATTTTTGTTCACCAGTTACATTCATGGTATGGTGCTATAATTCATATATACGTTTTTCACACTTAGACCCATTTTTTTTAGTCCTTTGAAAAAAGTATAAACGAAGTTTTACTTACTCAAAACTCGTCACAGTCCATGAATCCATGACTCCTCAGCTACCTTCTTGGAACGTAACATTCGCAGTGGTTCCTTTTGTCAGCATTTCAACTTCAATGAGCGTATGTTTGGTTCAAATGGCTCTGAGCACTATGCGACTTAACTCCCGAGGTCATCAGTCGCCTAGAACTTAGAACTAATTAAACCTAACTAACCTAAGGACATCACACACAACCATGCCCGAGGCAGGATTCGAACCTGCCACCGTAGCGGTCGCTCGGTTCTAGACTGTAGCGCCTAGAACCGCAGGGCCACTCCGACCGGCCGAGCGTATGTTTCTTGTTGTTTTTTGTCACATTACTTTTCTTGCAGTCTACATATTCTGAGTTAGATTTAATGAGCATGATGCAAGGGAAGCCTGATTAAACTACCCCAGCGGTTCCCAACAGGTTGTCCACGGACCCCCAAAGATCCGCGAGCTTAACCGTAGGGATCCGCAAGATGCTATTAGAATAAAAAATATATTAAATATATTTCGTATGATAACAGATTTTTTGTTTTGGCCGCCTAGTGCATGAGCAGAGCTTTAGCGAACGCTAACTTCTGCGTCTAGCGTCTTCCTAGAGCCAACTGACAGTAGTACACCTTGTATGAAATTAGTGTTTTCTTATTTTTCACATATGTCTACCCAATGCAGTGTCGAGTGTAGTACAATTGAAAGACCAGTACACCCAGTTTTAATTTCTTCCTGTCATTTTCTGTCCATACTCAATTTTTATTTTTTTAAGGAGTTTGATATACTAAACACCCTGATTTGAAGACAAAGATTTTGAGCAATAAACAAAAATTTAACAATAACAATGATGGCTAAATTGGAAGTGTTTTAAGCTCAATATTTTTTCAATAATGAATATGTCAGTTTTTGTTAAGTAGCAGAAATAGAAAACGCATAAAAAGACTCTTAATTTGGCTTTTTTAGGTACTTGATATTGTGATGTGAGAAGGTACCGATCATGCTCGATGAGGGGGTCCTCGAGAAAATTTTGTTGGGAGCCCCTGAACTACACCCTTTAACGTCACCCTGTACATCGACCTGGTAGCTTGCAGTTTCTGGCTTGTACACCACGACAAGTTCCATTAACTCCGTCTTATACATGTTAAGTTGAGATTCATCCAATGAAACATTTCTTTGTACCCGGACCAAATAACGCTGAGCTTCTGCTGCGCGGGGCAGCCGCGAGGTCTTGGGCGTCTTGCCGCGGTCCGTGTGGCTGCCCCCGCTGAAGGTTCGTGTCCTCCCTCGGGCATGGGTGTGTGTGAAGTCCATAGCGTAAGTTTGTTTAAGTTAGATTAAATAGTGTGTAAGTTTAATGAACGATGACCTAAGCAGTTTGGTCCCATAAGATCTTACCACAAATTTACAATTTTTTACAGTGTGCTCCACTACACAGTTGGAGCTATATCCATCACAACAGAGTGGTATGGTGCATTGTCTGTTACTGTTGTGGAATTCAGAAGGGTATTTCACATCAGAATATTATCTTCACAGTCAGTGAACATGTTCTTGGACGACCACTTTTGCTGTGAATCTCGTGCTAAGATGTGCTACACTTGCCAACAATACTTGACGGCTACAGAACATTTTAACGCCTGGAAGTACTTCTTTACCACGTCATACTACTTAACCATGGCCTGGCAATACGGGTGCTTTACCGTCTGGACTGCTGGCGACTTGGTAGGGAAAGACAGCTTACACTACACTCGTTCGTCCTCTGTTAGAATGTTGCTGCGCGGTGTGCGATCCTTACCAGGTGGGATAGACGGAGGACATCGAAAGGGTGCAAAAAAGGGCAGCTCGTTTTGTATTATCACGTAACAGGGTAGAGAGTGTGGCGGATATGATACACGAGTTGGGATGGAAGTCATTACAGCATAGACGTTTTTCGTCGCAGCGAGATCTTTTTACGACATTTCAGTCACCAACTTTCTCTTCCGAATGCGAAAATATTTTGTTGAGCCCAACCTACATAGGTAGGAATGATCATCAAAATAAAAGAAGAGAAATCAGAGCTCGAACAGAAAGGTTTAGGTGTTCGTTTTTCCCGCTCGCTGTTCGGGAGTGGAATAGTAGAGAGATAGTATGATTGTGGTTCGATGAACCCTCTGCCAAGCACTTAAATGTGAATTGCAGAGTAGTCATGTAGATGTAGATGTAGATGGCTTGCCATTAGTGTTGCCTCGTCAATAGCGTCATGTCCCCCCCTGATGAGTTAACAGCCAAAAGTCTCAGCTAATTTTAAACGCATTTATAGGAAAACGTAACTTAAGCCAGAGCCCTGCAGATACGTGGCCTATCCGCGTAACACGCACGCGGCATCTGCGGGCATATACCCACCAGGAATGTTAGCGGAAGTTGCCAAAGATGACGGATGCTATCTCGCCGCATGAGCGTATTTTAACAGCCTCGCGTAAGTCACGCGCTTGTGCACTACCACGCAGACGGCACGCGTTTACTCTCACTCCCATATTGGCTGAAAATCTGCAGTTTGCAAGTGCACCATGCGACGAGCTTACCACTTGGGTACATTTATGTTGCAGCCGCGATGCTGACTGCTGGCACATTGCTTCTTGTTACTCGCCAAGTGCTTTGTTGCATTTACACTGCACACTTACTGTTCATTGTGCCTGGCTGTGAAATTGGAATATCCACGTCTCCAATTTTCTCGTTCTTATGACTCTTATCGGTTTGTAAGACTACAGGACATCGTTTTATGAACTTATTTTTTTCTTAAAAACTTTACTTTTCGTTTTATTTGAGTTTTTGCTTCTATAACATTTCCCAATCGATTTTGAAAAAAGTGTATGAGGGGATGTAACGGTATATGGGTATTTTTCGTGTTTGGAGAGGGTTGTGGTCTCCTTACTGACTTAAAAAAATTCTAAATAAAGGAAGATATGAACTCATTTTACTGCAGTGTGTACTGCTTACAGTAAATGAACAGCTCGGAGAGAATCTGTTTATCAGCTTGACAATGTCCCTTGTCATAAACTAGCATGTGTACAGCTATACTCTGGGGACAAATATTTACGAAACGGGCTAGGCTGCGCCACCTGAAACTAACGGGACACCTGCGGGATGATTTAGAACATGGACTTCGCACCAGATCTTCTCTGGTTTTCAGTTACATTGAGAAATGGGTTGTCATTCCTCCATAAACTTTCAGTCATCTCAATGAAATTTTCCTTAGCGGAGTTCAAGGCATCATACAGTCGAAGAGTGGACATACCGAACATTGAGGCCCACTAGTAGGTGTCTGGGTGCTTTTGGTCAGATACTATGATCTTAGTAAGATAATATAAACAACGTTATTTTCTTACTGCATTAAATTGGACTAAAAAAATGCTTTCGACGATCACTTCAGTGTGTTCGTCGGGAGCAATTGGCAAAGACGAAGGAAGTTTCACGTTCTACTCGGCATTCACGCGGCGTGAAATGCAACAAAGTTTTGTACCAGTATTTCGTCACGAGGAACTTCGCTCTCAGACTTTATCATTGACTATCTCGCAAGCAGAATATAAGGAGGTTGAGAGACTACATGTGGATATTGAAACTGTAATTCGATATGTAAAAGGAAATGAGAGTCTGATAATCATGTGTAAACGTAACGCTGAAGTAGGAGAAGGAATATAACACAAACTTACAAAAGAACACGTATCCGGCAGAAGGAATGTGAAAGGAGAATATCTACGTTCTACATGAAATTTTAGATATTAGCAGCGAGTACACGGATCTAAAATTACAAGAGAATGACATACATTGAGAAAAGGTGTTCGAAAATGTAAAATTGTGCAAGATGTTCGACATTGGCAAGAAAATAGATGTACTCTACAGGGAAAGTTCCTTAATTAGTTGCATGTTCCGTACATCATTTGAACGATTATTTTGTGAAAATGGAATGGAACGAATCATACACACACCCACACCCACACACACGCACACACACACACACACACACACACACATACACACACACACATACACACACACACACACACACACATATATATATATATATATATATATATATATACATATATATATATATATACATATATATATATATATATATATATATATATATATATATATATATATATATATATATATATATAGAGGCAAACTCGTTTATTTCCAAGACTAGCACTTATACTAAGAACAAAAGTAACTGAACTTAATTACAATTCAAGTTTTAATCATTATGTACATCTAGAAATGCGGAGCAGTTTACCTTTTTACTGACACGTGTTCACGTGCTACATAAATTGTTTGTATGACTATTGCACAGAATTTAGTATAGTAAATTTTCTCTAAATTTAGGAGGAGAACCTCGTAATAATTCTTTGAAAAAAACCATTAAAAATCTTTCTTGTTGCTTTCTCTCTAATGAGATTTATTACAAAACTAGTATCGTCTGCAAAAAGTACCAATTCTGTTTGTTGAATGTTAAGTGGAAGACCACTCACATGTATAACGAACTGGAGTGTACCCAAAATTGAACTCTGTGGAACTCCATTTGTGATTTATCTTCAGCCACTAACATTTCTTTTTTTACCTTCGCAACATTGTTTCAATTATTCAGCATAAATTTTTTCATGCTGTTTGTTAAGTATTATTCAAATAAGTTGTGTGTAAATACATCAGCTCCATAAAAACCTGATTGTTCTAAGAGTGGAACATGGTCCAGACTGTCAAACTCCATCGAAAGATGGACAATATATTATTTAAGGCTTGTAATATTTGTGGGTGAAAGTATAAATAGCATTCTCAGTTGAGCAACTCTTCTGGAATCCAAACTGTGATACGCTAAGTAAATTATTATAAAATATAGAATGCAGCAATCAGTCGTCCTTTTCATATTTTATTACGAAAATCCAGATTTTGGCTAGTAGCTAGTCATTGTCAATGCGCTATTTTTTATTCTCAATTTCCAGTTCAAAGAACAGTGACTGACGCCCGAACAACAGGGACTTACATGCATTGAGAATAAAAAATGGCTCATTGAGAATGGCTAGCTACTAGCCTAAATCTGGATTTGCATAATAAAACCTAAAAGGGACGACTGATTGCTGCACTCTATAAGTCACATACAGTCGCTGAGTGTATCCACTTTCCGAATGGAAGGTAACCTGAGGTAAATTATTTCTACTTACATCTGAGACTGCTTTTAAGTATATTACCTTTTCGAATATTTTGGAAAAAGATGGAAACTGGGTGCTAATTCTTTAAGTCTTATTTGTCAGTATCCTTATAAAGCGCTTTAACAATTGCATGTTTTAACCTATCTGGAAAAATTTTTGGAGCCAGTGATGCATTACATATATCACTCAGGACTTTACTTAATACGTATAAGAAGCTTTCCATAATTCTATTTGAATGTCCATCAACACCATATGAGATTCTGTTTTTCAGTATTTTTATAACTCCGTTAATTTAAGTGAAGGACGTTGGTGCTACTTCTAATCGCTTAAAGTTTTGTGGGATGACTTTTTTAACACGTGCTTTTGCTTCTACAACTGAACCATGTAATACTATTTTCGTTTCTGCATTAGAAAGTGATTGTTAATAATACTCGCAGTTGGGATTTCAGTCACAACTTAGTTATTTAATTTAATTGATATGGTACTGTTATCTTATACAATAGCTGGCTGTCCCGTCTCCCGCGTGACAGTAGCCTTTACTTACAATCTTACACCTACAGCAGTACTCCGCAAGCCACCCAACGGTGTGTGGAGGAGGATACTTCTGGTACCACTGACTGATACCCCCTTTTCCCTGTTCCATTCTCAAATTGCGCGTGGGAAGAATGGTTATTGGTAAACCTCTAATTTCTGGAACTTGCCCATTGTGGTCATTTCGTGAGATGTATGCGGGAGGAAGTAATAAGTTTTCAGACTCTTCCCGGAAAGTACGCTCCCAAAAATTTCAGCAGTAAACCTGTCCATGATGCACAACGCTTCTCTTCTACTGTCCGCCACTGTTGAGCATGTCCTCGCTATATCCCCTATTAGTTCTACCCGTTAAGCATCCCTGATATACGAACAATACTCAAGAATCGGAAGAAAAAGTGCGTTGTAAGCTACTTCTTTCACGTAAGAGTAATACACTCCTGGAAATTGAAATAAGAACACCGTGAATTCATTGTCCCAGGAAGGGGAAACTATATTGACACATTCCTGGGGTCATATACATCACATGATCACACTGACAGACCCACAGGCACATAGACACAGGCAACAGAGCATGCACAATGTCGGCACTAGTACAGTGTATATCCACCTTTCGCAGCAATGCAGGCTGCTATTCTCCCATGGAGACGATCGTAGAGATGCTGGATGTAGTCCTGTGGAACGGCTTGCCATGCCATATCCACCTGGCGCCTCAATTGGACCAGCGTTCGTGCTGGACATGCAGACCGCGTGAGACGACGCTTCATCCACTCCCAAACATGCTCAATGGGGGACAGATCCGGAGATCTTGCTGGCCAGGGTAGTTGACTTACACCTTCTAGAGCACCTTGGGTGGCACGGGATACATGCGGAGGTGCATTGTCCTGTTGGAACAGCAAGTTCCCTTGCCGGTCTAGGAATGGTAGAACGATGGGTTCGATGACGGTTTGGATGTACCGTGCACTATTCAGTGTCCCCTCGACGATCACCAGAGGTGTACGGACAGTGTAGGAGATCGCTCCCCACGCCATGATGCCGGGTGTTGGCCCTGTGTGCCTCTGTCGTATGCAGTCCTGATTGTGGCGCTCACCTGCACGGCACCAAACACGCATACGACCATCATTGGCACCAAGGCAGAAGCGACTCTCATCGCCGAAGACGACACGTCTCCATTCGTCCCTCCATTCACGCCTGTCGTGACACCACTGGAGGCGGGCTGCACGATGTTGGGGCGTCAGCGGAAGACGGCCTAATGGTGTGCGGGACCGTAGCCCAGCTTCATGGAGACGGTTGCGAATGGTCTTCGCCGATACCCCAGGAGCAACAGTATCCCTAATATGCTGGGAAGTTGCAGTGCGGTCCCCTACGGCACTGCGTAGGATCCTACGGTTTTGGCGTGCATCTGTGCGTCTCTGCGGTCCGGTCCCAGGTCGACGGGCACGTGCACCTTCCGCCGACCACTGGCGATAACATCGATGTACGGTAGAGACCTCACGCCCCACGTGTTGAGCAATTCGGCGGTACGTCCACCCGGCCTCCCGCATGCCCACTATACGCCCTCGCTCAAAGTCCGTCAACTGCACATACGGTTCACGTCCACGCTGTCGCGGCATGCTACCAGTGTTAAAGACTGCGATGGAGCTCCGTATGCCACGGCAAACTGGCTGACACTGACGGCGGCGGTGCACAAATGCTGCGCAGCTAGCGCCATTCGACGGCCAACACTGCGGTTCCTGGTGTGTCCGCTGTGCCGTGCGTGTGATCATTGCTTGTACAGCCCTCTCGCAGTGTCCGGAGCAAGTATAGTGGGTCTGACACACCGGTGTCAATGTGTTCTTTTTTCCATTTCCTGGAGTGTATTTCATTAACATTCTTCCTATGAGTCTGGCATTTGCTTTCCTACAATTTGTTTTATCTGGTCATTGCACTTAACATAGCTCTAGATAGCTATTGATAAGTATTTTATTGTAGATACTGTTTCCAGAAATTATTAATCAATGTAGCTGTGTTGCAGTGAACTTCCCGACCTAAGTGGCCGTGAGGTTCTCGGCGCTACAGTCTGGAGCCGAGCGACCGCTATGTTTGCAGGTTCGAATCCTGCCCCGGGCATGGATGTGTGTGATGTCATTAGGTTAGTTAGTTTTAATTACTTCTAAGTTATAGGCGACTGATGACCTCAGACGTTAAGTCGCATAGTGCTCAGAGCCATTTGAATCATTTTGAGCAGTGAACTTATTTTCCTATGTAGGCGAAACACTTTAAATTTATTTACGCTAGAGGTTAACTGTCAGAGCCCACACTATTCACCGATGCTCTGCAGGTCATTCTGCAAACCCTTACTGTATTCTGAGCGTAGGTACTTTCTTCTAGACAACCGCATCATCTGCAAACAGTCTTAAAGAGCATCGACGCTTTGTGCTGTGTAGAATGAAAACACTAACAGAATGTTACATTTAGTTAGGGTACTCTGGAAACCAGCTACACATCTGTCGATTTTATTGCGTTAAGGACGACGTGTTGATTTCTGTGTTCAAGGAAGTCTTCAATACTGTTTTCTTTCTTTTTCTCCCCAAACTGCTATGCGGGATTTTGTCAAATACCTCCCTGAAGTCAAGGAACACACATGAACCTGAGCGCCGCTGTCTGCAGCGCTATGGTTCTCATTGAGCAGGGAAGGCCACGCATGACAAACGGTATGCAGGCATGTGTGGTGACCGCAGGCGGGTCACGTCTCGGCCTGCCTCTTGTTCGCTCGTTCCTTCCCCGAAGTACGCGATACAGTGCGACGTTTCTATTAGCAGTGCGAAGTGGTATTTTTCTGCCGGCACGTCTCTCTTCAGTTTAGCAGAATCGTGGTGTCAGCACTGTTTACCGTTCGCTATTTGTTTGTGCTTATGATGGATGTTCGCAGGTCCAGTGCCTGTCTGCACAAAATGAGACAGCTAGCGATCTGTCGTCGTAAACCTTGAAAAATAAATGTTCATGACTGAAGAGAGGGATGAGAATTCTCATTACGTATTATGCAGTCGCATAATCGATGTGTACTGCAAATTTGAGTCGATGTGACAACATGATAAAGAAAGAATTTAAAGTCCTATTACACAATGAAGGAGCGAAAAATTACAAAAATCAATGACTGCTTTCATTAAAAAAACGCTTTGTGCTCAATTTCTAGCCATGGAGCACGTGAAGAAATTTTTGATACGAATAGTTAAATTTCTGTAGTTGCACGCATTATTCCATTCTCGGTTGTGACTGTTTTCGATGGAAATGAACAAAGAATTTGGGGACTTTATACATATAATACTGCAAGGAGGATTGGTTACGTCAAGGGACATGCCTGGAAACATTTTAGATTTAAAACCTGCAATGGTTTAATTTATGAAGGAAAATGAGAGTAGGAAAAAAATGAGAACACCCGGAATGGACTGTACACCTCGCATTTTAAGTAGACTGGACTACAGACTACCCACAGTAAGAACTACAATCCTAGAAACAACTTATTTCTCATTTCATGGCATCGCATTTTTAAGAAAATCTCATTGCCGAAGGGAAAAATTCTGACAAAAAACATCGTCCTTTTCCGTACGCGAACTGACGGTAAAGAAAACGCACGATTTTAAGAAATCATCACTGCCTTTACAGTATTACAAAGATAAATTTCTAAAAGTTTTTAGGGTGCTTCCAATCTTAGAATCTTTTTTAACTGTGTTCGAGACAGATTCTGTTGAAAGCATGTGCAGATGTAACTGGTTTCCCTATGTCCGCTGCTGATTCCGCAACTGATGTCCAGATAAATAAAAGCCGCTCCAGTTTCTCTTTTTAAGAACTTTCTTAAGTTCACACATTGCTGTCTTCCTTCTTATTAGGCTATTACCAAACGCATCTCAAAGTTATACAGTAGAAAAGCAAGTCAAATGATCATTTGACGTTACTTTTCTACAGCATAACTTTTAGATGCATTTGATAATGGCCTAACATAAAGGCCAAAACCAGTCGTGTTAAATTAATAAAGTTCTAAAAAAAGGCACCATATCAAAATTTCTACAATAGTTCCTAAGACTACCCCGGACAAACAAAAAGAAGGGAGCAAGGGACTTCAGTTTAAGTATGCAGAGAGAGAAGTTTTAAGAAAACATTTTTATTTTATTAAAAGACGACCACAACTTACATTTTATGTTTTTTTTTGTAGTAATATTCCTGCACTATCTTTTGACGGATGTTCAAGTGTTAAGAAATTATGTGATATAATTACAGTTAAAGAAGTTTCAGATTTTTTTTACGTCGCGTATATACCATAGACTTTAGTACGGTATATATGAACTTGATACGCCAAACTGTTCTAGGGGAACAGACGGACAAACAAACAGAAGGGCGGATAAAAAAAAAAAGGACAAAAATTTTGTAGTGTTATATAATTTCAAATTTTCGGATTTTTTCCTTTATTTCTTCTGTGAAAAGTTGCTTACTGCCAAATTTTATGATTCTAGGTCAACGGGAATTATATTATAGCTTTTGATAAGTGAGTTTCCGATTAAAAAAGTATGTGACTTAAATGGCCTTATCTTTGGAGTGAATTAAAATTTTACACCGCAGAGGAACCATTAACCTTCGTAAACAACTTGACTTTGAACTTGATACGCCAATCTGTTACAGAGAAGAAATATCTTAAGAGAAGGGCAGACTGACAGACGGATAAAAAAAATACAGAAAAATGTTTTTCGTGTCATATTATAAAAATTATTCATTTTCGGAAATTTTCCTTTACTTATACTGTAAAGCTTCGCTTACTGTGATTCTACGTCAACGTGGAACACCCTATGTGTTTTGATGAGTGAGTTTTCCAGTGTTAAAATATGCTGCACGTTTTTATTACATTGATTCAGAGGCTTAACTTTTACATAGGCAAAGGACCGCAGACCTTAATGTATGACAAATTTGGACTTGATACGCCTGCCAGTTCCTGAGAAAAAGCGTTCTGATCATTCGGACAGACAGACAACAACGCAATTGTAGAAGGATTCCGTTTTTACAGACTGAGGTGCGGAACTCTAGCATTCAGTTACCATTTTTGATAGACCTCTGGTGCTAAATTTACCAAGATTAATTCGCATTCGGGATACTTTACAATGTCTCTAGATATAATCGATTTTTTCACTGCAATAAATACCCCGCCACCATTGGCGACTAACCTATCCTTACGATGAATATTTCAATTTGGACTTAGGATTTCGTGCTATTGACTTCCGGCTTTCAAGCAACGTTCTGTTCGTAATACTCTCTCGAAACCTCTAATAAGTGATACAGACTCTGAGACCCTTCGTTAGATGCTCCTGCATTTCACTGATATTATATTAATGTTTTCTTTATTCGTTCTACAAGGACAAGCATTTTCTGACAACATTGTGGCTGATGTATCTTGGATTCTGGCAGGTAATTCGTCCAAGGTCCCAGACGGGAGGAGGAGGAGAGTGGCTCAGGTTTCCGGTTTCCTCTAACATAAAAGCCCCCGCTACCTTAGCAGCCGTTTCCTGTGTACTAATACCTGCATTATTTACTTCTGTTATGACGTGAATACATCAGATCATTTTAATGACTTTCCTTAAAACTGGTAGAGCACTTTTTCTAATACGCAAATTAGGTCGGATATTGACTTACTCTGGCCTTTATGTAAATTTCCCTCTTCCTCTTATAGAAATGTTAATTTCCTTAGTTACTCATGGTTCACTTGTTTGTAATTGACAATGTGGACACCTTTTTAGGACAACTGCTTTTAAAAACTGACAAAAATTTGCTATGGAAGAAATTGATTTCGGTTTTAGCAACTTATCCTATACCTCCTCTTTTAATACTGTACCCTGTTCTCATTAATAAACCTCACTGCTTTGCTTGAACCTGCGTCAGGGCTGTAAGGGGAATATTGTTTAATTCCTTCAGTCCTGCGTCATGATCAGCTAGTCTATTAACACGTGGGGTCACATGAATTTCTTTATCCTGAGCACTGTCAATAAATATGTTATCAGTGTCACGTTGTCTTGCTGCAGACGAGTAGGAAAATTAACTACCGAAATCAGATTGCAACACCACAATAATGATTCCAGTTCATTTCTCATGTGTAACTTTTAAGAAATCTACATCTAAATTTCTACAAACTTCTACCTGCTCCTTCTTGTCTGACGGATCTAGATTTCTCATAAATTTCTCTAGTAAGATATACATTTCCTAGTAAAACAAAGAGGGAACAATAAGACTTGAAGACCAAGAACAAAGTGCTCGGTTTAAAAATGGTAAAAGAATTACATATAGTCTTTCGTCCCTACTGTTTAGTCCACACACTGAAGATGGAATGACGGAAATAAATATTCAGGAGTGGGATTAAAATTCGGTGTAACGGAATATCAATGAGGAGATCCACTGATGCAATTGCCATCGTCAGTGAAGGGATTACAGGACCATTTGAGTGGAATAAACTGTCTGATGAGCACGCACTCTGGACTGATAGCAAACAGAAGAAAGACGAAAATAACGAGGAATAGCAGAAACCAGATCAGCAATAAACTTAGCGTCATAATTGGGATCGAAGAAGCAGGCGAACAGAAGGCATTCTACTATCATGGAAGTAAAATATCGCTTGACAGACAAGCAAGTAGCACATAAAAATGTACTAGTATTGACAAAAAGGGCTTTCATGATCAAGGGAAGTATACTAGTATCAAATATCGGCCTTAGTTTGAGGAATAAAAGTCTGATAATGTACATTTGGAGTATAGCCTTGCGCGGAGATGAATCGCAGACTGTGGGAATCGAAAAGGAAGACAATCGAAGTATCTGGGTTGTGGTGCTATAGAAAGATGTTGAAAATTATGTGGAATGGCAAAGTAAGGAATAAGGAGATTCTCCGAGGAGCCGACGAGGGAAGGATCATTTAGAAAACACTGGCGATAATAAGGGATAGGGTGACAGGACATCTATTAAGATATCAGGGAATAACTTCCACAGTAATTCAGGAAGCCGTAGAGGATACGAACGGTAGTGGAGTACAGGTGTTCTACCTCCTTAAACGGAGGACGTTGCGTTTAAGTGCTATTCTGTGATGAATGGGGTGGCGTAGGAATTTGTGGAGGGGTGCGTCAAATAAGTCTTAAGACTGAAGAGTCGAAAAAACTAAAATCTTTAGCCAATTGGCTATCTCCAACTTATTGTACTATAATAACACTTGCTTTACAGCACGCAAGAATTCGTTGCGCTGTTATTAGACCTACAGTTTTTTACCATTTTTCTCGCTTAAATTTTTAAGTCAGTCAGTATACATTACTAATTACCTAAAGCAAAGCTATATTATAGAAACACAACGACTGTTATTGCAGTTGTAGCGCAACTTTTACGAATTCAGCAGTGTAAGGAAAGGTGTGGATATCCAAGGTCGAGAACCAGTTCACAGCAACTAAGTATCAACACCATTTAACTTCTTAGAAATACCAGATAGGGGGGAAAAGCATAAAGACAAGTCCCTGTTTAACGTTGTTACCACAAATTTCTAAAATTACTTGCTCGATTTACTACAAATTTTGGACGGTCAGATACTACATATTTTTTACTATGTATAATATATAAATATACATGTAATATATGAAGAGGAAACGTTTTTGCCAGAAATCTCGAGATATTCTTGACCAATTTCCTATAGATTTTTAAACGATAGTCTAATGAGCATTCGGACATATTTATGTAATATATAAAGGAAATTTCTTGACCGATTTACTGTCATTTTTATGCGATACTCTAATGCACATTCGGATGAGCGTAAGCTACATATTTTTCAATGTATAAAGTGTGTAATTAGTAGTGAACCCGGCAATGTGTGCAGTTGCTAAATATGTATGGGATTGAATATATGCTTCCTAATCACCTTCTTTCCCTCTCTCCATCTCTGTCTTTCTGCCCCCTATCTCTAGCTTTTCCCTGTACGTATCTTACCGCACCCACACACTCTATCCATCACCTCTTCTCTCACCTCTCTCTCCACATCATTCTTCCCCTCCTTTATATCCATTTTCTCCGCCCCTTTTTGTCCATCTCGTCTTCCCCCCTCTCAATGGCCTTATTATTGTTACTGTTGATTGGGAATACAAGTGAAAAAGAATGGATAAATCGGTTGGAATCTTTGGTACACGAGGTATGAGAGAGACCTTTCCAGCTGCTACATCTAAGAGGATGGCAGCTTTGATGACAGTATTTACCATGCTTTTAATCTACGAACTGGTGGGGTCATGAAAAAGCCATAAACATAACTTTCCTGTTTTCTGTTAAAAATTACTGCAGTCCAGTTCGACTACCTCATTTGGAGATTACGCTTAAAATAATTTGGAACGTCGACAAAAGAGTCAGCCAACCGTGACACTTCGAACTGAACGTTTGGAGTCCAGATACGATCCAGCAGTGAATTGGTCGTTCTCGGAGAGATTAAAAACGTTTGTTAACATAGCAATGCTCTGAGGTTCCGACACGGACTGCCAGGTTGTGTTGTACGAGCGAAAAGGTCAAATTACTACAATTAACAAAAAAACAAAATCGTACGTTGGCAAGTGTTACAATGAACGCAGTAAAATCACCAGCAAAGTATTGTCAAAACAATGAATTACGATTTTTTGCATTTTAATAAATGTATGATCTATTGAAATTGTTTTGTTTTAATTCACACAAATTGAAGGAAGGATTAGGTTGGTTGAATCCCTTGTTAGCCAGTTGACTGGCTGACAGACAAAGCACAACCGAAAATGCTCCAAATATAGGCATGTTATACAGTAACACTTTCTGTTAAACTGACTGCAAGAAAGCACTTGCTAACCTATGGTAGTGAAACATGGACTGTGGGAAAACCGGAACAGAAGAGAATCTAAGAATTTGACATGTGGTGCTATAGACGAATGTTGAAAATTAGGTGGACTGATAAGGTAAGGAATGAGGAAGTTCTACGCAGAATCGGAGAGGAAAGGAATATGTAGAAAACACCGATAAGGAGAAGTGACAGGATGATAGGACATCTGCTAAGACATGAGGGAATGACTTCCATGGTACTAGAGGGAGCTGTAGAGGGCAAAAACTGCAGAGGAAGACAGAGATTAGAATACGTCAAGCAAATAATTGAGGACGTAGGTTGCAAGTGCTACTCTGAGATGAAGAGGTTAACACAGGAAAGGAATTCGTGGCGGGCCGCATCAAACCAGTCAGTAGACTGACGACAAAAAAAAAAAAAAAAAAAAAAAAAAAAAAAAAAAAAAAAAAAAAAAAAAAAAAACTTTAAACCCATTGTTCTTCAAAACTTGCTTTTGGTGCATTCTACTCTTACTGAAACGTTACTCACATTTCTCTCACAACTAGGTTTTGGCGCATCCGACTCTGCTATTCTAAGGCCCACAAGCGATAACACTCTGAAATATCGCTTCCAGCTGTATTCTGTTTCGCAAAATATCGATATTCAATGCGGAATCGTTGTTGTTGTTGTTGTGAGAACATGTGACAGCAGAACTGTCGAACCGACCGTCACATTTCCTTCGTGGAAATTTACATACAAAAACAGCATCCAAATTTTCGATTTTTCCGTTGGATTTCCCAAAACTCTCCTTTCATACAAACCATGTCCTGAAAATTACCAAGACAACAAACCAGTGCTTTTCCTCTTTGGAGATGAACCTAACAACTCTCCTCCACTCGTCCGTGATCCCACAGCAAAAGTAGGAGAAAAAAAAAACGCAGGTGAGTAACAGTTCACTAAAGGATCTAATTAAAGAAAGGCATGCGTACTGCTAGACCTGAAATTGAGAATGAAATTGATTTGCTCTCATGGCATCCGATCTTATATACGAAGCCACGAAAAGTATTTGCATTATTGTGGTGGACTTGGAAACCATAAACCAGAGACATGAAGGATGTGTCAGAAACTCGACTTTTCGGTACGGAAACTGCAGCGGCTCATCGTTATGTTACCTTGCTGCTTCTGTCTCAGCTGTTTGAAACGAGCAAGGTACTACATATTAAAAACAGCAATGTCACTATAACATACCTCGCTGCCTACAATAAGTAAAACATGCTTTGTATATATATGCTACGTACGTGTAGCGATATTTCTTTTCTCTCTGTTGCAATACATTTCACTCAAAGTACAGAATTTCTGTTTTTGTCCCATCCTCAGTCTCATTACATGACTTCAGAAACAGTGGGAACGCACGTACATTCATTTTAATGTGTATTGGAAGGAAAGAAATCGAATACGATTCAATAAGGTCCACAATTTTCGTTGTACATAGCAGAAGTTCGGCAAATCAGCATTCATTCTATTGGAACAATGGCATAGCAGTGAATATAGCAACCGATATTACGTCACGTCGCCAGATAAATTAACGTTATTTGTTAATGAATTGTAAGTTTTTATGCTGGTCTAATTGGTTTCACCATTCCGTTACATGAATTAATTCTTAGTTCATCTTCAGCTAACGATAATGAAACTAATTAGGTGTTAATCTGAAATGCCTTAAACTTAATCGCATCGTCGAGCAATTTTTTTTACTCAAATGGTATATGCTACGTTTCCATAATGATTCGACTGCGCCGGCCGTTGTGGCCGAGAGGTTGTAGGCACTTGAGTCCGAAACGCGCGATTGCTACGGTCGCAGGTTCGAATCCTGCCTCGGGCATGGATGTGTGTGATGTCCTTAGGTTAGTTAGGTTTAAGTAGTTCCAAGTTCTAGGGGACTGATGACCTCAGATGTTAAGTCCCATAGTACTCAGAGCCATTTGAGCCATTTGGATTTCATTCGTCTGCTTTGTGCTTCCTGAGAACTCTTCCCAATACTATACAGTTTCCCACGTCTTCCCTAACTTTCATGTGCTTACAGAGTGCCACAAGTAGCATTTTTTTTTTGATCGAACACTGCGCTACATGTTTCGCCTTAGCTGCCTCTGCTATTACTGCTGTCCCGCGTCTAGCGCGCTGGATATCGCATCATGCCAATTAACCACACATTACTGCTCTCGTCTAGGAGGCATTGTACCGACCACCGAGTTCCAGAAAACTGTAAAATTACATTCAGACCTTTCGAAAACATTTTGTTGCTTTCATTCCCACAAAATATGTGAAGGGGACAAAGTCTGTCGCTTACCTCATTTCGGATATTGCTTTTGTAAATGTTCGGCGTCATATTTGGGAATTTAATTTATTACTTCACTATTACTGACTCTATTAGAGGTAAAATTTGCAGACGATATCAGCATGTACTGCTGAAGGCGCCAACAAAATTATATTATTGTACGAAACATAGAATAGGATATATGACGTGATAAACATCGAGTAGAGAGAAAAGTCACCTTTTTAAAAGCTTAAATATTTCTTTATTTCAATAGTACAAATGTTCCAGGGAAATAAATAATGCTATCAGAAGGTAGTTCTCATATCACTCTCACGTACAGTTGTTACATTATAAAAAAGACCAGTTTCATTTTTAACTTTCTGACGCACACTTGCCTGAGTCCGGCTGGTTAGCTGAGTGATTACGTGTTTGCCTACCAATCAGGGGATCAGGTTCAATTCGCTTAGTGGTAACGTGTTTGCCTAACACGCAGGGGCCCGGTTCGATTAGCGGCCGGGTTGGAAATTTTCTCCGCTCTTGGACTGGGTGATGTGTTGTCATCATCATTTCATCCTGAAACGAGCACCTAAGTAGCCCAATGTGGAGTCGACTGAAATAAGACACCGGATGTGGCCTCCCGGCCCTCAATGCCACACAGTCATTTCATTCACCGGCGCCTAGGAAAACGTTTCACGCAGCGTCTTGCAGTCCGCAGGGGACAGCGGAAAATGAAACCATATTTAGCAGCACCCTGCGATAAATTTCCGCGCCTAGTGTGTTTAAATTAATTGCAACCTTCGATAGTTTTGTGCAGAGCGAGTGGAGGGAAACGTAGTTGCCAGTGCGTGCTGAGCGTGCCAGCGGGTGACGATAATGCCTGGCTTAAGGTCGGGACACACACGTCCGGGCGTGTCAGGGCCGAGCGTCGGACGAGTGACGGCCGTGCTCCGGTCCGTTCCTGCAGGGGCCACATATGACCGGGGCGCGTCCGTGTCTTTGTTGTTCCTTGTTGTGACTCCAACGCGGTGATCCGTGTTTCTGCTTGTGAAAGCTGTAAAACATGTTCACTAATTTTCGTAATAGTGAATTAGGTTTTATAGCACTTGCTTTAGACGAACGGGAGAAAGAACGAAGGCAAACAAGAAGAAGAAACTTATGGATCCACAGTGCCTGGAAAACAAGACCAGTGCAGGGAGAGTTGCGAACATTATTTTCTCATCTCATAGATGATGGGACCAAGTTTTATGAATATTTTAAAATGACGCAGTGCACCTGTAACCTTTTAAAGAAACTAGAACCAAGACTGAGAAAAAAACGACACTTTCTGGAGAATATCAGTTTCATGCAAAGAACGACTGACTGTTTTTTTAAGGTAGGTTAAGGAAAGTACACAGAACACAAATTTAAGGACAGCATTATTTTTAATTTATTACTTCAGTAATTTAAAGATAAATACTTAAGTTAGTGAATAATACAGTTAAATTTCTACTACCCTAAGAAAAACAAATGAGGACAATTCAGTGCATTAGTTTCTGTAGCTGATGAGGATGCAGGGGAACTTGGAGGATAATGGCTTTGGTTATTTATATACGAATTGTGGGAATCCCTTTGCAGATCCAAAAGCAGCTGTGTAGGTTCTGTTGACTCATTTTCCACAGGTGAAGGATATGGTGTTGAAACAAATTGTGCTGAGGAATTGGAGGATGATGGAGTGAATTGATGGAGTGATAAGTCATTCATGAGTTGCTTCAGTTCAAAGTCTTGTGCAATTGAAAAAATCGGTAAGTTGCAACAGAAATTTCGAATATTTAGAAGAATCCTTCAGGGAGATCATAATAAACTTACAATGATTGTGACGGCTGCGTGTGTACTGTACAACTTTATTCGAAAAATGGAAGGTTATAGGGAGCCCGAACAGAGGATGGATCAAACGGAAACTGCTGAGGGACCCGGAAGATCATCAAATCTTCGAAACCTACCTCGAATTCGTGGGAGATCAACAGATGCTGCATTTGCTGTACGAGAACAACTAAAAATATTTCTGAATTCTCCACAAGGGACTGTGGAATGGCAAGAACATGTCGCCTTGGCGATATAACGGGAACATAAACCACACATCTGTTTGTAAAATAAAAAGTATATAAATATCTTTCGGGTATTAAAACTTGTATAGTTTTTATCTTACCTTTGGCTTGTAGATCTGTTGCAATTGTCTTCCAAACTCTGTACTCGATATTCCTTCCCTGATCGTAAAGAACAGGAAGCTTACGAACTTCTTCTGTTAGTCGTTCCACATCCGTGTTTTGTACACAGAACAGTCTTGCGCAGTTGCACAACTCACAAGACAACTCTGCCGGCAGGCCGTGTCCGTTACGTGAAAATTTAAACAGGCGAATCCCCCCCGGCCCGGCCCTGGCCCGTTGACTTTCCCCGTGCACGGCCCGGTCAAGTGGAGCCCGCTGCATTTGTTTTAATGATGTATTTCGTTGTGCGGCTGACGGCCGATACTCGGACGTGTCTCGGCACACACACTGTCCGGACATGTGTGTCCCGACCTTTACTCTGCGAGGAGCATGGCAGGCTTGCTTGACTGTGGAAACATCAAGTCGCGCAAGATGGCCGATGTGCAGCCTTTTCAGACGATTTGAAAAGAACTGTTGGGTAATGAACTTTGATTATCGCATATCTTGTAGCTAAATTCGCCAGCTTTATGATGAACTGCCTATAATTTCGTTAATGGTTATACTTACTGTGATATTTCTATATTATTTAAACTACTGCCAGACATTTTTTAGGTTTACAATGAAAAATAGAGGTCGCTATGAATTTGCTTTAGGTGTGTGTAAGATCGTATGTTGCTGTTTATGAAATTTAGCTAATATATTAAATTATTATTTTAACTTGGGAGGATATCGCCATCTGACTCCATCGCCTAGAAAAAGTAATGTATGTAATTGTTGCATCACGAACGCACATGCTAGTTAAAAAGCCAATATAAAATACCCGTAAATCCCCCGTATCTCACAAAATCATAGAATGCAAAGAGGAGTATTTTTCCATGTAAATAATCTGTGATATAATTCCAACTCTACCGCAAATTCAAGCAACTACAGTTTTCTTTTAATGAAATAATGTAATTTTTAAGGACCATCAATAGCTGGTGAAACGAGAGTTGCTCTGGGTTTTGCAACAATATATGTGATTAAGTTAAATGTTTATTTTTATAGTGCGAATGGATTTTTACGTAATTAATGACCATTCTTACCCCTCAGTTGATAGTTTAATAATATGCTATTTCAGGACTCTGCCGCAGTTTAACTGCGTTATAATTTTAGTGAGATGAATATTTGTAGACTCTACTGTGTTTTGGAAAAATAAGCATATTTTAAAATTGCAACAAGAGAAGTTATGTATAGTAAAACTTCACGTATACGTTTTTATTACTTATACGTTTTTCTTTTCTTTTTTTCGTGTCCCTGCGAAATATCCGCAGTGTGCACAAGTTATGATGCAGTGTTTCAGAGTGAGTTTCCGTGAAGTGGATTGGTAAGGCCGATATTAGACTATAATAAAGTTTGATTCTGTAATAAGGAACTTAGTCAAAGTTAGGTATTGGTCAAATTTCCTTTAATCAAATCTAGCGCCTCGGCTTAGATTTGATCAAAGGAGCTGTTCGTCTTATGTTTACTGCATGGAGAAATCAACCTCTTAGGGCGCTAGCATCGCTGCAGCTGTCTGACACACTATCTTTATCAATATGATTTCCAAATATACATGGTACGTCGCATATATAACGAATTTTGATAGAAATATTCGAGGCAGATGAAGCACTGTCTAACTTACGACATCCAGAATACAAAAACGTCCTCACTACAGAACCCATGACTGTCGGTGAGATATGATCCCGGGATCTGGACGAAGAAGAAACTGACGACGAGGATGATACAGCAGAGCTCAGCATTCCTCCTTGACGTTTAACGATGCAGGAAATGCATTAGAAATAAGTAAATAATTTGTGACACGCCACAGTACTTCTGACGAAATAATTGCAGAGTTACCCCATTTTGAGGATACAGTGTACGCTATTGCAGCGTCGAAAAAAAGCAAGGAAAAATTACGGACTTTTCACGAAATGGCGTTTTCTTTTGTGTAGAGGTTTACATTTTTCTTTATTTCCTTGTTACGTATGGTACCTAGCAAGCCTATATAACGTTTTGTAGAATGTAAGTTTTTATTTAGTGGACTTTCATTTTTGTTCACCAATTACATTCATGGTATGGTGCTATAATTCATATATACGTTTTTCACACTTAGACCCATTTTTTTTAGTCCGTTGAAAAAAGTATAAACGAAGTTTTACTTACTCAAAACTCGTCACAGTCCATGAGTCCATGACTCCTCAGCTACCTTCTTGGAACAGCTGACAACTCGAGACCATTCCTACGACGTAACATTCGCAGTGGTTCCTTTTGTCAGCATTTCAACTTCAATGAGCGTATGTTTGGTTCAAATGGCTCTGAGCACTATGCGACTTAACTCCCGAGGTCATCAGTCACCTAGAACTTAGAACTAATTAAACCTAACTAACCTAAGGACATCACACCCAACCATGCCCGAGGCAGGATTCGAACCTGCCAACGTAGCGGTCGCTCGGTTCTAGACTGTAGCGCCTAGAACCGCACGGCCACTCCGACCGTCCGAGCGTATGTTTCTTGTTGTTTTTTGCCACATTACTTTTCTTGCAGTCTACATATTCTGAGTTAGATTTAATGATCATGATGCAAGGGAAGCCTGATTAAACTAAACCAGCGGTTCCCAATAGGTGGTCCGCGGACCCCCAGGGGTCCGCCAGCTATGCCAGAGGGGTCCGCAAGATGCTATTACAATAAAAAATATATTAAATATATTTCGTATGATAACAGATTTTTTGTTTTGGCCGCCTACTGCATGAGCAGAGCTTTAACGAACGCTAACTTCTGCGTCTAGCGTCTTCCTAGAGCCAACTGACAGCAGCACACCTTGTATGAAATTAGTGTTTTCTTATTTTTCACATATGTCTACTCAATGCAGTGTCGAGTGTAGTCACTTGAAAGACCAGTACACCCAGTTTTAACTTCTTCCTGTCATTTTCTGTCCATACTCAATTTTTATTTTTTTAAGGAGTTTGATATACTAAACACCCAGATTTGAAGACAAAGATTTTGAGCAATAAACAAAAATTTAACAATTACAATGATGGCTAAATTGAAAGTGTTTTAAGCTCAATATTTTTTCAATAATGAATATGTCAGTTTTTTTAAGTACCAGAAATAGAAAACGCATAAAAAGACTCTTAATTTGGCTTTTTTGGGTACTTGATATTGTGATGTGACAAGGTACCAATCATGCTCGATGAGGGGGTCCTCGAGAAAATTTTGTTGGAAGCCCCTGAACTACACCCTTTAACGTCACCCTGTACATCGACCTGGTAGCTTGCAGTTTCTGGCTTGTACAGCATACAAGTTCCATTAACTCCGTCTTATACATGTTAGGTTGAGATTCATGCAATGAAACATTTCTTTGTACCCGGACCAAATAACGCTGAGCTTCTGCTGCGCGAGGCAGCCGCGAGGTCTTGGGCGTCTTGCCGCGGTCCGTGTGGCTGCCCCCGCTGAAGGTTCGTGTCCTCCCTCGGGCATGGGTGTGTGTGAAGTCCATAGCGTAAGTTAGTTTAAGTTAGATTAAATAGTGTGTACGTTTAATGAACGATGACCTAAGCAGTTTGGTCCCATAAGATCTTACCACAAATTTACAATTTTTTACAGTGTGCTCCACTACACAGTTGGAGCTATATCCATCACAACAGAGTGGTATGGTGCATTGTCTGTTACTGTTGTGGAATTCAGAAGGGTATTTCACATCAGAATATTATCTTCACAGTCAGTGAACATGTTCTTGGACGACCACTTTTGCTGTGAATCTCGTGCTAAGATGAGCTACACTTGCCAACAATACTTGACGGCTACAGAACATTTTAACGCCTGGAAGTACTACTTTACCACGTCATACTACTTAACCATGGCCTGGCAATACGGGTGCTTTACCGTCTGGACTGCTGGCGACTTGGTAGGGAAAGACAGCTTACACTACTCTCGTTCGTCCTCTGTTAGAATATTGCTGCGCGGTGTGGGATCCTCACCAGGTGGGATTGACGGAGGACATCGAAAGGGTGCAAAAAAGGGCAGCTCGTTTTGTATTATCACGTAACAGGGGAGAGAGTGTGGCAGATATGATACACGAGTTGGGATGGAAGTCATTACAGCATAGTCGTTTTTCGTCGCGGCGAGACCTTTTTACGAAATTTCAGTCACCAACTTTCTCTTTCGAATGCGAAAAAATTTTGTTGAGCCCAACCTACATAGGTAGGAATGATCATCAAAATAAAATAAGAGAAATCAGAGCTCGAACAGAAAGGTTTAGATGTTCGTTTTTCCCGCTCGCTGTTCGGGAGTGGAATAGTAGAGAGATAGTATGATTGTGGTTCGATGAACCCTCTGCCAAGCACTTAAATGTGAATTGCAGAGTAGTCATGTAGATGTAGATGTAGATGGCTTGCCATTAGTGTTGCCTCGTCAATAGCGTCATGTCCCCCCCTGATGAGTTAACCGCCAAAAGTCGCAGCTAATTTTAAACGCATTTATAGGAAAACGTAACTTAAGCCAGAGCCCTGCAGATACGTGGCCTATCCGCGTAACACGTACGCGGCAGCATCTGCGGGCATATACCCACCAGGAATGTTAGCGGAAGTTGCCAAAGATGACGGATGCTATCTCGCCGCATGAGCGTTTTTTAACAGCCTCGCGTAAGTCACGCGCTTGTGCACTACCACGCAGACGGCAAGCGTTTACTCTCACTCCCATATTGGCTGAAAATCTGCAGTGTGCAAGTGCACCATGCGACGAGCTTACCACTTGGGTACATTTACGTTGCAGCCGCAATGCTGACTGCTGGCACATTGCTTCTTGTTACTCGCCAAGTGCTTTGTTGCATTTACACTGCACACTTACTGTGCATTGTGCCTGGCTGTGAAATTGGAATATCCACGTCTCCAATTTTCTCGTTCTTATGACTCTTATCGGTTTGTAAGACTACAGGACATCGTTTTATGAACTTATTTTTTTCTTAAAACTTTACTTTTCGTTTTATTTGAGTTTTTGGTTCTATAACATTTCCCAATCGATTTTGAAAAAAGTGTATAGTTAAAAAATCTGATTTTTATACACTTGGTAGTGTAGCATCCTTACTTTTCACAATTCGTAACAGCCATTGCGAAATGACGCTATTTGTCAACCACGTGCACTCGATTTACAAAGTTTGTAGAGAAAAAATTTGATAATGGGTAGGTTATAGTCATTTGCATTTTGGACCATACAATATTGCATGTGATATACGCCTAAAACCACAAAAATGTTTTTGAAATGGGAGTGACATTAATACCTGTTTCCACTCAGAAGTAAATGCGTGTTACTGTGTGCCATCAATGCCGCAATTGAAAGCCTGTGTAGTTCTCAGGGGTTTAGTGTAGTGTCAATCATTGCAAGATAGAAAAATTAATTAATAGCAATCAATACAGGTCTGGTGCCAGTCACTCGTGCTATTTCAATGACGAATGTCTAGAAAAATCCAAATATATTCGAATTTTTACCTCGGCGACCTCTGACTATACCTCACAATCATCTGCTATAGTTTTACAGTGGGCCACAATTTGTAATTAAATATGGACTTTCATTAGGCTACGATGTCATTGTATTTCATGAGATCAAATGGTTTTTACACAGCAGAATAACAAGGAAATTTGCAGTCTTGTTGCAGGAAAGACATAGGATCCGGAAGTGGATTCATGGCTCTAAGCAACACATTACCGACGGAACTTTATCGACTTGGAGAATATGACACGCTAAACACAACATTTTTCCGAAAGACATCATTCGATTTTTATAATACCATGGCATAATATTTTTAAGAATTTGATAATGGGGTCATGTCTTTCCGAAACATGTTGTGTTTTTAAATTAAATAAAGCACACATGTGGACAATTTGCTATCAGTTTTTGTTGTCATGTAATGATTTATGCTAAATGAATCCTAGAAATAATGAAACTATGTGAAATAAAGTATTTGATGTTTTTTATTGTTCTAGTAAAGTATGGAGTACAATTACCCAAATTATTTTAAAGTATGGATGGCAGCCTTAGTAGTCTTAGATGTCACATAGTCCATTATCAAAAGAGTCCCTGTCGTTGTGTCCATGTCGCTTTTAACTATGAATTACCGGTATGAAAAGAACGTCGAGACGTTATGCACAACTACATTTTTAAGATATGTTACACATTGAAACTTAAAAGCACAACAGTGGCGAAGTCATTATCCTACACTATGTCAACACAGGTCACTAACTAGCAAGCCGCGGCGCAGCTGTGTGACTGGGATTTCCTACTGCGAGCTTGCCCTCTACACCTTACCGTTGTTGAACAAAATTATTTTGAGTTTCAAGTTAATAGCAACAATTTGTTTCGATCGATAAAACTATACTTTGGATCCCAGATTTCATTTCGTTCCTCATTAGTAACAAAAATTTGTTCTGAGCCCTAAAACGAGGGTAATAATAATGAAATATTGGGTTATCAGTCTTTCGTCACCTCATTTAAGCGCTCGTACACCCCGTCTAGTTAATATTTCTTCCTCCACTCGTTTCCAAATTCCTATGAGACGAGCCTAACACCGTGGGACCCGAGGAGAATCTATCATCTTTCACAGTCATTGGAATTCGTTCGGTGAGAAATGGTTTTTAAGTGCTAAAAACTTCTCTTTTTCACTCACGAAAACTCAAAACGATACTTTTTACGATATACCGTCATAATAGAAAACGGGTAATCCAGTGTCCACACTGTAATTTTCATGCAATTTCGCGGCCTACCCGCAAGCTTCCGAGAACGCTGATAGGTGGCAGCACACCCCAATCGACTTGTTAGTTACGGGCTCGCTCCGTAGATGGCGCCGCCGTCAATTATCGCCGCTGTCATGATGCGATTTGCGCCTCATTTCGAGAGTCGACTGGCAGTTAAGGAATGACGAAAAATATAAAGGTTTAACGCCCTATTGACAACTAAGACTTGATCTAATTGAGAAACGATAAGGAGGGAAATGGGCCGTGCGTTTTTGAAGAAACCTTCTTGGCATTATGGGACTTACGGATGGGCGGACGAGAATTTGAACAGCCGTTCTCAGAAATACTTATCTACCATTGCATCATCTCGCTCGTTAAGAAAACGGTTAAATTAACAGCAAACCAACGGCATCGCAGCAAATTCACATAAAAAAGGCTGCTTACCAGGTAACACAATTGGTTACATCTAGATCGTGTTAGCACGTATGGTTTTAAGCAGATTGTTACTGCTATGTGCAGATGAAATTTCTAAAAGCTGCTTCTCTTGCGTAAACGTATGCTTTTTTGAAGGATTTTGTGTCTGTTTTTATTAAACGCTAGCTGTTTGTATGAAATTTATTTCTAAACACGATAAACACAAAATTTCAATTGTGATGAGGTTGCTACTCATATAGAAACATATTTTTTGGCGGAAAACTAACAATAGTGTTACTGAAAACAAGAGAGAGTAGAAAACACTGGGAAACAAATTTTAACTTAGAGTTTGTATTTGCCCTTACGTCAGAGTGAGTCTCACAACGACTCCGATTTGATTTGCGGCCAATGAATATATTATTTGTTTTTATCGATTTTTTGTTTCACATGTTTGCTTTGGATGACCGACAAGTTTTCTTTAATCTGATAGGCTCATTGGTGTTCACATATGCTAAGAAGGAAATGTAGAAGTATTTTAGATCTAAAAATAAATTATTATTACTTTACTATTTGAAAATAGCTTTTCCTACAATTTATCTAATAATCGCCATGAAAATAGCCTCTGGGACCAGATCATGTTAGTCGCCGACGTGAAGTAGCTAACTGATGTACTTATCAAACTGAGGTGCAAAGTGTCTCTCAAAAATGCTAGCGCAATGTATTCCATGTAATAATATGGGGTTCTTTCTGCAGTAAAGAGACAGGTTCCACGGCAAAAGCTACATGCGTATGGTATTAACAGAAGAGCTTCTTATGGGCACTTATTCGCGAAAGTACGCTAGAATTGAAACTAAAGTGTAATTCGCTAAATCTGTGTTATCTTTTAAGCGAGTATGACATTTAACATTTTCCAAATACTATTTAAATTTTTCATTCTGTTTTTTTACTTTTTAATTTTTTTAAATGTTATTCTGCATCAAATTGGTATTCTGAATCGCCTTGCCTGTGGTGACCGAAAACTGGGCCAAGTGTTATAACTCGCCAGCTGCGTCAAAGGAACAAATTTTCAAGAATGGTTCGTTTATAAAGAACACACTTCTATCACGTCTTCGTTGAGTTAACGAGTTAACTTAGTGTTCCATCTATGACCTTGACATAGTTAAATACTACTCTGTAATCAACACCTCTTATCATAATTTTTTACTCAGTTATTGAACGATTACTTTACGTTAGCGTACTTTGAATACGAAATTGCTTTTATATCTGCGTACTATATCTCTTTACCGTTTATGTAACGTGGTCACATGCTCCAAAAACTATGGAGTTTCATTGGATTGTACTGTATATGTTTTCATTCTAATTGAAATACACGTAATTTCTTTCAGTTGATTGGTACGCCATTGAATTTCTTGTGGCAGGTAATAGGGTAAGATGACAAAACATTGGGATCAACGGAATCGCCTCCCACCGCGTATAACATATTATTCAACAGCATAAGAGAACGTATTAAGTGATTGCTATTAACATTTTATGAGTAAAGAGCCTGACTGTCCTCGATAATGAGATGATGACCTGAAAATAGGTATCTTTATCTCCATCATGCTTTAGCGCAAATTAAAAAGAAAGCTTCCGAGTTTAGGAATCAGAAGTTTGTCCCTTTTTTACTTCGACACAAGCTGTTACCACCGAAGGTGCAGATAATGTATTAAGTGATAGTTAATTTTGACTATTGAAATTGAAATATCTTTGTACACCAGCCATTATATCGCTGCGAAGTTGCGGTATTAAAGGTAATTCACTATGTGGCCTGAAAGTGTGTGCCGTGGGTTACGTATGACAGTGATATACTGCCAAGGATGTAATACACGGCCCAGTCACAATAATGTGATCACAGCCTACGTTCCGCGTCAATCTGCAATACCCAGCCACAGATGCTGGGGCAGCACTAGAAGTGGAGGATACAAGAAGCCTGTCATGAGGACGCGGGAAACAGTGCGGTCGTAGTCGTAATGTGCAAAGTCGCGATTTTCCTGACGCCTAGAAGGCATTGATAATTGGCTTCCGGGCCAAGGATGAAATCATCTCTGAAATAGCTGAGTTTGTAAACTATTCATGCGCCGTCGTCGTTAAAGTACTCGGTACATGACGAAATTGTGCTAACCGAAACATGACAGGTATATGAAGATGGTATCTGTTCTTTCGGATATGACCGAAAGAACAGATACCATCGGTGACCAAGCAGCCTCTAGAATTAATGATAATTAAATCAAGACCCTACTCTGCCGACTGGCGTTGATATAGATCAACGGGGACAGTTGCAAATGTGTGTTCCGACCGGGACACGAACCCGAGATCTCCTGCTTACATGGCAGACGCTCTGTCCATCTGAGCCACTGAGGGCACAGAGGATAGTCCGACTGAAGGGATTTATCCCTTGCATGCCCCCTGAGACCCACATTCCCAACTTAATGTCCACACACTACATTCGTAGTGCTCCTGCCCATTACACTCGTTACTCACGGCAGACAATCTTACTGAGTCCCGTAAGAGTTTGGGCAATAAGTGCGCATCCGCACAGAAGAAGGTCAATGGCCGGTTAGGCTTAACTATATATGAAGATGATATCTGTTCTTTCGGACATGTGTGGACATTAAGTTGGGAAAGTGGGTCTCAAGGGGAGCGTGCAAGGGACAAGTCGCTGCAGTCGCACTTTCCCCTGTGCCCTGGTAGCTCAGATGCATAGAGCGTTTGCCATGTAAGCAGGAGATCCCGGGTTCGAGTACCGGTCGGGACACACATTTTCAACTGTCCCTGTTGATGTATATCAACGTCTGTCGGCAGTGTAGGATCTTGATTTAATTATCATTTCATACATGACAGGGGTGAACGATGGGTGCGGAGAAGTTTACATTAGTAAGGACTAATGTACCATCGCCGTTTTTACAAATGTCGGCGTAGATCCATTTGTCAAATATGAAAATAGCCCTACAATTAGGATCTGTCACGTAAATATAAAATAGTACATGGATCTTGCAGAGCTCACAACCGACTGAGTTTAATCGGCGAGGGTAGTTACTCTGAAACCAGGGCAGAATTGGCGTATAAAGGCAACGTGTAAATTATCAGTATTAATAACGTCCTTAGCTAAAGTAACAATAAAAAGGAAGGAAATTAACACTCCCGTTATAACAGTATGGGAGCATTGGTACAAATAATGTATTTATACATAAAAAAAAGCAGGTGGCGCTTACGCCGAGAAACTTACGCCCAGTGGCACATACAGACAAAATATCGAAAATTATATTACTGTATTAGTGAAGCCCACAAACGGTATATATGTCAGAACTTTGAAGTTGACAACGATGGCTCTTGTCAAGAAAGAATTACGAACACTGGTACACGATCTTGTTAATACACATTCACAGGGAAAACCAAAATTTTAGAGCCAGACAAAATCACATAAGTGCCGATGTAGTAACAAACATACAACACCACAATTACATAAGGGGTAGTGAGGTTAAAGCATTGAAGGTGCATCGTAGCTTGCTGAGGAAATAAACCACTAAGGATACCAGCATTAATGTTATACCATAAACAGTACAGGTTTAAAGCCTTCGAAAAATTGTCTACAAGCAGGGTTCAACTTGTCGTTCAGTATATTACCGTCCTTGAGCTCAAGATGTTTGAAAATTTGTAACTCTTCCCACAGATCTAATCTACGCCCTTTGACTTCTCTGTGTAGGATAACAGTGTCTTCTAAATGTTTAGGCGTATGACTGGCTATCAGGAGGTGTTCATCAAAAGTAGAACTGTGTATATTCGCTCCTTTTTTACCTAATAGGTGTTCTTTACATCTTGTTTTCACAGCTCTGCCTGTTTGACCAATATAATATGAAGGACAGTTATTACAGGTTAGTTTGTAAACCCCTGAATTGGAAAACCAGTCGCCGGCAATCTCTACTGAATGTACAAGATTTCTGTTTAAACTGTTAGTTGTAGATAAGGAGACGTTACAGTTATATTTTTTCATTAGAAGACGTTTTATCCTATACGATATATTATCCAAGAAAGGAATAGAAATAAATTTTTTTGGCTTCTTTGCTATCAGTGAGGAGGTTGTTGCTCAAAGTCGAACAGTTTTGGGTAGTTTTCTTACTGAATATGTAAACGATCATATATTTATTATGTGGAACAGTTGCTGTTGTGCAACTATGTTTAAAATATTGATTATCTCATTACTCTCTTTCTCTTGCAGTGGTTCACGCTGCAAAATGTGCTTTCTCAGGCATTTGGCAGTTGGTCACATTAATGTGACTGGACAGTGTATAATGTAATATGGATAGCAGTATTTGAGTTTCTTCAGGTGGATGCTGATCGGTCAAAACATTGTGACTACACCAGATTGAATGCCAGCTGGTTGTAAGGAAAGTATGTAAGCAGAGATGAGGCGAATAGGGAATCATTCTAGCGACGATACGAGCTACAAATGGGTAACACCACGATATAAGTAAATTTGACAGAGGGCAGACTGCCATGGCCCGACACCTGAGAACGAGCATCTCTGACACTGTTAAGCTGCTCAGTTGTTCGCGTACTATTGTCATGATGGAAAATGGTTGAAGGACGATGAAATTCTGGGTAGGCGACAAGGCGTTGGACGTTCACGCCTCATCACAGGGCAAGGACGTCGCTGGCTTACCCGCTTTTATGGCAAGGGATTCGGCGATGTGTCACAGACATGACCACATAATATACAGTAATGCTGCTTCAAGCAAATGTGTTTCGGAAGACACCATTTAGCGCGTTTTGCTCAACACAGGTTTCCACAGAATATGACACCTACGTGTTCCCATGTTGACTCAATGACATCGTCAGCCAAAACTGTAATGGACACAGAGTAATGGAGTTTGGACCGTGGAGGAACAGAAAAATTTTGCTTGGTATAATGAATCACGTTCCTAGTTACGCCAGGCCGATCGTCGTTTATGGATAGGCCATCATTCAGGTAGACGACAAGTCGAACACGCACCGCAGCAGAGACAGTCAGTTGGGGCAATGTTATCCTATGAGCAAGATTCACTTGGGTTTCCGTGGTACCTGTGGTAGTAATTGAAGGCATCACGACAACTATGGACCACATGGACATTATTTCACGTCTCCTGCATCTCATTCATACTTGGTGTCTTCTCCGACAGCGACGGCTCCTTCCACTAGAATAAATGTCCGTATGCAAGGCAACTATAGTGCTACAGTTATTTGAGGAGCAGGACAATAAATTGACGTGATGTCTTGACCACCAATTTCTCCTGATATGAATCTGATGCAACACATCAGAGACGCTACGAGGCGCCAGTCCAGTTCTCACAATCATGGACAAGTAATTTACGGAAAAGCATCACTTGAGCGAATACATTTTGCAGCGCTTACTGGGCGGGTGAAGTAAAACTTGCCTGGAAAACAGTTATATTAAGACTCACGCAGGATTGACCCTTGTTAATGAATATCATAGAAGTAGCAGGAAATGTCCACCGTTTCCAAAGATGCGGTCGTTTGTTCGTTGAGCATAATTGTCCACTCATCTCTCATCTTCTGCAGTTATAAAACAGATAAAGTTTCTTGACCGTGCGAGCTGTAGTAGAACCAGTCGTATTAACAGTATCTGAAGAATTCATCAAATTTTTCTAATATCAGGTTAACTGAGATATTAAAGGATAGATAATTAGTGAGTGAAAACTTCAACAATACATTCTCACTGGTTTTAACACTCACACGCAATCACTGTCACTTCTAATAACCAACTTATGGTATTTAACCAAACCCGTTACCGGAAACATTTCGAAACGAAATGTCTGTGACAGTTCCCCGCTCAAATGTTACACAACTAGCCCCTTTCAACGATCTGTTCCGGTTCCCGATTTTCCTTGCGGATTTGGGCTATTCAAAAGTCACAGTTCACTCATAAAAATCGTAATCTCGCGTGGTCGTCTTTCTCACTCGTTCGTGTTCACTTTGCAGCACTCCACGGTCAAATTTAACTCATAATTCCGTAAAAGTATAACATTCATTTGGTGCTCCTAATACATCCGTCCGATTATGATGAAGGTTCAGTTCCCGCTACAAAATACGCACGAACGTACTGTCCTCTGGCTGGCTGATATACATAATAGAAAATCCAATATTAGTATTAAACTGCGCAATGCCGCATCTTTTACACTTGACCTAACACAATCCAATAGTTTATACGAACAATTTATTAAATGAACAAATTTAAAATACCGGAATAGCTCCCTGATTAAAGAAATTAACTGTCGTAAGACGTTTCTTGTTTCCCAGTACCATAAACTGGTGATTTATACATTAAAAAGGTCCCCTGAGAGTATTACTCACACTCTCTGTAAAGCCCTACTTCTCACGCTAACATGAACTCAGTTAAAGGACATTAAAAAAATGGTACAAATGGCTCTGAGCACTATGGGACTCAACATCTGTGGTCATCAGTTCCCTAGAACGTAGAACCACTTAAACCTAACTAACCTAAGGACATCACACACATCCATGCCCGATTCAGGATTCGAACCTGCGACCGTAGCTGTCACGCGGTTGCAGACTGACGCGACTAAAACCGCACGGCCACACCGGCCGGCTAAAGGACATAACGAACATTCATTTCTGTTAATACTGCGCATTCACGCCTTCAGTCGTAGTAATAACTAAACATACTAAATCAACCATAATTGATAGAAATCGTAATATTTACAGCAGGTAAATTTTTATTTCCAAGACACTTGTTTTCACTTTGTAATTTCACGCTGACACCTTCCGGCCACAGCCTGAACTTTTAGGATCTGCTGCACCGTAACAGCACATCTGTTGTGCTAGAGCCATGATTCGTATATGAAGCTATGATTCATGTATGAAGCTATCTGTTTGCTACTGTCCGACTTTGATTGCTACTGTTTGCTACCGACTGTTTGCTACTGTCCGACATACTAGCGATGCAAGGCGCTACACCTCACGTTGACTTAGCGTTGTGCTCGATTCATCGAACTGAGAGACAGGGAGTATCTCTGATTGAGGTATAGCAGCAGTATGGTCTTTAGTCTTCTGCTGTAGCTCTTCCAGTGTTTGAGGACTATCTGAATACACCTCAATCCCCGGAAAATCAGCATATCGACATGGCCAGGAGACTGCATTGCCTCTGCCGGATGTCCTCTCTTCACCAAATACCAAATGCACTCGTGGCAAGGCTGTCAAGTCTGTGTGTGCTATGGAACTGCCTTGGTGAGAATATCCATACAGCCATTTGTCGTCTGTGAGACGATTCGCATATCGATTAAAGAGTTTTTTAATATAACGGTAAGCATCAACATTTTGGCGGAAGGAATAATAATGTTGCGAGATTCGGACACCAGACATTGCGTACCAAACACCAACCTTGAGATTATACAGCGTATCCTCAAAGTACTGATGGGGTTTTTCGATGCATAATGAAGCATGTTCTGTGAGTTCACGTACCTTGATAGGCTAAACCAGGCCGCACCTGAGGAAATGAAACACTTTAGATCCCAAAATTCTTGATACCACTTCACTCAGAAATCACCGGGGAAACTCAATGCGTGAAAGCGTCTGGACGCTTTAACCCATGAACAGCGGTTAATTTATAAGGATACAGATGCAGGCCCTTTTCGATAATGGCTACACGACGACCTCTTAAATCCTAACAGAGAGCAGACTTCGTCGGACTGTTCCAAACTTTCCTTATTGAAGCAATCTCTCTTAGTGTTCGAACGCTTTTCGAGTAGTTGCGGTTTTTATTCGCTGCAGAGCCAATTTCGTGGCATTTTACCGCTATGTTTTGCATTGCAGACTTTGCTGGAGGTTTTCCTAAAACACTTTAGATCTTAACCCCTTTCCGCAAGAAGGTTCTGTAACTTTTACCCACAACGTTCTCTCTTTGTTTTAGCATGGACACCATTATGTGTTGCATTCAATTGGTCACGGAACACTCCTACGCCTCTCACTCGCTAAAACGTAATGAGGACGAGGTATTCGGGACAAAGTAGGCGGGAGATGTGCCTTTGCATACTCGTAGTAGCAACCGATTGGTGCACGGAAATCACGATTTCCATCAGTTTATGTGACCGGCAGTTCTCCTTTCACTAACAAGAGTCGATTCCGCTTCAGTCTTACAAATAAAAAGACGCACCACGAAAGTATTTTCAGAGTGGAACTGAAGTCGCTAAATATGATGTACAGTCATACTCAAAAGTATCCGAACGACCTGAATTGCATTTCGCCTGATTCGCATGCAACCGGCATAACGCAGCTGTCTAGCAGGTCCCCTAATCGCCCCGTTGTACAGTCGTTTGACTATTGAAAATGGTTCCAACAAGTCACCACTAGAAAACACTGCTCTGTATCGCAGTAACTCGAGACGTAAAGTAATACCACGATGCTGCAAATATCAGGGAACACCTTATCACAGATAAGACTGTCCTTAAGGGTTGTAAGCTCACCTTTATTACAATAAATGACATACCTGAAATGTTACCACTCTCAATTTTACGTCAGGTAGGTAATGCACGTAGTAAGTTCGTCGTACTCATGGTTTCCTCTTCAAAGTAACATACAGTACTTATTATTTAACACAAAATGACATTAAAAATATAAGTTATCCATGAGCAGCTAGTTGAGAATATGTATGAACTTCAAATGACACGACGCACCGTCTCGTTGTACATATGGATTCAAACCCAGGTTAGGCAGACTAAGGAATGATTTCGTGACTGACGCAAACTAACAGTCATTTCTCATTAGGCATACAGAGAGATATACCTCGATTTTAGACAGTATCAGTTAGCAAATATCAACTTTAAATTACAGAACGCAAACATTTTTAACGGACGTGAATTCCTCCCCAGCATCTCTTGTCCCTATTAACGATCTACGAGAGATGTTAAATATTTCTTCTTCACAAGTAACTAACTTGAAATGCCGTGAGGTAAAGCTTTGTGTTGGACAGGGATTCGAATCCAGCACCTAATCAGATTGATATCGAAACACAACCAACTGTGATATATCGGATTTCCTTGGCAGTAGCTAGATGTTTTAACTGAAATGACGAGACGAAACATTAATTTTTTCCTTCCCAGAACCCCAACCGGGCACCTATCACTATTATATTCTAGAGAAAACGAACGTCAAATATGGGTTTGTTGCACCAGCAGCGACATGTGAGCATGTTTGAACAAGAATGTGAATATGAGGAAGAGTTCAGTGCTCACTGGGAATAGAGCCCCTCACTTATCGTTGTTGACTACACACAAAGAGACGTCGGCTACCGAATTTTTCTCCACCAGCAGCTCGGAATAACATCTTGAACTTACAGCGATCTCGCAAATAGGTCTGTGTCCCACTGGGAGTGAAAAACATCAGATATGGTTAGTGTTGATAACGAATGAAAAAACATTAAATATCAAAATTATTATCCACCAGCAGATAGGTGTTCTCATGCTAGAGCTTGATAATACATGATCAAAACTCAAGTGCCAGGCCAGCATTCGAACCCATTCACGAGCAATATGTGGAGATGTTGAGGAATCTGCAGTTTTGAACAAACAACAAATTGTGGCCGAGCTGTATTGTCACGAAGGGATCAAATTCCGCGTTAAGGGCGCTCTGAGTTGCATTCTCAGTTCAGAACCAATTTTATCGACATACAGTAGCTCAGATAAAAGATGGAATAAGTGTCCTGTGACTCTACATAGCGTTTGTTTCGTCACTAGAAATAAATAACTAGTATAAGAAAGGTTACTTGTGATAGAGTTTCTACATGTCGCCACTCCAGACTTGATTGTGGTTCAATCTAACGTCTACTTGGCAGAGAAGGAATATCATCTTTAATGTGAATTTCAGACCACACTGCCATTATATCTTCTTCACTTGGTGTAGTCAGAAGAGAATGGAATCTTTCTCTCCCAATCTAAAATCATTGACAGAAATGGGAATCGAACCCAGACCAAAGGTGTATGAAATTACCATCAGCCCAACAGACCAACACACCTTTTTTTCTGTGACTCATTTTTCTATCATAACGCCGTTGAGCCACACTGGATGAGAATTCTGACACGCAGGCTCCCTGTAGTAAATTGCAGCATGTTCGCTAAATTCATTTACTTGGTAGACCTAATCACCATGAACTAGCTGCCTCGGCTACCCAGAGCATACATTCGACTCTATTTTGTAATCACCGAAATAAAATCACATAACTGCCACCTACACAGAACTGCCAACAGTGTAGGATGGAGAAATTTAAATAGGAAGTGTTTCTTTCCACTTTAGTTATTCTATTGCACTATCTGTTAGTAAAAAATGTCATGCAGCCCAAGAGAAAAGCTGTAACTGTTTCTTTCAGAACTCTAGGCCCGGCCATTTGCATTATCTCGCAGTGCTGTGGTATGCAGAAGTTCTGGAGGAATTTTTGTTCAGCTCTGGAGCTGTTGTTGGTATGTGTCAGCTAGAAGCGTAATTGTAAGTGTCGTGCACCCTGGATAAGATGTCGCGAGTTCGAATAAATTTAGTGCCAAATTTTTTAGAACGCAATTCTGCTGTCTGTTGAAGTTACAAATCTAATGGAACTTTGAACATAATTCCCTTCACTTCTCAACCCAAAATAGTCGCATGTGGAAAAAGGGCTCACTTCTGTGACATTTTGTTCTTTTCAGGTTTAGTAGACAGCCAGGCAGCAGACGCATCTCGAAGCTTTTGTGTTATGCATGCGAAGAGCGCATCGTGCCCAAATACGCCAGAAAAGTATTTTCTTCATTAGCTGTCGTTTGGTAGTGACATTTTATTCTTCTTCAAACACGGTTTGACAGGTTTAACTCAGAACAAGTTTTCTACATGCATGTAATCGATAAAATGCATGTGCATCGTCAGACTTATAGATAACATCAGAGAATTCGCATATCTCGTTGATGATTATTTTCGCTCTCGTGTTTACTATTGTTTCAACAATACTAAAGGAAACCTTACCAAAATTGTGTACTGTATTATAAGAAATGAAATAAAACTACCCACGATAACCTTACGACGAAAGTCTGTTTTAATAAAACTGAGTATCTGTACACAAGCATGCCTCTATCGACACGAATTAGTAAAATACTACTCACTTACATTTTGATTGGGTCAGTGTTTAATTGGTATGCTGTGTCATACTCAAGAGGTATGCAAATGTGGCATTTCATAAATATAGTTATGTATTTCTAGAAACCCAAAATTTGCTTGTGAGCAGCGGAAAGAGGCGTTACCTGTTGTGCAGCATTGTAAGTTTTTCACCACTGCACTATGAGTCGAAAACGTTTTTTTGCGACTTCCTTATTGATGTTTGATCTGACTGCTTGTAGCTCTTTCACAGAAGGGGTAAAAACATTGAAGTCAGTGAGACTGGAACTGCAAACCACAACTGACGCTTTTTCACAGGTCAGCACGTTACCACAGAGCTGGCGAAGAGGTATGTTTCTGAGCTTTCTCTTACGAGGCCAATAGTGGCTAGAACTCATAAACCGCTACTTAAAGGACGAGATTTGTTCTGATTTCCACCTACAACGACTTTCCTGGGCTGAAAACAGTAAGTTTACAATCCTTTGTTACACCTCAAGCGATAATAACTGAGATTATTCAATGGAAATGACAGGTAAAATCAAGTGAACTTTGAGGCTTAATTTCGTGCACACAAGGAAGTAACTCGTCGATCACAGAGTTGCCATACATACGTTGCCTTGTTGCCAAATCTCATTTACAGTACCAGCAGGAAGAAGACGAACCGATGTGATCCTACAGCGGGTTAGGAAGTGACCATAGCTGGTGTTGTCCAAGTCCAAGCTGCTACGGTCTGGAATACGTAATGCGTCTGATTCGCAATGCTGTAACTAGGTTTAGGGACTGGAGCGTAGTTACTAAAAATACTCAGAATTGACTGCAAACTAAGCATCATAAATCAGTAACTCTCATAGTGTTTTTTATATTTCATTCGTAAGTGTACTCAAAACTAAGAAACTCATTCACAGGCTTTTTCGTGCCTCACCGATAGTCGAGCACAACAAACAAAATAAAAAAAGAATGTGTGTGTGTGTGTGTGTGTGTGAGAGAGAGAGAGAGAGAGAGTGTGTGTGTTTGTGTTTGTGTGTGTGTGTGTGTGTGTGTGTGTGTGTGTGTGTGTGTGTGGATGGCAGAGACACACACACACACACACAGAGAGAGAGAGAGAGAGAGAGAGAGAGAGAGAGAGAGAGAGAGAGAGAGAGAGAATAAAAAAGAATGAGAGAAAGAGAGAATGTGTAAAAAATTGTTGTAAAGAAATTGATTCGTGGTATGTAAAGAAATCTTTCATTTAAAATGACACGTTCCACAACATTACGAGGTGTCTCATTCATGATCTATGGAACAAGAATTAATCTAATCTAATCATACTGATGACTGGCCATGAAGAATCGTGAATTTCGGGAAATTTTTGCCAATACCGGTAACCAAATGTAAACTTGAAAATAAAAGACGACAATTTTTGCAATAAACTGGGACTCCTATCAAGACCTTTTCGTCCCTGTTAGCTGACCATGGAAGATGTCTGATATAACTCCATTCTGAAGTAACGAAGTGTGCATGCAATTAAAGATGAAGTGCATGATGTGAAGTTCTATGACGGAGATACGAACCCAACACGTAATCGGATTGTTAACTAAGAAAAATCAAATGTTACGATCAGTTTTTCTTAATAGTTGCTAGGTGTTTGAATCTAAAATAAGGATACATACTTTTCTGTCTAAGCGACAGTCGAACAGCACACCTACCGTGCATCCACGAATATAGGTTAAGTATCCGTTGCTTACTCACCAACAGTAAGATGTGTGCGTGGTTGGCCAGAAATAACGACACCTATTGCAATTGTTGGCAACACATCAACAGACATTAAAAATGCACGGTAATTTTCACTAGCAGGTGGATGTGCACTTGATAGGGCTTGAAATGAAATTATGAATATTTTTGTACTGGGTCCTTTGGAGGAGACCTAGAGAAGATTGCAGTCTTGGGAAAAGGAACGAAATGATTGAACTATACTGTTCTGAGAGATTCAGATCCTCGAAAGAGGAGATACTAATTCGAATCACAGTCCAACACCAAATTTTTCAACGTCTCTTGTTCAATCAAGTACAAGTACAATAAGAGACCTGTTCCTTTAAATGGCTATCGGTTCATCAAATAAAATAAAATTTTCTAATGTAAGTTTACTGGCGACTGTATTTCTTTTTGCCATGACTTCCTCTATGTCATTTCCCAACGTAAACCGGCTCTGCCCAGAAGGTAATGAAGGAACATGATGTTTAATGCGGATTATGACGTCTTTCTCTTGAGGTTACCAGAGGTAAAATAAATCTGTTTCTGCCTCTTAAAAGTAAATTCCTGAATTCACGCAGTGCACCTGTGATAATTCGTTCCACCAGACCCTTGTGGGCACATTTCCCAGCCTCAAGAGTGTGCTTAGCATACAAAATTAGTCACTGTGGAAAAAATGCGATTCTATTAAATGGTTAAGTAGAAGCAAGCTTCTGACGCGAAGATTATGCTATTCTCATGTCAACAGGATGTAAAGACTCTTCTAGGCATCATAGGCTTGAAGTAAAGCCATTTTGAATTTTCACAAATTGAGCAAATTTCTTAGTTCGACAAAATCCACTGTGAAGTGTTGAAGTTACCGGATAATTCGATTTTTATTACTATCATTTTATTCATACCTCTGATGGAACACACGTGCTTGAAGATCACTTAATGCCTTTTGGTCAATATGGAAGTAGTTTCCCAAGAACAAGGTCTTTCCCTGTCTACGGAATCCTTTTCATGTTAATATCAAACATCAGCAGTTTCTAGTAGATTACATTAAAACTAAAGTAATTGATGAAGACGTTACTTGATAACAAAAACGCGCTGCCTTTCTTCATTCATTTACGCCTAGAAATGGCTCTCGAGTACTGCCAAACCGAAAGGCAAGAGATCTTACTGCCTTCCGATATACGTCGCTGTCAGTTCTTCCACATGATTTGGTCGACATGACCTGTTTCAACTTGTGTACAACAGACAATGTTTAAGAAAATAAATTGTTTTCCTTTGAAATAAACAGAAACGTTTTCATTCTAAGCTATCCAAGTACAAAAATTTCGCAGTCTCAGTTCAAAATTAATATTCGCTTCTATAATGTAGGAAAGTGTTTCACAGTTGCAAAACTCGCATCCGACTCATTGACCTTACACGGTATTCTATACCCCGTTTTGTTGCCCTTCATGGCAAGCCATCCTGGGCTTATATTTTAGCAAGATAATACTTGCTCGTAGACGGAGTGAGTTTTTGCTGCTTGTCATCGCATACCAAACCCTACCTTGGCCAGGAAGGTCACCGAACCTCTTCCCAGTTGAGGACGTTTGGAGCATTACAGGCAGAGTCCTCCAACCACCTAGTGATTTTGACGATTATTTGGACAGAATTTGGCACAACATCCGTCAAGAGGACGTCGAACAACTCAGTCAGCCACTGCCAAGCCGAACAGGTGCGGGCGTAAGGGGCAGAGGAGAACCAAAGCGTTACTGACTTGCAAAACTTCTGAAGCTCTTTCTTTTGAATATATCAATCAATTTTTCATCAGTGTGTAAACATTTGGTTCCTCTTACAGATTTACTTAATATTTTGTCTTTAAACGATGTCGAATATAGATGACGCTCATACCTGCTTCTCTGTATGACGCGTAAGATACACTATCACACTACAGTCCTACTGAATGCGAAATTGATCAGTAGATGTCACGAGAGGCAGAACTACCAGTATAAAAGGAGGCGGGAAGTGCTGTGTTGTCAGTAGCGAAGCATAAGGGCAGAATGGGTGGGTCAGGACGGTTCAGTGACTTCGAACGGGGACTAGTCGCTGATGACACCTTAGTAACAGAGCCATCAGGGATGCTTCAAACTTTCTAAAGCCGCCCACGTCGACTGTTGGTGATCTGACTGTGAAGTGGAAACACGAAGGAACAACGGAGGCTAATTCAAGACGAGTCATGTACTGACGTCGAGGTTCCCAGGGGGTGGTTGCGCAACACTGCGTGAAACCAGGGGAAAGGATCAGCCGTGAGTTTCAACGTGCTACCTGTAGTCAAGTCACCACAATGATTGGCTGAATGGTTCAAATGGCTCTGAGCACTATGCGACCTAACTTCTGAGGTCATCAGTCGCCTAGAACTTAGAACTAATTAAACCTAACTAACCTAAGGACATCACACACATCCATGCCCGAGGGAGGATTTGAACCTGCCACCGTAGCGGTCGCTCGGCTCCAGACTGTAGCGCCTAGAACCGTACGGCCACTCCGGCCGGCACCACAATGACTGTGCGTAGGGAGTTGAAAATGGTGGGATACAACAGTCGATCAGCTCCTTAAAAGCGACGCTTTAGGTAGAATGAAGAGTGACGCTACTGCTCATTGAACGAGTAAGAGAAGCGTGATTTGGAGTGATGAATCACGCTACACCATTGGTCAGTCTGGTGGTGACTTTTGGGTTTGGCGAATGCCTGGAAAACGTTACTAGCGACCATGTGTAAAGAAAACAGTCAACTACAGACATGGTGTTGCGATATACGATTCTCTTTCTAGGCTGGATGGTGGTACCGTTATTACATTTAGTAAAATGCTAAATTCGATATGATATGGACATATAACAGTAGAGAAAGATTTCGGAGATAATGATTTCTTTTCAGCGTGGCAGTGGGTTCTGTCATAGAGTAACATTTGTAAGCTGATGGTTTGTGGAGAATAACATTTGTCCCAATTGGAACCAAATGAAACACCTTTGGCGTGAGTTGGAATGGCGACTTCACTCCAGATCCCAGCGTCCAACAACACTACTGTTTCGGCTCTTGTGGAAGAACGAGTTGCCCTCATTCCACAGACATTCAGACACATCATTCAATGTGTCCCCAGTAGAGATCAAGCAGCTATAAAGGAGAAAGGTGGTCACTAAAAGGTGTCTGTATAATTCTCATCAGACACTTTGTACAGTACTGGTCATTAAAATTGCTACACCAATCAGGAATGCAGATGATAAACGGGTATTCATTGGACAAAGTTATTATACTAGAACTGACATGTGATTACATTTTCACGCAATTTGGGTGCATAGATCCTGAGAAATCAGTACCGAGAACAACCACCTCTGGCCGTAATAACGGCCTTGATACGCCTGGGCATTGAGTCAAACAGAGCTTGGATGGCGTGTATAGGTACAGGTGCCCACGCAGTTTCAACACGATACCACACTTCATCAAGAGTAGTGACTGGCATGTTGTGACGAGCCAGGTGCTAGACCACCATTGACCAGACTGTTTCAATTGGTGAGAGATATGGAGAATGTTCTGGCCAGAGCAGCTGTCGAACATTTTCTGTATCCAGAAATCTCCGTACAGGACCTGCAACATGCGATCGTTCATTATCCTGCGGAAATGTATGGTTTCGCAAGGATCGAATGAAGGGTAGAGCCACGGGTTGTAACTCATCTGAAACGTAACGTCCACTGTTTAGAGTGCCGTCAATGCGAACAAGAGGTGACCGAGACGTGTAACCTATGGCACCCCATACCATTACTCCGGGTGAGGCACCAGTATGGCGATGACGAGTAAAAGCTTCTGATATGCGTTCAACGGATGCGACCATCATGATGCTGTAAACAGAACCTAGATTCATCCGAAAAAAATGACGTTTTGCCATTCGTGCACCCAGTTTCGTCGCTGAGTACCCATCGCAAGCGCTCCTGTCTGTGATGCAGCGTCTAGGGTAACCGCAGCCATAGTCTCCGAGCTGATAGTCCACGCTGCTGCAAACGTCGTCGAACTGTTCGTGAAGATGGTTGTTGACTTGCAAACGGCCCAATCTGTTGACTCAGGGACCGACACCTGGCTGCACGATCCGTTACAGCTATGCGGATAAGATGTCTGTCATCTCGACAGATAGTGATACGAGGCCGTTGGGATCCATCACGGGGTTCCGTAGTACCCTCCTGAACCCACTGATTCCATATTCTGCTAATAGTCATTGGATCTCGACCAACGCCAGCATCAATGTCACGATACGATAATCCGCAATCGCAATAGGCTACAATCCGACCTTTATCAAAGTCGGAAACGTGATGGTACGGATTTCTCCTCCTTACACGAGGCATCACAACAACGTTTTACCAGGCAACGCCAGTCAACTGCTGGTTGTGTATGAGACATCGCCTGGAAACTTTCCTCTTGTCAGCACGTTGTAGGTGTCGCTACCGGCAACAACGTAGAGTGATTGCTGTGAAAATCTAATCATTTGCATATCACAGCATCTTCTGCGTGTTGAATTTCGCGTCTGTAGCACGTCATCTTCGCGGTGTAGCACTTTTAATGGCCAGTAGTGTATTACTACACACAGCGTCAAATTCCGTCCTCTACCTTTCGTCAGATAACAAGCTGACCCACGTTACCATCGCCTGCTGTTATACACTCCTGGAAATTGAAATAAGAACACCGTCAATTCATTGTCCCAGGAAGGGGAAACTTTATTGACACATTCCTGGGGTCAGATACATCACATGATCACACTGACAGAACCACAGGCACATAGACACAGGCAACAGAGCATGCACAATGTCGGCACTAGTACAGTGTATATCCACCTTTCGCAGCAATGCAGGCTGCTATTCTCCCATGGAGACGATCGTAGAGATGCTGGATGTAGTCCTGTGGAACGGCTTGCCATGCCATTTCCACCTGGCGCCTCAGTTGGACCAGCGTTCGTGCTGGACGTGCAGACCGCGTGAGACGACGCTTCATCCAGTACCAAACATGCTCAATGGGGGACAGATCCGGAGATCTTGCTGGCCAGGTTAGTTGACTTACACCTTCTAGAGCACGTTGGGTGGCACGGGATACATGCGGACGTGCATTGTCCTGTTGGAACAGCAAGTTCCCTTGCCGGTCTAGGAATGGTAGAACGATGGGTTCGATGACGGTTTGGATGTACCGTGCACTATTCAGTGTCCCCTCGACGATCACCAGAGGTGTACGGCCAGTGTAGGAGATCGCTCCCCACACCATGATGCCGGGTGTTGGCCTGTGTGCCTCGGTCGTATGCAGTCCTGATTGTGGCGCTGACCTGCACGGCGCCAAACACGCATACGACCATCATTGGCACCAAGGCAGAAGCGACTCTCATCGCTGAAGACGACACGTCTCCATTCGTCCCTCCATTCACGCCTGTCGCGACACCACTGGAGGCGGGCTGCACGATGTTGGGGCGTGAGCGGAAGACGGCCTAACGGTGTGCGGGACTGTAGCCCAGCTTCATGGAGACGGTTGCGAATGGTCCTCGCCGATACTCCAGGAGCAACAGTGTCCCTAATTTGCTGGGAAGTGGCGGCGCGGTCCCCTACGGCACTGCGTAGGATCCTACGGTCTTGGCGTGCATCCGTGCGTCGCTGCAGTCCGGTCCCAGGTCGACGGGCACGTGCACCTTCCGCCGACCACTGGCGACAACATCGATGTACTGTGGAGACCTCACGCCCCACGTGTTGAGCAATTCGGCGGTACGTCCACCCGGCCTCCCGCATGCCCACTATACGCCCTCGCTCAAAGTCCGTCAACTGCACATACGGTTTACGTCCACGCTGTCGCGGCATGCTACCAGTGTTAAAGACTGCGATGGAGCTCCGTATGCCACGGCAAACTGGCTGACACTGACGGAGGCGGTGCACAAATGCTGCGCAGCTAGCGCCATTCGACGGCCAACACCGCGGTTCCTGGAGTGTCCGCTGTGCCGTGCGTGTGATCATTGCTTGTACAGCCCTCTCGCAGTGTCCGGAGCAAGTATGGTGGGTCTGACACACCGGTGTCAATGTGTTCTTTTTTCCATTTCCAGGAGTGTATAATAAAGCTTTTTACGTTACCACCGCTTTGTTATGGTGACAGTTCCCCAGTTTACCCGCCAGTATTTGTGGATTGATAGACTAGATCTACGAGCATATTAATATCATACACATACCCAAAGTGTGTAATACTCCTCCCACCCTCACAACCACCCTCCATCCCCAATGTGATTTTAACTGTTCATTCAGAGCTAGCTCTCTCTCTCTCATACAGAAACACACGTACAATCCTATCTGATGTCGCAGTCGCATACAAGTGAATATAAAGACATTTTTATCACATTTAAAGATGTGTAGTACCGAGGCTCAAAAACAGAACAAAACTCATGCCTTACTACTGCGTCAATAATTCGTAGAACAGCAATCCCGAACAAAGTACTGCTGAAACCTAGTAAACGACAGGTCACGAACTATGTTGTAAGTGAAGAATAGTCTTCCTCACAGAATCATTCGAAGTGCCTTGCAGCCACTCAGAGGCCAGGTTTTGTATTGAGCTTGACACTCTTGGGCAGGCCCATGTGACGGACTGCCGGCTCCTCTTACAGACCTCCGGCGAAGTCGATGATAATAGCGATCGCACGGCATCGACCTCGGTGTCGGATGCCAGACATATTGCTCTAGTCACTGCTTCATTTGATGATGAATTGTTGCTGTCAATTCCCATTAACACAGAGAGGCGTCTCTGCAGCATTATTCGTCTTTAAGTGCAAGAAACGAATTACCGCACTGTGCTCGACTTCATTAGTGGCGTGAGCCACTTTGTTTTCGGTTCTTCTAGTGGAATGGTACTGAGGCGTAGTGATTTCAGTGTGTACTAGGACTGCAGACATGTATCTACAAATAAACAAAAAAAAATTAACTACCCAATTTTATTTCTGTGTATTGATAAAAGTTTAAGACCACTATTTATAACTGAATGCTTTGCACATAAATGTTTGTGTCACGGGGACATTAATACAGATAAGAAAGCCATGGCCGGACTTGCAGCAGTCTTCTGCAGTCTCATTCATCATCTCCAGGGGGACCAATGAAAGTTCGTCAGAAATGTCGGCTTATGGTTTACGCAGCCTCAGTCGTTTATCGTATGACGAACACAATTTTAATCTACCAGGAAGTTTCATATCAGCGTACACTCCGTTGCAGAGTGAAAAGCTCATTCTGGATCGTATGATGCATTTTAATATCAAAACGGATTTTATTCAAGTTAAAATACAATATATCGCCTTTTTGACGACAATCTCCACAATTTCACAAGAAAATTCATCTCGTAAATCAATGCTTGAGCACATGGAAACTCTCAAAAGATATCACCATGGCAACACCAGCGTCAATCCTCCTCACGCAGGGGAAGCAATATGTCCAGAAGACATTCAGCCTCATCCCAAATCCGCCCTCACCACCCCTCATGCAAGGGGAATCAGTTTCTGAGATCAAGTCTTCATAACTCCAGCATCATGTAAATACCAATGCTGATACGGATTACAACGATTCACGGAGGGAGACCATTTCTGATTAGGTGACTGAACAACCTTTTCGAATCTTGGAGCCAAATCTGCCATACGGAGAGAAATCTAGAGAAATACCAATCTCTCGTCTATTCCCCATTCCTCATATTACTTAATCATCCCACCTGCCTTTCTTATTCGTTAAAGTAATGCTCATCACAGTCACACTTTCCTGTATAGTCCGTCACCTGAGCAATTTATTTTCTCTCTCTCGTTTCCCAGTAATTTCCTAATGTTCATCTCTTCTTTCCTCGCCGTGTAAACATAAGTCTTTGAACGCTTTTTGTATTTTGGTCATGTCCCAGAGCTATAAGTAAATACTTAATACACACTGAACTGTCTGTTTTACACATACAGTAGGCATAACGTTGCAGGAACCAAAGTGAACCATCCAGAACTGCAAAATGTGTTGATTGTTAAGACTAATATTAGTGTTGTTCATAATAAATTGTCTTGATGACATGTATACATATCGAATCACACAAATATCCATTACATTATCTATTGTTTTTTTAATATTTAATGTGCTTAATTTCTTTACTGCCTTCTAAAGTATATTACTGGTCGTAATTAAATCAGTACTATGTGAGGAATGAGGGTTGATGAGCGGTCCGTTATGAGAAAGACGAATCTGTTTGCAGGCGCTAGCGCATACAGTCTTACTTTTAGTCGTGACATAATACCATTAACGGACGAAGTCAAAAGAGGAATAAAATATTTTATTTTCTTTTTGCTCAAAGAAATCAAGTATTTCGCGAAGTATAACATATTTGCAGAAAATACAGCTTTGCGTTTCAGGGCACTCAGATATGTCCGCCAGCATTTATTTACCATGGTTTGATGTAACCACTAACAAAACGTAATTATTTTAAGTACTACTGATTAAAACTACAAAAGCGTTACATATTAAAATAATTACGTTAATATGTAGCTGTAGATTATCACAGTTACAGAATATATGCACACAAGTATAACATATTTCCAGAAAATACAGCTTTGCGTTTCAGGGCACTCAGATATGTCCGCCATCATCTATTTACCATGGTTTGATGCAACCACTAACAAAACGTAATTATTTTAAGTACAACTGATTAAAACTACAAAAGCGTTACATATTAAAATTATTACGTTAATATGTAACTATAGATTATCACAGTTACAGAATATATGCACACGTGACTAATCATTCATAGCAACTAGTTTATAATTATAGAAAGAAGGCACTACTCAAGAATTTGCTTGAGTTAAAATCTGTGTACGCCAGTGGGAGTGAATTTATGGGTTTTACAGTCACACTTTAAGATAACTTACTGACATTTCCATCTAATACATATTTCACACATAGTGTTCGACTATAACAGTTAAGAGTTATGTTCAGGAAGAATAGTTTAATTCCATTTGTGTCTTTCTTGATATATCAAACTTAAAAACAATATTACAATAGCTTAATCTCTGTGTTACGTATTTGTATCTCCCCATGCACATTTTATACCAATTGTACAGTTGACTTCTGAATCGTATGAAGTATCGTAGAACATTTCGGAGAACTGGTTAGTGGTGTCATAGAAATTTGAGACAGTGAGGAAAACTTTTATGTGTCGTCGTATTGCATGCAGCGAGACTGTCTGTGGTTATAGTTGCTTTGAGTTGAAGTTCTTTACCTCAAGATACCTACTTTCGGATTGTGTTCTAGGCTGCCTATAAATTTTTGAAGTACACATTTCGGACACCGTACGTGTAGTTCACAGTAGTGTAATTTCTTTCAACAGTTAGCATCCGCTATATATTTTTAAATGTTTGGATTGTATCTGTAATTTACCAAAGGTTTGTAGAAGTACACAGAACATTTGATGTAATTACAGATTACTTGTTCATAACAGTTATCACATTTTTAAGTTTAGTTTTATCATGTACCTTCATAAAATTATTGGTATATTTTTAAATAATTATGCTGGCACAACGGTCGTGAATACATCTGAAACTCTAAGGACTAACATAAAATGTTTATTTTTTCCTAAGTGCTCGCCATTCACATTTATGGTACCGATCACTGAAGTATACATTTTAGTTTTTACCCTTTCGTTGTTACACAAGGATCTAATGATGGACGCTTCCAAGACTGAAACTAGTTGTTAGTAATTACTTGGCGTCCAGCTGAGTGATCAAACAATAACCCCCAAATACTTTAGAACAGTTCACAAAATATCCCAAGTAGTAAAATTCCAAACAGATTCTGTGTGTTAGTCATTGTAATGTCGTTAGCCGTTTGTTACGGTATCACTTGGTACGTCCCCAAACGCATCTCCTTCATATTTATTTCGTTTGAATCAATAGTTTTAATTTTGCGTTTGTTTCACTCAATGGAGTGAAGTTCAAATCAAGTTCCTAGCACGATATTTATTTTATTAGATTAAATATATAATGATAAAGATTTTTGTAGTAGTTTGATAGGGCCTGCCGCCATTTCCGAATGTAGGTTCTCATGTTTTATCAGCAAAATGGTTCAAATTGTCCTGAGCACTATGGGACTTACATCTGCGGCCATCGGTTCCCTAGACTTAGAACTACTTAAACCTAACTAACCTAAGGACATCACACACATCCATGAACGAGGCAGAATTCGAACCTGCGACCGTAGCGGCCGCGGTTTATCAGCATACTGGACACTCTCAGCTGGATGCGCTGTATTTAGTATACCTGTTGGTAACAGGTAACACAACCACACATTAAAACTACGTTTCATTTACGAGTAGTACTTGCTGATGTGTTACTAGTGTTTAGTAAATATGTAGCCCGTATCATAGTCAACAAACCGCTGACTGCCACCTGGCAAAGTAGAGACGTGAAAATAAGATAACTAAATCTAATCATGTTTTATACGTGGTACAATGCGTAACAGCTGAAGGTATCCAACGTTCACTATCACTCGCGCCCTAAAAGGTGGCAGACGGAGCTCTAAGGAAAGTAACACCTGGCAGGTCAAGGGAACGCACTTGTACGAGAGGGTACTGGTGCGCGGTTGGTGCGTCAGTTCCAGGTGCGGGACCCTGCCTAATTAGCACCGAGGCTTTGGCAAAGCGGAGCCTCGGGGCAGGTGTCTCGTTGTACGCACGTCTCCACTCCGCGGCACAACTGGCACGCCCCAGTTAGCGCTCACGGCACTGGGGGCGCTGTTGCGAGTGATCGCACACATCCCGGCCAGCACTGTGAGGGAACGAGCTTGTGGGGCGTCTACACAGTGTCATTTCACTTATATTATTACAAATAATAAATATGTTATACTGTTTTGATGCGGTCTCCCTTTTCCTATTTTGTGACAACCTTTTCATCTCTATATATCTACAAATCCCAAAGTGCTGACCTGATTTGTTTTGCAGGCTCTACTCTTTGCCTACCTGTATTATTTTTCTCTTCAACTGCTCAGCTTGCGCATTCGTAGACGACGTAGCAGATATTCCGCTAGCCTGTCTCTTGTGCGAATTTTTCCTTTTGTAGGTAACAATTACACCCAATATTCTCTACAGTCTGTTTGCAATACTCCAGTCGTTATCTCTTCTGCAAATGCTTCCCCTGTGCTGCTTCTATGGTCTAAGTCGCTTGGCCCTGTTCAAATTCTGACGTCAGAAAAATGGTAGGACTGTCAGTAGTTTAACGCAGGTAAACCTAATTTCAATAACCGTCGAGGTCATTTGCAGTCTACAAACAAAACGGCCAACGGACAGACCTTTTACAGCCGGCCGCTGTGGACGAGTGGTTCTGTGCGCTTCAGTTCAGAACCGCGCTGCTGCTACGGTCGCAGGTTCGAATCCTGCCTCGGGCATGGATGTGTGTGATGTCCTTAGGTTGGTTAGGTTTAAGTAGTTCTATGTTTAGGGGGCTAATGACCTCAGATGTTAAGTCCCATAGTGCCCAGAGCCATTTGGACAGACCTTTAAAAGATAAGTCTCTGTAAGTCCATCTTTATTCAGGTGGTTGCCGAGCCTCAGTTCTTCTACATAAAATGTCGAATAAAAACACCATCAGCCGCCTGTGTTTCAAGTTATCATTTTATTTGAGCAATGAGTTTTAGTGCTACATTACGCCATCTTCAGGCCCCTGAGCGACGTGTAGGAAGAATCCCACCTCTGGTCCCGTCAAAATAGGTGCCAGCATTCAGTGATTGGTATCTGTAGATTACTTTTTAAAGCTTCGATCCCTTCGATCGTCAGTTGCCGATGTGGGGCCAGTTCCAAGGACTTAACTGTGGCGCAGGTACATTCTGGTAATACTCGATGCCTTTGCACGCTTTGTTTCGCTAATACTAAGAGGGGATGTGGTGAAAGGTTTGACCATTTTCCATTCGAGTAAGATTTTTTTCTTATTTCGGGCCACCTGTAACCTTGGTCAGTTGTAATACAACTACCTTTAGATCACGACAGCTCAAAAAATTCTGTTTTGGGCGTACCGGAACCACTTTACCATCATTCCGTATTATCCTTAAACATTGTTTGCTGAGCGAGTTAACAGAAGCCTGGAATCTCCACTCATTTTTTAACACAGTGAAGCTCAAGGTAACTGGAATAATTCGAACGATTGGTTAAATTTCGCTTTCAACTATGCTGCACGTGAGTCCCAAAAGACTAAGCTCAAGGGTTTTCTTTACCCATTAAATTCTGTCTAATCTCTGGTCTATTAACGACCTTCTCCCAGAGAATATATATACCGATGCTTAAGGGGAATTGGAAGAGACCATTCGATAACATTTACTCAGCAAATCAAGGAGAACATTTAATACATAACTCATGTAGACGTCTGCCCTTATTGGATGGGCGACCTTGTCTTAATTAAAACCCTGTGGCTGCACAGTAATGGAAATATAGGGCCTCAGATGTGTTACTGTCAGATTTCGCGTGGCCCTTTGAGGTCACTGAGATATGCAGCCATGTATGTTTGTCGAAAAATTTGAAAAGTTAGAAAACATAGGGGCCATTTTAACCAGGTAAAACCTGGAGCCAGGAAGTGAACAGTTGGTTTAGACAGTTTTCAACTATCAGTATTTGTTTTACTGTTTTCATTGTAGGAGAAGATGATTGACCGGTGCGTCAGGGGTAGGGGTTTCCGAAGTGGAAAGGTGCTGCGGATAACTTCAACTATGATATTATCACACAGTTTTTATTAACTTATTCATCTACCTAATGACAAATACAATTTTTTGCAAACACATTTTCACGTTTCATCATAAAACGGATTTCTGAATTCAGTAGTAAGAAAGATATATTCATGAAATTAATAACAAGTACTACCTTCAGTTGGCTGAACTGATTAACAACTAGACCTCCATATCATAGAGATTACTAAACAATAAAAAACTTTAACTAACTCTACAAATTAATCACTCTTGTTTCAAAGCAATAAATGAAGATACTTTTGGTTCACTGTGTTGGCATAACCAGACGAATGGGCTTTTGGAATGGTAACATCAGACAGAAAGGGTAACAAACAACAGACAGTAAGCAACAGGATTAAAAACTGCAGTTAGATTGTTGAAACACCAATTTAAGCACAGATCAGACTTTTCAACCAAAAGCATGGGAGATGCAGAAACATACGTGGCTAAGAATTTGGAATATTTTAAAACAATAAACTGGTAGCCAAAATCGCAGGAATTATTCTTATTCAATGATTGCCGGTTTCGGCGAAACTAAAGCTACCATCATCGGATTTAGGGAGGACAGAAAACACTAAAAAAGTGGGCTAGTTACATACCTTAGGACACATACAGGTTACAACAAGAAGGCAAACAATGGTGATATTAATAGCTGTCTATAACACGCAGGCCTTACAAAATTGTTGTAAGTAGCACATAGGCATCCAAGAGAGAGGACATTACAAACGATAAGTGTCTCCATCACATACAAGCGCAAGCTAGGTACTACCGCAACTCCGGCTCTGTTCTTACACTACAGGTCACGTCGCGAGATGGCGCTATCACGTGAACAAATACAAAACTTATGAAAACTGCAGACCTACACAACTGCACATCTGTCTGGTCACATACACGACATATCCAAAAGCAAATGCAAATTTCATGAGAACTGCGGAATTACAAAATGTACGTCTGTCTGGTCCTATACGTAATAAGATACGAACATGCATAGATATTTTATGGGATCTGCGGGGTTATACACAGCACATCAGCCAGCTGATATATAAAGTCTACCGAGAGTATATACAAATTTTAAGAACATTACAGGGTTACACAGTTCATACCCATCTGGTCATATATAGAAATATCAATAAAACACACCTTGTGTATGAGCGCAGTTTTTTCCGGTCATCTCAAATGCCCATCTGCCTGGTTACATATAAAACATACCGAAAAGAAATGCAAGTTTTCTGGGACTGACCGGCAATATCTGTCAGAAGTTTGTACCAGCAAAGATTCAATCTAAGACTGGGTGGATTGAAGGAATACTGGAGTATCTGTGACCTACATGGTTTCCTGTAACAGTAGATGAAGCAAGCATCGCAGGAGGCTTTAGGAAGCGAAGAGTGTGAACTGAATGGATGACCACGGAGTTGTCGGATCTGGCTGATGAAGAGAGAAAAAAACTGTATCACATATTGTTAAACACCCGGAGTGGGAAGAGGTACATTGCATATATAAAGAGGCATCAAAATTAATAATTAAGTGTTTTGAAGAGGCATTGGAAAGAGAATGTGGGGAAGGAGAGCATTTGATTTAACGAAGGAAGGCCGGCCGGTGTGGCCGTGCGGTTCTAGGCGCTACAGTCTGGAGGCGAGCGAATCAGTCCGAGAACCGAGGTTTTAATTTTGCATGTATGTCTTCTGTTCGTTGCAGTTTGTGCCTTGAAAATGGCGGGGTGTTGTCCCACCGAAATATCAGCGGTCGCTGAAAGTGTTTCCTGGCTTAATTCCCGGAAGTTGTTTGAAAGTTTTATACGCCAGGAGAAACTCATGTCTCATACCGTACATTAGTGCGTTACTTAAAAAGCCCTCTTATAATTCATTATTCAAGCGTTTACCAGATACAGTTACAAAAACACGAACACATTATAGATCCATGACACAACAATGAAAATAAAAGCTATTGTTGCTTGTGACGCCTTTCGAAATACATTTATCATGCAATTAAGTTTTTCTGAGCTGGAGAAAGCTATATTTTAATCGCACGGTACTGTTATCATTACAATAATAACTTGTCTGTTATTCTGATTATGTTTTATTTGTTTTAGTACTGTTCTATGTAGACCAAAGTGCTTAAATTAAATTCTCAAATTAATAATGTGTAAAGAGATACAACTTAAATTGTGTTGGTCGAGTGTTGTGTATGTGACTTTCGATATAAACTTTTCATACAGTGAGAGGTGTGTTACAATAAGGATGTCAATAGATCATTGTATTTATACTTACTCAGGAGATCTGTAGAGTGTAACAGGCATAAGAGCAGAAATTTGAATATGTGGTATCTTAATATGCCTACCCTTTGGTGTAGGTTATCTTTTCGGTGCGTCTGACACTTTACCCTCAACCACATCGCATAATTTACTACCAGATATTTTGTGCAATGCTTATACCTACACCACTAATTGGACTACACCTGTGACTATAGACTAACCATTTAGCGTTCACGTGTCCACACTTTAACACCAGACCTGCTGCCCAGGGGTAGAATAAGCGTTGACAGGTTGTACTTGCCACATGAACTTCTAGGTAGTAACCACCCTAAAACACATTACCTTAATAGCTATAATTATTAGTCTGAAAATGAAGTAAATACTGATGTAATGTTGTTCAGTACGGCATCCTCAGAGCTCAATAAAAATACTGCAATTATACCTGTTACAACCTCTATATTTGTGTATATAGGCAACAATTTCCGTGTTGTGTAGTAAATAGTGAAATATGCTTTATAGTTATCGCCCGCCAATGTAGCTGAGCCGTTAACAATGCCGACTACCATGTGTACTAGCCTTGTTCGATTCTGGCGACTAGCAGGGACTTTTCGTTGATGGAAGGATTGGAACAGATTGCGCTCAGCCCCATGATACTCGTTGAGCGGCTCCAGGCCCCAAAAGCGATGTGATAAACCCACTCCCCTCCAGGCCCCATTAGTTCCGCTATTGGCGGAGGATGACAATGATGGGCCTGTCAGGACCTGTGGATGAATAGTTAGATAGTAATCAAATATCGCAACATATGACATGCAAGTGGACTGAGGCTACCGTTGCAAGTAGCTACTGGCTGGCTCTGAGCACTATGGGACTTAACAGCTATGGTCATCAGTCCCCTAGAACTTAGAACTACTTAAACCTAACTAACCTAAGGACATCACACAACACCCAGCCATCACGAGGCAAAGAAAATCCCTGACCCCGCCGGGAATCGAACCCGGGAACCCGGGCGCGGGAAGCGAAAACGCTACCGCACGACCACGAGATGCGGGCGCAAGTAGCTACTGCATAACGTAAACATTAAAGAGGAAATTTAATTCTAAAGAAAAGCAGTGTAAAAAGAATGCTAATTTTATGTACCACATTGTACACTCCTGGAAATTGAAATAAGAACACCGTCAATTCATTGTCCCAGGAAGGGGAAACTTTATTGACACATTCCTGGGGTCAGATACATCACATGATTACACTGACAGAACCACAGGCACATAGACACAGGCAACAGAACGTGCACAATGTCGGCACTAGTACAGTGTATATCCACCTTTCGCAGCAATGCAGGCTGCTATTCTCCCATGGAGACGATCGTAAAGACGCTGGATGTAGACCTTTGGAACGGCTTGCCATGCCATTTCCACCTGGCGCTTCAGTTGGACCAGCGTTCGTGCTGGACGTGCAGACCGCGTGAGACGACGCTTCATCCAGTCCCAAACATGCTCAATGGGGGACAGATCCGGAGATCTAGCTGGCCAGGGTAGTTGACTTACACCTTCTAGAGCACGTTGGGTGACACGGGATACATGCGGACGTGCATTGTCCTGTTGGAACAGCAAGTTCCCTTGGCGGTCTAGGAATGGTAGAACGATGGGTTCGATGACGGTTTGGATGTACCGTGCACTATTCAGTGTCCCCTCGACGATCATCAGAGGTGTACGGCCAGTGTAGGAGATCGCTCCCCACACCATGATGCCGGGTGTTGGTCCTGTGTGCCTCGGTCGTATGCAGTCCTGATTGTGGCGCTCACCTGCACGGCGCCAAACACGCATACGACCATCATTGGCACCAAGGCAGAAGCGACTCTCATCACTGAAGACGACACGTCTCCATTCGTCCCTCCATTCACGCCTGTCGCGACACCACTGGAGGCGGGCTGCACGATGTTAGGGCGTGAGCGGAAGACGGCCTAACGGTGTGCGGGACCGTAGCCCAGCTTCATGGAGAAGGTTGCGAATGGTCCTCGCCGATACCCCAGGAGCAACAGTGTCCCTAATTTGCTGGGAAGTGGCGGTGCGGTCCTCTACGGCACTGCGTAGGATCCTACGGTCTTGGCGTGCATCTGTGCGTCGCTGCGGTCCGGTCCCAGGTCGACGGGCACGTGCACCTTCCGCCGACCACTGGCGACAACATCGATGTACTGTGGAGACCTCACGCCCCACGTGTTGAGCAATTCGGCGGTACGTCCACCCGGCCTCCCGCATGCCCACTATACGCCCTCGCTCAAAGTCCGTCAACTGCACATACGGTTCACGTCCACGCTGTCGCGGCATGCTACCAGTGTTAAAGACTGCGATGGAGCTCCATATGCCACGGCAAACTGGCTGACACTGACGGCGGCGGTGCACAAATGCTGCGCAGCTAGCGCCATTCGACGGCCAACACCGCGGTTCCTGGTGTGTCCGCTGTGCCGTGCGTGTGATCATTGCTTGTACAGCCCTCTCGCAGTGTGCGGAGCAAGTATGGTGGGTCTGACACACCGGTGTCAATGTGTTCTTTTTTCCATTTCCAGGAGTGTATTTCGGGTGGTAGCCCGCTTGTAAAACATGTGTCCATAGAGAAAGAGATGACTTCTCCATAACAGAAACCAGTGGCTCATGGGTTTAATAAAGCATTATGCCTTGCAATTTATACAAACATTTTGTCTAAATATTGTTCACACTATTAGTGTCTTTGTGAAAATGTGACTGCTGGTAGTTATTAATGGTTCAAATGGCTCTGAGCACTATGGGACTTAACATATGAGATCATCAATCCCTAACTAACCTAAGGACATCACACACGTCCACGCCCGAGGCAGGATTCGAACCTGCGATCGTAGCGGCCCCGCGGTTCCAGACTGAAGCCCCTAAAACCACTCGGTCACACCGGCCGTCGGTAGTTATTAGGTCACTCATGAAGCTCACATCATTGAACAACCAGACACAACGCAAGTGGTCACGATTACCGAAATTGTGCGACGAAAACAAGTATTCACTAAATCTTTTCTGGGTATGTGACCATGTCACTTTGTTGCAGAGACCGTCTTTCGGCTACAGAAGCAATTGACCGTCATCAGCGAAGTTTATGTTAATATTAACAAACATGTACCAAGAAACTACCGTGCTTTGTTTGGTTTTATGTTCGTAATCCCAAAAGTACACCAAACTCTCTCAGTGGGATTTCACAAAGTCAGGCAACTGTAGTTCAACAAATAAGAGAAAACAAAAGGTAGTTCGACATTGAGCAAAAAGGTCCAGGGGACAGGTGTAGCCGTCTACCTGTTAAATCTTCCCTTCCTGGCACACAGTGAACATTTCCTTCACAAAGTCTTAGAGATATGTCTTAACTACTTCTGTTAGATGTAGATAACTTGTAGTTCATGTGGAGCGCTGGTGTTGCGTACATGCTGTCAGTGACGTTGAGAGAGAGAGACAGAATAGAGGAAGTAAAACATGTCAAACAGCCACATCCTGACCTCATCCAACGAACAGTTCACTAGCAGCAGTGAGCCTCAATCATTGATACATAGCAAAGAGGATGACAATATAATCCAAAACACTAGCGCGAAGTTTCATGATTAAGAGTTGTGCATGAGCACCTCCCCTCCCCCTGTCTGTGAAAACAACGGTAACGAAAACATTTTCAGTGGTAAGATTCAAACAGACTTCCTTCGAGTCGAGTGCCATCTCACAGGCATTTGTTAGCGAACTTGCCAGCGGTGACGGCAGGAAGAGCGAAACAAGATAGTAAAATCAAATAGAACTATATAGTTCTAGAGACCTTTCCGAGTCTCAGACATCTGTGATGTGTATATGCGGCCTGAAGTGACGAATGAAAATTTATACAGACGCTTGGTACAAACTTCCGTTTGTAGCTTAAGTCTGCACATAACATATTGAAAGGAAGGTATGTACCATATAACACCTCCGGATTCCGATCGGTATACAATCAAAACTTTCTCTTCGCCGGAAGCGTCATAACTGTGTTCAATAAAAGAAGTGTAAATGTTTTTACACGTAGCCGAAAAAGCTAATGCATGTATAACACAGAGACAAGGAACAGAAAGGGAACTACTCTAGGCGAAACAATATTTATGGTCGCATTTGATGTACTGATTTTGCGAGAGCACAGGAGAAAGAAAATAGTCGGATGATCGATACTGATCTGTTTCAGTTTTCGTACTTATTTTCCGTTGTATACGGTTGCTGCAACAGCCCGACGCTAGAATTATGTCTGTCGGTGGCAAGCGCTTTAATAAGGCGTATTCGTTTTGTGCCAGGTGCTCGCAGCAGCATAACGAACAGCCCTTATTTCAGTGACTCGTTCCCATGAATTTCCACTTTTCTTAAGTGCAAATTAATACTTACTGTATTTTACACGTTTTAATAAGAGTTTAAAGATAGCAGTTTCTGGTAAAATTTTACTTCGTTCTCTTAAAAAAAGATCACTCTTTGAGATTTCAGTTATGATACTGATCGGTGGGTTGTGATGTCATAGTGAACAAACAAAATCCTCCTGGGAGGCAAGGGAGATGGACAGTACGTGGAAACTGCGGTACTGCAGTACGTCACGTGATACTTTATGGCCATTCAAATCCACAAACCGTGATTAATGGATACTGCATTCCGCAAGCCATAGTACATAAACGCACCTGAGATGCCACTGATCCTCTTCCTCTTCTTTCAGCAATAGAACCTAGGGGCGTAAACATAGTTGCTTCTGCTGTTCCTGTTAAAATCTCATTGACAGTTACCAGATCGATGGCACGTGCTGTGCTGGTACCTTGGTGTCAACAATATAGTACTTTCGGGAGGGGTCGATACAGTTCCCCACAGTCATTCAATGAACAAAGTAAGAGCATATGGACTATCAGACCAATTGTGTGACTGGATTGAAGAGTTCCTAGAAAAAAGAAAGCAGCATCTCATTTTCAATGGAGAGAAGTCTTCCGAAGTAATAGTGATTTCAGGTGTGCCGCAGGGGAGTGTCATAGGACCGTTACTATTCACAATATACATAAATGACCTGGTGGATGACATCGGAAGTTGACTAAGGCTTTTTGCAGATGATGCTGTGGTGTATCGAGATGTTGTAACAATGGAAAATTGTACTGAAATGCAGTAGGATCTGCAGCGAATTGACGCATGGTGCAGGGAATGGCAATTGAATCTCAATGTAGACAAGTGTAATGTGCTGCGAATACATAGAAAGAAAGATCCCTTATCATTTAGCTACAATATAGCAGGTCAGCAACTGGAAGCAGTTAATTCCATAAATTATCTGAGAGTACGCATTAGGAGTGATTTAAAATGGAATGATCATATAAAGTTGATCGTCGGTAAAGCAGATACCAGACTGAGATTCATTGGAAGAATCCTAAGGAAATGCAATCCGAAAACAAAGGAAGTAGGTTACAGTACGCTTGTTCGCCCACTGCTCGAATACTGCTCAGCAGTGTGGGATCCGTACCAGATAGGATTGATACAAGAGATAGAGAAGATTCAACGGAGAGCAGCGCGCTTCCCTACAGGATCATTTAGTAATCGCGAAAGCGTTACGGAGATGATAGATAATCTCCAGTGGAAGACTCTGCAGGAGACACGCTCAGTAGCTCGGTACGGGCTTTTGTTGGTTTCGAGAACATATCTTCACCGAGGAGTCAAGCAGTATATTGATCCCTTCTACGTATATCTCGCGAAGAGACCATGAGGATAAAATCAGAGAGATTAGAGCCCACACAGAGGCCTACCGACAATACTTCTTTCCACGCACAATACGAGACTGGAATAGAAGGGAGGACCGGTAGAGTGGCTTGCAGCAAGCAGCAACATCAGCCAGTTAAGTCATGGAGACGGTCTTCTGGGACTCTGAGGGGCTTACTCTGTTTGATTTTCTCCTTCATGGTGCGACAGTCAATTCTGAACGTGCTGTGCTACACTCAGGAAATGAAGAAATCACTTCAACGCGTTCGTCGTCACAAAAATTCAAACGAGCTTCTCCATCTTCATGACAACGAAAGTCCTCACACAAATTTGCAAGTGAGAGGAGGTCACCAAGGTTTGTTGGACTGTTCTTCCTCATCCACCCTACAGCTCTGATCTCCCACCTTACAACAACCATGTGTTTGGCCCAGTCAAGGATGTACTCTGCGGGAAGTAGTACGTGGATGACAGGGAAGTTATTGATGCAGCAACACGTTGTTTCCGACGTCAACGAATAGGGTGGTACCAAGCGGGCATAGAAGCCCTTCTAGTAAGGTGGCTTAAGGCAGCCACACTGAACGGAGATCATGTTGAAAACCAGGTTTCTGTAGCCAAAGGAGTAGGGAGGAATATGGTATATTGGAATCCTAAATAACACCGACCCGCTTTAGAAAAGTTGGGACGGCCTTACTTATTAAACGCCCCTAGTACATTTCTGCTTATTTGGCGATTTTAAAATTCGCCAGTATTAAAAAAATACGATAAATTCCCTATTAGTTAAATAATTTATTTTGCCGATTAGCAGCTTTTGCTGGAGTCCTTACAAAGTTCAGAAAACTTACAAATGGTTCAAATGACTCTGAGCATTATGGGACTTAGCAGCTGAAGTCATCAGTCACATAGAACTACTTAAACCTAACTAACCTAAGGACGTCACACACACCCATGCCCGAGGCAGGATTCGAACCTGCGACCGTAGCGGTCGCGCGGCTCCAGACTGAAGCGCCTAGAACCGCTCGGCACACCAGCCTGCTAGCAAACTAGCAATTTTAGTTTCGCAGCATCCTGTATCACCAAACGATGACTATGTAGGCAACATTATGTTCCCAAAATTGTTGCATATTATCCCTTCACTATTACAATTTTATAGTTTCCCTGTTGAACCTGCTCTCCTACTTATAACGTCACATCGATAACTACCACAAATCTTGGTTGCTACAGAATATATTGAATTAAACACACCAGGTCAATACAGAACTGGATACACCTGGATCACTACAGGTCTTCAAGAGCTGAACGATGCAACTATCAGTCTCCTACATTTACCACACTATCTAATGTGAACTTGGAGCCGACTAGTATACAGTTCGATTACGGTTGCATACTTTTTACCAAATGATCCTGGTGATCAAGTTTCCTGCTTTTGGAAGCTAATTAAGAGGGAGCAGATTTTTTTTATTCACTTTATCGGTCAAACTGTTTTATTTTTATAGAGCCCAGTCTGCGTCCGTTTTTCGAAGAACGAATTTTTATACTGATAATTACACTCCTGGAAATGGAAAAAAGAACACATTGACACCGGTGTGTCAGACCCACCATACTTGCTCCGGACACTGCGAGAGGGCTGTACAAGCAATGATCACACGCACGGCACAGCGGACACACCAGGAACCGCGGTGTTGGCCGTCGAATGGTGCTAGCTGCGCAGCATTTGTGCACCGCCGCCGTCAGTGTCAGCCAGTTTGCCGTGGTATAGGGAGCTCCATAGCAGTCTTTAACACTGGTAGCATGCCGCGACAGCGTGGACGTGAACCGTATGTGCAGTTGACGGACTTTGAGCGAGGGCGTATAATGGGCATGCGGGAGGGCGTGAGGTCTCCACAGTACATCGATGTTGTCGCCAGTGGTCGGCGGAAGGTGCACGTGCCCGTCGACCTGGGACCGGACCGCAGCGACACACGGATGCACGCTAAGACCGTAGGATCCTACGCAGTGCCGTAGGGGACCGCACCGCCAGTTCCCTGCAAATTAGGGACACTGTTGTTCCTGGGGTATCGGCGAGGACCATTCGCAACCTTCTCCATGAAGCTGGGCTACGGTCCCGCACACCGTTAGGCCGTCTTCCGCTCACGCCCCAACATCGTGCAGCCCGCCTCCAGTGGTGCCGCGATAGGCGTGAATGGAGGGACGAATGGAGACGTGTCGTCTTCAGCGATGAGAGTCGCTTCTGCCTTGGTGCCAATGATGGTCGTATGCGTGTTTGGTGCCGTGCAGGTGAGCGCCACAATCAGGACTGCATACGACCGAGGCACACAGGGCCAACACCCGGCATCATGGTGTGGGGAGCGATCTCCTACACTGGCCGTACACCTCTGGTGATCGTCGAGGGGACACTGAATAGTGCACGGTACATCCAAACCGTCATCGAACCCATCGTTCTACCATTCCTAGACCGGCAAGGGAACTTGCTGTTCCAACAGGACAATGCACGTCCGCATGTATCCCGTGCCACCCAACGTGCTCTAGAAGGTATAAGTCAACTACCCTGGCCAGCAAGATCTCCGGATCTGTCTCCCATTGAGCATCTTTGGGACTGTATGAAGCGTCGTCTCACGCGGTTTGCACGTCCAGCACGAACGCTGGTCCAACTGAGGCGCCAGGTGGAAATGGCATGGCAAGCCGTTCCACAGGACTACATCCAGCATCTCTACGATCGTCTCCATGGGAGAATAGCAGCCTGCATTGCTGCGAAAGGTGGATATATACTGTACTAGTGCCGACATTGTGCATGCTCTGTTGCCTGTGTCTATGTGCCTGTGGTTCTGTCAGTGTGATCATGTGATGTATCTGACCCCAGGAATGTGTCAATAAAGTTTCCCCTTCCTGGGACAATGAATTCACGGTGTTCTTATTTCAATTTCCAGGAGTGTAATTAATGGAAAATTGTTTTCGTTGGTACAGATACATGCTCAGTTACGAAGGTGCTGACAGTAATTGAATTTCCTGTAATTATAGCTCTCACGTTCCTCATATTTCACCGAGAGAAATGGAAAGTAAAACATCACGTAGAATTTTATCGAACGTCACCAAATTGCAGTATTTCTATGTCATATAATCGCTCTTTCCTTTTAGTAAGCTTTAATATTGGTTGTAGTGAATATAAAAGGCAAAAGAGAGAAAGTTTGATTGTGATATTATGAGATGAACGACGAAAGCCGGCGGAGTGTGCTGTAGGCCTGCCTTCAGCGGGATTATGTGTGACCGTGTGACGATAATTAATCAGTTTCGTGCGTCAGAATTCAATTTGCAATAAAATGATGCACGTAAATCAGCATCGGACTTCGTTATCTTGCAACTGAATGAAGGTAGGATTGTTTACCGGAGCGTCCAGTGAGTACTTAAATCTGCGAAAATAGCGACCGGTCCTTTACATAATCGTCCTAAGACAACCAACAACAAATATTTGCTGGAAAACTGTGACAATTATGAGATGAGGACAAGGAGTAAATTAAATAATGCAAACACTAAAGTAAAAATTAATATTAACGTAATTCAGCAAGTTAAAATAAAATCATAAGACATCACCATCTATAACATCCGGTTAGTAAGTGTGCAAGACAGTACTGAGACAGTAGCGTTTGTCCTAAAAATGAATTCGGAGCGGGAAAGTGTCACAGGACATATCTCTGAGATTGGGAAGTTTTGAGGGTGATAGTGATAAATTGTGGGAGTACAGCATATATCGTACGTTGGTTAAAATTTCATCCTTATGGCAGCTAATTGGCAGTGCAGAAGAAAGTCATTCATACAGATGAGCACCGACTGAGTACATCATGAGTGTTGAGTGAGCTTAACATTACTCAAAGTTTTCAGCTGGAGATCGCAACAAAGCATGTGCAGAGGACAAGCTAGTGCTGTTTATATTAAACCTTTGTGTTGCATTCTCCTTTTGCATACGCAAGTGGAAACAGAGAGTTACTACGCGTGGCGTTTCAATAAGTAATGCAATACTATTTTTTTTCTCTGTCAAATAAAGTTGAGAAATACCGAATTTGTTGCCAGACGTCGTAGAATATTCTTGCTTCAGGCCCTGCAGTTCCATGAAGATCCGATACGTGGCCGCACTGTACGTAGTCTTCAAAGCGCTGTCCGTAACGAAGGTGCGTTCCAAGCTGACAGCTACCACTAAGTTTCTATTGGTGGAAAACCAGATTATTGCAGGTGCTCACAGGCGCCTGAAGAATTTCTACGGAGACCTAGTAGTGAGTAAACAAAAGCACGTTGAATCACTGGGCATGGCGTCTGACATCTTTTCAACGTCACTCCCGCAATGTTGAAACGTGGAGGCACTCTCTTTTGAGGTGATCGACGGAGCACAATCAAACATCTCGCTACCAAACTGGACGTCTCTATTGGTAGTGCTGGCGCAACTCGGCGCACCCGAGAGGAGCTCACGAGACTTTGTTGTAATGATCTTTCTCATCCACCCTACAGCCTGGTTCTAGCACCTTCCGACTTCTGTCTGTTTGGCCCAATGACGGATGCACTTGATGGGAAGCAGTATTTGGATGGTAGGGAAGTCGCTGGTGTAGCAAGGTGTTGGCTCTAATGTCGGCCAGTAGGGTAGTACCATGCGGCCATACAGGCCATCCCGGTAAGGTGGTATAAGGGTGTCACATTGAACGGAGATTATCCTGCAAAATTGGAATGTGCAGCCAAAATAATGGATAATATTGTGGTGTATTGGAATCCTTAAAAAAAGCAAGCTGCTTTCAAAAAGAATGAGTTGCGTTACTTGTTAATCACTTGTTGTACAAATAGTGCTCGTTAGACACAACTACACACTTTGAATTTACAGGTCTGACATAAGCTCGACGTAGTGGTCTCACAACGACTGTGTCCACTCGGAAATAGAATTAGACTCGATATGAACTTCAAACTGAACCTTCATACTTATATTTCATAACCACCATGCAGCGGCCGCCCCTTGCATCTCCGTTGAGGCGTGGCTTAAAACCAGTCATCTAGGCATCTCGGTGTGACGTTATCCAAGGACGACTCTGTATTTCAACTGTGAGAAAGTTCGAATCATTGCCATGAAGGCAGTAGATGCATAATACCTCTGGATCGCGCGAACAGTTGGCTATAGTGGAATTAATGCAGAGCGTTTTGTGATGACACGGACTCAGGGCAACTGGGTGACAAGGTGAGTGAGCATGGGCCCTAACAGAAGGACCACAGAACGACAATATCCTAAGACTGCTTGACTGACTCTGGCTGATAGACAGATGACAAGAATTAAATTCTGGCAGAGGTTGCAAGCAGTGTGTCACCATGTACCCTCGAAACCAGAGTACTGGAATCTGGGTTGGTAGTCATGGTCCTATGCACTCTCTACCCCTGGCAACGACACAGACAACAGTGACTAGCGAGGTGTAGCGCCAGAGTCAGTTTGGTCATGCAAAGAGTCTAACTTTTGTTCGTCTGGCCATATCGATATTACTATGCCTGTACGTGGCCTGATAAACGGCCACTCTATAAGGCAGCTAGATTTTGCCATCGTATATTTAATTCTATTGAAGACTTATGTTTATGTTAGATCATATTTACACTGAACAATCATGTTATTAAGCATTTCTTTGGCTTTGATAGTTCCTTTGCTACAACATGTCTTGAAGTTAATTAGGGCTGAGCACTGACATAAAGGAACCTGGCATTCATCAGAACCCGCTGTCGGCTAAAGAGGGGTTAGGAAGCATCTCGGCGTGTTCTGCAGGGGTGAACATTTACTGCTCCGAAACGGAGCAAAGCCTGTCGGGGATGGTTTACGATGCTATCGGACGCAGAACCGCCACTGAGCGGACAGAGCAGACAGAAGGTTTCTCTCTAGTAAATCGAGAAATAAAATTCAGAATAATGAACATGGAGTAAGAGATTTGTGGGGCAGAAAAACGCGAAAGGCCATCCCTTTAGTGCATAGAAATGTGCGGGGTCCCAAACGATGGTCATGAGCTGACCTCTCAAGAATCTTCGCACGGGAAGCAACTGAGAACACTTCCCATCGCAAAGCGAAGACGCGTTTTTGTTTGTCGGAGTGCTAAAGATGGGGAAGGGGGGGGGGGGAGGATGGGGAATGGAACCCACCAGAAAATATTCTGAAAGGAGTATGAGCTTCAGATGTTTCGCTGGCAGATTCATGACCCATGTAATGTTTTTGAAACGGCCGCCGGTATCCATTGCCAGAGCGCAAACGTAGACGCCACATGTCGAGGAGGGAGCGGTGCATGGCGTGAAAATTTATTTCCCTTCAGAGACTGACAGAGAACACTTCCCTCTGGAGATCGATCAAAGGCACTTTCCAGGCGAGAGCCAGAGTGGAGATGCTATCAGTTAAATTTTCAGCTGTGTTGCTTCCGACACAAGGAGTGGTGTGATGTCATTTCTCTGTGACAGAGTTGTTTTCCTGTTTACTGGAGTGTCGATTATTTAGCTCTATGTGGAGCCTGACACAGAAACGTGCTTGTTTATGGGAAAATACTTTAAATAGCATTTCTGTTCCTAGCTTGTGAGCAAACAGAAGCCTTGATTCGTGCTCTGTCTCCATAGACAATTCCAACACTAGGAGTTTTAGGACGGCGTATTGCGTCCGTGGACCAGGAACGGAATTGCATGTACACCATGTACGTTATCTGCACAATGCCAACGCCCAAATGAGCAGATCATGGGTGCAATACAACCGTTGTCCGTACCTCAGTAGTGCGCAGTCCTGTTCGGCAGATAGGGAAATACTCACAGTAAATGTGTTCCATTTACTTGTCCACCGAGTTTTTTCTGATAGTGCCAGTCTCGGGTGTAGGTCTCCTGTTTCTCACTGCTAATAAGTATCAGCCAAGTATGTGTCCATCTAATATCAAGAAAAGCGGTCTGAAGTCAAATATATGTTCAGACAATCTCGGAATCACATGTGGTGTAGAGTCTGATGTTGTGTATTTCATATCTGTACAAGTTTTTTATTGAGAGTAAACAAGTTCATTCTAGTAGCATCCCAATAAGAACAATTGGTCAGATGTGCTAGACTGAATTAAAACCACAAAATGATACGTCATTTTATGGAAATCCCTAAGTGCAGGCTGTCAAACGCTGGATTATTTTAATCACTTACAAAAATGAGAATTTTGCACACTCACATGAACACGGTATATTTCAGACATCGCAAGGGTTTAAACCAGGAAGAGCCGATTTAGTGCTTCTCTAGACCCACATCTCACAAGTTCGTAGAATGATGATGTGAAATGCTGTGGGATATGGGAACAGGACTGGTTTGGCAACTATCAAAGGCAGATTGACTAGTCATCAGAATGTGGCAAGAACAGTAAATCCTGCCATGCCCTTCATGACCAAAGTACCAAACATCACACTGCATCAGGATATGGCAGAGCCCACCAGCAGTTAATGCTATGAACGACTGTCCAGTTTCTCAGTGTGTCATCCTTAGAGGATATCTGGGATGTAAGAAGAAGACATACACTTTCTTACCCGACCCAGCCAGCAATCGTCATGAACTGATACAGCATGTGTTTAGAGCATTGAAAGACATTCAAGAAGGCATTCTGAGACTATTTGCTTCCATGCCTTAAGAAATACATGAGTGTATTCATGCCTGTGAGAGACACACTAAAATGTGTTTTTAATGCAATAAAAGCTGGAAATCATCATCTCCTCACAGTCTGATAAATGTAGGATAGCAGCAATATGTTGTAACTTAGTTACGTAGTCAGCCAAATAGCTAGCTACATGTTCCATAGATCATTTGAGAAATTCTGTTATCAAAATTATGTGGGACGAGTCAGTTTGCAAGATATACATACATGATTAGTGCTAACATGAGTGAACACATATTTCTAGTACTATTCATGGAAGCCGGCCGTTGTGGACGAGCGGTTCTAGGCGCTTCAGTCCGGAACCGCGCTGCTGCTACGCTTGCAGGCTCGAATCCTGCCTCGGGCATGGCTGAGTGTTACGTCCTTAGGTTAGCCAGGGTAAAGTAGTTCTAAGTCTAGGAGACTGATGACCTCAGATGTTAAGTCCCATAGTGCTCAGAGCCATTTGAACCATTTGAACTATTCATGGAACTACGCTTAATTTTTTTTTACTAGTTACCAGTTCTTAAGTAGAAATTCCTCAACGGAATAGAAGGGTCTGTCCAGGAGCAGTGATTTAAATTAGATTTAAAACTCGCTTCGATACATGTCAGACATTCTACGTTATGGTCAAATATTCAAAAAAGTTTATTGCTGCATGTTGAACTCGTTTCTGAACCACTGACAACTTTAATAATGGGTAATAAAGGACATTTTTTCCCTCTAGTTTTGTAGGGACAGAATCACTGTTCTTTTCAAACTGTGATGGGTTATTTATGAAGAATTTCACTGGTGAATTTTTCTTCTGTGACAGCAGAAATGCCTAGCTCCTTGAAGACGTATCTACGTGCTATCCATGACTAAACACCACATATTGTTCTTGCCGCTTGCTTTTGTGCAATCAGTACTTTCTGTGTAAGTGATGTATTACCCCTAAAAATTATTTCGTAAGAGATTATTGAGCGGAAACACGCAAAATAGCCCAGTAAGTTGATATGTCTGCAAAGATACCAACTGTGCCAATTGAATATTGAGTGGAAGGTCATTCAAAACATAATGAATACGAGTTGATCCGAAATTGAACACACTGAAATGACATTTTTGACTTTTTTGCCACCAGTCGCTAAAACTGTATACCTCTCCAACATTGAATTATTCAACACAACCTTTACAATTCTGTTTGTTACCTATGATTCCAACCAATTTAGGTTCAAGTCATTAATTCCACTTCCTGTTTACATCGATGTATATTTAATAAGTAATATTTCATTAAATTTTAGAGGTAGACTGCCAGGAAATTCACATTGGAGCTCCAAAGGCTTATCGCAGTTTCATTAAGAAGAAAACAGCTAATTATTCAGTTTGTACTCCGAAATGCAAGCAGATTTAGTCAGTGATTTCAAAATGTGAAACTTACCGCTCCTAATGACTAGCAGAACATCAGTGAGGACACGGAATTTTTCGCATTTACTGTAAAGAAAGTGCACAGGCGACCATCTTCCTCCCGCATGGCGTATTTTATTAAGGAGCGGAGCCAGCGCGTTATCTGGCTCGTAACTTGTTGGGCTACACAAGTAGGAATTATCTTCCTAGAGTAAGAGAAACGCAAAAAAGGCTCGTAAAGCCCTCCGAATTATCTAAGCATCCATCAGCTACTGGTCGCTACTGTATTTTGGAGTAAAAAGGACATACCAAATGTTTTTTTTTTTTTTTTTTTTTTTTTTTTTTTTTTTTTGCAGGTACCAGTGATAAAAGTAATGTTTTTAACATTTCACCAGAAGAGACATTAACTGAATTAACCATTGGTGTCTGAAAGAGTATGATCGTAACTGAACAAGAAAGCAGTTTTGACGATATTCTGCTAAGTCTAAATCAATTCACCAGATACACTGAGAAGGCAACAAAGAAGGACGATCAAAGATAATATAGCTATAGGGCACGCAGGAGCACGGATCGTACAGATGCTACAGCCTTTACAAATGTTAAGTTTCTCTTAAAGTACAGACTTAATAAAAAAGGATATCTATGTAAAAAATTAATAACTTAATCCTTCCAGTGTGATTACTCCATTTTATTACTTACGTGGTAAAACTTAATTAGCAGTGTGAAGCTGTGTTAATTCATGTAAAAGCAAGCTAGGATTCTGAGACCTGTATTTATTGATTTTTTTATCCTTCCATTACTGTTAACCTCCTCTTTATAGGTGTATGGAGATCGTCACAGTTTACATCACATAGATACATCGGAAAGTTCTAACATAATATAAATTACTTTTCCTCTTTGCTTTCTTAGTCTTGAGCTTATCTCACTTTCACAGTCTCCAAACTAGTTACAGACAAATCGTACATCCTAAGATCTTCTGAATGTAGCTCTTATTAGAGACTGTTGCAGACTATGTATCCTCTGTAGACAAACATTTTCTGGCACTGCATCACACCAGGTGGCCCATGCAATCCGTCCCCTGTAGTTTTATGCTTCCCACCTATGTCAATACAAGAAGGGTTGCCTCGTCACTGTTATCCAGTGGGGAAGTACACGTACAAGAGAACTTCGACCGAGCTGCACTGCTATCTGCGTGAGTTTTCCTCCTGGTTTTAGAATTACAGAGATGCGTTTATTAACCGAGGGAGCTTTCCAGGTACACCGTGTCGTGAAAAGACCAGTCCGTAATGCACCCGATATTGTCCAGAACGTTCTTGAGTATTTTGGAGCACATCCCATGCACGATAAAGAACAGCTGCAGCGCCCTAGAAGTATCGAGGTTTTTGGTGCAAAGTATTCTGGAAGAACGAAAATTACATCCCTTTAACGTTGTTCCTCCGCAGACCTCTCGTAAACAAACCAGCCATAAATCTGGATTTCATTAGGAAGAGTTTGTGGCGAGATGAATTCTATTTCGCCAATGACGCCACTGTCAACAGACACAGTATACATTACTGTGCTCCTGAAAATCCTCACTGGTTACGACCACACCACATCCGACCACACTGGGTGCAGCATTCTAGGAAATACCGTCATTTGACCAGTTTATTCGGTTCCCAGACTAACTGGTCGGCGGTATTTGCGATTTATACCGAATGAACTGAATCTTGAGCGTCTCCTAGAAGACATCCCACTTCAGTTAGCTGTGAGTCACTGGTTTCAGCACGATGTTGCCGCATTGTTGTAGACGGGTTATGGAATATCTTAACAATGTGTACGCCGAACGGTGGATCGAGCGGGGTGGTTGAATTTTATCATGAGATTATATCAAATTCAGGATTTACAAAATGGAATCGGAAAATCAGGATGTGTTAAAAGAATGGATACGTCATGTTTGTGGTGTATTTGCAGATATGTTAAGAGGTCTCTATGCTAATACCAGAGGCGCCTACATCAAAGCATACAACAAGGCGTACATGCATTTGAACATCTGTATCATGAATAATGCAATTATAAAGATCTGTCAGTCTATAAGATAAGTTTAAAGTAACATCATTTATAATATTCATTGTGTTCCCTGTTCTTTATTACAATCAAAGAAATGATAGCGTTTACGTAATACTGTGAGCATGGATTGAAGCATTACGTGTTGTTAATGAATTAAATGTCGTATGTTAATATGCCTTGAAACAGGTAATTAATATTCTTTGACCACTGTGCGTATTGGTTTGGTGAGGGCAGTCCTTCTACACAGATATCTTTCTTGAGCCCAAGAATAGAACCCGGCAGTCCTCCCACAGCAAGCAAGTTTTCTAGCGACGAACTATAGGACAAGTTATAGCTGTAATGTGTTTGTTTTCAAGCAGTGGTCTTAGTTTAGCAGCGTCTCCTCTGTTGATGTTGAATCCCCTTTACTGTTCTGCTTAGGCAAGCCTTTTAGCGTCTGTGCTATCCAGCATTAGTTAACGTTAATGGAGGACGGCGTGCTTGGGCCACCTGGTATGTATGCACTAGCTGGTCAAAATCGTCTGGAAAGATGTTAGTGAACATTAATATGGTGTTTATCCACCCTTCATCCCTACGAGGAGACACATCCCTACTGCTGGAGACACTTTGCAGTGAGGTGTTGAATGTCTCTGGAGGAATGACAACCTATTATTCCTCAGATTCCAAAACGAGGGAAGATAGTGATATTATACGCTGGGGTCTGGAACGAAATCGGCGTTCTTACGCAACTCATCGGAGTTCCGTTGGGTTCAAGTCGGGATTCTATGTGGACCAGTCCATTTCAGGAATGTTGTCCAAAAATCATTGCAGCTGTGTAACAGACTGCATTGTCATGCTGGTACAACCATCGTCTCCTCTACCCAGTACACAATGCTGCAACATCTGTTCCTTTCTTCTGTATTTAGCGCCTTTTTTTTATCACAACAAGTAGACCACAACATAATCACGAAAAACACCCCTATACCTTAACACCACTTCCTCCATAATCACTGTTAGCACTATACATGACGGCAGGTAATGTTCTCCAGCAATTCGTCTAATGTAAAACCCTACGTCGGACTGCCACGTGGTAAAGGGTGATTCACAATCCAAAATTACTCGTTTTTACTCACCCACTGTCCAGTGGCATTGCTCTTTACCACATTAAGCATCGCTTAACCTTGACTACAGAAGTGTGGCTTATAAGGAACTACTCGACAATTCCATGTCACACTTTTTTAACTCCATACGAACGATTCATGGCTAGATGGACTGCTGGTATCACTTTGGGGCACACGAGAGGTTGCTTCCGCAGATTTGATTTGATTGCTTACAACCACCCTCCACAATGCTCGACGACCCCTATCCATCAGTCCATGAGATCTGCCTGGTCCTGGTTTAGCTACTGTCGTTCCTTCACGTTTCCACTTCGCAATCTCATCGTCAACAGTGGACTTAGATGGCTTTATAATGTGTACAACGTCTGTGATGGATCTGTTAGATGACATCCAGAGACTACTTAACGTTCCAAGTAACTGCGTTTCTACTGGAGCTATTCCCCACCTCATTTATACTGGCGAATCTGCCTCTCGTGCCATTTAATGGTCAATTCCGCATTACATGGGGTGTCTGGATACATTTCATCAGTTAGTGTACGTGTTCCGAGGTTCGTCTTCCGGTTCCTTCTGGTTATACGTAGTATATAGAGGAGTCTCACTATCTAATGCAGATTATATAGAACAAATTGTAATTGTACAAATGTTAAGGCGTGCATTCATGGAGCTACTGGTGCTTCAGCTATCAGAATGGTTACTTAACTACTGCAGAAAAACTAAACACACCTATCCATTACACATACACATTCTATAACTAGAATGATACTACTCTGTCCATTATTATATCATCCAGTCGTCTAAAAATCTTTCTGACTGGAAAACTCTTTCCTTTTTGTGTGTATGAGATGACCACAGTATCATCACGAACATGTTTCTTGATGTCAAATGAGATCGAACACAGTATCTCAACTGGACTTATCAGGAGCCATTTCTCCTGATACGTCCTCGGAGAACACGGAAATTCACATCAGACCCAGACCCCTCACATGTACTCACAAAAATTACCTCCTGTTGGTAATTATCAGTTTTTGTCACTGATATTGTGTAGATTTTTTAATACTCGCGACGTTGGAAAGGTAACACCTTTATCTTGATTTCGTCATAACTCCTAGTAATGTTTCTCTGTCTGCAGCGGTTGCTGGTCTGTAGTTTCTAACGAACTGTTTTGACTTTTGCTGCTTCCGTTCCTGATCGAGTAATGTTGGTAGTTTGAGATTCATCACATTTAACTTTGGATATAGTATTCGACAGAGTATCAAGCAGGAGCAGCTCCTTTTCTGTACGGACTATGCCATATACAATGGCTGATATTATGTCCTCTCCCAGTCTACACGCTCCAGTTGCTTTGGGTTTATTAATCGACTTACACATTATTATTATTATTATATTTTCTGGAGTTCCAGTTGTGAAGTTGTGCTTGAGTTGACATACATTTTGAACAACAAATGTGCTGCATAACAGACAATCAGTTGTTGTATTACTGCACCATCTTACATGGCCCTGTTGCCCATTATTTCTTGAAAACCAGCTTCCAGCATTATTATTAGAGATACCTTCGGCTAGAAGGGTGGGTATATTTTCCAGTGTGACAGGACCCAAGGATATTCTACTGACACATTATTTATGCCTAATACTCCTTGAGAGAAGAATCGGCAGAAATAGTAACACTTCATAGCCACCGATGTCCCCAGACCCTATCGGTTTTCATTCTTGTGTGTGAAGACCGTTGAAAGGTGAAGGCTACACAGAAAAAGTACACACAAGATATGAATTGATAGTTGGGAGTATGAATATTGCTGCCTCCACAAAAGAACGCCAAAACGACCTCAAAAGCATTCCACATGTTGACAAGAGCTTTAGAATGTGGCTTGAAGTCGAAGGTGGAATTTGTGAAAGCTAACTTTAAACTTAATCACATCTTTTGCTTACTATCTTCTTTTACATTATAATAGCTGAAGCCCTGTAACCTTTAAAATTTGGACTTATGTTATATGGAATGTTTTACACTCCTGGTAATGGAAAAAAGAACACATTGACACTGGTGTGTCAGACCCACCATACTTGCTCCGGACACTGCGAGAGGGCTGTACAAGCAATGATCACACGCACGGCACAGCGGACACACCAGGAACCGCGGTGTTGGCCGTCGAATGGCGCTAGCTGCGCAGCATTTGTGCACCGCCGCCGTCAGTGTCAGCCAGTTTGCCGTGGCATAAGGAGCTCCATCGCAGTCTTTAACACTGGTAGCACGCCGCGACAGCGTGGACGTGAACCGTATGTGCAGTTGACGGACTTTGAGCGAGGCCGTATAGTGGGCATGCGGGAGGCCGGGTGGACGTACCGCCGAATTGCTCAACACGTGGGGCGTGATGTCTCCACAGTACATCGACGTTGTCGCCAGCGGTCGGCGGAAGGTGCACGTGCCCGTCGACCTGGGACCGGACCGCAGCGACGCACGGATGCACGCCAAGACCGTAGGATCCTACGCAGTGCCGTAGGGGACCGCACCGCCACTTCCCAGCAAATTAGGGACACTGTTGCTCCTGGGGTATCGGCGAGGACCATTCGCAACCGTCTCCAAGAAGCTGGGCTACGGTCCCGCACACCGTTAGGCCGTCTTCCGCTCACGCCCCAACATCGTGCAGCCCGCCTCCAGTGGTGTCACGACAGGCGTGAATGGAGGGACGAATGGAGACGTGTCGTCTTCAGCGATGAGAGTCGCTTCTGCCTTGGTGCCAGTGATAGTCGTATGCGTGTTTGGCGCCGTGCAGGTGAGCGCCACAATCAGGACTGCATACGACCGAGGCACACAGGGCCAACACCCGGCATCAAGGTGTGGGGAGCGATCTCCTACACTGGCCGTACACCTGTGGTGACCGTCGAGGGGACACTGAATAGTGCATGGTACATACAAACCGTCATCGAACCCATCGTTCTACCATTCCTAGGCCGGCAAGGGAACTTGCTGTTCCAACAGGACACTGCACGTCCGCATGTATCCCGTGCCACCCAACGTGCTCTAGAAGGTGTAAGTCAACTACCCTGGCCAGCAAGATCTTCGGATCTGTCCCCCATTGAGCACGTTTGGGACTGGATGAAGCGTCGTCTCACGCGGTCTGCACGTCCAGCACGAACGCTGGTCCAACTGAGGCGCCAGGTGGAAATGGCATGGCAAGCCGTTCCATAGGACTACATCCAGCATCTCTACGATCGTCTCCATGGGAGAATAGCAGCCTGCATTGCTGCGAAAGGTGGATATAAACTGTACTAGTGCCGACATTGTGCATGCTCTGTTGCCTGTGTCTATGTGCCTGTGGTTCTGTCAGTGTGATCCTGTGATGTATCTGACCCCAGGAATGTGTCAATGAAGTTTCCCCTTCCTGGGACAATGAATTCACGGTGTTCTTATTTCAATTTCCAGGAGTGTATTAGAATATACCACCTATTCAAATATTTACTACTAGCAAGGTACCTGAAGTTGCCCAGGTGTCTACTAACACAAGTCCATCAGTCCATTTCCTCCTCCTCCCTATGTCTGTCCGTTTCCTCTGTCCCCTCTCTGTCCATCTGCTTCTCCCTCTCCGTCCATGTCCTCCTCCCACCTCAAAGCACATCTTCAACTGCCACCTATATCTCCTCCTCGCTCCTTCTGTCTCATCCTCTCCATTTCTGTGTCTGACCATCACCTCCGCCCCCTTCTCACAGTTCTCCTCCGCCATCCATCTCCTCTTCCCTTACCTCTTCCCTTTCTCTGTCCTCCTCGTCTGCTCTGTCTCTTTGTCCATCTCCACCGCATTCCTCTCTCTACCATTTCCTACCTCCTCTCTCTGTGCTCCTCTTCCTTTTTCTGCCCATTTCTCCATCCCCTCCTCTCTCTCTGTTCATATTATTCTAGCCCCTATCGGTCTGTCTATCTCTTCCTCCCGACATTCTGTCTCCACGTTATCATCCCTAGCCCAGTAGGAGTTTGCTGGTTGTTAGCATGTACCAACTTTGGTTAAAATCGACCTAGGGGTTTAGACAGAGATCTTTACGACGATTTTGCGCACATTACACATATATTTAACATATTTAGTACATATTTGTAGGCAAATTCACCTGTATCTATAGCGAATTTTGCTCTACAGTTTCGTTTACATGCAGGTCAATGTTTAAGATGTCATACACTATGTGATCAAAAGTATCCGGACACCTTCAACCACATCCTTGTTTCATATTAGGTGCATTGAGCTGCCACCTACTGCAAGGTAATCCATATCAGTGACCTCAGTAGTCATTAGATATCATGAGAGAGAAGAATGGGGTGCTCCGCGAAACTTACGAATGAGGTCAGGCGATTGGGTGTCACTTGTATCATACGTCTGTACGTGAGATTACCACACTCCTAAACATCCCTAGGTCCACTGTTTCCGATGTGATAGTAAGTGGAAACCTGAAGGAACACGTACAGCACAAAAGCGTACGGGCCGACCTCGTCTGTTGCATGACAGAGACCACTGACATTTGAAGAGGGTCGTAATGTGTAATAGGCAGACATCTATCGAGACCATCACACAGGAATTCTAGACTGCATCAGGATCCACTGCAAGTACTTTGACTGTTACGTGGGATGTGAGGAAACTTGGATTTCATGGTCGAGCGGCTGTAAAAGCCAAACGATACCTCTCTTCGTGTACGAAGCGTAAACATTGGACGATTGAACAGTGTAAAAACGTTGAGTGACAAATCACGGTACACAACATGGCGATCCTATGGCAGGGTGTGGGTATGGCGAATGCCCGGCGAACGTCATCTGCCAGCGTGTGTAGTGCTAACAGCAAAATTCTGAGGCGTTGGTGTTACGGTGTTTTCGTGTTTTTCATGAAGGAGGCTTGCACACCTTGTTGTTTTGCGTGGCACTATCACAGCCCTAGTGTACATTTATGTTTCAAGCACGTTCTTGTTTCCCACTGTTGAAGAGCAATTCGGAGATGACGATTGCATCTTTCAACACTATCGAGAACCTGTTCATAATGCACAGCCTGTGGAGGAGCGGTTACACGACGATAATGTCCCTGTAATGGACTGGCCGGCAATAGTCCTGACCTGACTCGTATAGAACACCTTTGGAATGTTTTGGAACGCCGACATCGATACCTCTCCTCAGCACTTCATGAAAAATGGACTGCCATTCTCTAAGACCTTTCAGCACTTAATTGAACGTGTGCCTGCTAGAGTGGAAGCTGTCATGAAGTCTAACTGTGGGCCAACACCACACTGAATTCCAGCATTACCGATGGAGGTCGCCAGGTGCCCGGATACTTTTCATCACATAGTGTATCTCCTGAACTATTTATTGTCAAATGATATAATGTTGGATGCACGTTCTGTGATATATCAAAATGCTGTCTACAAAGCGTTATGAACCCAGTTATAGTAAAGAAGTAATAAATTAGAGTGTCATGCCTGATAAGACAGTTTCACAGATTGAATAGCGAAAATACAGTAAATAAGAAACTACTTCCCTTTCATCATTTTCTGGGTGTTTTCTACGAGAAAATTTTCTTAATGGTTTGAAATTATGTGTAAAGTTTGTTGAAAATTCCCCAAGCGCTCCTATTTGCTTATACCGAATAAATAAAAACTGTGAATTTGTGTATTGAGAGCTAAACTGCTTTTTTACATCCACCCTCCCCGTATTGATAGGTATATGGTATTTATCCCTACAGCAATTTTCTCCAGACACTAGACGATTCGCTTATTGACTTGGTCGAAGTCGGTACAGTGGTGTAGGCGGACATGTGGAACATACGTACATACATATATGTATGTACACCCTTTTTTAAATTACAGGATACAGTAGGTGTAAGTGCAGATGTTTATACTGGTGACTGAGGGCAATGTACTGAACAACATTACATTAGTGTTTACGTCAATTGCAGACTGGTATTAGAAATTGTATGTTTTTAGGTTGGGTAGTATGTCCACGTACCTGCAACAAGAGCAAGCCATTAACGCTTAGTTTCCCCTGGACAACAAGTCTATATTCAAGTGTGGATGCATGGACGCAAAACGATTTGTATATACTGACATATGTAGTCCACTTAGTAGTGCAGTCACGACGTGCAGAAAACATCAGGTTGAAAATTAATGATGTATTTGTAGGAAGACTGTTTGATGCAGAGAAAATATAACCAACATAATGATATGTTTAAATATTGAGGTACCACATATATAGCTATCTGCAACTATACTTGATACATCCTATACAGGGTGAGTCACCTAACATTACCGCTGGATATATTTCGTAAACCACATCAAATACTGACGAATCGAGTCCACAGACCGAACGTGAGGAGAGGGGCTAGTGTAATTGGTTAATACAAACCATAAAAAAATGCACGGAAGTATGTTTTTTAACACAATCCTACGTTTTTTAAATGGAACTCCGTTAGTTATGTTAGCACATCTGAACATATAAACAAATACGTAATCAATGCCGTTTGTTGCATTGTAAAATGTTAATTACATCCGGAGATATTGTAACCTAAAGTTGACGCTTGAGTACCACTCCTCCGCTGTTCGATCGTGTGTATCGGAGAGCACCGAATTACGTAGGGATCCAATGGGGACGGTGATGTAGAGACTGGAACAGGACATTACGTCCACATGCTAACACCTTTTTATTGGTCGTTTTCACTGACGCACTTGTACATTACCATGAGGGGTGAGGTACACGTACACACGTGGTTTCCGTTTTCAATTACGGAGTGGAATAGAGTGTGTCCCGACACGTCAGTACCAGATGTACTGCGGCGTGTACGACATTCATTACGCCAAAGATTGCAATTGTTTGCAGCAAATGATGGCCACCACATTAAACATCTATTGGCTTGGTAATGTTAGGTGACTCACCCTGTATACATGGATTCCTCCTGTATAGATTACTACTTCATATTATAGGATTCCACTATGTGGAGATGATCAGTCATACTGAATTAGTTGAAAAAGTCTTATTTTGTGCTGACTGAAAAATGTTGTCCTTGTATTATATTTCGAATTACACTACTGGGCATTAAAATTGCTACAACAGGAAGATGACGTGCTACAGACGCGAAATTTAACCGTCAGGAAGAAGATTCTGTGATATGCCAACGATTAGCTCTTCAGAGCATTCACACATGGTTGGCGCCGGTGGCGACACCTACAACGTGCTGAGATGAGGGAAGTTTTCAACCGATTTCTCATACACAAACAGCAGTTGAGTGGCGTTGCCTGGTGAAACGTGGTTGAGATGCCTCGTAGAAGGAGGAGAAATTCGTACCATCACGTTTCCGACATTGATAAAAGTCGGATTACAGCTTATCGCGATAGAGGTTTATCGTATCGCGACATTACTGCTCGTATTGGTCGAGATCCAATGACTATAAGCAGAATACGAATCAGTGAGTTCAGGAGAGTAATACGGAACGCCGTGCTGGATCCCAACGGTCTCGTATCACTAGCAGTCAAGATGACAGGCGTCTTATCTGCATGGCTGTAACGGATCGTGCACCCACGTCTCGATCCCCGAGTCAACAGATGGGAACGTTTTCAAGACAACAACCATCTGCACCAACAGTTCGACGTCAATTGCAGCAGCATGGACTATCAGCTCGGAGACCATGGTTGCGGTTACCCTTGACGCTACATCACGGCAGGAACGCCTGCGATGGTGTACTCAACGACGAACCTGGGTGCACACATGGCAAAACGTAATTTTTTTCCGATGAATCCAGGTTCTGTCTATAGCATCATGATGGTCGCATCCGTGTTTGCCGACTTCGCTGTGAACGCACGTTGGAAGCGTGTATTCGTCATCGCCATACTGGCGTATCACCCGGCGTGATGGTATGGGTTTTCGTTGGTTACACGTCTCGGTCACCTCTTGTTCACAATGACGGCACTTTGAACAGTGGACGTGGCATTTCAGATGTGTTACGACCTGAGGCTCTAACCTTCATTCGATCCCTCCGAAACCCTACATTTCAGCAGGATAATGCACAACCGCATGTTGCAGGTCCTGTGCATGCCTTTCTGGATACAGAAAATGTTCGGCTGCTGCTCTGTCCAGCACATTCTCCAGATCTCTCACCAATTGAAAACGTCTGGTCAATGGTGGCCGAGCAACTGGCTCGTCAGAATACGCCAGTCACTATTCTTGATGAACTGTGGTATCGTATTGAGGCTGCATGGACAGCTGGATCGGTGCACGCCATTCAAGCTCTGTTTGACGCGATGCCTAGGAGCAAGAAGGCCGTTATTACGGCCGGAGGTGGTTGTTCTGGGTACTGAGTTCTCAGGAGCTATGCACCCAAATTGCGTGAAAATGTAATCACATGTCAGTTCTAGTATAATATATTTGTCCAATGAATATCCTTTTATCATCTGCATTTCTTCTTGGTGTAGCAATTTTAATGCCCAGTAGTGTATTTTGCCAATGATTTTCCGTCGTCTTGTAATCATTTGCAGCCTTACAAGTGAAAGAGAGAGGGAGACATAGAGAGGAAGGGGGAGAGAGAGAGAGAGATAGAGAGAGAGAGAGAGAGAGAGAGAGAGAGAGAGAGAGAGAGAGAGAGAAAGAGAGAGAGAGACAGAGACAGAGAGAAAATCAGAGAATGAGAGAATGAGGGAGAGAGGGTGAGATAAGTTTTTCATATTTTTTAGCTTTTCCCACTAATGCAACCTCAAAGCCTTTTTATGGAAATATCATCACAGCTGTTGGGCATCAGTGCTTCCTTTAAGCCATACAGCTCTGATCTCAAGCTGCTTTTTTCAATGAAGGAGAATGCATGCGAAGACAGAATGTTCAGAACTACTTGCTTGTGGGATGTGTGGTGCAGCGATGATGTGTCTAAATATCTTTTTGTGTTAGCAACCTTACTAAATACTCTGCACCTTGTGGCAGGCCTATTCACCGATTTGCTCATGTGAGCTGGCTACGGCCACTGCGGTAACAACCAGCTGGTTCACGGAGATATATGTAAGGAAAGGGACGCTAGAGGGGTGGCAGGGGATAGAGGGATAGGAGCAAGATGGCTTGCCAAACAGTCTTATCGCTACCGCCAATGACGTCAGGAAATACGGAAATTTTTGTGTTCGAACTTCGGCACCAAAAAATTTCAACATCGTTGGCGGCCGCAGGCGTCCGGCATAAGAACTCACACTCAACCTACCAACAGCCTTGTCAAAGAGGTCGGGGGAATGGACAGAGATTCAGGGTACTTTTTTGCCCTTGGCGTGTAAAACTGCCCCTAAAGGCAGAAAAATCAGTTGTGATCAATGGCATGAGGAAGCACAAAGCAATAGAAACCACTGCATTACGGGGCACATAACGTGTATCCGCAGGACATGTGAGCTGTAATTAATAAAAGAATCATGATTGTCTCTGCATTAGCAAAAGATTACCGACTAGTCCCCCATTCGGATCTGTAGGTGGGTACTGCCAACAGGCAGATCACCATGAGAAAATGGTTGAATAACCAAAGCAAGAATGACATTCTATGAGTCAGGGCATGAAATGTCAGAAGTTTGTATGTGGTTGGGAACTAGAAAGTCTGAAAAGAAACATGTAGAGTCTCAGTCTAGATGTAGTGGGGTACAGTGAAGTAAAATGGAAAGAAGAAAAGGATTTCTGGGCAGAAGAGAATAAGGTAATAACAACAGCGGCAGAAAATGTTATAGAGGGAGAAGGATTCGTTATGTATAGAAAGGTAGGGCAGAAAGTGAGATACTGTGAACAATTCAGTGATGGGGTTGTTCTCACCAGAATCAATAGCAAACCAACATCGATAAGAGATAGGGAAGGTATATGAGGATACTCAACGGGGAATTCTGTATGTACAGAGAGATGAATATCTAATAGTCTTGGGGAACTGGAATGCAGTTGTAGGGAAAGGAGTACAAGAAAATGTTGCAGGAGAATATTGGCTTGGCAGTACGAAAGAGAGAGGGGAAATACTAATTGAGTTCTTCCATAAATGTCAGTAATAGCGAATACTCTATTCAGGAATAATCACTGGAAGATTTATGCTTGGAAAAGACTGGAAGATTTCAGATTACGTCGTTATCAGACAGAGCTTTCGAAATCAGATACTCAGATACTGGATTGTAATGCGTACCCAAGACCAGATATAGACTCACATTACGATGTACTAGTGATGAAGAGTAGGCTAAATATTAAGATCATACTCAGGAAGGGTCAATATGCAAAGAAGTGGGATATGGAAGTACTAAGAAGTGAAGAGATAAGTTTGAAGTTCTCGGAGGCTATAAATACTGCGGTAATGTATAGTTCAGTAGGCAGTTCAGTTGAAGAATAGTGGACATCTCTAAAAAAGGCCATCACAGGATTTGGAGAGAAAAACGTAGGTACAATGAAGGTAATTTCGAAGAAACCATGGCTAACTGAAGAAATACTTCAGCTGATCGACAAGAGCAGGAAGCAGAAAAATGTTCAGGGAAATTCAAGAAAACAGAAATACACATTCCTTAGGAATGAAATAAACAGATAGTGCAGGGAAGCTAAGGCGAAATGGCTACATGAAAAACGCGAAGAAATCGCAAAAGAAATTATTGTCGAAAGGACTGAAGCAGCACACAGAAAAATCAAACTAGCGTTCTGTGAAATGAAAAGTAAGGGCCCTAACATTAAGAATGCGATGGAATGCTGTATGCAGAGGAAAGCGCGGATAGGTGGAGTGAGTACATTGAGGGCCCTATGAGAGGGAGGACTTGACTGATTACGTGATAGAAAATGAAACAGGAGTCGATAGGGAAGAATAGGTGGTGCAGTATTAGAATCAGAATTTAGGAGATCTTTGGAAGACTTGAATCAAATAAGGCAGAAGGGATGAATAATGATTCATCTAAATTCCTAGAGTCATTGGGGGAAGTGGCAACAAAAGAACTATTCACGTTGATGTTTACAACGTATGAGACCGGTCAAATACCATCAAACTTTCAAAAAAATAAAAAATAAAATCATCCACACAATTTCCAAGATTTCAAGAGCCGACAAGTGCGGGAATTATTGCGCAATCAGGTTAACGGCTCATACATCCAAATTGTTGACAAGAATAATATACAAAAGGGTGGAAAGGAAAACTGAGGATTTTTTAGATTACGATCAGTTTGGCTTTGTGAAAAGTAAAGGAACCTAAGGCATAGTTCTGACGTTGCGGTTCGTAACGGAAACAAGACTGAAGCAAAATCAAAAAAACGTTCATACGGTTTGTAGACTTGGAATAAACGTTCGTTAAAATAAATTGGTATACGATGTACGAAATCCCGAGAAAAATAGCTATGGGGAAAAGCGGATAATGTACAAAAACAAAGAGGGAACGATAAAAGTGGAGACCAAATACGAGGTGGACATGTTAAAAAGCGTGTAAGACAGGGATGTAGTCCTTAGTCACCGCTGTGCAAACCATTATGTAGATGATGAAATGACGGAAATAATATAAAAGTTCAAGAGTGGGATTGTGAAATATAAGGTGAGAGGATATCAATGTCAGGTTGTGTTCATGACATTGCTATCCTCAGTCAAATTGGAAACGAATTGCAGGATATGTTGAATGGAATGAAGAGTGCAATGAGTAGTGAATATGGATTGAGAGTAAACTGAAGAAAAACGAAAGTAATGTGAAATAACAGAACTGAGAACAGCGAGAAACTTAATGTTAGGATTGATGAAAAATAAGTACATGACGTGAAGGAATTCTGCACCTACGCAGCAAAGTAACTCATGATGGTTGAAGCAATGGGAATATAAAGAGCAGACTAGCACTGGCAAAAGGGCATTCTTGGCCAAGAGAAGTCTGCTTGTATCAAACATAGGTCTTAATTTGAGAAAGAAATTTCTTAGAATGTACGTCTGGAGCACAGCATTAAGTAGCAGTGACATGGACTGTGGAAAAACCGGAACAGAAGAGAATCGAAGCGTTTGAGATCTAGTGCTACAGAAGAATGTTGAAATTTAGGACAACTGCTAAGGTAAGGAATGAAGAAGCTTTCTGTAGAATCGGTGAGGAAAGAAATGAATGGAAAACACTGAAAAGGAGATGGGACAGGATGACAGTACTTCTATTAAGACATCAGGGAAAACTTTCATGATACTAGAACGGGTTATAGAGGGTAAAAACTGTAGAAAAAGGCAGAGACTGGGACACACGCAACAAATAAGGACGTAGGTTTCAAGTACTACTCTGAGATGAAATGGTTGGCAAAGGAGAGGAGTTCGTGGCGGGCTGCATCAATCGATTAGGAAGGTTGATGACCAAAAACGAAAAAAGGTATCGCGGTGACTCGTTAATACATTTCGTCAAAAATTTATTTTCTGAGTCTGTTGTGTTAATGAGGAATGACAATAAAATGGAACTTCTCTTGAAGCAGCTGCGTACAAAACGTAACATTTCTTAATGACTTATGCGGCCTTACGATGAAAAATGTTTAAGGAAAAAATTTAAACGGGGCAATTTATTTCGTTACCATTTAATTAAAACGTTAAACAGAGAAACACATGATCTCAATGAATATAACTTATATTGCTTTTCTCTAAAGCATGAAAATCTGGTATCAGGAATGCTAATTCAAAGACAAGGTGTAAAGTCTGTCATTGAACTTCTGTGGGTAGATTTCGTTGTTTTCAATTCGTAAGAAATGATACTCGCTCAAGAATATGTATGACATCAGCTTGGACAGTGCCCTGTTGGCAACTTGGGTCCATGATTTCTTGGGGTCTGCGCCATCTGCGAACCCTACCATCAGCTCTTACCAAAGAAAATCGCGACTCATCCTATCAGGCCACGGATTTCGGTACAGCCGATGTGATGCTGTTAGCAAAGGAACCAACGTAGATCATCTGCTACCATAGCCCATTAACGCCAAATTTCGCCGCACTTTCCTTACGTATACGTTCAGCGCGCGTCCCACATTGATGTTTGTGGTTGTTTCAAACATTGGTGTTTGTCTGCTGTTACCACTGACAACTGTACGCAAATCCTTCTGCTTTCGGTCGTTAAGTGAAGGCCATCGTCCACTGTGTTGTCCGTGGTGAGAGGTAATGGCTGAAATTTGGTATCTCGGCACATTCTTTAAGCTGTGGATCTCGGTATATTGAATTCCCAAATGATTTGCGAAATGGAATGTCCCATAGTCTCCAACCACCATTCCGCGTTCGGATTCGGTTGTTCCCGTCGTGCGACCATAACCACGTCGGTAACATTTTCATGTGGATCACCTGAGTACAAATCTGGGCTCCGCCAGTGTACTGCTCGTTTATAACTTGTGTACGTGTTACTACCTGCATCTGTATACACACATATCGCAATAGCGTGACATTTGTCATCACACTATACCATAATTCCTCTGAAGCCAGCGCAGTGTTGGCACTTTCCCTGCGCAGCGTAATAACGTCTGAGCGTTCCGTTGTACCATTAATGCTCATTCTCCAGGCTCCGAGCGAGCGTGCGCGCTCTTGCTCGCGTAGCCACATCCTGAACACGTCTGCTCTACACTATTATCACGTCTGCTGCAGGACAAGAAATCTAGAAACGGGAAGCTAAGGTCGCTCTCTGTTTCTAAGGTTAGTTTAATTTTCGGATAAATGTTATTTAGGAAAGGGTGAAAACAATGTAGCTCTTATACGATGCGGTGGTATCTGAAGCAGTCCGCCATCAATGTTTAAAGATATTGGGCCCGCATTTCTTGGTAACATCTTCCGAAACGTCGCGTTAGGCGGCGACGAGGTCGTACAATGGGGCTCTGAAGAGCTGTACACGTATCGGACGCAGGTTTTGTCAATTCCGGGCCGGCCGTTGTGACCGAGAGGTTCTAGGCGCTTCAGTCTGGAACCGTGCGACCACTACGGTCGCAGGTTTGACTCCTGCCTCGGGCACGGATGTGTGTGATGTACTTAGGTTAGTTAGGATTAAGTAGTTTGAAGTTCTAGGGGACTGATGACCTCAGATGTTAAGTCCCATAGTGCCCAGAGCCATTTGAACAATTTTTTTTGTCGCTTCCGGCGAATGCAAGAGCGAGTGAGTCTTGCGGGACAGCGGACGAACTGTTCGCCTGTGGGGCAGATGCGGCGAGGAGGTGAAAGTGTTGCTCTGATCGGTATTTCGCCGACATTATCTGTAGTAGATGTTCGCACGGTCATCTGCATGTGGAGTTCGGTTGAATTTTAAACTGAGCATTAACAGAAAGGTGTTATGTTTGCCAGTCATGCTGATTCACCGCCCAGATTACCGGTGTGTGCGCGCATGAATGGGCTGCATGTTTTAGTTACAGAAGAAAAGGTATAGCGTGACCTGTTCGTGTCATCTGGTAATTCGACCGAATGACATCGTATTGCCTATGGATTTTCACCGTACCAAGGGAAGAACTGCACAAACGAATAAACGGTGAGCGTTATAGTTTTATCCACAAACATTTGTCAACTTTGGTATTAATTTACACCACAGCTTAATCTTGTTTAACAGTCTTGCGGTGTTTGAGAGCTTTCTTTGCAAGTGTGTTACTCTGTGTCCAGAAGTTTCCTAGATTTTGGGGATTTCGGTTTCGGTTGAATGCCGTTAAGTTTCGTGTGTTGAAGAAATGTGCATAATCCTGGTCCGATGTAGAGAGGGCCTGATAGGCCTAATCAGATCAGGATAAATAAATAAATATATGAGCAGACCCCTTGAATTTACAAGTGTTTCTCCTTTAAATTGTTTTAAGAGTAAATAAACTTTATAGATCTGCTCTTGTTTAAGTTAAATGATCTGTTACCTTCAAAACAGAGGGAGTGAGGGAATGAGGGACAGAGAGATCTTGGATAAACTGTGATTAATTATTGTGGCATTATGGTTTAACCTTTTAAGGCCAGATATTTGTCCAATCATTGGTGAAGTGTTATCATTTAAGGCAAGAGTAGTATATCATTCATTGTGGGGCATGAGTTAGCATTTGTTTTACTTCCATTTCTTGGTTTACATACTACCCACGAATGTGCTGCACTCCCTTCACAGTGTAGAGCACATGGTGACTGATTTCATTTTAAGACATGTGTTATAATTGTTTCTTACATGTGTTTTGGACTATTCAAGAGTGTTATTCCCTATGAATCGTAATTAACCAGTTTGAAACAGTTCAATGCATTTTGGGAGGCCGGATAAGGCGGCATTTTTTAAAATTAGTTCAATTCCACAAGGAACTGTATCTAATAAAATATTTACACTGCGCATGTCTTTAAGCAAAATAATTGTTTCCCTTGGTGGCCTTTTTGATTTTTGAATGGGCCATTTTAATTGCATTTGTTTTGTAAGAGATTGTGCATGTTCATAACTCGATTTCTGCGTCTGGCTCCAATATTCTATCTTGTGGTAATTTTTAGATAGGTCAGTATCTATGAAACGTGTCAACCACGTAGTGGAGCTAACAAACTGGTTCTAGTTCCGTGTTACGTAATGTCAGATGTTGAATATCTTCGATAAAAATACTATCTGCTAGGGGCAACAAATGTAGAAGAACCATCATTATTGTCAACAAAATCCTTCTTTATATTTAAAATAACTCGACCGAAAGTAGAACGCGATCAGGTTATCCGTTTCAATAAGAGTATTCAGTTGCAGCTGGGTGGCGTGATTCATGAGGAAGAGTAATTCACTAAATTACAGGCCCTTATCATTAACGTCGATATGCTGAAGTATTTTGGAGCATAAATTTTGTTCGAGTATTATGAATTACCTCGAGGAGAACGATCTATTGAAGCATAGTCGACATGGATTTAGAAAAAATCGTTTTTGTGAAACACCTCTAGCTCTTTACTCAAACTAAGTGCTATATGCAAGGGATTTGTAACTCGTTTCGTACTTATAGATTTTTTAATACTGTGCTACTCAAGCGGCTAGTAGTGAAATTGCATGCTTGTGGAATATCGTCTCAGTTATGTGACTATTTCCTGTCAGAGAGGTTACAGTTCGTAGTAACTGGCGGAAAGTCATGGAGTAAAGTAGTAGTAGTTTCTGGCAGTTAATAGAAGATGAATTGTAATGTTTTTTTCGTCAAGCAGTGCGACTTCAGTTTCCATTGCCTTTGGAATTTCTTACAAGTAAAACTACTGTTGAGGCAAACACATTCAGAATTATGGTGCAGCACTCAAATTACGCCAGCTTCACCACAAAAATTGTGAAGTTACTGTCAGTGATATGCAATAAACTGTTCATGATTTTCTGTAAACACTCCCATACAACAACAGAAAATAATACGTAAGGTATTCTGAGACAAGTTGAAATTAAAACTCTAAAACTATAGACCGAACCTTTTTCTTGTTAGTACAGATTATATTAACTTATCTCATGTCGGAAAGAAAGATCTTTATCGAATTTTCGACGCCAATAATAATGAGAAACGATTCACAAGATGAAATGTTTCCCGTTCATAAAGAGCTGCAGAACGCTAACGCCGTTTCACTATACGTTTTTGCAGGCCATATCACATTTCGACTACAAGGAAAATCGATTATACTGTTGTTTCATTCAAAATAGTTACTAATTCTGATATCAAAAAGCTGCCCGTAACTACTCACTATCTCGCAGAATCTGTGTACACCCATGTATTCAACAGCTTTATTAGGATAATAGGAAACGGTGTCTCATTTAGTGTTACTTGTTGTTTCCATAGTTTGTATAGCGGTGCATTCAAAACACTCTGACAACAGTTTGTGCCAGGCTCTTCATAGAATTTGTTCGAGCAACAGTCTAAAATTGTGACGCTCATGCTAACTACGAAAACGGCTTGATAGGAAGATTACTGCATCCATTATTGTACCTGTATTGCAACCGATCTAGTCATTCTGTTTGATCAACCAAACGCTTGTATCGATTTTCGTAATTTCGTTTCCGTAACGGGCAATTCACGCTTGAAAGCTAGCAACAGCGCTGTTTTCCGTTAGGTATCTTTCGCCGTTTCGAGCACAGAGAGGTGAAATCCAATAGGAAATCCATTTACATTTACTCGATCCAGTTAACGAATTCAGTTGTCAAGAGTTCCTGGCTTGGTACTGACGTTCTCGCGTACTCTGTGAGTTCAGCATTTGTGGTTTTGTTACTCATAGCGTCAGTATTCTTATTTTGTTATTGTCGTAGGACCATAACTACTTCACGGATCTGTGATATCGTCAAGTGCCTTTAAAGATAGTGAACATAGTTTTGAAAAAAAGTGATCGTGTTCCTGTTTGTGACAGTTTCGCTTCCCTAATGTATTTCCAGACTTGTTGTACAGCCTTAGAAGTTTTCTTCATCGTAGGTCCCGTAGAACACGATGTATGTGTGAATGAATAAATGCATAGAAGGACGGCGGAACTGATTTTCATATGCAGATATGTAAAATACAAAAAACGACAGAAATAAATGTTGGATCGCATCAGATATGCCTATGGAGGGAAGAAAAGAAACGGATTAGAAGAAAGAGAACCTTGTACGGGATATTATCTTTCGTTACCTCTACCCTTTACATCTTTTGTATGTTATCTTTCTATCCCATACATACAATTTCTTTACACAGTGGTGTACAAAACTTAAAGACGGAAGTAACTTCCGTATGACGAGACATTGCCAAGCAGCAATACTTGATGAAACTTAGAGCACACACAGAAAGATTTACTGCAGTATATAAAAGATATAACTGAAAAAAAAAGGAAAGGAGACGAAAAGAAGTGATTTACTCGAAAACAAAAATTAAATTGAAATCACTGCGATTTATCATTGTCTCCTGGACATTACAAAAGGTGGGACATGGTTCTTAATAAGATATGTTATTACCAAGAACGGCAATACACGCTCTGAAACGGCCTCCCATGCTGGCAACATCTACATAGATACTCCGCAAGCCACCGTCGGTGCGTGGCGGAGGGTGTTCCATTTTTGTACTCAGGTTCTCTTTACTAGATTCAATTGCCCTCATACACTACTGGCCATTGAAGTTGCTTCACCACGGAGAAATGCAGGTGATAAACGGGTATTCATTGGACAAAGATATTATACCAGAACTGACATGCGACTACATTTTCATTCAATTTGGGTGAATAGATACTGAGAAATCAGTACCCAGAACAACCATCTATGGCCGTAATAACGGCCTTGATACTCCTGGACATTGAGTCAAACAGAGTTTGGATGGCGTGCACCGGTCCAGCTGCCCATGCAGCCTCAGTACGATACCACAGTTCATCAAGAGTAGTGACTGGCGTATTCAGACGAGCCAGTTGCTCGGCCACCATTTACCAGCCGTTTTCAATTGGTGAGAGATCTGCAGAATGTGCTGGACAGAGCAGCAGTCGAACATTTTCTGTATCCAGAAAGGCCCGTACAGGACCTGCAACATGCGGTAGTGCATTATCCTGCTGAAATGTCGGGTTTCGCAGGGATCGAATGAAGAGTAGAACCACGGATCGTAGCACATCTGAAATGTAGCGTCCACTGTTCAAAGTGCCGTCAATGCGAACAAGACGTGATCGAGACGTGTAACCAATGGCACCCTATACCATCCTGCCGGGTGATACGCCAGTATGGCGATGACGAATACACGCTTGCAATTTGCGTTCACCACGATGTCACCAAACTCGGATGCGGCCATCATGATGCTGTAAACAGAACCTGAATTGATCTGAAAAAAATGAGGTTTTGCCGTTCTTGCACCCAGGTTCGTCTTTGAGAGCACCATCACAGGTGCTCCTGTTTGTGACGCAGCGTCAAGGGTAACCGCAGCCACGGTCTCCGAGCTGATAGTCCATGCTGCTGCAAACGTCGTCGAACTGTTCGTGCAGATGGTTGTTGTCTTGCAAACGTCCCCATCTGTTGACTCAGGGATCGAGACGTGGCTGCACGATCCGTTACAGCCATGAAGATAAGACGCCTGTCATCTTGACTGCTAGTGATACGAGGCCGTTGGGATCCAGCACGGCGTTCCGCATTACCCCCCTGAACCCACCGATTCCATATTCTGCTAACAGTCATTGGATCTCGACGAACGCGAGCAGCAGTATCGCTATACGATAAACCGCAATCGCGATGGGCTACAATACGACCTTTATCAAAGTCGGAAACGTGATGGTACGCATTTCTCCTCCTAACACGAGGCATCACAACAACGTTTCACCAGGCAACGCCGGTCAACTGCTGTTTGTGTGTGAGAAATCGGTTGGAAACTTTCCTCATGTCAGCACGTTGTAGGTGTCGCCACCGGCGCCAACCTTGTGTGAATGCTCTGAAAAGCTAATCATTTGCATATCACAGCATCTTCTTCCTGTCAGTTAAATTTCGTGTCTGTAGCACGTCATCTTCGTGGTGTAGCAAGTTTAGTGGTCAGTAGTGTATTATAGATCATATTTGACAGAACTTCCATTAATCATGCCTTTAAATCTACCGCGATTACATATGCATCTTCTGATGTTGGACCATTCGCAACCCTAAAATTTTTCCTATCAGTACTGCACGATCTGATTTAGGGCTAACTGGCCCAGTAGCCGTATCTGAAACACACACACATCACTCGTTGGATGCTCCATCACTGACGGTAACTCTTCGGGTTAACGCAAACGTAGTAACGCTATCGGCAGATGTACTCAATTTATCGCTCATTCCGGCAGCTGCTGCCAAATATGGAGTGCTCCCGATGTCACTTATGAACTTGCAGTCGCCAACGGCAGACCGCGCAGCAACTGCTGGCGCTGCTGTTCGTGCTACTGTAGGAAGTTTCTGCTGTAGCTGGCTACTGCAGACTGGAACTCAGTACGCCTCTTCTTAGCTTCTTCTTCTGCCTTGATGTTCCTCGTCTATCTCCTCCATGCTTTACTTTTGCTACCGATTATCACGCACGCAAATGCAGAAAAATCATGGAGTTCCCACGCACACTGCCTATCATGCAATAGATTTGGGACTTGCATCGCAGACTATTGTACGGCTTAGAATGACAGTTGCAATTCATAACACGAAGGAGCCCCCATTTGCGACGTTACTGAAAGGTGTTTTGCTGAGTAGCTGCCTTCTGAACACCAGCCCATGTGAGCAACTAACTGCAAATTTGCCTGATGACGTTCCTACTTTAGGTAACTGGGCTATGCACGGCTCTGTTTAGAGAAAAATAGAGAAAAATAGCTCAATGTAATCGTAGAGTTGAGCCGCACACGTCTGCTTTCATTCCCGGCAGTTAACTCGCTGGACATACTAACCTGAAGCAGTGTTCATGCAGTCAAATAGTCTACGCATTTGTTAGAGTTATGAATTCATAAAATATACAGAAGTACTGAATATAAATTAAGTGAATAATTTAATAAAAATAATTCTATTTTGACGTCTGTAATCGATATAGGTGACAAAGAATTATGCTGAATAATGTTTGTTCAAGAAAGTGCCCCTCAGACAAATGGAAAGTAAAGCAGCATTGAGTCACGGGAATGGTAGCAGAATACCCAGTCTAAATAGTCATCCAAGATGCGCCAAAATTAAGTACACTTGGAGATCACAATAGGAGGAACTTTTCCCAGTCCATATAGTTTAGATTTCAATATGATGGTTTACAAATCAACACATGAGAAATAACGAGTAGAAACTGTACTACTCATTCTATGTCTATTCTCAGTTCCGAAATTCAATCGGAAAAAGTTACAGAATCGCAGCAGCCGTTCACTGTCCAGAATTTATCATTCACTCGATCGAAAAGCGCATTACATCACCAGTAGGTTTGTCTTCGAGAACAAACGTAAAAGTATCCTCCTCAATATCTAAACGAAAAGTGCACCACTCGAAAAAAGTCTTCTCATGATTTCGGTGGTCTTCCGCCATGCCTGGTTGCCCATTGGCTGAAAGCTATCCTCACCAAAAATACCTCGTTCTTGAGTTCTACAGATATGATTTGTCTCAATGTGGCCACCTTCCGCACTAAACTAATATATTACGACTATACTTAAATAAAGAAATGTTATAAACACTCAGACCATACAAAACAAATATAAAAAGATTTTGTTTATAAATAAGTGTCAGTATTCTTGTGCAAGTGCAAGTTGTCGCAAAATATTCAATAAAAAATCATTTATGCCTGCTTGACAGAAGGTCTTTTGGCACTGTTTTTATGGTGGTGTCAGCTAACACATATGACTGAACACTTTTAAATTACCACTGTTTCGTATTAGCAGTTATAATAAATAGTTAAGTAAATATCTGGAAAAATAATAATATTATAATCATTAACTAAACACAAGTGTGATGAGATATGACTTATTCATGCAGCACTTATTTGCCATGTTATTGTGGAATATACAATGTTCTCACAGACGCGTATATAAAAAACGATATAAAAGACATCGAAAGTCAATAAATGAAATAGATACAGATAAGTAGCGTTTGGTGGTGATAGCTGTTGTGTAATACTATAAACTGAGATATCGTTTGTTCAAATCTTGTGAAGCATTTAAAAGTTTTTAATGCAGTTGTTCAGTGTAAAAATGTTAAGTCATTGTAAAATATTAACTGCCTAGTTTTAAAGATTTTGAAAATATTGTTGTGTCATTCAAAGCGCCTCATCTTTCTAAGATTGCATATGTACTCAGATATGCTTTTATATTTGATTCGGAATTATTATAGATTTTCTGATAGTTGCAACTTAGCCATCTTTAAGTTTGTCCCCTCTTCCACCATTCCTGGTGCATTCCGTCTGCTACTACGAGAGAGACCACTGTCCAGCCCGCCTTCTGGGAATTACTCATTTTCAGCCACGTAGCTCATCTTTATACTTGGTTGGCTAGTACCGGTTGCTTAGCTGGACCGGTTGTGGCACATATTCGGCGCTAGCACCGTACAGCTTCACAAAATCACCTCACCTCGTACCATTTCTAGCACGCCGATCAGACTACATACCTGTAACGTTTCATCCCGCTCCACATCCATCTACAAGTGTGTTAGGACACTCACACACAGCCCTAACACTTATAGTAACTTTGTACACTAGTATGTGCTGACAATATGTGAAATTACATCAAGGCTCAAGAGATATAAACACATACATTAAATCTCCTCATAGTTGCTGTTACCCTCACAAATTATGCGCTGTTTCCATCAGATTTTGTTTTCGCCTAAGAGCAACTCATCTGATGTTGTTTAGGACTATGATTCTGAAACACATTCAGAATGCAAGTGACAGCGGCAGGAGTTAAAATCCGTGCCCGTACAGGACTCGAATCACGACCTCAACTTCAGTAGTCACTAACGCTACCCAAATACCACAAACGCCTTCGCAGCTGACAACTTTCGATACCCACATAGACATGCATCCAACTGCTGTGAGGTTTCCCGACCACTTTTGTTTGTATTAGCAGGGCGCCCACAGAGATTTCTGACGCTTTACGTGTCGTCACTCTTTAAACAATTTCGTTATTTTCATCACAACTTGTTAGCAAAATATGATATCCACTTTCATTTTTAGAATCATTTTCGAAAGTAAACTGAACATTTCTTTCTAATTCTAAATGTCTGATGTTGCAAATATATTATATGTTTCATAACATACTTCATTTCAGCCTTCGAATTTGTTATCAAACGAAGAGGTCAGTGACGTTGCCAGAATTTCTGTAACAAAAGGCAACAGCCACAAAACAGAAACAAATACAAATCTGTGAACCGAAAACTTTTGAATGTTGGTCAATGTAACGAATACACAAATAAGATCTAAGAAACGAGAACTCAGAAGTGAGAGCTTATAAACGAGAAGTGAGAAACGAGACCCGAAAACCGCCAACTTTTGTATGGTAGTAGTCATAGAAACATCGTAAACAGAAATTCTTGTTCTATCATGGACAAAATAACGCAGATGAATATTCAAACGAGGGGGTTTGTAAATAAAGCAAAATTAAAGTGAAATGAGGAGAATAATTAATGAATGGAATAACATGGACGAAAATGTAAGAGGAAAGCGAAAGAAATTAAATCGAAGTAACAGATAAAAATCGCGTGGACAACCACTCGAATTGAAGAAAGAATGGTTAGAAGAAAAACTGATGGCAAAAAAGAAGTTAATATAATGATTAAAATGATATAGTAAAACATCAAACATAAAAATTACCCTGTGACATAATTCTTTGAATAAAAACATGATAAAAGTAATTTCGATAAATATTCGAAGGTTACTTCGATTAAGATTTTAAAGCACTGAATGGGATTCGAACCCATGACCTTCAACACGAGATCAATACAGTTAAGTCTCCCAAACTACGCGGTCGTTCTGGGTTTCCGTTTAAATTCACAATATCAAGATACTTACACATCACGTTACCTGCGATTGCACCAGGTGCCGGAGCATAACGTATGTGACGATAATTACCTGACACTACAAACCGAGAAATCAAAACCGAAATCGAACAACGAGAACTCTTTGGTGAACTCTCGGTTCGCGGTTTGCCCATCACCACTATTTTAAGTTATGTGTCTTTTGTGTTATCGATTATTCTTAATAAAATATGGCTAAAACACAAATAACTTGCAATCTGAACAGTGTTTGTAAGGAGCAGTATAGTTTTGTCGAATCCAGAAATCACGTGTTCATTGTGTAACAGTAGTGTGTCTGTTCACAAGAAAAATAATGTAGAGTATCAGTTTTAGACATATCATATAAACTTCAATAGTGACTTTCCTGTAACCTCTGAATTACGAAAACATAAAGACTTAAAATCTAAATTAACTTTACACCAAAGCTCGGCAAAATAGAGAGGTGACAATGGCCACTTACAAAGTCTGCTATGTTTCAACGAAACGGAAAAATCCTATTAGTGATGGCGAAGTAGTTAAGGAAGAAACGATCGATGTTGCGGAATATGTGTTTGATGGTCACTAAGATAAATCTTCACTTACGCCTCACAGGTCTGTTGCCATGCGTGTTGAACAAATTTCTAAACATTAGGACTTTCATATCAGGATGTGCAGTCGTGTGAATATTTTTTGCTTTAGTTTTATGAAAACATTGTTATATTCGGTATTAAAATGTCTATTTATTAGAATGATCTTTCGTGATTTTACGTTTAAGAAGAAGTTCATAAAAGCGCTGTCACTTAATGAACGTCCTAAGGGAGAAGACATATTTAATGCATTCCTGAAATTTGAGAAAGGTAGCAACTCTCCACTCTCTAAACTTGTTGCTATAACAATAGGTGGAAAGCCTTCAATGACTAGACAGAATAATAGGTTTCTTTCTCTTTGTGCTAAACATGATTCATTTTCGAAATTTCTTTTTTATCACTGTATTATCCTCCAGAAAGCTACAGGTGCAAATATTTTGAAGTTTAGCTGTGTCATGAAAATTGTAACCCACATTTGGAATGTATTAGATTCTCAGCATGATGACATAATTCCTCATGCGGACATAAGGTGGCTTAGTAGCGGGAAACCAGAAGGATTTTGCAGTCTTCTGGATGAGATGGCAATTTTCTGAAATCATCTTCTGAGCAATATTTGCAAGAACGTGACGAAATACCATGGCTCCTTGATTTGGGTTTCTTGGCAGATACCACCTCAAAATTAGATGAGCTAAATCTCCAGTTGCAAGAGAAAACTCACAACATTTCAGCCACGATAGTTATAGTAAGTACTTTTCAAGTGTATTTCAAATTATGGATGCACATTTAAGAAGAAATACCCTGTCACACTTTTCAGTTTTGAATTCAGTTATGGCAACCGTAAATATCGTGGAATATGATTATCTACCTTCTTCCAAACATATTGAAATCCCAGTCACAAAATTTAATAACAGGTTTAGACAGATTTCAACATCTGAAACTGTGATCGCATTATTAATAGTCAATTAGTTTCAGCTGACGTTACTGAACTCGGAGGTAGAATACGTGGGATATTCGAAAAATGTAATCTTGAAGAATTGTTGTTGTTGTGGTTTTCAATCAAGAGACTGGTTTGATGCAGCTTTCGACGCTACTCTATTCTGTGCTAGCAGCTTCATCTCCCAGTACCTACTGCAACCCACATCCTTCTAAATCTGTTTAGTGTATTCATCTATTGGTCTCTCTCTACGATTTTTACCCTCCACAGTGCTCTCCAATACTAAATTGGTATCCTTGATGCCTCAGATTATGCCCTACCAGCCGATCCCTTCTTCTAGTCAATTTGTGCCACAGATTTTTCTTCTCCCCAATTCTATTCAATACATCCTCATTAGTTATGTAATCTACCCATCTAATCTTCAGCATTCTTCTATGACATCACATTCCGAAGGCTTCTATTCTCTTCTTGTCTAAAATATTTATCGTCCACGTTTCACTTCCAGACACGGCTACACTCAATACAAATACTTTCAGAAACGACTTTGACATTTAAATCTATACTCAATGTTTACAAATTTCTCTTCTTCAGAAACGCTTTCCTTGCCATTGCCAGTCTACATTTTATATCCTCCCTACTTCGGCCATCATCAGTTATTTTGCTCCCCAAATAGCAAAACTCCTTTACTACTTTAAGTGTATCATTTCCTAATCTAATTCCGGCATCATCACCCGATTTAATTCGACTACATTCCATTACCTTCGTTTTGCTTTTGTTGATGTTCATCTTATATCCTTCTTTCAAGACACTGTCCATTCCGTTCAACTGCTCTTTCAAGTCATTTGCTGTCTCTGACTGAATTACAGTGTCATCGGCGAACCTCAGAGTTTTTATTTATTCTCCATGGATTTTAATTCCTACTCCGAATTTTTCTTTTCAGATTGAATAACATCGGGGATAGGCTACAATACTGTCTCTCTCCCTTCGCATCCACTGCTTCCGTATCATTCCCCTCGACCCTCATAACTGCCATCTGGTTTCTGTACAAACTGTATATAGCCTTTCGCTCCCTGTATTTTACCCCTGCCACCTTCAGGATTTGAAAGAGAGTATTCCAGTCAACATTGTCAAAAGTTTTCTCTAAGTGTACAAATGCTAGAACTGTAGTCTTGCCTTTATTTAGTCTATTTTCAAAGATAAGTCGTAGGGTCAGTATTGCCTCACGTGTTCCAACATTTCTACGGAATCCAAACTGATCTTCCCCGAGGTCGGCTTCTACCAGTTTTTCTATTAGTCTATAATGAATTCGTATTAGTATTTTACAGCCGTGGCTTATTAAACTGATAGTTCGGTTATTTTTACATCTGTCACCACCCGCCTTCTTTGGGATTGGAATTAATATATTCTTCTTGACGTCTGAGGGTATTTCACCTGTCTCGTACATCTTGCTCACTAGATGGTAGAGTTATGTTAGGCCTGGCTCTCCCAAGGCTGTAATTGATTCTAATGGAATGTTGTCTACTCCCGGGACCTTGTTTCGACTTAGGTCTTTCAGTGCTGTGTCAAATTCTTCACGCAGTATCCTATCGCCTATTTCACCTTCATCTACATTCTCTTCCATTTCTATAATATTGTCCTCAAGAACATCACTCTTGTATAGACCCTCTATATACTCCTTCCACCTTTCTGCTTTCCCTTCTGTGCTTAGTACTGGGTTCCCATCTGAGCTCTTGATATTCATAAAAGTGGTGCTCTTTTCCCCAAAGGTCTCTTTAATTTTCCTGTAGACAGTAGCTATCTTACCCCTAGTGATATGCTCTTCTACATCCTTACATTTGTCCTCAAGCCATCCCTGCCTAGCCATTTTGCACTTCCTGTCGATCTCATTTTTGAGACGTTTGTATTCCTTTTTGCCTGCTTCATTTACAACATTTTTGTATTTTCTCCTTTCATCAATTAAATTCAATATCTCTTCTGTTACCCAAGAATTAGAAATGTGAATTTTGAATCTTCAAAGAGATATATCTTTGAAACCATCTTTTACAAGGCTGTTGATATACTTTCCGGGATGCGAGGTCGTGGTCCAAGAACTTTTCTGCTCCTTACGTTTCGTCCAGGACTCCGCTGGACTTCCTCAGAGGCGCTGCTCCGCTGAGTCTTGCCGTCTGAGAGAATACTGAGCCTCTACTTTATCTTGGATAATGACAGAAGCTGAATTATGAGTTAAAATTTGTGACGAGATCACAAAATAATGTGCCTCGTAGAGGTAGTCACTGATGAACGTTACCTGACTGCTGCTATCAACGAAATATTGCAGACACGGAGAAGACAAATACACGGAACCACCGGAAGCGCTACACATTTTCATGGCTGGTGCGGTGTAGGAAAAATGTTGGCATTCAAAATACCGGTCTCGGAATAGGCAAGTAAGTGTACTTTATGCACAAATAAAAAAATAACAAAAATTTCCTCACCTCGGTTCCAAGAGTTCCGGAACGTGTACAGAAAATTAGAATAGAGATGAACATAAACATCATATCTGCCCTTTTTATTGCTCATGAAAATCACACATTGCATGTTGTACGACCATACAGCGAGACCTTCATAGGTGGTGGTCCAGATTGCTGTACACACCGGTACCTCTAATACCCAGTAGCACGTCCTGCTGCATTGATGCCTGTATTGCCGGCCTCGGTGGTCTCGCGGTTCTAGGCGCTCAGTCCGGAACCCCGCACGACTGCTACGATCGCAGGTTCGAATCCTGCCTCTGGCATGGATGTGTGTGATGTCCTTAGGTTAGTTAGGTTTAAGTAGTTCTACGTTCTAGGGGACTAATGACCACAGATGTTAAGTCCCATAGTGCTCAGAGCCATTTGAACCATTTTTGATGCCTGTATTCGTCGTGGCATACTATCCACAAGTTCATCAAGACACTGTAGGTCCAGACTGTTCCACTCCTAGACGGCAATTCGGCGCAGAGTCCTCAGAGTGGTTGATGGGTTAATTCGTCCATAAACAGCCCTTTTTATTCTATCCCAGACATGTTAGATATTGCTCATGTCTGGAGAACATGGTGGCTACTCTAGTGTGTGTGTGTGTGTTTGAGGTTTACGGGCACTAAACAGCATGGTCATCAGCGCCCAAGCACATAAAAAAAGGAACACATGCAGTGAAGGGACGAAGACGGACAGCGAACAAGGAGAATGGCTAAAAGACGCAGACCTGACGCAGTTCCAAATCCCCACATACAGAGGCAAAACAAGAGGAGAAGGAACACACAAAAAAGGAAAGGAAACACAAGGAAAAGAGAACAGAAACAGAAGGGAAACAAGGAGGTAATCGTGACTGGTGGACCTCTTAGCTAAAACCTGGGTGAGCCAGTCACCCAGCAGCACATTAAAACCCTCTCCCTAAAATCCGAAGCAACAAATTGGACAGGACACAAAACCTTAAGACCTTAACCACAGTCGTTGCGTCGTCTTGCAAAATGAGGGCAAATCCGGTGGCAAGGAAATAAAAGACAGTCAAGTAAAATGTGGCGGACAGTAATCTGGACGCCACAAGCACTGCAGATTGGGGGGTCCTCCCGCCGGAGTAAAAAACCATGCATTAAGGGACTGTGCCCGATGCAGAGGCGAGTGAGGAGAACCTCATCCCTCCTGCATGATTGGTAGGACGTACGCCATGGTCGCGTAGTGGCCTTTACCAGACGCAGCTTATTGTCACCAACTGCCAGCCACTCCTCTTCCCATTGACGCATAACACGTAAACGCAAAAGGGAGGTTACAGCATGGAGGGGTACGGCACATTCAACAACGTGAGGGAGCGAACATGAATCTTTGGCAGCCACATCCGCCAGTTCGTTTCCCCTAAGACCCACGTGCCCCGGCACCCAGCAGAAAGAAATCTCCTTCCCCTGCCGTTGCAGGTGGAGAAGGGAATCATGGATGTTCTGGACGACCGTATCCGCTGGGTACAAGTGTTGCATGGTCTGAAGGGCACTCAGGGAGTCAGAACAGATGAGGAACTTAAGACTGGGAACACATCTCATTTGCTCCAATGCCCGCAAGATTGCAAACAATTCGGCATCAAAGATGGTAAATGCCGCAGGAAGCCGTAACTTGACGACTTGGTCACGGAAAACAACAGCACAACCAACAGAGTCCCTGGCTACTCTAGTCAAGCGATGTCGTTATTCTGAAGGGCCCACGGAATAGCACGATGTGCTCAGAAACAGGCTGAAGTGCTTGTAAACGTGTTGCAATGGAGGGTGTGCATAAAAACTGTCTTTCAGGAAAAAGATCGAAACTGTGACCATCCCGGAGTTATTTAGCATCAAAGTTAACCAATCAGGTCATTGCATGCGTAGATTCAAACAGCTGAGCACAGACAATGTCAGTGCTAAGTAACTCGGAAACAGCGCAACATATTGAACGAATTTTCGCAGCACATCCATCCTTGCAACAGTCTTACTAGTATTTGTGACCACCCTGTATATACATCCTGTCAGCACAAAAAAAGCAGTAATGTATCTCCATAGACAGGAATTTCAGGGCAAACTGGAATTCGAAAATATCTCATCAGTGATGCTAATAGACTTAGCAGTATAACGCGGAGCCAAGCCATAAAACCTGTACTTCGCAGCAATGGAAGAATATCATTTGGGAAAGTGTCATTTCCTTCTCTATATTTTTTTCACACCGTTTCCAACTTATGACCGAGTTTATGTGTCAACAGTAAAACATGACGTAGGTTCGGTGATGATATATATACCGAGAGTTTCTATACAGCGTTTTAAGCTTTGTATCTGTTATTACATTCAGCTGGCCGTTATACACTCCTGGAAATGGAAAAAAGAACACATTGACACCGGTGTGTCAGACCCACCATACTTGCTCCTGACACTGCGAGAGGGCTGTACAAGCAATGATCACACGCACGGCACAGCGGACACACTAGGAACCGCGGTGTTGGCCGTCGAATGGCGCTAGCTGCGCAGCATTTGGGCACCGCCGCCGTCAGTGTCAGCCAGTTTGCCGTGGCATACGGAGCTCCATCGCAGTCTTTAACACTGGTAGCATGCCGCGACAGCGTGGACGTGAACCGTATGTGCAGTTGACGGACTTTGAGCGAGGGCGTATAGTGGCCATGCGGGAGGCCGGGTGGACGTACCGCCGAATTGCTCAACACGTGGGGCGTGAGGTCTCCACAGTACATCGATGTTGTCGCCAGTGGTCGGCGGAAGGTGCACGTGCCCGTCGACCTGGGACCGGACCGCAGCGACGCACGGATGCACGCCAAGACCGTAGGATCCTACGCAGTGCCGTAGGGAACCGCACCGCCACTTCACAGCAAATTAGGGACACTGTTGCTCCTGGGGTATCGGCGAGGACCATTCGCAACCATCTCCATGAAGCTGGGCTACGGTCCCGCACACCGTTAGGCCGTCTTCCGCTCACGTCCCAACATCGTGCAGCCCGCCTCCAGTGGTGTCGTGACCGGCGTGAATGGAGGGACGAATGGAGACGTGTCGTCTTCAGCGATGAGAGTCGCTTCTGCCTTCGTGCCAATGATGGTCGTATGCGTGTTTGGCGCCTTGCAGGTGAGCGCCACAATCAGGACTGCATACGACCGAGGCACACAGGGCCAACACCCGGCATCATGGTGTGGGGAGCGATCTCCTACACTGGCCGTACACCTCTGGTGATCGTCGAGGGGACACTGAATAGTGCACGGTACATCCAAACCGTCATCGAACCCATCGTTCTACCATTCCTAGGCCGGCAAGGGAACTTGCTGTTCCAACAGGACAATGCACGTCCGCATGTATCCCGTGCCACCCAACGTGCTCTAGAAGGTGTAAGTCAACTACCCTGACCAGCAAGATCTCCGGATCTGTCCCCCATTGAGCATGTTTGGGACTGGATGAAGCGTCGTCTCACGCGGTCTGCACGTCCGGCACGAACGCTGGTCCAACTGAGACGCCAGGTGGAAATGGCATGGGAAGCCGTTCCACAGGACTACATCCAGCATCTCTACGATCGTCTCCATGGGAGAATAGCAGCCTGCACTGCTGCGAAAGGTGGATATACACTGTACTAGCGCCGACATTGTGCATGCTCTGTTGCCTGTGTCTATGTGCCTGTGGTTCTGTCAGTGTGATCATGTGATGTATCTGACCCCAGGAATGTGTCAATAAAGTTTCCCCTTCCTGGGACAATGAATTCACGGTGTTCTTATTTCAATTTCCATAAGTGTATATAATACGTCAAAGGAATGTTTTTTTTTTTGTGTCATCGGTCTTCTAATTGATGCGACGCGCTAAATATTCAATATTCTTCTGTAGCACCACTTTTCAAATTCTTCCATTTTCTTCTGTTTCGGTTTTCCGAAAGTTGATGTTTGGCTACCATACAATGACCTGCTCCAAACGTACATTCTCAGAAATTTCTTTCTCAAATTGAGGCCTGTATTTATTACTGGCACATTTCTCTTATCCAGGAATGCCCTTTTCGCCAGTGTCACTCTGCATTTTATGTCCTAATATCTGTGCCCGTCATGGGTTATTTTCCTGCCTAGAATTCCTTAAATTTATCTGCTTCGTGATCAGTAAACCTGTTGTTAAATTTCTCACTGTTCACATTTTTGCTGCTTCAACATTACTTTCGTCTTTCTTAGATTTACACTCAATTCATATTCTGTACTTATTACACTGATGATTTTATTTAGCAGACCCTCTAATTCTTCTTTATTTTCAGTGAGGACAGCAACTTTATCAGTGAAGCTTATGATTGATATCCACTGACCTTAAACTTTAACTCTACTGTCGAACCTTTCCCTTATTTCCGTCATTCCTTCTTGATATATAGACTGAACAGTACAGTTCACGTTGGACCATCCTTACACACTTATCTTATACACTTTTTAAACCGAGCACTCTCTTGTTTTCCACTCTTATTGTTCCCAATTAGCACCTGTACATTCTGTATTTTATCCGTATTTCCGTATAATCACTATCTGTCGAGATGACAGGCATCTTATCAGCATGGCTGTAACGGATCGTGCAGCCACGTCTCGGTCCTTGAGTCAACAGATTTGGCCATTCTAAAGACAACAACCATCTTCACGAACAGTTCGACGACGTTTGCAGCAGCATGGACTATCAGCTCGGAGACCATGGCTGCGGTTACCCTTGACGCTGCATCACAGACAGGAGCGCCTGCCATGGTGTACACAACGACGAACCTGGATACACTAATGGCAAAACGTAATTTTTTGGATGAACCCAGGTTCTGTTTACGGCATCATGATGGTCGCATCTATGTTTGGTGACATCGCAGTGAACGCACATTGAAAGTGTGTATTCGTGATCGCCACACTGACGTATCACCCGGCGTGATGGTATGGGGTGCCATTGGTTACACGTCTCGGTCACCTCTTGTTCGCATCGACGGCACTTTGAACAGTGGACGTTACATTTCAGATGTGTTACGACTCGTGGCCCTACCCATTCATTCGATCCCTGCGAAACACTACATTTCAGCAGGATAATGCACGACCGCATGTTGCAGGTCCTGTGCATTCTGGATACAGAAAATGTTTGACTGATGCCCTGGCCAGCACATTCTCCCTATCTCCCACTAATTGGAAACGTCTGGTAAATGGTGGCCGCGTAACTGGCTCGTCACAATACGCCAGTCACTACTCTCGATGAACTGTGGTATCGTGTTGAAGCTTCATGAGCAGCTGTACCTGTACACGCCCTCCATGCTCTGTTTGGTTCAATGCCTACGCGTATAAAAGCCGTTATTACGGCCAGAGGTGGTTGTTCTGGAAACTGATCTATGCACTCAAATTGCGTGAAAATGCAATCACATGTCAGTTCTAGTATAGTATATTTGTCCAATGAATATCTGTTTATCATCAGCATTTCTTCTTGGTATAGCAATTTCAGTGGCCAGTAGTGTAGATAAGGAAAAGCAGAGAGCCTGTAACACTACTTTGGGACAGAGAGCACTTCTGTTTTACTCGATGGCTTTCAGTCAGTTACTACGAACTGTGTCATCTACATCTACATCTACATCTACATGACTACTCTGCAACTCACATTTAAGTGCTTGCCAGAGGGTTCATCGAACCACAATCATACTATCTCTCTACTATTCCACTCCCGAACAGCGAGCGGGGAAAACGAACACCTAAACCTTTCTGTTCGAGCTCTAATTTCTCTTATTTTATTTTGATGATCATTCCTACCTATGTAGGTTGGGATCAACAAAATATTTTCGTATTCGGAAGAGAAAGTTGGTGACTGAAATTTCGTAAAAAGGTCTCGCCCCGACCATAAACGTCTATGCTTTAATGACTTCCATCCCAACTCGTGTATCATATCTGCCACACTCTCTCCCCTATAACGTGATAATACAAAACGAGCTGCCCTTTTTTGCACCCTTTCGATGTCTTCCGTCAATCCCACCTGGTAAGGATCCCACACTGCGCAGCAATATTCTAACAGAGGACGAACGAGTGTAGTGTAAGCTGTCTCTTTAGTGGACTTGTTGCATCTTCTAAGTGTCCTGCCAATGAAACGCAACCTTTGGCTCGCCTTCCCGACAATATTATCTATGTGGTCCTTCCAACTGAAGTTGTTCGTAATTTTAACACCCAGGTACTTAGTTGAATTGACAGCCTTGAGAATTGTACTATTTATCGAGTAATCGAATTCCAACAGATTTCTTTTGGAACTCATGTGGATCATCTCACACTTTTCGTTATTTAGCGTCAACTGCCACCTGACACACCATACAGCAATCTTTTCTAAATCGCTTTGCAACTGATACTGGTCTTCGGATGACCTTACTAGACGGTAAATTACAGCATCATCTGCGAACAACCTAAGAGAACTGCTCAGATTGTCACCCAGGTCATTTATATAGATCAGGAACAGTAGAGGTCCCAGGACGCTTCCCTGGGGAACACCTGATATTACTTCAGTTTTACTCGATGATTTGCCGTCTATTACTACTAACTGCGACCTTCCTGACAGGAAATCACGAATCCAGTCGCACAACTGAGACGATACCCCATATCTCCGCAGCTTCATTAGAAGTCGCTTATGAGGAACGGTGTCAAAAGCTTTCCGGAAATCTAGAAATACGGAATCAACTTGAGATCCCCTGTCGATAGCGGCCATTACTTCGTGCGAATAAAGAGCTAGCTGCGTTGCACAAGAGCGATGTTTTCTGAAGCCATGCTGATTACGTGTCAATAGATCGTTCCCTTCGAGGTGATTCATAATGTTTGAATACAGTATATGCTCCAAAACCCTACTGCAAACCGACGTCAGTGATATAGGTCTGTAGTTAAATGGATTACTCCCACTACCCTTCTTGAACACTGGTGCGACCTGCGCAATTTTCCAATCTGTAGGTACAGATCTATCGCTGAGCGAGCGGTTGTATATGAGTGCTAAGTAGGGAGCTATAGTATCAGCGTAATCTGAAAGGAACCTAATCGGTATACAATCTGGACCTGAAGACTTGTCCGTATCAAGCGATTTGAGTTGCTTCGCAACCCGTAAGGTATCTACTTCTAAGAAACTCATGCTAGCAGATGTTCGTGTTTCAAATTCTGGAATATTCCATTCGTCTTCCCTGGTGAAGGAATTTCGGAAAACTGCGTTCAATAACTCCGCTTTAGCGGCACAGTCGTCGATAACAGTAGCATCGGCACTGCGCAGCGAAGGTATTGACTGCGTCTTGCCGCTTGTGTACTTTACATACGACCGGAATTTCTTCGGATTTTCTACCAAATTTCGAAACAATGTTTCGTTGTGGAACCTATTAAAGGCATCTCGCATCGAAGTACGTGCCAAATTTCGCGCGTCTGTAAATTTTAGCCCATCTTCGGGATTTCGCGTTCTTCTGAACTTCGCATGCTTTTTCCTCTGCCTCTGCAACAGCGTTCGGGCCTTTTTTGTGTACCACGGGCGATTCGTTCCATCTCTTACCAATTTATGAGGTATGAATATTTCAATTGCTGTTGCTACTATATCTTTGAATTTGAGCCACATCTCGTCTATATTCGCATAGTCAGTTCGGAAGGAATGGAAATTGTCTTTTAGGAAGGCTTCTAGTGGCACTTTATCCGCTTTTTTAAATAAAATTATTTTGCGTTTGTTTCTGATGGATTTGGAAGAAATGGTATTGAGCCTAGCTACAATGACCTTGTGATCACTAATCCCTGTATCAGTCATGATGCTCTCTATCAGCTCTGGATTGTTTGTGGCTAAGAGGTCATGTGTGTTTTCGCAACCATTTACAATTCGCGTGAGTTCGTGGACTAACTGCTCGAAATAATTTTCGCAGAAAGCATTTAGGACAATCTCTGAAGACGTTTTCTGCCTACCACCGGTTTTGAACAAGTATTTTTGCCAACATACCGAGGGTAGGTTGAAGTCCCCACCAACTATCACCTTATGAGTGGGGTATTTATTTGTTACGAGACTCAAACTTTCTCTGAACTGTTCCGCAACTGTATCATCGGAGTCTGGGGGTCGGTAGAAGGAGCCAATTATTAACTTAATGCGGCTGTTAAGTATAACCTCCACCCATACCAATTCGCACGGAGTATCTACTTCGACTTCACTACAAGATAAACCACTACTGACAGACACAAACACTCCACCACCAATTCTGCCTAATCTATCTTTCCTGAACACCGTCTGAGACTTCGTAAAAATTTCTGAAGAACTTATTTCAGGCTTTAGCCAGCTTTCTGTACCTATAACGATATCAGCTTCTGTGCTTTCTATTAGCGCTTGAAGCTCAGGGACTTTTCCAGTGCAACTACAACAATTTACAACTATAATTCCGACTGTTCCTTGATCCAAGCACAGGAAATCACGAATCCCGTTACACAACTGGACTTTCTTTCATAAGATCGCAATTTCTCTACAATACACTTGCTTGATACAACATCTGCTTGATACAACATCTAAAGCCTTCAGGAAATCTAGAAATGGGTAATCAATTTGAAATCTCATGTCAATAGCACCCAACACTTCTTGTTTTTAAAGGGCTTGTTGTGCTCCACAAGAACGATTTGTTCTAAATCTGAGTTGACTCAGTGTCATCGAGGTAAATCTGATATGTTTGAAAGCAATATATGTTAAAAATTCCTGCTCATATCAACGTTAATGTTATGGGCCAGTAGTTTAGTGCATTACTCCTACTACCTTTCGTCAATACTGGTGTGACCTGTGCAGCTTTCCATTGTTAGGGGTACGGATCTCTCGTCGAACGCGCGGTTGTATATGATTGTTAAGAACGGAACTATTGCATCAGCATATTATGAAAGGAACCTAAGTGGTATCCAGTCTGAACCGGAAGACTTGCTTTTATTAAATGATTTAAGTTGCTTCACTACTCCGATGATACCTGCTTTTAAGTTATTAATGTTGGCAGCAGTTCTTGGTTCGAATTCGGGAATATTTACTTCGTCCTTTTTGGTAAATGAATTTCTAAAGGATTTCTTTAGAAACTCTGCTTTCCCAGCCCTGTCATCGATAGTATTTCCATTGCTGTCACGCAGGGAAGGCACTGACTGTAGGCCAGCCGCTAGCACACTTTGCGTAGTGCCAGAATCTCTTCGGATTTTCTGCCAGTATTTGAGATGAAGGTTCATTGTGGAAACTATTATAACCATCTCGCATTGATGTCTGCGCTAAATTTCGAGCTTCTGTAAAAGATCGCCAATGTTGGAGGTTTTGCATTCGTTTAAATTTGCATGTTTGTTTCGTTGTTTCTGCAACAGTGATCTGACCGTGTTTGTGCACCAATGAGGATCAGTTCCGTCGTTTGTTAATTTATTTGGTATAAACCTTTTAATTTCTGTTCATAATATTCTTTTGAATTCAAGCCACATCTGATCTACAATTACAATGTTTATTTGGAAGGAGTGGATATTGTCTCCCAAGAAGGCGTCAAGTGAATGTTTATCTACTTTTTTTGAACAGGAATATTTCTCGTTTATTTCTAGAGGATTTGGGGGTTATTACAATCCTTATTCAGTTTTAGGAAATGGGAAGCAAAACTGCATCCATTACGAAAACATTATTGGAAAAACAGAGACCTGTATAAACCTTTTCTGATCGCATTAAATATTTATTAAAACGGTTACCGCTTTCAGTCTATTAAGATAATTTTCAGTCCAATATCTAAAATACAGATACAACTTAGAGGGACATAGGAACAATGAAAGTTAAAAACTAAGACCAGTAAAACGAAACATAATTAATGAAATGATGTATATCCCAGAGATATACTTACACTTCCATAACTCTTGCTTCCAAAAAAATCTGCAGAACAGGCCGAAACATATGATTGTTTGTTATGATAACAAATACTGTAATTCTAATGTCTTCAGAGTTCATTGTGCTGACTGGTACAAACAATACATCTGCAAAGTGGCTGCGATTTCCTCATCCGCCATAGAGAACACTCTTACATGTACTGCTTGTAGTAAATCACTATTTGGCCAACACGCTATGCAAGGTAATCATTCTGGAGACCCTATCCAAATAATTTAAAAGTTCTGCATAGTGACGCTTAGAGGACACTTACGAAAATCCCCTTCAGAAGTTTGGTATTTACGCACATTAGAAGAACGAGCCATCTTCTTTCCTAAATGAGGAACTGAATTCCAGAAAAAAAATATTTTATGAATTTTTCGATGACTTCTTGTGGTACATTTCAAATGGTTCAAATGGCTCTGAGCACTATGGGACTTAACATCTGAGGTCACCAGTCCCCTAGAACTTAGAACTACTTAAACCTAACTAACCTAAGGACATCACGCACATCCATGCCCGAGGAAGGATTCGAACCTGTGACCGTAGCAGCAGCGCTGTTCCGGACTGAAGCGCCTAGAACCGCTCGGCCACAACATCCGGCTGTGGTACATTCCTACTTTTTTGTTTTATCCTATTTTATCTTGATGGGAATATCGTATTTTTACATTTCTACTTATTGGTTCTAATCTTATTTTATTCTTGGGCTACAGGATCCACAGTTTTATATTATCTCTTATTATACTTACTTTCCAATTATTGCTCTTTTTGATTAATTTTGGCCTTCTGAGTATTTTTTCTACTCTGAAGTTCCAGGTCAATTATTTTTAAGCAGCCTATGTTGGCCGCTGAAATATTTTGTACACTTTCAAGTTCTAGGCCAGCTACTTTTTATCGTGCATGCTTTGGTTTACTCTCCCATCTTCACATCTACATCGTGTCCATTGGCGTCCTCTTGTCGCACTATAACATTGCCGCGACGTTTACATTACTACTCGTATAGATGCGCCTCAGGCGTGCATCAGTTCATGTTGGCTCATCGAATGTATACATCTCCATGGCGACCGACGGCGTCCGCTTTTCGACACATCAGTGGTTCACCGAAACTTCCTGTCCATAGCGACCAACAGCGTCATCCTATCACCACTATATCTTTGGTTTACCGTCTGCTTACCGCGCAGGTACGACATCGATACACTCCATGCCCTCTCCATGACACCGATGGCGTACTTTTTCTCATCTCTGCTGGGATCGTGTTCCTATGATTTGTGTTATACTTTCACGTACTGTCCACAGCTATCGTTCCCATAATCGACAGCTACTTTCTGTTTTTACTGTTCATTATTGTTGTACTGATTAACCACTGCTCATAGCAGTTAATGCTGATGTAATGTATTATTTATTTTCTTTTTAGAACTCAGATTTATAATTGTAGCATGTTCGACACGTTTTTACCTTACGTTCCGCGTGATTGGCTCCTACCAAAACCGTGCAGCAGGAGTTGGGCGGAGCGTCTCCTACTTCATCCACAGTATATCCACGCTATTCAGTAATCGATGTTTGTGTCTTTGCACATGTGGTTCGTGCTCCACCCTCCGCCTCCGCTCACCAACTGATGATATACGTAGTTTCACTAATTTTCTTTTATTTTATCGATTAGCTTTCACTGTTTCTGTGTCCATCAAAGTTCTAAAGTTATCTGTTTCTCATAGATTGGTCTGAAGATAATAATTTATTGAAATCCGTTACCTATTTAATAATATTTATTGAGATGAAGATGGATAAAACGAATTTATTAACGCTCCAATCTTCTCATCACTGTGGTGAGCGAAGAAGACGAGGAAGGTAATACCTGAAACGGAACCCGTATCAGTGATTCAGGTTCTAGTCACAGACAAGCGCGTGCGTTCGTTTCACATCTAAAAAGTGTGGGTCGCCTTACTCTGCCGTCCCACCAGTCCATTACGAAGCTGGGTCAGCCCAGGGTTTGCGCAGGCCGGAATAACATACGAATGTCAGAATCTATTAATCGGTATCAAGGATTGAATGTTTTGGCACATCGGGAGAAGATCCTCAAACTTATAGTTGAGCCCTTTAGTCAGTTTTGGAAATGCTCTGATGTTTCTAAACTATAATGCTCAACCGCAGTACAATGTTAGTTATCGAGGAAAAACACAGCGATTGACGTGCCCAGGTAGCCAACAATGGTGTAACTTTATTCAGAGTAATAAATGCTATAAGGGCTTCGTGGAATGGGAGTTGCCATTAGGCGGTTCAGTCTGATGGTTAGTCACTGAAGCACTAGAATATCCCAGCAAGTGATGACTGACATTGCGCGGGATATTCGTGTATGGTCAAAATGCTTGGTGACAGAGTTCCGCGAGGCGGTGAGCACGGAGACGAATCGGAGACGAAGTCCCGCGACGCAATGAGCAGCGGTGGACACCGACTGATGTATTGCTACGCGCGGCCGGTGTAGAGCATAGAACATAGAGCGCCCTCAGGGAAAGAACGATTGAGGGACCTCTAGACACCTAAAGCCAGCAACGTGCATAACAGTCAGGCAGCGACCGCAATACTCCACCAGCCGTAGGTTATCCATGGAAGCACGAGACTCGCGGAGTCAGGCAGTGCCACTATAGGAGGCGCTTCAATTGGCTTAGAGTTAGTTTTGATGGTGACATTTCACGAGGACACGCTGAACCACTTGATAGTATACATGCAAGTGTTTTGAAACCATTCACAGTGCGATGGGTGTTCCACTGCACTTGTTTGCTGTAACATCAACAGTGTATCCGATAAAGACCACAGGTGGCTAAGAGCAATAATATCGTGAAATGATAATTAAATCAAGACCTTAAGCTGTCGACAGGTGTTGATATACAGTTGAAAATGTGTACCTCGACTGGGATTCGAACCCAGGATCTCCTGCTTACATGGCGGACGCTCTATCCATCTTTTTTTTTAGCTGATCTAATTTTGTTCTATATTGTTAGTTGAATTGGTTCGGGGTGGACGCCCGATAATACTTCATCAGTTCTTTCAGTTTTTTTACTGCAGAGAGTAGCTAACCCTCTGAACATGCTGAGCTATCGTGCCGGCATTCATCTGGCCACCGAGGGCACAGAGGATAGCGCGACTGTAGGGACTCATCCCTTCCACGCTCCCCGTGAGACCCACATTCCCAACTTAATGTCCACACACTACATTCGTAGTGCCCCTTCCCATTACACTCATTACTCGCGGCAGTCAATCTTACCGAGTCCGGCAAAAGTTCGGGCAATGCATGCACACAGAAGAAGAAAGTCAATGGCCGGTTAGCCTTAACTATATGAAGATGGCAGATACCATCTTCATACAATAATATTGTGGTCGGTTAATATTTGTGTGTTGCTGCATACTGTTCTGTGAGCTGCAGGGGAAGGTCCGTAAGTGAGCCGGAGCTGCGGCAATTCGCGGTACACAGCTGTGTGGGTGGTGGCTGCGTCACCAGGAGCTACGGAACACATCGTGTCTCTAGAGACCTCCCTTCAGGAAAAGGGTGTGCGGCAGGTTTCAATCTGTCCCGTGGAAGAAATCTGTTTCGGACAGAACGAGGCACTTTCGGATAATTCCGCCGACGCTCAGCTCGCCTCTGGTTTGCTCCTCATGACGCAGACCAGTGAAAGTTTTGCTTAGTACGCCCACATGCAATGCCATTCGCCGCTGTTAGATTTGAAAAACAGTCAAATGATTTGCCTGTGACCAAAAATCTGGAAGTCACTCCTATTTGCTTCTCTACTGAGCCTGCCTATCGTACTGTCGTATTTTGGTTTCTGTTCTTTCTCGTACTAACAGTACTAAGAAATTCTTGACCGCTTTGCACGTATAAGAACACTGCAACTTTTGAAATTTAAGGTGATCTATAATGAATTAGCTGCAGTCAGTTACTTTTATAGGTGTCTATTTTTCCCTAACAACATTTCATGACATCTGACATCTGTTACTTTGCTAACGATGTTGCAAAATTTGCGACGGTTGAACAAACATAACATCCGAAGATGGGGTGAACACAAAATAAATGTACTCATTAAAGTTCTTCTTTTGAGGCATAATTTCCTGGCGAAGCGTGGCGCATTGAGAAAGGTACGCCGTTATATTGTTGCATTACACAATAAAAAGTAGCCTCATATAGTTTTGAATTCATGCAATAAACGCGCTATTGCCGAATAACGTGAGTTTAAGAAAGTATATGAATTGAGGGTCACGAAATGTTGTCCATGCCTCCTATAGGAGGACGGCACGAACCGAATGCCGTATGGTAGGCGGTCCCTGGTAACGTGAAGCCAGTTAAGGTAGCTCACGACCAGTACTTCTCCACACGAAAGAGAGAGGTGTCGTGAATCTCTGAGGAGAGGTGTGATTCTCCAGCAAGACAACGCACAGCCTCAAATTGCTCAACTAAGCCTTGCAACCATCGACAAAATGGGCTGGGAAATACTGCCTCATCCCTCTTGAAGTCATGATTTAGCACCTCGTGATTTCCATTTGCTTGGCGCATTGAAGGAGACATTACGCGGGAAGAGGTTCCAAAACAATGAGGACGTTCAAACATCAAGATAAAGAGTTCTGTGCAGCCGGTGTAAAAAAGCTTGTAGCCCGTTGCAGAAAGTGCATAAATGTTCAAGGTGATTAAGTTGAAAAGGAGAAAATGTATTGTTTTGTAAAAACAGGCCAATTTGTCTCTTTAATTCTTGAATGACCTTCGTCTTTCGGAGCGACAGTGACTTTGTGGAAAATCAAGCATCAAGAATGCCGAAATTAGCCAGCCCCAAATCATCCTTTTTTTTGTCAGTGGGTAGAAGAATTTCCTGATTTTTCTACAGACGGAAGAGTTATTCACTGCCATGTGTGTAACAAAAACGTAAGTAAAATGATAACCTATCTGCTACGCCCACTCATAACAGTGATGCTACTGTTTTTCCCGACTGAAGTTGGACCAGACACAAACGAATGCAACAATATCGTTTATAAACCCTTAATGTAGGTTAATTTTGCTAAATAGATCTCGTAAGTAAATTCTTCCACAAAGTACTTCTCATTTCGTTTTGTTTTAGGTACGTTCTCAACAGACGTCGCGTTTAAGTCAGCTTATTGCAGGGATTAAACACCAGGCAAATTTAAAAACATAAATCAAACTTGAAAGAAACGTTTGTGACTAAATGAAATGAAACAAACAAAAACGAGTTTCAACTTCGCCTGTGTCGAGCCATTGTTGCAGCAAACGTACCATTCAAAGCAGTTGAAAAAAGCCAGTTCAACAGTTTTCTAGGGCAATACTGTCACCGTAGTATGCACACTGAGGAAGAACTATTTAGGACTTTATATGAAAATACACCACGAAGATGACGTGCTACAGACGCGAAATTTAACCCACAGGAAGGAGATGCTGTGATGATTAGCTTTTCAGAGCATTCACACAAGGTTGGCGCTGGTGGCGACACCTACAACTTGCTGACACGAGGAAAGTTTCCATCCGATTTCTCAATAGCTGTTGACAGGCGTTGACTGGTGAAACGTTGTCGTGATGCCTCGTGTAGGGAGGAGAAATGCGTACCATTACGTTTCCGACTTTGATGGAGGTCGGATTGTAGCCAGTCACGATTGCGAGGTTGCTGCTCGCGTTGGTCGAAAATCCAATGACTGTTGGCAGAATATGGAGTCGGTGGGTTCAGGAGGGTAATACGGAACGCCGTGCTGGATCCCAACGGCCTCGGATCACTAGCAGCTTCTTATCAGCATGGCTGTAACGGATCGTGCAGCCACGTCTCGATTCCTGAGTCGGCAGATGGGGACGTTTGCAAGACAACAACCATCTGCACGAACAGTTCGACGACATTTACAGCTGCATAGCGGCGCTCCGTCTGCAATTACTGATAGTGGCGACACGCGGGTCCGACGTATACTAACGGACCTCGGCCGATTTAAAGGCTACTACCTAGCAAGTGTGGTGTCTGGCGGTGACATCACAGGAAGCGTGTATTCGTCATCGCCATACTGGCGTATCACCCGGCGTGATGGTATGGGGTGCCATTGGTTACACGTCTCGGTCACCTCTTGTTCTCATTGACGGCACTCTGGACAGTGAACTTTACATTTCAGATGTGTTACGACCCGTGGCCCTACCCTTCATTCGATCCCTGCGAAACCCTACATTTCAGCAGGATAATGCACGACCGCATGTTGCAGGTCCGGAATACAGAAAATGTTCGACTTCTGACCTGGTTAGCACATTCTGCAGATCTCTCACCAATTGAAAACGTCTGGTCAATGGTGGCCGGGCAACTAGCTCGTCACAATACGCCAGTCACTGCTCTTGATGAACAGTGGTATCGTGTTGAAGCTGCATGGGCAGCTGTACCTGTACACGCAATCCAAGCTCTGTTTGACTCAATGCCTAGGCGTATCAAGGCCGTTATTACGGCCAGAGGTGGTTGTTCTGGGTATTGATTTCTCAGGATCTATGCACCCAAACTGCGTGAAAATGTAATCACATGTCAGTTCTAGTATAATATATTTGTCCAATGAATACCCGTTATTACCTGCATTTCTTCTTGGAGTAGCAATTTTAACAGCCAGTAGTGTACATTGAGCAAGATAAGGGAAGATACAGGCGATTCATACATATGGCTCTCTGTTCATGAGACAGCTGACATGTGGCTAATTTGCTTGTTCGGAAGTTAGATCTTCACACTCGCTCGGTTCTTCATCTTATCTGCAGTAAGCAGTTAAAAAAGAATAACCAGGAAACAGTTGCTCACTTTGTGAATAAAGCCCTCAAATAACTTTTCCCCAACAATCTAGCTGAAAGTAAAGTAAATGTAATCTACACTGATGCAGCCACATACATGATTTTAAATTGTCGAAAACATTTTACTCTCACTTGCTCCATGTCACATGTCTTGCCCATGCCACGAATCGCGTAGCTGAGACAACACGTTTCGAATTTCCACATGTAAATAAGTTACTTTCATCCACCAAAAAGGTTTTTTTTACAGCACCTACAAGATTCCAATTATTTCGAGAGCTTCTTCAGTCAAGAGAACATGGGTGCTCGGTCCCATTGCGACTAATACCGTCATTTGAATATGCTTCGCTGACATCTGTTGACGTGGAACGCTCATTCTCGGCATATAAGATGCTATTGAGAGAAACGAGAAGAAGTTTCTCAACAAAAAATCTGGAGAAAGTGATTATTATTTACTGTGTCTGTAATTATGGACTGTGGATTTTTGTGAATCTATTTAACTTTGTAGACAATAATATGTCAGAATTTGGTAACCAAGTTTCTGACATTTATAACCTATTTTTGTTAGTTATAGAGCCTATTTTAGGTACTTAATTTAAGATTTTTAGAACCTTAAAGTCCGAGGTCTAGTGATCACCAATCCTGTTGTTAAATCTCACTGTTCCCATTTCTCCATTTGTCATTACTTTCATCCTCTTTCGGTTTACTCTCAATCCGTATTCTGTCCTCATTAGACTGTTCATTAGATTCAGCAGACCCTGTATTTCTTCTTTAGTTACTGAGAATCTTATGATTGATCTTTGACCTTGAATTTTAATTTCACTCTTGAACTTTTCTTGTATTTCCGTCATTGCTTCTTCGATGTATAGATTAAAGAGTTGAGGCGAAATACAACATTTCTCTCTTACACACTTTTTAATCTGAGTACTTCGTGCCTGGTCTTGCAATTTTATAGTGCCCTCTTAGCACCTGTACGTATTCTATTTTATCCGTCTTTCCGTATAGCTTACCTATATTTTTGTCAGAATTTAGAACAAATGGCTCTGAGCACTATGGGACTTAACGTCTATGGTGATCAGTCCCCTAGAACTTAGAACTACTTAAACCTAACTAACCTAAGGACATCACACAACACCCAGTCATCACGAGGCAGAGAAAATCCCTGACCCCGCCGGGATCGAACCCGGGAACCCGGGCGCGGGAAGCGGGAACGCTACCGCATGACCATGATCTGCGGACAGAATTTAAAACACCTTGCACCATTTTTGTCGAGCGCTTCCCGCAGGTCGACAAATCCTGATTTTTCTTTAGATTTGCTTCCAGTATCAACCGCAAGGTCAACTGCCTCTATGGTGCCTTTACCTTTCCTAAAGTCAAATTGACAGCCGCCTAACACATCTTAAATTTTCTTGTCTGTTCTTCTGTATATTATTCTTGTCAGTAATTTGGATACAAGAGCTGTTAAGCTGATTGTGCAATAATTCTCACGCTTGTCAGCTCTTGCAATATTCGGAATTTTAACGATGATGTTTTTCCAAAAATCAGATGATATATCGCCAAACTCATGCATTCTACACCCGAACGTGAACAGTCGTTCTGTTGTCACTTCCCCCGTTGATTTTAGAAATTCCGATGGAATGTTATCAGTCCTTTCTATCTTATCTGATTTTAGGTCCTTCAAGGCACTTTTAATTATGATTGTAATACTGGATTCCCTATCTCTTCCTATCGACTTCTGTTTCTTCTTGTGTCACGTCATAGATAATTTCTCTCCCTTGCAGTGGCTTTTGGAGTTCCATTTCCTACTATGTGCTCTGTGTTCTTCGATTAACAATGGAATTCTCATTGCATTCTTTGTGTTACAGCCCTGGCTTTTAATTTCATCGAAGGTTGTTTTGAGATTTCTATGCGTTGAGTCAGTCCTTCCAATCAGTTATTTGTCGATTTCTTCATGTTTTCCATGCGACCTTTTCCAAGTATAACACCTCCTCCTGTGTTTCTTGAACAGAGTATTCGCTATTACTACCTGAAATTTATTGCAGAACTCGGTTAGTCTTTCTCCTTTCTCATTCCTAGTACCAAGCCCATACTCTTCCATAACTCTTTCTTCTTCCCCTACAACAGCATTTCAGTCCTCCGCAATTATTAATTTAACATCTCCCTTTTTGTACTGAATTATCCGTTCAAAATTCTCACATACTTTCTCTATTTTTGCATCTTCGGCTTGCGACGTCGGCATGTAAACCTGGACAGTTGTTGTCGGTGTTGCTTTGCTGGCGATTCTGATAAGAATAACCCTATCACTGAACTGTTCACAGAAACTCACTCTCTGCCCTACCTTGCAATTCGTAACGAACCTCACTCTCGATATACAGTTTTCTGCTGATGTTGATTTGACCCTATACTCATGCCACTAGAAATCCTTGTCGACTTTCCATTTCACTTCCCTGTCCCCCACTATATCTAGATTGAGCATTAGCATTTCCCTATTCAGATTTTCTCGCTTCTCTGCCACGTTCAAACTTCTAAGGTTCCACTCTTTTTCTTTTTTTCTTTTGTCTCGCACGGCTTGTTATTTGAGAACTTGCTTCCCTCGAACTTAAGCTCATACACCTTTCCAGATAGGAAAGCAGGTATTAAACTTCTTTTGAGGCTGTTTACAAAGCTTTTCTTCTCTCATAATAAAAGCATTTTCACTCGATACTCATCGATAAATTGTCGACGGCTTTCACGGGAAATTGACAAAAACTGTGAGTTTCTCGAAAAATCTGTTAAAAGCAGAAATGTTTCCTACACCAACACGCAAACTATTGAAGGGGTAACAATGAAAATAGTCGTCTTACGTCTGCATTAACAACACATATACGACAGGTACATTGCACACTACGTCACACAAGTATCGTCATTACTCTGTTACGCACACTAGTATATATACACGCCCACATTAGTCTTAGTTTTTTCTACGATATATTTTCTTAGAGATTAAAAATAGCTTGGTTGAATAGTTGTATCTGCTATCTTCCTACGTATATTCCCATTTGAGAAACTGTGCCTTCAGTTCCTGTTCGCTTTCATTTGACTGAAGAGAATTTTACAGTCGACAGTATATGAAACGTAAACTGCCTAATGACCAAATCTATGACAGAGTGAGTGATATTTTTGACAGTCCGAGACAGGTCAGAGATGGGTAAAAGTCCGTCAAATACGTGTCTAGGAGTATTCTTGAGAACTTTGATGTAAGCTCTCTGATTATTACAGCAGGTACGTGTACGATGTTGCTTCACTAGGGCTTGGTGTCAAATACAAGGCATACGTTTCATTTATTCGGAAAATGTCATTCGGCTACACAATCCAAGCATGTTCAATTCATCATGGTCATATTTAGTTCCATTTGTTTAAAAATAGTCTTAATAGTGTCTGTTGTTAACAGAGGTCACCAGTCAAAAAAGCAGAGATTTTGTGTGTCATGAAATTTCACACAATTCTCGTCACTATTTGTTTAAATTCCAAGTTAGATTAAGATCACGTAAAGCATTGTACTTGTTTTAGAACGTAGTAGAGCTCAAATTACTGTCTTACTACCATTATTTTGAATTCTGTAATTGCCCTGAAATTACTAAAACCAAGATGCTTTCTCTCCCCACGTAGCCATAGAAATATTGATGGAGTTCCTTGGTTGCCGTCAGCAGTCTAAATCAATGTGGGCAACATCGAACACTACCGCCGATGCCCGCAATTTGTTCGCGTAACATATTGCAGCGCTCATTTGTCGAGCTGTCAAATCTCGCTTCTGACAGATCATCCTGTATCCAACATAGGAGAGGGCAAGTCCCATTTATCACATGTGAAAAATTTATTAATCGAAGTGTCGTTGCAATTTACATTTTGTTAAATGAGTCACGTCGAAACAATTAATGGAGTCACAATGTCATTAGTTTATGATCGGATACAGGTAGATGGTAATGTGCACTCTATCATCAAAACTTTAAATTAATATATCGAACACTTGTTTCAATAATAGGAAGGACAAGTGCGTTTGCACATGAGATTTAACAATAATTACTTTGTTAACGCTCTTCTGTTTGCTGATGCCTGAGTTGCCCTACAAATTATCTGTTACTACAAAAACTATTCTCCAAGGTCATTATCAAAATGTGAAAAGCATCGTGACCTGACGATAAACCAGTTCGCTCAAAAAACTTGTTGTTGACTGGTTTGATGGAGCTCTCCAAGCTATTGTTCGTCTCAGAATAACTGTTGCAACCTACATCCTTCTGCATTTGCTTACTGTACTCATCTCTAGGTCTCCCTCTACAATTTTTACGCTTCACACCTCCCTCCAATAATAGTGATCCCTTAATGCCTCAGGATGTGTTCTGTCAACCGCTCCCTTCTTTTAATCAAGTTTATCACAAATTTCTTGTCTTCGCAATTCTTTTCGGTATCTCTTCACTATTTTCGTGATCTAAGCATCTAATCTTCAGCATTTTTCTGTAGCACCACATTTCAGTAGCTTCTGTTCTCATGCAGAATAAAACCCAGTTTTAAGTGTCTCATTTTACATACTTGTAACAACATCTCTCATTTTCAAAACTGAGGCCAAAAGAAAAAAAATCGAGAAGTATCAATACGGATGTAACACAAACATTATAAATTTACTAAATAAGGTGAGTACGGATATAAACATGAAATTCCAGAAAAACTGCACTGCCACAGACGTTCAGAAGTCACACTTCCACAAATAAGAGAAAGAAGAAACTACACTGAAGAGCCAAAGAAACTGATACACCTGTCTAATATCGTGTAGTGCCTCCACTAGCACGCAGAAGTGCCTCATTACAACGTAGCATGGACTCCACTAATGGTTGAAGTATTGCTGGAGGAACTGACACCATGAATCTTGAAGGACTGTCCATAAATCCGTAAGAGTATGAGGGGTAGAGATGTCTTCTGCACAGCACATTCCAAGGCATCGCAGATGTGCTCAGTAATGTTCATGTATGGAGAGGTTGGTGGCCAGTGGTAGTGTTTAAACTCAGACGAGAGTTCCTGGAACCACGCTGTAGCAAATCTGGACGTGAATCACATTGTCCTGCTGGAACTGCCCAAACCAGTGGGAATGCACAATGACATGAATAGATGCAGCTGATCAGACAGGATGCTTACATAAGTGTCACCTGTCAGTCATATCTAGATGTATCAGCGATCCCATATTACCCCAACTCCACACGTCCCACACCTTACAGCGCCCCCACCAGCTCGAACCGTCTTCTGCTGTCCTGCCGGGTCCATGGATTGATGAAGTTGTGTCATGCAGTCATGAACGGTACACGAGTGGGATTTCGGTTCAGAAAGCCCATATCGATGATTTTTCGTTGAGTATTTCGCATACTGATCCTTGTTGATGGCTCAGCACTGAAATCTGCAGCAGTTTGCAGAAGGGTTGCACTTCTGTCACATCTCTTCAGTCGTCGTTGATCCCGTTCTTGCAGGATCTTTTTCCTGTTCCACTGATGTCTGAGGTTTGATGTTTTACCTGTTTCCTGATGTTCACGGTACACTCGTGGAATGGTCGTACGGGAAAATCCCCACTACATCGCTACCTAGGAGATGCTGTGTCCCGTCGCTCGTGCGCCGACTATAACACCACGTTCAAACTCACATAAACCTTGATAACCTGCCGTTGTAGCAGCAGTAACCGATCTAACAATTTCAACAGACACTTGTTGTCTTCATAGGCGTTGCCGACCACAGCGACGTCTTCTACCTGTTTACGTACCTCTGCATTTGAATACGTATGCCCATACTAGTTTGTTTGGCACTTCAGTGTATGCACACAAACATATGAAATGAGATTCCTAACTATAGTTAAAATTGTAGCAGAGAGAAGCGACAGTTAAAAGGTCGTAAGACAACGCGACAAACCTTCATTTAAGGGGGTTATATCGAAAAATGATAACATGACAGATGAAAGAAAATATGATAATGACCGGTAAAGTTAACGAATCAGGGACCATGTGATTTAGGAGCATTTAGATTAGATTGGACGGAACAAGTACAAAACTTAATCCGTTACTGATGATGCCGATGATCGAGAAACATATGTTTAATTCTAGTAAAGCTGCGGAAGAAATGAACTGTGTTTATGCATATTGTTTAATCATATAATTTCCTTATTTTAGCTGAGATTTAAGGATGTCTCTAAGAAAATCAGAACATAAGTGGATCAACGAATAAATACTATTAGCAGTCAGTCCGACACCACAGGTTTAACCCGAAACGTTATTAAATATAGTAGAAAAAAGATGTTACGTATGGAGGAATCGAGATGTGTTTTGATGACTGTTACGCAAATGCCTCCGTATAATCGGAATGCTGTTTACAGTAGATTCATGAATTCATTATTTTGTGGGAAGACTAATTGCTGAAGTTAGTCCAAAATGAAGTCTTATGCTTCTGTCAGTGTTGTTATACTAAAGTATATTTTTTCTTTCTCTATAATTCCGTTATGTATTGTGACCAGAGTAGCTATAGTTCTTTGTTTAAACTTGTTCAGTTCATCACAAACACCTATGGAAATGTTGACTTGTCAACAGTTCTCTGCTGTGAGAGTGAAGCTTCATGATTTCATCGTTTACGTACGCACTTACATGTAGGTGTACGAAATATGCAGCACACTCCAGTAGTAATTAGGAAATATGGCAGTGTGAACGATGTTAGACACAAGAAAGTACTGTTGCTAGGAAGTAGCCATGAGAACGAGATGGAGGCAGCGTACCAGGTCACTAGCTCCTTTAAACCTGGTCCAAGGCTCAGTCAAGTAATAGAGGATTTAGGGCATTTAGTAGGAATATCGCAAGTGACATTGACATTGTAATAGTGGATGAGGCAGGCAGCAATTTGGATAGGGAGTGCGCATGTTATGTGGGTGGTGACCTGGACAAGTACCTTTCCAGAGTCCTGACACCAAAGAGCACTTTGTTTACTTCTTCCAGCGCCATCTTAATGGTGGTGTGAATCGTGTTGATGTAGGTCTTGTGGCGCATCGTCTGTCGGGAGGAAAAGTTGTAATCCATGATATTAATTCTGTTCCCTGTCGGCCTCCTGAAACTGGACACACAAAGATTTTAAAAGCTGATCCAGGTACAGCACCAGTTGAAGAGGCCTAAGATCAGGCCTCTGAGAATGCGCAATGACTAATAATCTAGTGTGCCTCTGACACAACTGTTCTCAATCAAGGTGGGCGGTGATTCCACTTACAGCTCGTGCCTGCTCACCACCGATAAACATCAAGACTATCAAGGTAACTTAAACTATATCCTCCCAAAACACTATATCCCCACTGAATACCACGTGGCTCGTACAAATGAATAACTTCTGCAGAACTATCATCGCAATCATTAGCAGAAATAAAATTATCCTCACTGTAGTAGGCTTTTCCACCCAGCAGTCGTGCTAACCATATTTTTGAATACTAAAAATGAATGTAGACGGTTGCCTTAGGCAAAACATCACAGGCTGAGGATGACACTGATAACTGATGACTTAGGGCAATGGAACTAGCTGGATTGATAAAAGGGTTATCATAAGGCAGGGCCGACATCTGGTAAGGGAAAGCTGTTTCGCTAATTAGTGAAAGCATACTAGGTGCGTCTCGCGCCACGCGTTTTCAAACACCTGTTATCATTCTTAGGAGGTGAAATAGACCCATAGTTAAAAACCTTTAGGCCACCTGAGAACTTTTGTCAGGAAACTGGTTTTCTTTGGTGAACGCTGTTCAGCCTTCTCTCGAGGTATCAGATTTATTAGAACAAACTTTATTGCAATAAGCCTTTCTTTCCTTGACACTTAAGATACACATTAGTAAAACTTCAGCTGAATAATATTCATTTAATGGAAACACGCTCGACCGCATCACAGTAATATTAACAATAATGCAAAAGACAACAAAATAATCAAGGAAAACTATTATTGCGTGGCTACCTTTTCCTTTTTTCTTAATAAAAAATACAATTTCGTTGAACTACTTGTACAGGAAACCACATAAGACATCTTAACATTAAACAGCTTTCATGATCCCTCTGACCGTAATATAATATAGCTGCCAAAAAACCAGGCAGTTGACCCGATATTTTTATCGTCAAGAAACATCCACGGAGCACCTTGCGAGAAAAGTATCTATCATCTTTCATGTTATACCTTACACTGTGTTTAGAAAACACAAACAACAATCTAAGAATTATACACTGGCATTAATCAAAAAGATTAATCGTTGACAAATAATACCAATAACATTAAGGAAATACAAATCAGAATCTTCCTAGAAATATTAAACCAGGGAAATTAGGGTAGCACCATTACCGAACCGCAGCCATAAAATGCAACACTCTGTCGCCTGGACAAGAGTATCCAAATGTGCCCCAGGCCGCTTTCAATTACGAACAATCCCATACTAGATCAGCAGTCAGTGCACAGGTTATAGTCAGGCTTCTAGAACAGACAGACAAGTGAAATTAGTTAACTGAAATAACATACACTTCCATTCATGCACTTACTGTCTGCTGCAATGTGCCCAATGGACAATAACACAGTGAGCCAAACAGTTTTGTAGCTATTTTTACAAACTTAAATTCGGGGCTAGACATGTCCACTGTGACAAAACAGCTTCTATCTGAATTTAATCTTAACAAAGTAATGTACTCTTGACCGCATGAACTTGCCGTAAGGTGAGAGTAGCACAGTCAATTAGAATCCTGGATTGTCCAGAAGGAGACAAATTCAAAACCCAGCATTTGCAACGAAGGTACTGTGTAATATTTACAACGAGCCCTAACCCCAGCACAATCCCCCACGGGCAAAACGTGCTACAGAACGCTCCACATATCACAAGAAAGTCTACACACCTCACGCCCTCTTTGACTGTAGTGAGCTTTTTTTAAGATACGACCTGCGTTACAGGGCATGTCGAGAAGTCACCTATCAGCGATGTGGTTGGAATCGATCGCAGTCAAGCACAATCGACTGGGACACATAAAGAGGGCTAGGCCTTCTTTATTACTATAAACCGTCAAGATGTGCCCTTGCTTAAAAAATATCCCGTTAGTGTAGAAACGTCTCCGATTAGATAAAAAAAACAGATTCCATTACAGCAAAAAAGTTTGCTTAGCAGGCTTCGGCATCAGAAAGATGCCACAACGATACTGGAATTCGTAAAGATATAATAACCCTTCAACAATACATTGTCAATGATGCAACAAGAACCTGCCAACTGTTAGTCATTTCTCGAAGCACAAGAATAAATTCTGCCAGTACTAAATAGACAGTACAACTTTTAGATGATTTTGGTAGCTTCAAGACCAATCTATGGGTGTCTAACAACTGTAGCTAGAGTCAGAATATTCGTTGAAACTTTCCAGCGATAGTAGGCATCTTTCACAATTTTTCATCGCTGGCACGACGAAAATTCTTCGAATTATCAGAGTCTACTAGCCAAGTGTGCTGCATACTACCTAACTACAGGAAACTGACAGAGTGAATTTCAACAAGAAAACCTGAAGAATGGATATATGTAAGCGGAGACAGATATTATAGAAGTGAATCAGGAACAGTGATTTTGTTGGGCCTGCCCTCTTTCATACAGAGCGAAAGAGTGGATTATACTCAGCTCACAAGGCATACGCCCACTTCAGGATGCCCTATGCCCTATGCCCAGGGGCATAACCCATGCCTAGGTCAGCTAGCTTTGCTTGGAAGCGCCAAATCAAATATTGAACATTTTGTCCCTAGCAAACCTTGTTCCTCATTACGTCATTTAAACCTCTATACTTTGAAATACAAATTAGGAACTGGTGCATTTTCATGTTATTATATAATAAATATGATCAAATATTTGACAATAAATACATTATTCGAACAAAAGTAAAAAAAATACATCAAGGAGAATCGAATCAATAAGCTAATTTTCAACTTTGTTGTCTCATCGTTCTGAGTTCCGTGTAATATAACACGTCTACAATACCGTGCACGCGGCTGCTCGTTGTTCTGTTACAAAGGTCGACTTTTTCTGTACTTAGCGTGTCTGGGAAATTTTCAAAGGCGACTTCTCTGAGGACTTTTGAAAAGGGCATCCTATTGTTTTAGGGAATTCATGTCTGATACTGACAGGTTGATTTGAGGGAAGGGACAAAACAGCGAGGTCATCGGTCCCGTCGGATTAGGGAAGCATGGAAGACGAAGTCGGCCGTGCCCTTTCAAAGAAACCATCCCGGTATTCGCCTGAAGCGATTTAGGGAAATCACGGAAGACTTAAGTCAGGATGGCCGGACGTGGGTTTGAACCGTCGTCCTCCCGAATGCGAGCCCAGTGTGCTAACCACTGCACCACCTCGCTCGATCCTGGAACTGATGTTATATTACAAAAAGTACGAAGAAAATCGAAGACGGCAGAGAACTCGATAAGGTCCCCTTGTAAGCTTCTGTTACAGTTTATATTTTAGTTTACAAAATGCGAGCAACCCTCAGCATATTTTCAAATCCACAACACCCGTAGATACACCGATCTTGTGGTCTTTTGTTGTCGAAAGTTGAAGGTCAACGGTTTGCAGTACAAACAAAAAAAGACGGCGAGAAACTGAATGATATTCCGATGACTGAATTGGCATGTTGTATGAAATTCCTGTAGAATCAAGCGCTAACTGAGTTACGTATCGAATGTGACGACGTTAGCCTGTTTCCAAATCAGCCTATCTTAATTCCTGCTCTACTTTCCCTCCTCAGTGTTATCACGAATGATATATTACTGTTTCCATTTGTACTGGAGATACAGGACATGGGAGAGGCCTAGTTGTCTTCCACCGCTTCAAGCAAGAACACTGAGATTCACTTTTACTCCACTAAATCTTCTATGAATGTGCTCGTCCCAGCGCCGATGTAGTGTTCAGGTTGCGAGTTCGCATTTCTTGAAGTGAAGCTGTAAAATAAGTGGTGACAAAGATACATGGTAAGACTCTTGATTCAACTAAGTGATCTGATAACTCCCAAATTTTGGACGCCAACAACATTTTTATCCATAACACACCAAGCAGACAAGACTGTACAGTGCCAATAAGACGTGTCTACGAAGTCTTCATGTTTCACGCTTCATACCAGAATCAATCACAATCATATTACATTAAGTCTTGCAGAAAAAATATTCACAGAAATTATACACACTGTTACTTTGTTTCTCTTTGCTTTGCTCGCAGAGTCAAGATACCTAAATACAATTTGTTGCAGCCTGCAACGTGAACCATCTCGCTCAATACTGACCAGGCAACACGAGTCACTTCATATTTTAGCGCACTTTTGGCGAGAGACCAAGATGAACGAAGCGGTTACTCTGAATACCGTTATTCTATGTTAATAAAAACTGTTATTAAAACGAGATCGGAAATAAATGAATTAAAAACTTGCTACTGAGAGTGTATTCAGCGTGACAGAAACTAAATCTGAATTATATTTTATCAAACATTCATAAAATAAATTAGGAGTGCTCGCTCCTGTTGCGATGACCAATCGTATTATCCTCTTACTAAGATGATGCAACATTTTTCGAAATTTTTGCTCGCTGTCTCGCTGTAGCATCTGTTGTCTGCTTCTCATCCCACTTCTAACATCAAGCCTCAACTAATGCAAGCTCAGCAATACTGGAGAATAAATCTTAGGATGGAATTTTAAGGCTTTAAATCCAGAAATATCATACGCTACACACGTTGATTGAGGTGGTTTTGAACTTTTCGGGTATTGTTAGTTTATTATTCTTCATTCCGAAAACAATAAATAACACGAACTGATTCACCGAAACTTTGCCTTTGTGTCGTCACATTAGCCGAAAATGATATAGCGCTATCTTGACAAACACGCACAACCGTACCTGTCAAAGCGCCTGCTTGCAGCACCCGTGGATAGCGTGAACAAAAATGTCCCACAAGTGTAGTGCCACCTAAGTGCCCACATTCAGCTGCGACTGCAGCTCGTATTCTAATAGCTTTCGGCGTCATTCTAGTTGCGTGAAACGAGGCGTATATCAGAATTACGACGCACCTCACGAATAAACAGTCATGTCATTATAAGTCAGGTTGCTATCCAGTTATACAACTAATTTCGTGGGTAGAAACGACATAGGGAGTTCCTAGGACATTTCTGGTTCTTTTAATATGCTAATATCGTTTTTAATCTATTGGCCGTACCAGGCTGAAAGAGCGTGGAAGGTCTAAAAATATGCAACAAAATCACAATGAAAAAGGCCAAAATAAGAACCACAATGTATATTTGATTTTAATTTATGTTTGATTAGAGGGAAACGAAGCTGAAACTCTATTTCGTCTAAAGTATTACAAGAGTTATCGATGCATGTATTCTATATATCCACCATGATGGAGAGAGGGAACGCAGTTCTCTTCATGAAGAACCGCAACAACTTTCAAAAGATGCTTTATTGAAACAACTGGTTCAGTTGATTTAGATCTATCCTCAGATATACATTTGAGTAGAAAATGCGGGAAAAAATAAAATAAACAATATTGTCTACACGTCAGGTTAAATATGATGTAGTAAATAACGTGTGGTATTGTCGAAACATCGCGGTGCTACACCAGAGATGGCAACTTGCATCGATACCACAGATATTAGCGATGTCTCGCTGCAATCCGCAACAAAGAATGGTAGCGCTCCTGAGGACACGCCCAAGCTCTCAACACTGCGGCGCCATTGCACGGACGTTGATCTACAGCCGAGCACAGACTCGCTCTTTCCCCGTTCACAACCTCTGATGAAGCAGTCAGTATCGCCTAGCTACGACACCAGTGCGTTTCAAGCCTGAGATGGAACTGTACTTTTGTAATTTTTGAATTTGTGCTTCAAGAGAAGAGTTTTATTGCATCAAGTGACACTTTACTGTTGGAAGACAGTTGAAAAAAATCTGGAACAGTCCTGTGGCAATGGATTGTACAAAGTTAAGTGTATATTCTTTTCATTCTTGTAATAATGTGAACTAATATTTCATATGTAGTTCCGATTAGCCAACTCACATAACGATCTAAGAACCCAGTTATGACTTCACGATTGCAAATAGTTCAAATGGCGGTGAGCACTATGGGACTTAACTTCTAAGGTCATCAGTCCCCTAGAACTTAGAACTACTTAAATTTTACTAACCTCAGGACAGCACACACATCCATGCCCGAAGCAGGATTCGAACCTGCAACCGTAGCGCCTAGAACCGCTCGGCCACCCCGGCCGGCTTGACGATTGCAGCTTCGTCGTGTCATAGCATAGCGTATGAAAGTACTCACTATCAATTAAGATAGAATGTAGACTAGGATGATACGGACGATCAGAAAAAAAACGTCCGTGGAAGTAACGGTATTCAGGTAATAAAATAGACAGAATAGTGATGTCGATCACCCCTAGATAGCAAGGAATTCCACAGTAAAAAAACGTCAAGAGAACTGATAGGATCTAAAATTCGAAGTATGAAAATGTGGAACTGAAATGGAGGTAAAAAAACGGGAATAAAATTAGATAATCACCGTTGGGAATGTTGTGTAGAATGCTGTAGGACTCAGCAGCGACACAAACAAGGAAGGAGAGAAGCTGCGATGGCCCTCAGCAGGAATCTAAAAATGATCTGTACATTAAACTTGCAGATTAATATAAATATTTATTTCTGTTAAGGGAAGAAACAATATTTTACTTTTTTTTGCCTCCTAGATGCAGTGACTAAAGTCTATACGACCGAACTGGGGTCAACCAGCGATGAGCGGCTGGCTAAATCAACGCTGACAGTCGGCGTTGAAATCTGTCTTCCTGAAGGTATGGCGCTGACCGCTCTTTCCACTGGCGCGCGTGTCAGCGCCTTCTTGATGTCATTTCGTGGCGTTGAGCTGGCTGGTGGGCAGTCGATGCTTCAGAACTGCGCAGGAAGAGTAGCATAATGTAAATGGAAGGGTGTGACAGCTGCATACGGTGGTATGCAGATGGGAAGATCGGATGAGAACCATCATAAAATGAGAAACTTAAAATAAAAGTAGGACATTAATGGCCAATAAAGACAATTTAGAGAGAAAATAGATATAGAGAAACCGACTAACAAAAAGCTCCGAGAAATGGAAGAAGGGCGGTATTAAGGAACTTAACAGAATGTGAAATTCAGTAGTCATGTAGCTGGTGTAAACATAGGCGAGGGCTGGTAACACTGAGAGCGCAGGATCAAGGAACAGACCGGAAAGGCCAGCGCACACAGGCTAGGTAATAGGAGACACACTGCGAGCATGGTAGAAACAATAAATGCTACAAAGGAACGGGACGAACAAAGTTGGTTCAAATGGCTCGGAGCACTATGGGACTTAACATATGTGGTCGTCAGTCCCCTAGAACTTAGAACTTCTTAAACCTAACTAACCTAAGGACATCACACACATCCATGCCCGAGGCAGGATTCGAACCTGCAACCGTAGCAGTCACGCGGCTCTGGACTGAGCGCCTAGAACCGCGAGACCACCGCGGCCGGCGAACAAAGTTGGGTGGCCTCGTTTCATAGCTGATTAATACAAAGATAGCAAAATATAGTCAAACCTGGAACACAATCTTGCGCATGCTAGCTTTTTCGTTCGGTTCATTCCCATGCGCTCTCAGTGTTCCACCAGCTCTCGCCGTCGTTTGTTCCACCCACGTGACCACGGAGTTTGGTTCTCTGTATCTATTTTGTCGCAACCTGTGTTTATTGCCTTTTAATGTTCAATTTGTGTTTTAGGTTTTCTACTTTTACAGTGGTTTTTCTCTGATCTGTTTCTCACTCTGCATACCACCTCATACCACCGTCACACGGTTCTGTTCGGGATTTTGTTCTTCTCTCAACAGTGAGTTCATTTAATTGTATTCCAGTTTTCATGTCTTCACTTTAAACCCACATTTTCGTACTTTGAATTTTGTACCTATCTGTTATTTTGACGTTTGTTATTGTAGGATGCCTTTCTATCTGGAGTGGTCAACTCCACTGTTCTGCCTATTTTATTACCCGATTAAAATTCCTTTATTCTGATTTGACTGAGAATACTGGGTCGTCCATTTAACCCCGGTCAGGATTGTATATGGACTGGTATATACTTCCACAGTTGTGGCTGCAAGGAGTTTAAAAAGCTCTGCAGTCGTATACCTTGAGCTTAAGAATAAATTTTCCTCTAATTGCAAAAATTATAATCAGTTTATTCTGTTATTAGCCGCATCATATGACCCAAGTTGTATGTGTAGCTGTACTAGTATCACAGCTTACTGTCAGGTACCACCAACCAGTAGCGTCCAATGGAAAACCTGTAGAGTGATGCTGTGGAGTCATGTTTCACAGCGCACGCGACTGCTGGTGCTGATGACAGCACGACGTGATCCTGAGGAAACCATGCAGGTGTTCGAGAAAAATATGGGAAGAACGCGAGATATGCATGCTCGAACATAAACACAGAAGCTAGCTGATCATGTAGGTTTCGCTGTTCTGTTTGACTGCTAACGGCACATGGGCAATGTCCTCAATATGTGTAAGCGTCAATTGTGGACAGAAGAGTGTTCTGCATAACTGTCAGTGAATGATGTTGGAGTTAAGTGAATTCGAAAGTAGGCAAGCTGCTGGTGCCAATATGGATGGTGCTTCCACAACCAAGGTAGCCGAATTGTTTGACATTTCAAGAGGCACCGTATCCTAGAATTCTACAGCATGCAGGGAAAATGCAATAACATCATCTGCTATATGAGAGAGCAGATAAGAGTGCGTGATGAGTGATTGTGACGGATAGACCATCAGACAAGGAGCACTTCATGTTCCTACTGCTAATAAGGCTCGTTTGGTATATATTTTTACAAGCTTCCAACACGAGCGACTTATTTACGGACACCTGTGTAGCTACTAGATTATTCTTGTGATTTCTTGCACGTTTGAGTGAGTACTAGGCACAACCTCCTATTTTAATAGCAGCATAGTGTACAGTAACGCCATTGATATCGACCCTTGTATCATATAGGCTTTTGTTTGTTTTGTTAGTGTAGCTCAGTGTTGGTTCGACAGTCACTGAGAATTCCTGCTGCTTATAAACTGAGTACACCATTCGTTTGTTACATATTTTTACGAGTGTCAAACAACAGCTACTGCAGTAATGGGTAGAACTGTGATTGCTATGTACAGATGCAAGGTGAGTTGGCGACCCTTCGCTCACAGCTCCAGGCTGCATTGGCTTCCATCACACAGCTTGAGGCTGCAGCCCAGGGGCTTCACTGTTGGGGGTCAGATGGGGGGATGTGAGGGACATCGAGCACATTCCACGTGTACCCCTATCGGTCCACTGCTGTGGCAGCCCCCAGTTCCGCCTTGCACTGATGTTGACCCCTCACCTGTGGTCGAGTGGGAGATCATTCCCAAATCTGTCTGGTAGTGGAAAAATTTGTGATGGGCCGATCGTAAGGCCTCCCTAGTTCGTTTGACGAACAGGTTTCGGGCGTTAAATGTGGCTGACGATGTCTCTAAGCTGGATGCAGTCGTCCACCTTGTTCCATAGGAAGCTTGTCGGCCTGCAAGGTCTGGGCACTCACAGATGGTGGGTTTGCTGGTAGTTGGGAGGTATAACGTTAGGCGCGTAATGGGGCCCCTTAAGAACATGGATGCCAAGGAGGGAAATGAAGCCAGTGTGCACTCCGTGTGCATACCGGGGGGGAGTCATTTCGGATGTGAAAAGGGTGCTTCCGGATGCCATGAAAAGTACAGGGTGCTACCAACTACAGGTGGTAACTCATGTCAGTACCAACGACGTGTGTCGCTTTGGATCTTAAGAGATTCTCTCTGGTTTTGGGCGGCTAGCGGAAATGGTAAAGACTGCCAGACTTTCTTCCGAGATTAAGGCGGAGCTCACCATCTGCAGCATCGTCGATAGAACTGACTGTGGTCGTTTGGTGCAGAGGCGAGTGGAGGGTCTGAATCAGAGGCTCAGGCTGTTCCGTGACCCTGTAGGCTGCAGATTCCTTAACTTGCGCGGCTAAGACCGGAAATAAGGTCAGTCGAAATTTTATCAAACGACTTAACAGTGTTCTGAAAGGATACATTTGGTGGGCTGTCAGAAATAGTTTGCCTTGTAGTGAAATTGAAGTAGACAGTGCCTGCGAAATATTATGAGTAGAGGTTGTACCTGAAAATCGGACTAAACTATTAATTGGATAGTTACACCGACCCGACCCCCCCCCCCCCCCCCCCCGACTCAGAAGATATAGTTGCTGAACAGTCCAAAGAAAACTTGAACCTCGTTTCAAATAAGTACCCCGCTCATAGAACTACAGTCGGTGGTGACTTCAATCTACCCTCTATATGCTGCAAAAATTATACCTTTAAAGCCAGTGGCAGGCATAAAACGTCATCCGAAGTTGTACTGAATGATTTCTCAGAAAATGATTTTGAACTGTTAGTTCATGAGCCCGTTCTAAGCGTAAATGGTTGCGAAAGCATACTTGACTTCCTAGCGACAAATAATTCTGGTCAAATAGTGAGTATCGTGACAAATACAGGGATTAGCGACCACAAGGCAGTTGCTGCTAGGCTGAATACCGTAACACCTAAAATCATCAAAAAGCAAGGCAAAGTATATTCATTTAAAAAAGCTGATAAAATGCTCTTAAAGCCTTTTCAAGAGGCAGTCTTCACTTCTTCCGATCTGATCGTGTAAGCATAGAAAAGGTTGTGGAACGATTTCAAAGTCATAGTGACGACAGCAGTTCAGAGAGATATACCACATAAATTAATAAGTGATGGTACTGATCCCCCATGGTTCACAAAACGGGTTGGATCGCTGTTGCAGAAGCAGCGGAAAAAGCATGCAAATTTAAAAGAACGCAAAATCCACAAGGCTGACAAAGTTTTACAGAAGTTCGAAATATAGCACGTACTTCAATGCGAGCTGCTTTTAATAATTTTCACAACTAAATTATGTCTCGAAATCTGACAGAACATCCAAAGAAATTCTGGTCATATATAAAGCACACCAGTGGCAATACGCAACGAATACCTTCACTGCGCGATAACAGCGGTGAAGACACTGATGACAGTCCCATTAAATCAGAGTTACTGAACACGGTTTTCCGAAACTCCTTCAACAAAGAAGACGGAGTAAATATTCTTGAACTACAATCAAGGAAAACTACCAATAAGAGAAACATAGAAGTAGATATCTTCGATGTAGCAAAGCAGTTTAAATCACTTAATAAAGTCAAGACCTCCGGTCCTCTCAGAGTATGCTGGTACAATAGCTCCATATTTAGCAGTTATATACAACTGATCGCTCACAGAAAGATCCGTACCTAAAGACCGGAAAATTGCTCAATTCACAGCAATACCCAAAAAGGGAGCAATCCGCTAAATTACAGGTCCATATGACTAATGTCGATTTGCAGTAAAATTTTGGAACATATACTGTATTCAAACATTTTGAAGTACCTCGAAGGCAACGGTTTATTTTTCTCCATATTTTGCAGCTTCATACGTGTTTGTACGTAATACACTCGAGGTATGAATTAAAAAAACACCTTCAGTCACAACGTTTCGTGTTTTATTCAGTACACGACGCATTTTGGAAAGTCAGCTGCAGGGCAGGTTGCCAATGTGAGATAATGTGGATGATGTCAGAAGTAAAATCTCAGTATAAGAAGAAATAAAATATTATTAAGTGCTTTTATAACACATATTTATAATTAGCTAATACATTACACCCATTAGAACTAAAAGCTGCTGAGGAGTATGTTGAAAGTATTGTAAAAAAATTCAAATTGAGATCACACACAGGTACCAAAAGAAATTAGAAGCCATGAAACTAAAGCCGCATCAGGAACCGGGCAATCAAACATCCAACAAAACACAGTTTTATGAAAGAGCCGTTAACCAAACTGATATCACCTGCAGTGAAGATGGACAGCATCTACTCAAGAAAAGGGCTAAAGCACAATGTAAAACCCAGATTAAGTAACAATTTGTCATATTCCCAAAATGTATCTGATTTCTTTTAGTATCCAAGCGGATGACCGCGCACTTTTTTTTTGTTTAGTGCCAAATGCCACTTTTCGCACTATACAGAAATTCTCTCTAGATCATTTTGTAATTGGAATTGATCGTCTGATGATTTTACTACACAGTAAATTACAGCATCATCTGCAAATAATCTAAGGGTACTGCTGAGATTATCACCTAGATCATTTATGTAAATCAGGAACAGCAGAGGACCTATGACACTACCATGCGGAACCCCAGACATCACTTTGTCCTACTCAATGATTTATCGTCTATCACTACGCAATGTGATTAATAGTCGCTGTGAAGTGTTTACAAACATGTGTTTGGGGGAATGTGCCTCTTCAACAAAGTGATATGTTTCAAAACGATCGAGAAAAAAACCGTATGGTGTTGCTAAAACGTTAAAAACGCTTTTCTTGCATTATTTGGTAATCCACTATTTCGCACGTATTTTCCGCATTTGACTTATGAAATTGGTAACCTAGCATCAAACCTTTTCTTGACAGTAATATGCATTTCATCTCATTCAAGAGAACAAAATAAAGTATGTATTAAGACGAATTAAACGTGAAGATGGACCCACAGGGTCCGAAATGTATCGTGTACTGAATAAAGTGACTGAAGGTGTTTTTTAATTCATACCTCGAGTGTAAACGATTTATTGACACATAGTCAGTACGGATTCAGAAAATATCGTTCTTGCGAAACACAGCTAGATCTTTATACTCATGAAGTAATGAATGCTATCGACAGGGCATACCAATTGATTCCATATTTTTAAATTTCCAGAAGGCTTTCGAGAAAGGTCACAGTTCGTGGCAATAGACGGAAAGTCATCGAGTAAATCAGAAGTAATATGTGGCGTTCCCCAAGAAAGTGTAACAGGCCCTCTATTGTTCCTGACCTATATTAACGACATAGGAGACAATCTGAGTAGCCCTCTTAGATTGTTTGCTGATGATTCTGTCATTTACCGTCTTGTAAAATCATCAGATGACCAAAACTAATTGCACGATGATTTAGATAAGGTATCTGTATGGTGCAAAAAGTGGCAATTGACCTTGAATAAAGAAAAGTGTGAAGTTATTCATATGATTACTAAAATAAAATCCGCTAAATTTCGATTCCGCTATAAGTCGCACAAATCTGAAGTCTGTAAATTTCAACTAAATACTTAAGAATTACAATTACAAATAACCTAAATTGGAAAGATCATATAGATAATTTTGTGGGTAGAGTGAACCAAACACTGTGATTCTTTGACAGAACAGTTAGAAGTTGCAACACCTCTACTAAAGAGACTGCTTACACCACGCTTATCCGCTCTATTCTGGAGTACTGTTGCGCATTGTGCGATGTGTATCAGGTGGAACTGACCGATAACATCGAAAAAGTGCAAAGAAAAGGCAACTCGTTTTGTACTATCGCGAAATAGGGGAGATAGTGTCACAGAGATGATACGTAAACTGGAGTGGCAATCATTAAAACAAATGCGTTTTTCGTTGCCATGGGATCTTATGAAATTTCAATCAACAGTTTTCTCTTCCGATTGCGAAAACATTCTGTTAACACCCACCTACATAGGGAGACATGCTCATCACGATAAAATACGAGAAATCAGGGCTCGCACAGAAAAATTTAAGACCTCGTTTTTCTCGTACGCCGTTCGAGAGTGGTGCGGTAGAGACAGTTTGAAGGTGGTTCATTGAACCGCCTCCCAGGCACTTTATTGTGAATAGCACAGTAATCATGTAGATGTAGATGGGCAATTATTGAAGCTGACTGTGACGAAAAAGAAGACGACAGCTACAAAATTCACCACACTACTGAAGTCAGTGCCAAAACTATGTGAAGGGAGCTCCAGAGTTTTACGAGGCGCACTGATGTTTAAAACCCAATAGTCATTGAGTCAAATGCCCGTAACAGAAAAAGTTGGCGTTGAAGTCTTAAAACCTATGGAACAGTGGAAGAAAATCACTTGGTCGAATGAGTGTTGTTTCATACTGTTTCCAACTTCCGGTCGAGTTTAAGTCCCAAAATAGTGACACATGGCGGAGGGGTTGGTTACCATTTGGTCCCATGAGTACTATGATAGGTCACACTACTGCCAAGGATTATGTGACAATTTTGTCTTATCAGGCCCATTCCTTGGTGCAATGTCTGTTCCGGAGTGTTCCAAGACGACAGAGCACCTGTTCAATCATATCACAGCGTCTGTACTGGTTTTGTGAGCACAAGGGTATATTGTCGGGTCTTCCATTGCCTCCGCAGTCACAGATGTCAACATTTTGGAGGCACTATGCTCAAAACTTTGGAGAGAAAGGGGTAGGATCGCTATCCACCTCCATCAACGTTACCTGAGCTCACCACTATTTTGTAGGAAGAATGGTACAAGATTAACTTGGAAACCATACGAAACTTGTATTTATCCGTTCCGAGACGACTGGTCGCCGTTTTGAATGCCACGTTTTGTGATACATCGTATTATTTATGATAGCGTCTTGTGTCGGAGGTGTTTCCATACCTTTGTTCGCCACTTTTTGCTCACATCGATCAGATGTATATACAGGGTGGTCCATTGATAGTGACTGGGCAAAATATCTCACGAAATAAGCATCAAACGAAAAAAAACTACAAAGAATGAAACTCGTCTAGCTTGAAGGGGGAAACCAGGTGTCACTATAGTTGGCCCGCTAGATGGCGCTGCCATAGGTCAAACGGGTATCAACTGCGTTATTTAAATAGGAACCCCCATTTTTATTACATATTCGTGTAGTACGTAAAGAAATATGAATGTTGTAGTTGGACCACTTTTTTCGTTTGGTAATAAATGGAACTGTAGTAGTTACAAACATATGGCTCACAATTTTAGACGAACAGTAGGTAACAGGTAGGTTTTTTAAATTAAAATACAGAACGTAGGTATGTTTGAACATTTTATTTCGGTTGTTCCAATGTGATAACATGTACCTTTGTCAACTTATCATTTCTGAGAACACATGCTGTTAGACTGTGCTTACCTGTAAATACTACATCAAAGCAATAAATGCTCAAAATGAAGTCCGTCAAATTCAATGCATTTAGCAATACGTGTAATGACATTCCTCTCAACAGCGAGTAGTATAGTCACGAACATATAAGTACGTGCTATCACGTAACTTTCCGCCAGTACTGACGTTATTTGCTTCGTGATACGTTACCCGTTTTAATTGCGGAAAAGGTTGATATCGTGTTGATGTAAGGCTATTGTGATCAAAATGCCCAACGAGCGTGTGCTATGTATGCTGCTCGGTATCCTGGACTACATGATCCAAGTGTCCGGACCGTTCGCCGGATAGTTAATTTAATTAAGGAAACAGTAAATGTTCAGCCTTTGTGAAACGTCAACCACGACCTGCAACAAATGATGATGCCCACGTAGGTGTTTTAGCTGCTGTCGTGGCTAATCTGTACATCAGTAGCAGACAAATTGCGCGACAATCGAGAATCTCAAAAATGTCGGTGCTGAGAATGCTACATCAACATAGATTGCACACGTACCACATTTCTATGCACCAGGAATCGCATGGCGACGACTTTGAACGTCATGTACATTTCTGCGACTGGGCACAAAAGATTTTACGGGACGATGACAGATGTCATTCACCAACAGCGGAAATCTAAATGGTGCAATGTATGCTGATTTCCTACGTAATGTTCTACCGATGTTACTACAAGATGTTTCACTGCATGACAGAATGGCGATGTACTTAGAATGTAATGGATGTCCGGCACATAGCTCGCGTGCGGTTGAAGCGGTATTGAAAGGAATATTTCATGACATGTGGATTGGTCATCGAAGCAACATACCATGGCACTCACGCTCACCGGATCTAACGTCCCCGGATTTCTGTCTGTGGGGAAAGTTGAGGATATTTGCTATCGTGATCCACCGACAACGCCTGACAACATGCGTCAACGCATTGTCAATGCTTGTGCGAACATTACGGAAGGCGAACTACTCGCTATTGAAAGGAATGTCGTTACAGGTATTGCCAAATGCATTGAGGTTGACGGACATCATTTTGAGCATTTCTTGCATTAATGTGGTATTTACAGGTAATCAGGCTGTAACAGCATGGGTTTCCAGAAATGATAAGTTCACAAAGGTACGTGTTTCACGTTGGAACAACCGAAATAAAATGTTCAAACGTACCTACGTTCTGTATTTTAATTTTAAAAATCTACCTGTAACCAACTGTTGGTCTAAAATTGTGAGCCATATGTTTGTGACTATTATAGCTCCATCTATCACAAAGCGAAAAAAGTGGTCTTACTAAAACATTCATATTTCTCTTCGTACTACACGAATATGTAATAAAAACGCAGTTCATGTCCGTTTGACCTAAGGTAGCGCCATCTAGCGTGCCACCCATTGCGCCATCTGGTTTCCCCCTTCAAGCTAGACAAGTTTCGTTCGTTGTAGTTTTTTCGTTTGACGCTTATTTCGTGAGATATTTGGCCCAGTTACGATCAATGGACCACCCTGTATACCAGATGCATAAGAGGATGGAGCTGGTAGCCCATCACTCAATCATGCCAGTATAAAAAGAAACTGAAAAACCTTTAGGCTGATACAGGCAAATTTATTCCTAATCTCAAGTAGCTTGTGTATATTTATCTATATCCTAATTAGTTAGCTGTAATTAAAAATCGTTTTTGAATGAAACAATTTATCTGAATGGATGTGCTTCGACTTCGTGCTTCGACTGAAATACATCAAATGCTTGGAAGGCTATTCAACACACATGTTGAAATGAAGATGAGCAGTGCTCTCATATCAGGCATTGGTGAGACTGGTTCGTGGAAGTTATCCTCCGCAAACTCTGTTATGTCACTGCGAATGAAGGGTGGCTCTGTTTTCCAGTACGTGACAGCAAATCTTGGGATAATTAAAAAAAAGAAAGGAACCAACTATGAAAACTCAAACCACAAAGATTGCCGTTGGCGTAAGCACAAGTAAAAGATCAGGGACGGATAATTTAAAGCAAGCGTCTGTTACTTTACATGAGAACCAGCTTTTATTACGTAGAGTCTTATGTTACAGTTTTCAGAGCAGTTTCCTCTGGGATAGATCGAGTTCTCGTAATCGATTACTGATTTATGAAAAGAGCGGCGTGTTCAACTAAATTAAAGCACATATGACACTTCTTATAATAAAATGCACAAAATGTCCTGTACATTGTGACGGCAGCCTCCACATGCTGTGACGGAACAGAATGGCCTGAATATTCTTATCGGCTCTGTGTACCGGATACAACCTCTTCATGAATCAAAAAAATGTGTGTGAAATCTTATGGGACTTAACTGCTAAGGTCATCAGTCGCTAAGCTTACACACTACTTAATCTAGATTATCCTATGGACAAACACACACACCAATGCCCGAGGGAGGACTCGAACCTCCGCCGGGACCAGCCGCACGGTCCACGACTATGCATGAATCGCAGAACGTTTAACGCACAGTAGCGCCGGAATTTAACGATAATGTGTCTGCTTAGTTTATCGGCGGCTCCATTTGTAAGACGATGCTCTACTTCGGTTTTACCGCCCTCCTCTGGGGCCTCTCGCGCAGGTCTTAATGCGGCACCTCGGCCTCCCTCGGCCGTCAGCCCTCAGCCTTCGGCTCTCGGCTGGCTAAGCAAGACGGAGCGCCCTCCCCAGCCGTCCACTGGACGGAGGCCGTTTGTCGGCGTGACAGATCGCCGCCGACGGCGCGGCGCTGCTGGCTGAGGGTACCTGTGGCTCACGGCACTCGGGCTGGCTTCACTCACTGGCCAGCCTACTCCACCGCCGCCGCGTACAGATATCTCAACAGGCGGCGCACCACAGCACTCCGAGCTCAGTGCAGCGGTCCCTGCCTTCTCTCCACCTTCCTCTCCCCCCTGTCTCACCATCTCCTCATCCTTCCTTTCTCTACCAATCTCATCTTGTAGCTGAAACTTTAAATTTAACATTTGAGAAATCTTTCACGCAGGAGAATCGTACAAACACACTGCCGTTTGAGTCTCGTATAGGTTCGCGTATGGAGGACATAGTGATAGACATCCCTGAGGTTGTGAAGCAGCTGAATGGGTTGAAAATAAATAAATCGCCAGGTCCTGATCGGATTCCAATTCGGTTTTACAGACAGGATTCTACTGCATTGGCTCCTTAACTATCGCGAATCTCTTGCCCAAGTCTGTAATTAGTCATAGTTTGGTGGTGGTCATTCATTTGATAAATAGCTAGTGTCATCTTCTCATAGAACACTGCGTACTAATTTAGCTACTCCTACAATTAGGGAAATGATTCAATCCTATCATACTATTTTAAATTATCCCAAGCGACTGGAAAAAAGCGCAGGTGACGCCTGTATATAAGAAGGGTAGAAGGACGGATCCTCAAAATTGCAGTCCAATATCCTTAACGTCGGTTTGTTGCACGATTGTCGAACATATTCTCAGTTCGAATATAATTAATTTCCTTGAGACAGAGAAGTTGCTGTCCATGTATCAGCAAGGCTGTAGAAAGCGTCGCTCCTGCAAAACGCAACTCGCCCTTTTTTCACATGTTATCTTGCGAACCATGGATGAAGGGTATCAGACAGATGCCATATTCCTTGACTTTCGGAAAGCGTTTGACTCGGTGCCCCACTGCAGACTCCTATGGTACGAGCATATGGGATTGGTTCCCAAGTATGTGAGTGGCTCGAAGACTTCTTAAGTAATAGAACCCAGTACGTTGTCCTCGATGGTGACTGTTCATCGGAGGTGCGGGAATCATCCGGAGTGCCCCAGGGAAGTGTGGTAGGTCCGCTGTTGTTTTCTATCTACAGAAATGACCTTTTGGATAGGGTGGATAGCAACGTGCGGCTGTTTGCTGATGATGCTGTGGTGTACGGGAAGGTGTCGTCGTTGAGTGACTGTAGGAGGATACAAGATGACTTGGACAGGATTTGTGATTGGTTACAGAATGGCAGCTAACTATAAATGTAGATAAATGTAAATTAATGCAGATGAATAGAAAAAAAGAATCCCGTAATGTTTGATTACTCCGTTAGTAGTGTAGCGCTTGACACAGTCACGTCGATTAAATATTTGGGTGTACCATTGCAGAGCGATATGAAGTGGGACAAGCATGTAATGGCAGCTGTGGGGAAGGCGGATAGTCGTCTTCGGTTCATTGGTAGAATTTTGGGAAGATGTGGTTCATCTGTAAAAGAGATCGCTTATAAAACACTAATACGACCTATTCTAGCGTTTGGGATCCTTATCAGGTCGGATTGAGGGAGGACATAGAAGCAATTCAGAGGTGGGCTGCTAGATTTGTTACTAGTAGGTTTGATCATCGTGCGAGTGTTACGGAAATGCTTCAGGAACTTGGGTAGGAGTCTCTAGAGGCAAGGAGGCGTTATTTTCGTGAATCGCTACTGGGGAAATTTAGAGAACCAGCATTTGAGGGTGACTGCAGTACAATTTTACTGCCGCCAACTTACATTTCGCGGAAAGATCACAAAGATAAGATAAGAGAGATTAGGGCTCGTACAGAGGCATATAGGCAATCATTTTTCCCTCGTTCTGTTTGGGAGTGGAACAGGGAGAGAAGATTCTAGTTGTGATACGAGGTACCCTTCGCCACGCACCGTATGGTGGATTGCGGAGTATGTATGTAGATTTAGATGTATCCTCTCTCTGTCCATGTCCTATTCTTCCCCTTATTCATGTGGTCCTCCCCGTATGTACGTTTTCTCCTACCTCCTTTGTCTGTCAATCTCTTCTTCTCCTCTCTCCGTCTGGGCATCTCCACTAATTCCCTTTCTCTTTATTTCCAACTTCCGCTCTCTCTATCCATCTTTCCGCCTCTCGGTCTGTCCATCTTCACCTACCACATTTTCTCTTCCCGTTATCATCTTCACCCCAGTAGGAGGCTGCTGGTTCTTTCGCCCACACAGTATTTCATAACACACAGTAAGTAGTATGTGACCAAGTTCGGTTGAAATTTAAAATCGATGCAGAATCTTTCGGAAAAGTAACGCCTCCTAATTTTTTATGAAAAAGCTCTTAATGTTTTAAAATATAGTAAATATTACTAACATTCTACATCTTTATTCTTCATGTCATCATATTTATTTCTCAACGTAGTCATCCTGCTGACGATCATATTTCTCCCACCAAGAGACCAGTTTGTTGGTACTGTCACTTTGGAATGTTTAATTTTGTTGACGGAGGCGCGACCTCACCTCTGCTTGCACCCCTCCATCACTATGAAACTGAAGGCCTCGCAAGTGTTGTTTAAATTTTGAAACGGATGAAAATCGGTGGAGGGAGCCTAAGGCGTGGGAAGGTTGCAGATGTCGCAGCGTTCGTTGTAGTTCAGTATCATCATCCTGAACGAACTCTTCAAATTGAAAACTCGATTCCAGTAAGTTGTTCGTATCGCACCGACATAGTTACGCTAAGACCGCATTCTTGCCCGCTATAATTCGGAACCCCCTGCGGCAAAGGGGTGGAAATGTCTAGAGATGATGAAAAAGATTCAGACTCTTAATACCGTTTGTTTTATTGAAAAATCTCTAACAATTTTCACCTAAATTTCGGAGAAATTAATTTTGACCACGCCCTCGTATTTTACAAGTATTTTTACACATAGTTCGCTTCTATCTCTAGTGAATTTCATTCTGCAGTTTCATTTTCACGTATCGCAGTGTTTACGTCACCTTGTGACGTTCAGTGGTATAATTTTGTACATTCATTCAGCCGCGTATGTGAATAATGTCTGCGAAATGTGCTGCGAATAGGGTTACTAATATACAAGCAATAAACATCATCCGTGATGTGGCAGTGTTTCAAGCATCTCATTGCATACGACGGCATATCTCTTCACCTATGAATCGTAAAATCATATAATTTTGCAGGTCTATTCAGTGGTATATGGGAATACTGTGTTCAAAATGTGTCGCGAATACATTGAGTAGTAAGGAAGTAATAAATTTAAACTTCATGCCTCAGGCGGGAATTTTATTGCGTGGGGTGTGTTAGCGAGATAAAGTATCTAAAATGTTTCAAATTATATGTAAAGTTCGTTGTAAGCCACTGAGTGGTCTCTTTGTTAAACATGGATGAATAAAGTCAGTGTATTCACCCGTGGTGGGCTACACACATTTTTAAGGCACCCCGGCATTCTTTCCAGGCAATAAGTGACACGTGTACCAAGTTTGCTTGAATTCGGTCCAGTGATTTAGAAGGAGATGTGGAATATACACACATTCCTTTTAATAATGTGTGTGGATTATTTTAAGCTAATAACATTAGCGCCACCAGATGCTCTCTCGCATATTTTTTCGTTACATTCATTTCGATTACCATTTTATACGTTGCATCTAATATAGAACATTACAAAACTTTCCGTAATTGCTCCACTACATAAATAACACAGTCTCTGTATGAAAAGCAGTCTTGGTTGATGGGCTGTAATTGTTATTTAGTTACAAATAACACGTTTCGCCTAATTCAGTCATATTCAGATTGACTGATATTAGATTGTGCTAGGCACATGGGATACTAAGCATGCAAAACTTTTTACCAGACTTCATTCATATTTGAAAAGGAGAGCACTTGACGATTTCCAAGAAACACACAAATTCAGATCTTTACGAAACACTTTCAAGATGACACCCCTTTCTCCGCCCACCCCCTCCTCTACCCCGCGCACCCCCCCAGTCACACGCTGAAAGGAAAGAACTACATCGCCGACTATATTTTTGTGGTTTAACTTTTTCGATATTCCTTGTGTGAATAACCCGAAACTAATAATATCAACACAAATAGAATTGAATCCCCTTCATCCCTGAGGGATGTCTAACACACCTTAGTTAAGTAATAAATTTGTAAAGTTTATAAAGCAATAAGCTCTTGCCAACGGAGAGGGAGTGACAAGCGGGAGAGGGGACTCTGGCTTCTGATTCGAAAATTCCTTTATAATGCACGTCTTTCCGCTTAGTTGGCACAAAATCGTGCATGGCAGGGCGCACCACAGGTGTAGTTTAAAGTTCTACTGATCTTAGAATAAATATCAAGTTTTCAGGGAGATTATCTAAACTTAAAGGCACAGCACTTGGTCTAAGATTTTAAAATATTCTACTGTCTGAAAATTCCCTACCCATCTGGTGAAACAACTAGTCTTTTTTTTTTAGTTATCGTGTTAATTTTTTTCAGTTTGTAGTCTCATAATTGAGAAAATTCGAAGCACACCTCACTATCCTGAACTGTATGAAACCAGACATATTCTATTTTCAACCACACTTACGTTTCAGCGCCAATCATTCAACTAGTTAATATAGAGCGCGGTCGTGAAACGCGGAATACTTCTTTGGCTGATGTGAGCGTTTCGTGACGTGTCAGTTAACGTGCTGACGTGAGCGTTTCGCAACGTGTCAGTTAACGTACTACAAAGAATATCTCCAGATAATGAAAATAGCGACATTTTACCCTCTGATGAAAAAATAACACTATGAAGCGCAGAATTCAATAGGAACACAGCTCAAAAGAAAGTAGCAAACTCAAAATCAGATCCTCTTCCAGGGGCAGAAACGACGGAGTCATGCCCAAATAGTGTGATAGACATATAGGTTTGTGCCAAATAAAGAACAGAGATTGTGAATGAAGCATCAGAATCCCACAAAAAGCCTCACAAACATTTAATGCGTCTTTGGCATTATACCAACTGTTGGGATCGAATTGGGCGAAGAGAAAGCTACGAATCTGGCTGTGGGGAAAAGGCACCCCAGAGCATAATGCCTGGCAGGGTCTGATGTATACCGATGTTCATACCAATAATCAACAACGGAATCGGCACGGGAGTCTCTATCTTAGGGAGACAACATGGTAGAAACTGGACAATATCACCAACGCTATTTCAAGAAAGACATATCGATCAAGTCTAGTTCAGTTTACAATCTATTTCAATTAGTTCTAGTGTACACAAGTGACCGATTCGTGGGAAACAAGTTGCGGGAAAATAGTAGGTGTAGATATAACTAAATATGTTACAAGTTACTGTGCATAGTAACTAAAATATTGCAAATAGTTAAAGGGAGGTTGGACATCCAGGACTTGTAGTGGGGAGTGAGTACATAATGTCTTGAATAGGAAACGATGCCTGGAAACGCACCGTTTTCGTGCTACAGCAATTTGAAAAAGTGTTCGCTACGTAGGTAGGCAGTCTATGAGGCAATAGATACTGAATACCACAGTAAGAATGGAAGAAGCTCCCGTATTAAAAAGGGTATAAGAAAGGGATGTTGTGTTTCGTCCCATGCCGGATTAAAGTTCAGGGTGAAAGTATTTCAATGATAAGATTCGCTGGCGACATTGCTGTCCTCAGTGAATGTAAAAACAAATTCTAGAATCTGTTCAATGGAATGTTAAAGTGCCATTTAACATTTTTGGTGCGTAATACGAGTAATGAGCGCTGCGTTCTACATTTCTCAAATAATGTCATGAGTCTAATATCTTTTGGGAAAAACGACATTCCGTTTCCGGGCACGGTGACTCACTTGTAATAAGGTGTTATTTTTCATATTTGACACAACCACCTTTTTATGATACAACCCACATAATGCATGAACACTAGTTCATCAAAAGCCACCATAGCAGCTGAGGATGGCCATTGCAGTTCGAAACCAGTTACGACCGTTTCTTAAAAAAAAAGTGATTTAAAAGTGATGGTGTCCTTGTTTCTAAAATTTGGTTTCCTACTGACTAACACCGAAAACCGGATCGCATTTTCTTTTACTTACAGTCTTAAATGTTATGCTATGTTTATCACCTAGAACAAATAAATATAGCATAACAGAAACTATTTGATCGGAACCATTACACGCATTATACAGCGGAACAGAACGAGAAATGCCCATACTGCAGTAAGCCATTGGATTATCTCGTTAGACATTGCTGCAAAGCTCATCACTAAATTAGCTGTAGCACTGATGAAATATGTGTTGCACTCTGTTGGCCTACGGGAGCAGGAGAGGATTCTCGCATATTAATAAAGGAGAGCAGGGAATCCCCGACGAGCCCCAGAAGCCAAGTCTGCTGTAGCCTCAAACTAATCTCGAGCCATACATCTTCCGGCAAAGCTGGACCTGCGGCAAAGACGCTTTCACTGCGCCCGTATCAGCATCCGCACGAGACTGCACGACCTGCAGGATATTCCTGCATCACGTGAATTACAGCAGTCTCTCCTTGTTGCTAAAACTGGTCTCCCAAAAAATATTGCCGAAACGGAGCACTTTTCATAGTCACGCAGCTTCGAATATTTGTCACAATTGCTTAAGGAAAGTCAAAATCGTAAATGCATGGCTTCAATGGTGTTTCCTCCAGACGATAGTCTATGTTGCTCTGTTGCAGAGACCGGTATCACAGTACAGTTTGAGACCACTATGACAGTGGATACATATTTTCTTGTGAAAAATTCTAGTGTGCGATTCCTGAAGATTACCAGGCCTTATTCGTAAGTACACATACACCTCGTAAAGCAGCGGAAAAATGTTCCTATCGAAGCACAAAAAGACGAATATACTGCTTTTTAAATGACTCTGACTGAAAAGTAAAGTATCAAGTTGACTCGTTCCACCTCCCTCAGCACCTTTAAAAATCTTCCCAAATATTTTCTCATACTCACCTCTCACTCCAAAAAGCTCCAAGAAGTGTAACTCGCTGTAACCCACTAGTTCACTTCTATAAGTCGCTTGTACTCATCCACTCCCACTTTCCCACTTTCACTCATTCATTCAGCTCATCTCATTGTCATTATCTCTTTGTGGCTGTCTGTCACTCATAGCAACAGTCTCCTTCGTTCTGTACTACTACTGTTGTCTCCTCTCAATTTCACGGTTTCCCTTTTGCCCTCTCTTACTGCTACTCGAAGAAGGTGTTTGTCGTAGTCTCTCTCATTACCAGTGGCATGTCTCCTTCAATCTTTTGCTAGCACTGCTCTGTCATTGTAACCTCTTTCCCCTACTTTCTTTCACACTGCCGTTGTCTTTGTGTACCACAAGCACTGTCCATTATCTTCCACTATCTTTCGCTGCTAATGTCTCCTTCTGTCTTAGACAAAAATGCACGAATATACTCGCATGCCAAAATTTCTGGAAATTTTTTTTTTTAAGGTGCCGAGGAAGGTAGTATGAGGCAGCTGGTACCCCAACTTTCAGAGTCTTAATAAACAGGTGCATATTCGCCTTTTTGTTCTCCGGCAGGAACATTTTTCCGCTGGACGCCTTCTTTTCCCTGTAAACTACGACATGCCTCTCATAAGAAAAGAAGTTTATGGGTTAGTAAAATTTTGGTAGTTTACTTATTTTAAACAGAAATTTTGAATAAAAATCAGTAGCAATGATGGCCGAAGGTTCCTGGTATGAGATACCCTCAATATGCCAACTGGATTGTCATACAGAGTGGAGGAGCGGCCGGAGTTGCAGTTTCAGGGAATCCTCTTGTCTTTAAGCCTAGATTACTTAATCCTCGTAATATTTACGATGCAGTTGCTGCCATGTCGCAGTTCCCACCAATCTGGTATTGCCAGTATAAAACAGGACATTTTGTACTTATTTCGTGTGTGACAGATCACAGCACACCTTGAGCTGTAATTCTATAAATTATGATGAGTTTCTTTGAATAGAATACAGAGCAGTAAAATAGACGACTGTTTAGTAACAGCTGAACATATACTCCTTTCGGTGCTCGAGGGTAGGTGGAGGACGAATCAGAAATATGAACGGCATTGGAATGCAGAAGGCAAGAAAACAGCCGGACACACAACACATATCCAGAGGGTATGTGCCCTGTATTGGAAGAAATGTCAAGATGAAATCTTCATTGGCGAAAGATTCCGAAGTAGCCCTAATTCTGATGTCCAGGACAAGAATGCAAGAGGCAGGGGGGGGGGGGGGGACACGACTGAATAACCTACGAAAGGGAAATATGCTCTGAGTCTGAGCCTGCAATGTCAGAAGTTTAAAAGTGATACGGGTGCTATAAAATGTGAAAAATGTAATGAAAAGGCTCAGCTGAGATACAATGGCGAGCCACTGAAACAAATTGTAAAAACAAACTGTGTTCAGATGAATACTGAATAATAATAACAGCAGCAAATTATGGCTAATAGATTCGCTATGAATAGGAACGTAGGGAAGAGAGTGTGTTAGTGAGAACAGTTTAGTGATAATGTTCTCATCTCAGGATCGACAGCAAACAAACGCCAAGAACAATAGTTCAGGTAAAAATGTTGACATTACAACCAGAAGATGAAGAGATAAGAAAGTGTATGAGGATACAGAGCATTAATTCAATAGGTAAAAAGAGATTGGGGGTTGGAACCCCGTAGCCGGGGAATCAATAACAGAAAGAGTTGCTTGAGAACATGGACGTAGTAGTAGGAAAGACTGATTAAGTTATGTATAAATTCCTACTAGTGATAGCGAGTACACTGTTAAAAACTCACAATAGGAACAGGTATACTTGGAAAAGTCTTGGAGATCCTGGAGGATTACAACACACAGTGTTTCCGAAATGAGATAGTGAATTAGAATTAGGTGTAGCTAGAAGTAGATACAGAGTCAGAGAATAAGATATTAATGATGAAGAGTAGGCTGATGTTCAAGAGACTCAACAAACGTGCAGAAAATTGGGGTATTAAAGTACCGAGGAATAATGAGACGCATTGTAAGTTCTTCAGGTTACTAACACTACGATAATGTATACAACATTAGATAGGTCTGTCGAAGAGGAACTGACATATCAAAAGGGGCTTTAACCCAAGTCGGGCTTACAAATATGGGTACAAGAAAGATAATTTCGAAGAAATCCTGGGTAACGGAAGAAATGTTTTATTCGTTCGACGGGAACAAGAAGACAACTCCATTAGGAATCTGTTCAGAGAGGAGACATGTCGATCTCTGCAGCATTCAGATAATGAAAGAACTGATTTTCGACATATGTAAATTTTTACCAAAGTCGTGAGTCGAGCCCGGGTGTCTCCTGTTCATGAGGCAGTTGCGTTAACCATATATGCCACCTTAGCACAGAGGCTACACGTAACTGCATGGACTACCCAAACACATTTCACACTTTAAACCTAAATACATTTCCTGCGCACTACCAAAGTCACATCCCCAAGTCGTACGAGGTCGGGCGATGAGTGCTCTGCATTGGATGATCATTTCAGCATTCATGGCCAAATATATCTACATGAGTGGAGTGTGTTCTTTCGGTCATGTCCGAAAGAACAGGCACCATTTCGGTGTTTGACTCCTTTGCTGGACACAGAATATGTTCAGAAAGGACAAATTCCGGTCTCTACTGCACTCGGACAATGAAATAATTCATTGGCGACAAATAAAAATTTGTACCAAGGCCGCAGGTCGAAATCGGGTCTGCCGCTTTCTAAGCAGATGCGTTCACCATCTCCACCATCTTGGCACGGTAGTTACGCACAAATGCACGAACTACCAAGCACGCTCCCACGCCCCCCCCCCCCCCCCCGCCCCCACCCAAAATCCAAATTCCCGTTTATCAAATGTACCAACGTAGCGTACCCTATCATTGTTTTTCCCTTTCCGTCGTCACATAACGCGAAGTTCGGACAGGTCAGACACCACTCATATAAATATAAACTCGCAATTATGGCTCATATGATTATACAGTGCAGAGCACTCATCACACAATCTCGTGCGACGAGCAAAAAGAGAAAAAAAGGCTAGAGGACGCTACATTCGTAGTGTGCGGTAAATGAGAATTTGGATTTTGTGTGTGTGTGTGTGTGTGTGTGTGTGTGTGTTGGGGGGGGCGGGGAGGCGAGAAGCGTGCTGGGTAGCCCGTGCAGTTTTGTGTAACCACTGTGCCAAGATAGCGAAGCTGCTTAACGCAACTGCCTAGTGAGCAGGAGTACGGAATTCGCCTCCTAGCCTTGATAGAGTTTTCATTTGTCGTTAACCAATTCTTTCATTGCCCGAATGCCGCAGATATCAGAATTTCTCCTTCCTAAGCATATTCTATGTCCGGTTGCGAGATGAAACACAGAAATGGTGTTGTTCTTTCGGACTTGTCCGAAAGAATGTACACCACTCATGTAGGTAACAATTATATTTGAAACAAACAGAGCAAAGATCACAAGGCGAAATGGCTAAAGGTAACATATGGAAAAACCGAAAAATAAACGAACTTCGGAAGGACTGATTGAGCAAATAGAACCGTGAGAACAACTTATAATATTTAAATGAGGGGCGTCAATACTAACTCTGCAAATGGGAATTCTACTGTTAAGCGCAGAGGGGAGAGCGAGTAAGTTGAAAGAAAAAAACTTGTCTGATTATGCGAATAAAGAAGAAACGGGAGTCTTTGTAGAACACGCAGGGGATCTAGTATTAGAGGCAGAGTTCAACATCACTTGAATACTTGTGACTAAATAGAATAGAATGTTTAGATAACTTTCCTTTGGAATTCCTGAAATCATTTGAGGAAGTGGCACCCAAGGGACTATTAATGTAGCATCTTTAAAACTGGAGACATAGCATGCCTTCCACGAATTAGATCCTTCACTTATGCGGGCACGAAATAAAATTTTCACTGCTCACTTAGCGAGAATGTTGTACCGGTACCCTACAACTACATTTCCTAGTAGTCTTCCACAAGAAGAATCTTCATTTCTTTCTGATAAATCATGATGCATTTTAAATAAGTTTGGAAATTTGTTGTAAGGTCTTATGGGACCAAACTACGGAGGTCAGCAGTCCCTAAACCTACACACTACCCTATGGACAACACATACACCCATGACCGAGGGAGGACTCTGACCTCCTACGGGGGGAGACGCACAGACCGTGACAAGGCAACCTAGACCACGGGGCTGCATTTAAAGAAGCCTCTTTCTGCATCCTGAACTGATCTTTTGTTATATTTAGTTGAATACCTGGCATTTTCAGTTATTGTTTCTGTGAAGTATAATCACTGAAACACATTACAGATATTGTTTGGTGACCCAATGGTAGACATTAAAAATTGACACATTTACTGTCTTCGTAAGGGTGTTACATGAAATTTCTAATGTACATAAGGAACTTCAAAAAGTTATTTACATGGGGAATTCCTGTTTTATGAAAATGTTTGTTTCTGCAGCGGAATCTACATATGCAGGGTGGTCAGAAGCAGTCTGAAAAGCATTTAAGGCTGTTGCAGGGTATCTTGTGCAGATAAATAATTGTTTAGAAAAAAATTAGATGCGTTGCACTGTTTCAGAGTTAGTCAGCACTAAATTTTGACGATCAGGCCGTTGCGCGTGCAAAAACCGCACAAGAGAGCAAAACAAAAATTAATCATGAGACTGCAGGAAGGACTGAACCCGAGCCAGAGGCTGAGCTGTCTCGTGCGCTGTGCCATCATCTGCGCTGTGAGAACTGACATTAATTGTATCTGGTGGGCCGCTGAATTTGCGTGCCTGACAGCCAAATGGCGCAAGGTACCGAATTTTTAAGCAATTATTTCTCAGCACAATCTATCCTGTAACGCCGTTACAAGCTTCTCATACTATTTCTGACCATTCTATATACAAATATTAATGATGAATGACAGTCACAATTACTCTTTTACACACTTTCGATAATAACTTAGGAAAGTTCCATTGTGCTTTAGCCTTTTCTGCAGCCAGTGCGTTTGTTTGACTAGGTAAAACCCAGAAAAGGTCCCAGAACTGGTATCGCTTACTGAAGATTATAATGCATAGATAACATTGGGAGCAGAAATCGGGTTGAAACGAGACGTCAATGACAACGAAATCCTAAGTTCAGATTGGAATTTGTACCGTAAGGACAGGTTAGTCGCCAATGGTGGCGGCGTTATTTATTGCAGTAGAAAATTCGATAAAATCTAGCGAGGTTATCACGGATTCCGAATATGAATTTATCTGGGTGAAATTGAGCATCAAAGAACGGTCGAAAATGGTGATCGGATGCTTTTATAGACCACCTGGTTCAGGATCCGTAGTTCTACAGCGCTTCAGACAGAACTTGCAGAATACCATTCCAAATTTTCCTGATCATTCAGTTGTTATAGGGGGTGATTTCAAACCGCCAGGTGGGAGTGTTACGGCATCAAAATTGGTGCTAGATATAGGGATTCGTTCGGCATTGTTCTGGATGTCATATCCGAAAATTATCATGAGCAGATAGAGAAACAACTGACGAGGGTAACGTTTGGCAATAAACACACCTGAACTTATCGAGTCAGTTAACATAGAAAAAGGTATCAATGATCATAAGGCTGTGACAGCATCTATGACGACGGCTCTTAAAAATAAAGTTAAGAAAGGTAGGAAGATATATTTGGTCAGCAAGGGTGACAGGATAGAAATTTCATAATATCTCAGCAGTCAACAACACATATTCGGTGATGAAGAGGAAGACGTGTAGAACAAATGGAAAAAATTCAAAGGCATAGTTCAATATGCACCAGAAAAGTGTGTTCCGAGTAAGGTTTTAAAGGATGGGAAAGATCCACCGCGGTTTAATAGCCGTGCTATAAAAGCGCTACGTAAACAAAGAGCAGTTCATCTGAGATTCAAAAAAATGGTTCAAATGGCTCTGAGCACTATGGGACTTAACATCTATGGTCATCAGTCCCCTAGAACTTAAAACTACTTAAACCTAACTAACCTAAGGACAGCACACAACACCCAGCCATCACGAGGCAGAGTAAATCCCTGACGCCGCCGGGAATCGAACCCGGGAACCCGGCCGTGGGAAGCAAGAACGCTACCGCACGACCACGATATGCGGGCTCTGAGATTCAAGAGAAGTAAAACCTAGCCGACAATCAATAGCTGAACGAAGTGAAAATGAACGTCAGGAGAGAAATGCGAGAAGCGTTGAATGTCAACCGACCTGAGTAAAAACCCTAGGGATTTTGGTCATATGTAAAATCAGTAAGTGGGTCAAAATTATCTATTTATTCTCTCAGCTACCACACTCGCACCGAAGCAGAAGATAACAAAGATAAGACCGAAAAACTGAATTCGGTCTTGCGAAGTTGTTTCACCGCGGAAGATCGTAACACTCTCCCTCCTTTCAATCGTCGTACGAACGCCGAAATGGCAGATATAGAGATAACCGATCGCGGAACTGATAATTAGCTTCAGTCGCTTAGTAGTGGAAAGGCGTCAGGACCAGATGAGATACCTATAAGTTTCTATAAAGATTATGCAGAAGAACTTGCTCCCCTTCCAGCATTAAATTTATCGTAGATCGCTTGAGCAAGGAAAGGTACCTAAGGACCGGAACAAAGTGCAAGTCACTCGTTTTTATGAAAGGCTGTAAGGCAGATCCACACAATTATAGACCTATACCGATGACGCCGATCTGTTGTAGAATTATGCAAGATGTTTTATGCTTAAGAATTATGATGTTTTTGGAAAATGAAAGTCTCCTCTATAAAAATCAACATGGATTCCGCAAACAGCGATCCTGCGAAACTCAGCTCACTCTGTTACTCCATGAAATTCACAATGCAGTGGACAACGGCACTCAGGTTCATGTCGTGTTCTTTGATTTCAGTAATGCATTTGACACCGTCCCGCATTGCCGTTTAATGAAAAAAAAACGAGCTTATGGAGTATCGGAGCAGACTTGCTACTAGATTCAAGACTTTCTTACAGACAGTAATCAACACATCGTTCTTAGCCAAACAAACTCGACAGATGTAAAGGTAATATCCGGAGTATGGTTCAAATGGCTCTGAGCACTATGGGACTTAACATGTATGGTCATCAGTCCCCTAGAACTTAGAACTACTTAAACCTAACTAACCTAAGGACATCACACACGTCCATGCTCGAGGCAGGATTCGAACCTGCGACCGTAGCAATCGCGCGGCTCCGGAAATATCCGGAGTACCTCAGGGAAGTGTGTCGTAGGAACATTGCTATTAATAATATATACAAATGATTTAGTAGAAAGCATCGGATGCTCTTTAAGGCTATTCGCAGATGACGCAGTTTTCTTCACCAAAGTAGCGACACCAAAAGAGAGTGAGAATTGGCAGAACGACCTGCAGAGAATTGATGATTGGTGCAGGTTCTGGCAGTTGACCCTGAACGTAACGTATTGCGAATGCATAAGAAAAGAAATTCACTACTTTACAGCTACTATGTTGAGGACAAACAGCTCAAGCAGATAAAATATCTAGGCGTGACTATCCAGAGCGGTCTTAAGTGGAACGACCACATGAAACAGACAGTTGGAAAAGCAGTTGCCAGACTCAAATTCATTGGAAGAATCTTCAGGAAATGTAACTTATCCACGAAAGAAGCGGCTTATAAAGCGCTTGTTCGCCCTGTTCTTGAGTAGTGTTCATCTAGCTGGAAACGAAATTAAGTCAATTAATATCACTATGCATTACTTCAGGAACGTCATTACGTATATTCTTAATTTTTTTCAGCTTAATATCTCGTGCTATGGCAACATTTAGAAATGTCTTGCAATATTTGTACAATTTTCTATCAGTTATTAGCTTCTGAAACTTCAGCCATCTTAATATGAAATGTGGTTTCCTTCCAGTATTACTCTGTCTTACAGATTTATTAATATTAAGGTCTTAAACGTAATTTTGTATTACGATGGATAATTCACAAGTAACTACTAGCATATACTTGTTTTTGTTTACTTTTCTGTTTATAGCAGACAACCCTGCAGTATTAATTTACAGTTCACTGCATACACACACACACACACACACACACACACACACACACACACACACACAAACACACACACACACACACACACACACACACACACACACGCACACACACACACACACACACACGCACGCACTCGCGAGCGCGTACGTACGTTTTATACTTCTCTCTATCATAACATTCTACAGTAATAAGTTTTTAGCACATTTTGAAATATTTCTGTAGGCCAAACTCTTTGTTAATCATATTGGATAGTAAAGTATTATTCGAACGTGATCTTTCTGTCCAGTCATTTGTGCTAACAGTTTCAAGAAAGACGCAATAATTCCAGCTCCAAAGAGGCCAAATGCTGATAAGCGTGAACATTACCAAAATACTGGTTTAGTCATGGTTGCAACATACTGACAGAGGTATTTACAGAAGAATACAAAAAAAAAAACTTGTAGAAGATGTCGGCGAAACTCAGTTTCTGTTACAGATAAATGTAGCAAGACGCAAGACATTTTTCACCCTACGAGTAATCTCAAACCTGCGGTTATGGCATATTTGTATTTAGAAAAAAAGCATTGATGATGTTCACTGGAATTCCCTCTTTGAAATTCTGACCGTAGCACTTGTAAAACACAGGGAGCGAAGGATTATCTACATCTTTTACAGAAACCAGACTGCTGTCGAAGAATATGAAACCGAAGCAGTAATGGAGAAGAGGTTGTAGCCTAACCGCGATGCTATTCAATGCTTATATTGAGCAAGTTGTAAAGGAAACAGAAAATTTAAAAAAAATGAACTAGGATTTCGGGGAGAAGAAACAAAAACTTGCAGGTTTGTTGATGGCACTGTAATTCTGTCATAGACGGAAAGTGACTTGAAAGAACTTTTAACTGGAATGCATAATTTCTTGAGAAGAGTTTGCAGGACGAGTAACAACAGAAGCAGTAAAGCAGTAGTAGTTCTCGAATTAAATCAGGCAATATCGAAGGAAGTAACTTATGGAGTGAGAAAATGAAATTTATAGATGAAATTCTGCTATTTGTCCAGTAAAGGAACTGAAGAGGGCATTGAATATTATTTAGTTCTACAAGGGTAACCTCCACATGCAGCTGATTCCATTTATATGAGGGGCCAATAAAATTAAATAAATTTGGCGTCAGTGGTCAAATGAAGCCGTTAGAGAACCGATAGACGGAACCACTCCCCAGCTAGTTAGTCTTTGGCCTCAGAAGTGCCAGTACAGCCTGCCCAAAACGCCGGATTATTACAGTAATTAGGAAGTTCAAGCAGAAGGGCAACCAGAATGATTGCTTCCATGCTGGTTCTCAACCGATTAGACAAAGATATGAGTCCATTGTTCAAGGCTATGGACTCACATTCAGTAGTTGCACGTCGCAACTTTACATCCAACCATCCAGCTGCAGGTACGCTGTGATTTCCCTAAATCATTTGCGACGTATCCCGGAGTGCTACCTTTAAGAAAGGCACCACTGGTATTTTTCACCATTCTTCCACTATCCTACTAGCTATGGACTCCCCGTTGTAATTTTTAGACACTGTTGCTTTTACAAGGCGCGTTCAATAAGCAATGCAACACATTTCTTTTCTCAGCACATTTCGGTCCAAAAAATGTTGAATATTCTCCCTTCAGCCCCTATAGTTTCACGAAGTGCCCACAGGTGACGGTGTTACATGTAGCCTTCAAAATAGCGTCTGTAAGGGAGTAAGCATAGAGTTGTCATTGAGTTTCTTTCGACGGGAAACCACAGCTTCGCAGACTTTCGCAGGTGTCTGCGGAGACCTGTCAGTGACCAGAAGCACGTTGAGTTGTTAGGCGTGGCGTCTGTCATCATCACAACAAGAACGTTTAGACGTGTCCGATTTCCCGCATACCTGACGGCCTTACACAGCTGTAACTCCTTCAACGTTGGAGTGTGCGGACACTCTCATTCAAGATAACAGACAGATCGCAATCGAACACCTCGATGTACACCTGAACGTCTCTGTTGGTAGTATTGATACACTCGTGCACCGGTTGAAGTACTCAAGGCTGTGTGGCCGTTAGGTTCTTCACGGCCTAACAGAAGACCGTAAAGAGCAACGAAGAACCATATGCGCGGAATTGATGGCACATTATGAGGTTGATCGTGAAAGCTTTTTGTTAAACAATACGTGGATGACTCGGAAGTTATTCATGCTCCAAGACGTTGGCTCCGGTGTCGTCGACCAGTTGAGTGGTACCATGCGGGTACACAGGCCCTCCAAGTTAGGTGGCGTGAGGCCCTCGCGTTGAACGGAGATTATGTTGAAAAACAGGGTTTTGTATCAAAAAGAGTGGGGATTAACATGGGATACTGGAATCGTGAACCTGCTTTCAGAAAAAAAAATTGTGGTGTAGTACTTACTGAGCGTCGCTAGTAGTTTCGCAGAAAATTGGTTCGACTCTTCTATGCGCTGAAGCTGTCCTTGTTAAACCTATTTATTTTTCAGTTTCTTCGCATTTTCTCCTACAGCCATTTATCTTTAATTTCCCTACACGTCCCATTAATTTCATTCCTAAGTGAATTATACAGCTGTATTCTTATATTTACCTGAACAATTTTGTACTTCATTCGTCGATCAATTAAAATGTTTCTTGTATCAGCAAAGACTGCTCTATATTATCTTCCTGGCCCCTCTATTTACCTGTCCAACTTCTGTGATTTCGCATTTTAGAGATGCCCATTTCTCTCCAACTAAACCGCCTGCTATGGTAATCACTATCGCAAGGAACTACAAACACAGATCATCGGTGCTCAATAATTCAATATATAATTTCTTTCTGTATTGATTCTTCCTAATGGTTCTCCTAAACTTTAACCTATTCTTCATCATTACTAAATCAGGAAGTACGTCTTACAAGGCGCTGTCTGGTACCGGAATCTTTGTATTTCCATGATGTAATCCATCTGGGTTCTTTTCTTGTCTCCAGAGTTCTTTCAAATTACACCTTCCTACCCTGTGGTTCCTGAACAACTTATTCGCTATTACCGGATGAACGTTATTGCAGATATCAGTTACTGTTTCTCCTCCGTGCTTACATTCTTCCGTATGTATGCCCACCCCTGCTACAGCGATGCTCGATTCTTATATTTACATCCTCCTTTACATAATGAATTACCTGTTTAATATCGTCATGTACTTTCCCTGCCTCTTCATCTTGTGCTTGTGACGTTAGCAAGTATACCTGAAACGCTGGTTTGCTGCAGATTCTCATTAAAAAAATCCTATCACTAACTTGTTTACCGTAACTCACTCTCTGCCCTATATTCGTATACATGATGAATCCTATTCCCCATATCTTTCTGATGATAACGCTCTGTATCTTTCTGACCAGAAATCCTTTCTATTTCATCTTTCTGGCTCCCAATGCACTTAAAGTGTGAATTTTCGTTTTCCATTTCCGATTTCTTAGCTTCCCTTCCACATTCAGACATCTAACATACCGCGCTCCGACTCGTGAAATGTGTACCATTTCGTTGGTTGTTCAACATTTTTCTCTTCGGCAGTCCCTTCCCGGACATCCGAATGGGGAACTAATCCAGAATCATCTGCCAATGAACAGATCATCGTAGGTTTTTTCTGTTACACGCCAGATGTCTTGTAGACATATCTTACACGTCTTGATTCCCAACCTAATCTTCACAGCATTCATCATTGCTGATTCTTCCGTCTTTTGACCCATTGGCGAGAGGGTGCCTCGAATCTCTGTCTTCTCCTCTCCCCTATTTGACAGGGTCATTGACAAAAAGAAGGTGACTGCTTATGTAGGACGGAGCAACGTGCTGAGTGGTTAACACAATGGACTCTCATTCTGGAGGACAACGATTAAAATGCCGGTCTTGCCATTCTGATTTAGGTTTTCAGACAAATGCCGGTATCGTCCCTTCGAAAAGGGCACGGCCGATTTCCTTCCCTGTCCTTTCAAAATCCGGCCATGTGCTCTGGCTCTAACGACCGCACTGTTGACGGGACGTTAAACACTAATCTTTCTTCTTCTTTTTGCGTTTATAGGAAGTTTTGGATCGCCACTTTTGTGATTTTGATTCAAAATTCAGCAACGCTGGTATCGCAACCGGGATCCCGTTAATTTTGATCACTGGTCAAAGACGATACCGCTACACCAGGTTCATAGCACTGTATGGAAGTGAAAGGTGGACCATTGGATATAAGCTAGAGAAAATTGACACATTTAAAACACGCTGCCATCGAAGACAAAAATTAACGGACAAATAAATTAAGAAATGAAGAAGTACTAGGAAGAAAAAATCGGAGAGATTAGTGGACATATGCTTCGGCCTGCGAGAATGGGAACTTGGCACAGGAAAGAACAGTAGAATGTAATAGAGGTTAGAATATACAGAACACATGATGGAGAATCTTTGGTGCAGTTGATACGTAGAGTTGTAAAGGTTAGATAAAGTAAGTCAGCGGACTGATAACTTTCAAAATAATCACCGCCCTCTACGTACTGACAGTTTACTATCAAGAAAGATGAAGATCTTAATTTGGCGAGTCGGATTTTTCAAATAATTTACCGGAATGCACTCTCATGTCATCCTCAACTACCGCCGATATTTCTGCAAGAGCACACTGTCATTTTCAAAGAAAAACTGCAGCAATCAAGCGCTGTCAAAGGGAATTTAAAACTTCAGTTTGAAGAGAAATTCAGGAAAGACACACACGCACACACCCATTGTAAACACTAACGACATCGTTCACCGGCATCAGAAGTTGTCGATGGTGAAAATTCATAACCAACGGTTGAGATAGAATTAACTCTGTCCCTTTGTTTTTTAGGAAGAAGAGATAAGAAAAAAAATCTCCATCTATATGTATAAGATTATTTGCTTATTTAATTTCAACTGAGATTTTTTCCAACATGTACCATGTTCAAATAACTTATGGGAATGCAATTTCAGCTGGATGATGTCGTTGATAACGTGGTTGCATTTCCGTAACTAACGCTGATGGGGAAAAAATCTCTACACTAAAAATAATTAAAGTAAAGTAATGAAATTTTGAGAATACATTTGTCTAGGTAAAATATTTGAGTGATTAAAATTGCAAGATCACAGATTGATGCAAGCGTGAGATAAGCCACTGCAAATTTGACATGCTGGTATGTTAATAAACGGTGTAGCCGCCAGATTGTTGAATGCAAGCGAGCGAACGTGCATTCTTTGTATTGCTCATGTGCCGGACGCCAGTGTGTGGGATAGAGCTAAATGCCTGCTGCGCGTGGGGCAATACGTCTGGTTACAACAGCGGCACGTGGGCGAGATTTATCCTGTTGAAAACATCCCCTGGAATACTGATCATGAATGGCAACACAACGGTTAGAATCACCAGATCGACGTACAGTTTTGCAGTCAGAGTGCATGGCATTACCACAAGAGTTCTCCTGCTTTCATACGAGATCGCACCCCAGACCATATTTCTATGTGTAGGTCCAGTGATTCGAGCACGCAGACAGATTGGTTGCAGACCTTTAACTCTAACCAACACACAGCCATCACTCGAACAGAAGCAGTACCAGTTTCATCAGAAAACACAACAGGCCTCCACGCCTCCCTCCAATGAGCTTTCGCTTGAGATCACTGAAGTAGCACAAAGTAGTGGTTTGGGGTCAGTGGAATGCATGCTACACGGCATCTGACGCAGACCTCTCCTTGAAGTAAATGATGTGTAACAGTTTATCCCCGCATATCGTGATCGTGCGGTAGCGTTCTCGCTTCCCATGCCCGGGTTCCCGGTTTCGATTCCCGGCGGGGTCAGGAATTTTCTCTGCCTCGTGATGGCTGGGTGTTGTGTGATGTCCTTAGGTTAGTTAGGTTTAAGTACTTCTAAGTTCTAGGGGACTGATGGCCATAGATGTTAAGTCCCATAGTGCTCAGAGACATTTGAACCATTTTTTTAACAGTTTATTGTGTCACTGAAGTGGAAACAGATGCTCACAAAAAATGGTCCACATGGCTCTGAGCACTAATGGACTTAACATGTGAGGTCATCAATCCCCTAGAATTAGAACTACTTAAACCTAACCAACCTGAGAACATTGCGCACATTCATGCCCGAGGTAGGATTGGAACATGCGACCGTAACACCATCGCGGTTCTGGACTGAAGCGCCTAGAACCGCTCTGTCACGGCGGCCGGCTGATGCTCACACAGCAACTGGAGGAGCAGTACGATACCCAGACCCATATGCCGAATACGATGGTCATCCCTCTCGGTATTGCAACGTGACCGTCCGGAGAGTTTTCTTTTTGCGACTATACATCTTCATGTACACCGCTGCCAGAAATAATGTACTATGACAGCATTCCTGCCAAGTATTTCTGCAGCATCTCAGAAGGGACATCCACCATCTATTATCTCTATTACACGACCTCGTTCAAACTCACTGAGGTGTTGATAATGATGTCTTTGCCGGGTTAAGGAAATTCTTGAATAACATCAACGACCACGTCGAATCTCTATAAAGTTCAGGAGACTGTTACAGCATGTGTTTAAAGCAAACCTGATTTGCAGCCTCATAATAATGCTGCTAGCACTACTCATATGCGACTCATGCGTAACTGTAATAGATGTTTAATTTCTGATTTGGAAACACGCCTACCAATTTCGCTTATGTCGCACAACTCTGTCTTTGTGTTGCGATTTTTTCCCATCACTATATTTGATAATTTCAACTGCTTCCTTAATAACACTTGAGCCATGCCCGGCTCGTGGTCATGCCATTTATTGCTCGTCATCTTGTTTTTATGGTTCTGTCGCCACTTCCTTACTCAATTTTTTTGACATCACTACGTTGGTGGTTTCCTTGCCAGTGAGTGGCAGCAGCAGCGCTTATCGGTAAGTGCACTGTCGTACTATCTCTGTAGCGACAGTTAGTATTTCCGGGTCGTCGTCTGTCGGGAGTTAAGTCGGGGCAGAGCGCCAGTGAGGCGCGGACAGCCAGTACTTACCGAACGCTGGCCACACATATGAACTGTCCGACGGAAGGAGATTGGAGCGGGAACGACCACCGGTTGGTCGTCTCATTGGGTGACGCGACGTGTATTTGGTCTTTAGACCGTTTCTACGCTTCGTCAGTTGGTCATCTTGCCGGACGTGGGTCGGTTATTTCCTCCTGCAGAGATGTCGTCACCGATGGGCAGGAGTTAACATTGCATGGGTGGGTGCGAACCAGTGTGTCCGGGTCGCTGTGTCTCCGAGTTCCGAACGGACATCGAGTTGCGTCCGGTTGGAGCTGTAGTCAGCTCTGGACAGCTAAGACTCCCCCGACCGTTGCTGACACTGATAACTTGAGTGGGGACGATTTGGTTGGTCGTCTCATCTGACGACGTGTATTTGGTCGCAAACTATGGAAACTCTGTGTGTGTGTGTGTGTGTGTGTGTGTGTGTGTGTGTGTGTGTGTGTGTGTGTGTGACTTGTCATTTCTCCTTGTTGTTCCACGGTGATTGGTCTGAGGATTGTCGGAGTTCTTGGTGCAAGTGTTTATACGGAACTGTGTGTAGCTTCTGTGATTTCCGCTGAGCAGATGAATATTGTCTGCGTACTGGAGTAGCCAGTCGGTCGGTTGCGACAGAGCAGCGAGAAAGTCTCGATGGCGTGCGAAAAGGCTGGGGCCACTAGCACCGTTCACGCGCAGTTGGAGTTGTGAGGCACTAGCTGCGAAAGCAGCAACGTTCGTCACCCACCAAACCTGGATACTGGAGCTGAATATTCTGTTAACTTGTTATGAAACCTCAACTGCCGTAACATCTCTTCGTTCAATACCGGTTATTGCCTCCTGGGCTGTTCCTTCAATCAGCAATGTTACGGGTGTTGCAGTTGGCAAATTTTGCAGCTATCTTCCTGCTTGGTGTTTAACTATTGAAATGATCGTAACTTATTAGTGAAGTGCACCAGCGATATCTTCTGCCTTGTGGCCAGTAATGTTCCGGTTACGTGCCCCAGTCGTTAGCATAGTTTTCTGGCAGTGTGTTTTCCTCGCCGTGTTGATGCTGTCCGGAATTGCGTGCAGTTCGACAACTTTGGTGTTCTTAATTTTTTGTCTTTGAGTGCTTACTGTACCTTGTCTGTGTTTAGACGCCAAGTGTCGAGACATAGTCTTAGCTGATATTTTCGGTTGTTGTGCCGTTGGTCGTGTGGAAGAGAATTGATTAGGTTGTTGGTTGGATTGTCAGCCGTTCCTAGGTCTACTGCCACCCGATATTTAGTGATACGCTTGGCTGCCTGTCTCACCTAAGCTGTTGTTAGAGTTTCCTCCCAAGGCCTACCCTTGGAACACTTCTGAGCACCACTGTTCCTTTGTTTGAGATTGTGAATTTATTTTGTATCAAGTACTGTGCGAGGCCTTCAGCAGTGTATTAATTTAGTTGGTTTTAATGTTCAGTATGTGGTCTTCAGTCGAACCTTATGTGAAATATTTTAAGATACAGCTTTCAACCATCTGAATAAAAACAAAAAGAAATCATCATTTGAAAATCTTCTCTCTATCTTGTTATCCAGGCCTTAAGCCTTGAGTTGTTCTATGTTCAGTATATGGCCTTCAGCTGAACCTTACGTGAAATAGTTTAAGATTAAGCCTTCAGCCTACTTAATTTAAAATTTCATAGGCCTTTCTCTAAAACCTATTAAAATTTTGTTACTGGAGTTCTTGTTGTCCAGGCCTTAAGCCGTCTGTTCTACTGTGTATTCCTCGACGCAATTTTAATAACTTGTGTTCTGGCCTTCAGCTGTATTGCTTCTGAATTCTTTTAAAGGCATGTGTGATTAAGTGTTTATAGTAAATAAAGTTTCTATGACTTTTGTGCAACTAGCAGCTACTGATTTGGGCCTGTTTCCACAACCTCATCCTCTCTGTCTCTATATTTCATAATTTCAACTGCTTCCTTAATAACACTGTCCCAGTAGCTGGGACTGCATGCCAGAATCTCCGTGTTGTATATTCATGAGGATGACCTGTGGCAGGTCTGTATTCTGGAGTAACAGATTTACACGGCTTTTGAAAGGTGTGTGCGACGCTTACGCTCAGTTCACCTACTCTCCACAGTCCTGACAGTCTGATCAATTTGACACTCCACAACTGCAAGGAACACGGTAGACATCCGCTTTACGCAAACCAAAACCAACCTTCACGGACTTGAATCTCAGCGGATAGTCGAAAAACTGTCGCCATCCGCCTCAGTTTGAAAGAGTACTTTGGTTCACAGGACCGACATCATCGCAGACGCTAAGAGTCTGGCAGAAGAATTACCAATTTTGAGATCCCTTTCACCAGAATGGATCTAGTGAAAGACGGTCGTTGCCCTGTCGACCTGCTGTTCCGGGGGTGAGTGATAATAGCGAGGTGGAACCAAAGTACACAGCCCTTTCGCCCTATTGCAGAGAGCATTTCCAACAGGGTTGGTAGTACGAATATTTTGCGGAAATATGACGTGAAACCGTCTAGGATTAAGATCCTGTTATGTCCCAAAAGGATTATGTTGGTGTGCGTAATGTTACTGTCTGCCGTATTCCGTGTAGTTATGGTATTTCACATATCGGTTCAGACTCTCAGGACGGTTGGGGACCGGTGTACTGAACATAAGCGTCAGACACGCTTGTAACAGACGAGTAAAGCTGCTATTGTAGAACAGTCTCCAGCAACGCGCATCCTATGGAATATAACATGGAAAATCTATCATGAACTTCCAGCTGTTGAGATAGTGTGTTCAAGGAAGCTTCTGTAATTAAATTAGCCACTAGCATTACAAATAGATAAGAGGTTTCTGCTTAAATTCCGCGTATAATCCTGCTCTCTTCCTTGTCAGAGAGTAGAGAAATGCTATTTCACCCATTCGTTATTAATTTTCACTGTCGATAACTCCTGTAGTTGGTCATCTATGGTTGAGTGATGGCACTAGTGTTTATAACAGGGCTTGCAACTGTCGAAATATCGGTGGTTGTCGAGAACGGCAGCCGATTGCATTCCCGTAAGTTACCTGAACACTTTATACGCAGGGAGAAATTCAGGTCTACAGAAGTTTTCAATGCTCTTGCGTAAGCTATAGACACACTGTTTCACTAGGTGATGTTTTAAAACTTTACTCCTTGTTACTTTAAGCAGTTCAAACACAACCCTTTGCGATTCATCTTCGGTTTGTGAAGATATTACGTGTAATGCAACATGAGCTTCTTGATGAAATTATTACTGCGCATGTCATTGTGGAAAGCCAATTGTGGACCTGTTCCCTTCTATCATATGATATCATTTCCAGTATTTTTAATGGAATACCCTAGTCATACACCCATCTTAATGCATTCTGAAATGAGTTCCTATGGAATCTTCTTACTTATCTAGGTAAAGCCAGTGAAGCAAGATGGTGGCATGCTTGCAGGCTTGTACCAACGTGTAGCAGCGATTCTTATTAGATTTCTGTGAATCAGGATCTCCTTAGAATGTGGGGGAAATTATATTCTAGCTATGATCCATATAGCTTTTCTCCCAGAACTCCTGCAAGGGCATTAATGTAATCAATAATTACAGTGCAAGAGCTGAAACTCCATTATCTCTCTTTCTCAGTGATCTGCTTCAATACGAAAACGGTAGCGGTGGAACTACAAGGGCGATTCAGTAAAAAAGTCGATTTTTTTAAAGACTCTTTTACGAAAATGGAATACAACAATTATTTATTTTTCAACGTAACTCCCGTCAAGTTCTACAATAAGGTGAAAAAAGTCATGGGACAGCGATATGCACATATACGCACGGCAGTCCATTAGCGGAGCTGTCATTTGTACTCAAGCGACTGTCGTGAAAAGATTTTCGACGTGATTATGGGCGCAAGACGGCAATTAACAGGTTTTTAACGCAAAATGGTAGTTGGAGCTAGATGCAGGGGACATTTCATTTCTGACAAACGTGCATTAATACAGTATTCCGAGATTCACAGCGTCAATAGCGTGCCGAGAATACCAAATTCCAGGCATTACCTCTCACCACGGACAACGCAGTGGCCGACGGCCTTCACTTAACGACCGACAGCAGCTGCGTTTGCATAGGGCTGCCATTGCCAATAGGCAAGCAACATCCTGGGCTCGTGAGCATATCAGTTGGACAACAGGCGACTGGAAAACGTCGGTCTGGTCAGACTTCAGTCCAGACTTCAGTTGGTAAGAGCTGATGGAAAGTTTAGAATCTGGCGCAAACCCTTCTAAGTCATGGGCTTAAGTTATCAACAAAGCACGGTGCAAGTTGGTGGTGGCTCCATAATGGTGTGGGCTGTATTTACATGGGATGGGATGGCTCCTCTGTTTCAGGTGATCCGATCACTGAGTGGAAATGGTTATGTTCGGTAACCTGGACACCATCTGCAGTCATTCATTGACTTCATGCTTCCAAACAACGAAGTCATGTTATGAAACGTCCCCTAAAAAAAATTAAAAATGACAGTGCTGGAAAACCTCTTAGGTTGTTCGATTCTCAAACAGCAGAGCAAAACTGAACGTATTCAGCCATTTCGCTCTTTACTTATTGTGATCATCACTAAACTGACACACAATATTTTTAGCGCAACGCAATCTGTCTTTCAATAATCCCTACAAAACAATGGTCCTGACGAAGAATGACCTATACCTTTCATGAATCACTTACCTCACAATAATTTTGTTACTCGAACTACTGCAATACAGTGAGCGCCAGCTAAATAAGAGATTTTAACTACTGAAGGCACTAAATACTGATAGGCATAGTTAGCAAATGAAAGATTTTGATGAAGAACAAACAATGTATTTACCTTTATAATGTTCAAAAGTCATCATATATATATATATCACGGCCCGTCGGTGTGGCCGAGCGGTTCTAGGCGCTACAGTCTGGATTCGCGTGACCGCTACGGTCGCAGGTTCGAATCCTGCCTCGGGCATGGATATTTGTGGTGCCCTTAGGTTAGTTAGGTTTGAGTAGTTCTAAGTTCTAGGGGACTGATGACTTTAGAAGTTAAGTCCCATAGTGCTCTGAGACATTTGAATCATATATATCATGACCTCTATCCTTTTCCTGATGGACACACGGCCAGATCGTCCGCTTATAGTAACCTCTCAAAACTCTGGTCTGCTATCTCTCTCTCCACATCCACTAGTGCTGGCGGCTCACCTCTAACTGCCCAACGCTACGCGCTGTTCACATCCAACTGCCCAATACTACAATAGCGAATATTCCAACAAAGCCAACCAGCCACAGACTGCACGCAGCACAGTCAGTGATTTTCTTACAGAGCACTACGTCGCGTTACCAACATAGAAACCTAAACAGACTACTTACAATGTCACCGGGCCACAACTGTTCGCGATTGGTTTTTAATAACATTCTGGAAAATGGAGCGAATGATTTGGCGAACTAGAACTCCCACCATGAATTAAATTGAAAATTTAATAAAGATAATGAAGAGTTCGTGCAAAACACTCTGCATGGGCAAGAGTTTCGTAATTATGGACGGCTCTAGAGGCAGTGGAACCCATTGTCTCTGCCAGGGACTTCCAACGACTTGTTGAGCCCATGCCACGACGAGGTGCAGCTCTGTCTGAGCAAACGGAAGTCTGACACGGTATCAGGAAATGCCCATGGCTTCTCGTCACCTCAGTGTATGCACATATGTGAGCGCTGGACAAGCTTGTGAATTCCACCTGCAAAGAATTCTTCGGGGTATCAGATCAGGTTGCCCGTCGCTGGTGCGAGATCAGTAATACTGGCACTGCTATTATAAAATGCTAGAACTGCTAAAATCTCATCCTCCTCCCCTACCGCTACAATCATGTTCATTGCTGCATAACTGAAGATTCCAAGCTACTGCGATGAGGTAAGTCTGGGTTGCAGCACATATTTAATTCTTCACATGTTGATTTCTTCTAGAGATGTTTCATTCGTCGTTACCAGTAACCGCCTCCTCTCATCTCCATATTCTGTAAAGAATTGAACTCCCGTCAATAAAACAGCTTCAAACGTTACTTTCTCACACATGTCAATGTTTATTATATGCAGAACTATGTGTTGTAAAACGATATTATTTTGCATGTAGATTTAGTGCTATGTGTGAATACTATCCGCAAAACGTTTTGCGAAAAGAGAAAGGAGTAAAAAAGTAAGAACTTGTAACATCATGCCTGATGCTGAAATTTTCCCACATGTCCAACGAAAATGTAATACGCGATAAACATTATTCCTTTCATTGGTTCTTCGGTAGTCTAAGCGAGGATAAGTTTCTAAATGTTTGAAATTATTTGTGAAGTTTGTTGGAAGTCACTAAGGACTCTCATTCTAAAATACTGGATGAGTACAATCTGTGTGATTTGCACACCGCTAGCTACCCTGTTTGAAGACACATACACAATTTCTTATTTTACTTCAGAACGAAATTCGGTAGTCAGTTGCAAACATATTTCTATTTCGGTTTTCGACAAATTAATTTGTTTTCTTCAGAAACCTACGTCATTATGAATATTACAAATCATTAGACCTTGCCCATACATTTATGCAAAGTGTAAAAAGTGTGTTACAGAAACTTACTTAGCACTGGTTTAGTAGACGTAAATAGCTTCTTCACAGAAGCATAGTGCCACTGTATGTCCAAAAGTGTACATATTTTATGTCATTATAGCAAAACCACAGATTGGTAGATTGATAATTTGCAGTAAATCAATCAAACCTTTGTACATGTTAAGCTGTTGTGCCAGCTGCAAGGAACATATATGGAAGCATATAAAATGTATAACTAAGGTATGTAACGAAGTTATATATAATACATTTGACGAAACGTGGCACATACTGCTAATATCTAAAAGGAATAGGATGATTTTCTCTTGTTATAAGAGTTGCTGTATGATAAAGACAGTATTTTTTGATGGCGCTCAGCTACAGTCATGCAATTTTTTTTTTTTTTTTTGAAAGAATAAACCGCCATTTGACTGTATGTTACTGTATCTTCTGTACAGTCTAGATTTGGGCTGTTATGCCATTATCGAGTATAGTGATAAAATTTCTTAGACCTTTAACACGACATATCTGGACTGGCTTCACCAGGCATGACGTATTAATGATCTAAGAACTTTGAACTGTTCTCGGTAATGGCACAAAAGCCGAAATCTAGATAGTACAGAAGAAAAATGTAGTAATATTCTAGTACAGTCACGTGCCAATTTACTCTGTAAAAAAAGTCTATTTTTCAATGTAAGCTGATCATTCAAAGTATCTTTTGAATACAAGAAAAATGTTCATATATTCGTATATTTCAAATTCTTCTGCGTTTTACAGCCCTTGCCATTTATAAGAAAAATTTCCATATGAGGAAAGGGTGGAGGGGGTAGAGTATGTTTCTCGATTTCGAGATGTTCTGCAAAGGTTGACTGATATGAATTCTCACGTTCTGTTGAGCAAGTACTGACACAAGCTTGTCTCAAATGGCAGCCCTGTCTGCCCTAATCACGTACAAAATATACACTTCTGGACATGACATAGCATTGTGCTTCTGTGAAGAAGACATTGACACCTGCTAAACGAATACTAAGTGTGTTTCTGTAATACACTTCTTATACTTTACATAAATGTATTGTTTGTGAGACCCCTAATTTTGTAGGCTACTGAAGAAGTATCTGTGCAACTGAAGAATGAATTTTATTCTGAAACATGTAACACGCCTACAGAAATGTAACAGCTAAACTAAAAAAAAAATCACAGCACCAAGAAGGAACTGTGTGACATAACCAAAGTTGGTTGGCGCGTTTCTACATCAGTTTCGCACCAGTCGCATTAGAGTGGCGTTAGTAGCATCACTATGAGGATGCAGATCCGGTTTGATTTAAATATAAACTGTAACGGTCGTGAGTGTTCGTTACCTCTAAGATTGGACTTGGTGAGATTACGTTACTCAAGAATAACTTTAATGGGACAAACACGCCATTATCAACACCTCACTGATTTTGAACGAAATCATGTAAGGGACATATGAGAAGGTGGATGTTCCTTCGGCGATACTGGAGAAATCCTTGGCAGGAATGTAGCCACTGTACATGACTGCTGGCAGTGGTGGTCACGAGAATGTACTTCCGCAGGGAAACTGAGCTCCGGACGGTCGCGGGGTACTATTGAGTGGGAAAGACCATCGTGTTCGGCGTACCTCTGTGGTGCATCTGCAGCAGCAACTTGGCCAGCAGTTGGTATCGTACCACAGTGACACAGCGAACTGCAAAAAATCGGTTGCTTCAAGGACAGATCCGAGCTGCTACGATCGCAGGTTCGAATCCTGCCTCGGGCATGGATGTGTGTGATGTCCTTAGGTTAGTTAGGTTTAAGTAGTTCTAAGTTCTAGGAGACTGATGACCTCAGATGTTAGGTCCCATAGTGCTCAGAGCCATTTGAACCATTTTGAACCACTGACCCCGAGTCAACGCCGTATCGAACGTTAGTTGCGTGAACCAAGAGCTCATTGGAGAGCAGAATGGTCGTCTGTTGTGTTTTCAAATGAAAGCTGGTTTTGTCTTGTTACCAGTGATGGCAGTAGGTTGGTCAGAAGGACTCCAGATAAGTTCCTGAAACGATCCTGTCTGCATTTTAGACATATTGCACCTACACCTAGTTATGGTGTGGAATGAGATTTATGACATCAGGATCACTCTCATGACTATCCCTGATCGCATGTTTGTACGTCAGTCTGCTGATTCGACCTATTTTGCTGCCATTTAAGGACATTCCAGAAGGTATTTTTCAAGAGGATAATGCTCGCCCACATACCGCTATTGTAGCTCAACAAGCTCTACAGAACGTCGACATGTTGTCTTGGCCTGCTCGACCACCAGGTATGCTGCCAACGGAGCACATGTAGGATATCATCGGACTACTACTCCAGCGTCATCCGCAACCACCATTAACCATTCCGGTATTCACCGATCACGTACAATAGGCATGGACGTCCATCCTACAAATGGATATCCGGCACCTTTGATGCTCTGGATAAAGATGAGTGTGCCACAGGAATATTTTTGGATCTTTCTAAGGCGTTTGATAAAGTCGACGACAAGACTCTATTAAATAAATTAGAAGCATTAGGATTAAGAGGGATATCTAATGACAGGTTTCGATCATACCTAACAGATAGGGTACAAAGAGTAAAGATAACACATTCTTCAAATAAATCTAAACTTTTAGTAAAACAATTATCAGAATCAAAATACATTAATATAGGGGTGCCACAAGGTAGCATATTAGGACCAATACTGCTCCTCAAATACATTAATGACTTTCCGAACAGTGTTACTCATGGTGAAAAAATTCTCTTCACTGACGACAGCAATATTATAGTCACTGAGAAAACAAGAGAACTCCTTGCCGAGAAAGGAAACATAACTCTCAAGGAAGTTTATGATTGGTCAATAGGGAGTAAAGTGGCATTGAACATAAAGAAAACTAAGCCATTAATTTCAGTTTGAAGAGGAAAAATGACAATGTTAAATAAAATGTAGATGGCACTTCTATAGACTGTGTAACAAATGCGAAATTTCTAGGAATGAATATTGATCCCAGCTGAAGTGGTGTGAACACATAAAGGTATTTGCAAACAGAATGTCATCAGCATGTCATTGTAGCTAGGCTCAATACCATTTCTTCCAAATCCATCAGAAACAAACGCAAAATAATTTTATTTAAAAAAGCGGATAAAGTGCCACTAGAAGCCTTCCTAAAAGACAATTTCCATTCCTTCCGAACTGACTATGCGAATGTAGACGAGATGTGGCTCAAATTCAAAGATATAGTAGCAACAGCAATTGAGATATTCATACCTCATAAATTGGTAAGAGATGGAACGGATCCCCCGTGGTACACAAAAAAAAGGTCCGAACGCTGTTGCAGAGGCAACGGAAAAAGCATGCGAAGTTCAGAAGAACGCGAAATCCCGAAGATGGGCTAAAATTTACAGACGCGCGAAATTTGGCACGTACTTCGATGCGAGATGCCTTTAATAGGTTCCACAACGAAACATTGTCTCGAAATTTGGTAGAAAATCCGAAGAAATTCTGGTCGTATGTAAAGTACACAAGCGGCAAGACGCAGTCAATACCTTCGCTGCGCAGTGCCGATGGTACTGTTATCGACGACTGTGCCGCTAAAGCGGAGTTATTGAACGCAGTTTTCCGAAATTCCTTCACCAGGGAAGACGAATGGAATATTCCAGAATTTGAAACACGAACATCTGCTAGCATGAGTTTCTTAGAAGTAGATACCTTAGGGGTTGCGAAGCAACTCAAATCGCTTGATACGGGCAAGTCTTCAGGTCCAGATTGTATACCGATTAGGTTCCTTTCAGATTACGCTGATACTATAGCTCCCTACTTAGCACTCATATACAACCGCTCGCTCACCGATAGATCTGTACCTACAGATTGGAAAATTGCGCAGGTCGCACCAGTGTTCAAGAAGGGTAGTAGGAGTAATCCATTTAACTACAGAACTATATCATTGACGTCGGTTTGCAGTAGGGTTTTGGAGCATATACTGTATTCAAACATTATGAATCACCTCGAAGGGAACGATCTATTGACACGTAATCAGCATGGCTTCAGAAAACATCGCTCTTGTGCAACGCAGCTTGCTCTTTATTCGCACGAAGTAATGGCCGCTATCGACAGGGGATCTAAAGTTGATTCCGTATTTCTAGATTTCCGGAAAGCTTTTGACACAGTTCCTCACAAGCGACTTCTAATCAAGCTGCGGAGCTATGGGGTATCGTCTCAGTTGTGCGACTGGATTCTTGATTTCCTGTCAGGAAGGTCGCAGTTCGTAGTAATAGACGGCAAATCATCGAGTAAAACTGAAGTGATATCAGGTGTTCCCCAGGGAAGCGTCCTGGGACCTCTACTGTTCCTGATCTATATAAATGACCTGGGTGACAATCTGAGCAGTTCTCTTAGGTTGTTCGCAGATGATGCTGTAATTTACCGTCTAGTAAGGTCATCCGAAGACCAGTATCAGCTGCAAAGCGATTTAGAAAAGATTGCTGTATGGTGTGTCAGGTGGCAGTTGACGCTAAATAACGAAAAGTGTGAGATGATCCACATGAGTTCCAAAAGAAATCCGTTGGAATTCGATTACTCGATAAATAGTACAATTCTCAAGGCTGTCAATTCAACTAAGTACCTGGGTGTTAAAATTACGAACAACTTCAGTTGGAAGGACCACATAGATAATATTGTCGGGAAGGCGAGCCAAAGGTTGCGTTTCATTGGCAGGACACTTAGAAGATGCAACAAGTCCACTAAAGAGACAGCTTACACTACACTCGTTCGTCCTCTGTTAGAATATTGCTGCGCGGTGTGGGATCCTTACCAGGTGGGATTGACGGAGGACATCGAGAGGGTGCAAAGAAGGGCAGCTCGTTTTGTATTATCGCGTTATAGGGGAGAGAGTGTGGCAGATATGATACACGAGTTGGGATGGAAGTCATTACAGCATAGACGTTTTTCGTCGCGGCGAGAGCTTTTTACGAAATTTCAGTCACCAACTTTCTCTTCCGAATGCGAAAATATTTTGTTGAGCCCAACCTACATAGGTAGGAATGATCATCAAAATAAAATAAGAGAAATCAGAGCTCGAACAGAAAGGTTTAGGTGTTCGTTTTTCCCGCTCGCTGTTCGGGAGTGGAATAGTAGAGAGATAGTATGATTGTGGTTCGATGAACCCTCTGCCAGGCACTTAAATGTGAATTGCAGAGTAGTCATGTAGATGTAGATGTAGATGTAGATGTAGATGTTATGCCCTTAGAATCCTATCATCAGTGTGTAACATTCATTGTCTTTTAGTTACATATTATTCATATGCACACTCAATTCTTAGCTATGGCATTCTTTTTTGGGGAGCAAACGCACAAAATATATACACAATTTTCAAACTCCAGAAAAGAGCCATAAGAATGATAAGCAAAAATACTAGTCGAGCTCATTGTAAAGATCTGTTCAAAACACTGGGAATTTTAACTGTTCCATGTGAATACATTTACCAGTCAGTTGTACACATCAAAAATAACATTTGTAATTACTGCACAAACAGCGCTGTCTATGACCATGCAACAAGAGAGAGACTCAACTTACATTTACCAAGGAAAAATAAACATAAAACTCAAAGCAGCATTTTCTGCAAAGGAATAAAACTGTACAATAAATTACCAAAGGGTATTAAAGAAATTGAAAAAATACACTTATTTGAGGCAGCTAAAAAGTACCTGTTCTGGAATACATTTTATACATTGAAGGATTACTTAGATTAAACAGAGTAGATATTTGATTAAAAAAATTATAAAAATAAATAATAATAATGATTATAAAACATCCAACATTCCACATAACACTTAATTTTAGTTTTTTTCTTCTTTTTTTCAAAAAATGGTTCAAATGGCTCTGAGCACTGTGGGACTTAACATCTGGGGTCGTAAGTTCCTTAGAACGTAAATCTACTTGAACCTAACTAGCGGTCCCGTTGTTCCAGACTGTAGCGCATAGAACCGCTAGGCGAGTTCGGCTGGCCCATTTTTTTTCCTTTCTAGGAATACTTACCACTAAGCTATGCATAACACAATACTAACACCTCTTCCTCTTTCTGAACTCAACATCTCACTCATTATGGAGGGCTGCTGACTCAGTTTTATGGATATCAAATGGGAAATTGCAGTACAGAAAATGACCCAGAGAACACCAGTGTGTGTGTGTGAGTGTGTGTGTGTGTGTGTGTGTGTGTGTGTGTGCTTGTGTGTGTAGTGAGTGAAGTGTTTGTGAATAGAGTGTGCTTTGGCAGATAGTGAGATATGAGTGAACAATGTGCCATTACATTATTTAATAAGTTATTTGGAAAAAGCAAATCTAATTATTGTCTCTAACTAGAAGCCTGTGTATAAGAATTAGCTTATTTTGAATCATTCTAAACTTGTAAATACTTTGACATGTCCTATAACCTTGTAGAATGAGATCTACGGATGAATAAAGCAACTACTACTACTGTACAATACAATAAATCCACATTTCCATGCTTGCATTCATCATTTTGGCGGCTACGCTGGTTATTTATGTACCAGCATGTCACATTTGGATTGGCGTAAGCGGCTCTTACATTAACCTGTGATCTTGTAATTTTAATCACTTAATTATGTTGCCTAGACAAAAATATTCCTAGCTTCGTTACTCTAACTTATGTTTTGGTGTTGTGTTTTATTTTACATAGGTGTTTTTCTAGCTTTAATACTTGATTTATTCTAACAAATCTATAACTTGAGATTATGCCTCTTAATAAACAGATTCCGAAAGTGTTGAAACTTTTTAATTCGGATAATAATTGAATGAAATATTACAAATTAATCTTTCCAGCCCTGGAAGCCATTAGATGGGCAACTTGAAACTGAGATTGTGCACCTTTTCATCCCTTTAATAATGTCTATCGGGTTTCGACATCAAATGTTTCAGATAATTACATAATTTTGTTCCATTAATTCGTCCTCTTGCGAGTCTACCAGCCAACAGCCCGAGTTCATTAGAAATGTTAATCGACTTCACTGTCTCTATGTAAGACACGCCACGCTTCTCTGATGCCATCGATTACGCTGTTTGCGGCGTGGCGGTAATCACAGATCGATCTGCAGACGCCTGTGCAGTCTGCACATCGGTTCTGAACGCTGCCACACGGCAGCACCCCGGCAGATCACTGAAATGTCGTGTCGTCGATCACAAAGCGAGGCCTCGTTGCTGGAAGCTGCAGATGCCGTGCCGTTAGAGTTTACGACGTGCATTCCTCACCGTTCTAAGGGTCGTTACAAAGATCGTGCACGGCGCCGAGTATATAACAGTAATCGTTCGCCACACAGCACTCTACTACAAGCCACAGAGTTTCGCTGCCGCTGCAGCTGCAATAACCTGGAAAAATGCTATAACAGCATCACGATTCGAAAACACGCAGGAAACGCTGTAATCTCTCCAGCATCTGTGTCGGCGGATACCTGCTCAACAAGTTCTTTGCAGTCAAGTGTTGATTGCACTGATGTATAAAAACCTTACGTTGTATGTTTGCAGGTCAGTGGTTTTGAAACTTTTTGTCCTGAACATAAACACCTGCGGCGCTAGTCGCCCGTGACTCCCGACTCGAATTTAAGCTTAGAAAAAAGAATAAGGTTAGTTATCAGTTGTTTACATATCATTTTTAATCTACTTGTGAAGCCATTACATCATATTCTTCCAACGAAATCAAATAGGAAGTACGATCATCAGTTCTTGAAACCAATAACTTTGTGAGCCCCGAGTAACGAGGGAAAAACTGTTATCGATATCTTGTGTAAGCTGATTGGTTTTTGTGTGTTTCTATTCCCTGCTCTGGAAAAGCAGCGTCAAACTGAGAAATTGAATGTTAATTCGCAGAAAGAATAAGTAATTGATTATCTAAATCTATAGTAATCATTAGTTTAACGTAATAGGTCTGCATCCTACTTGTTAAATAATTTGCATGTTTTCCTGCTATCGCACTAGACTCATCTGGGACCGCTGTATCGAATGGGTACGTAAAATGTACCTCTAAGTATCGTTTTCTTTGTAACGGAAAACAAACCGGCTCTTTCCATTGACACAGGGAATCGCTTGAAAGATTTGATGAGTAATATTTGTTGGGGCTGACAGCAGCCACCCATTGCAAAAGCGGAACTGTCCGTATCTCCCGAAACACCAGAAACAGCGCCTGACGACTGTTAGGAGAGACGCCCTGTATAAGATAAACATTAACAAAAGCAAAACATAGGTAATGGGATGTAGTCGTATTAAATCGTGCTATGCTGAAAGAACAAGAGTAGGAAATGAGATTCTGAAAGTAGACGGTAGTTTTGCTATTTGGGCAGCAAAATAACTGCTGATGGCTGAAGTAGAGGGAATATAGAATGTGTAATGGAAACAACAAGAAAAGGATTCTGAAGCAGAGAAATTTGTTAATATCGAATAAATACTTTTAGATGTTAGCAAGTCTTTACTGAAGATACTTATCTGACGTGTAGCTTTCTATGGAAGTAAAATGTGGGTGATAGTTCAGACAAGAAGCGAATATAAGTTTTTGAAATGAGCTGCTACAGAAGAATAATGAATATTCGATGGGCAGGTCATGTCACCAAAGAGGAGGTACTGAACAGAACTAGGAAGAAAAATTTGTGGGATGACTTGAGTATATGAAGGGGTCCGGTAGGACACATTATGAGACATGAAGGGTGTGTTTGTGTGTGTGTGTGTGTGTGTGTGTATGTGTGTGTGTGTAAGGAGGACGGGGCTACGCATTGTAGAGGGAGACCAACAGATGAACGTAGAAATCAAGTTAGAAAGGCTGTAGGTTGCAGTAGTTACTGGAATAAGCTTGCACTGGATATACCAGGTGATCAAAAAGTCAGTATAAATTTGAAACCTGAATAAATCACGGAATAATGTAGACAGAGAGATACAAATTAACACACATGCTTGGAATGACATGGGGTTTTATTAGAACCAAAAAAATACAAAAGTTCAAAAAATGTCCCACAGATGACGCTTCATCTGATCAGGATAGCAATAATTAGATTAATAAAGTAAGACAAAGCAAAGATGTTCTTTACAGGAAATGCTCCATATGTCCACCATCATTCCTCAACAATAGATGCAGTCGAGGAATAATGTTGTGAACAGCACTGTAAAGCATGTCCGGAGTTATGGTGAGGCATTGGCTTCGGATGTTGTCTTTCATCATCCCTAGAGATGTCGGTCGATCATGACACACTTGCGACTTCACGTAACCCCAAAGCCAATAATCGCACTAACAGAGGTCTGGGGAGCTGGGAGGCCAAGCATGACGAAAGTGGCGGCGGAGATCACGATCATCACCAAACAACGCGCGCAAGAGATCTTTCTCGCGTCTAGCAATATGGGGTGGAGTGCCATGCTCCATAAACATCGTGCGTTCCAGCAGGTGTTTATCAGCCACGCTGGGGATGATACGATTCTGTTACATATCGGCGTACCTCTCACCCGTCATGGAAGCAGTTACAAAACCAGAATCACGCATTTCCTCGAAGAAAAAAGGCCCGATAACGGTAGATGTGGTAAATCCAACCCATACCGTTACTTTATCGTCGTGCAATGGAGTTTCCACGACAGTTCTAGGATTTTCTGTAGCCCAAATGGGCGTTGACAGACCCTCGGAGCGTGAAAAGAGCTTCGTCGGTTCACATCACGTTACTCAACCAATCGTCATCTTCCACCATCTTTTGAAACGTCCACATCGCAAATGCCCTCCGCTTCACTAAATCGCCAGGTAGCAGTTCATGATGCCGATGGATTTTGTACGGATAGCATCGGAGGGTACGCCTAAGTGCCAACCAAACAGTTGTGTATGGAACACCGGTGCGACGTGCGACTGCACGAGCGCTGACTTCCCCGTGTATAGACGAACCCGCTACAGTCTTCATGTCTTCCTGAGCTGTCACAGCAGCATTACGTCTTGTGCTCGGACGGCCACTACGGGGTCTATCGTCTAAACAACCCGTGGCTTCGAACTTCGAAATCATTCTCGACACAGCTGCATTTGTCAACGGACCTTTACCCGTTCGAATCCCCTTCCTATGGCGATAGGATCGTAACGCTGAACTAGCACATTCCCCATTCTGATAATACAGCTTCACTAAAAGCGCCTTTTGAGGTAACATCAACTTGCTGCGACTGCTGCAGAATCTGATTCTCTCTCTTATTACAGCTCCTTTTATACACGATTGTTATGCGCAGTCATTGACGTTTTGATGTCCAGCGCCATCTGTCGGACATTTTGTGTTATTTTTTTTGTTCTAATAAAATTCCATATGATTCGAAGCGTGTGTGTCAATTTGTACCTCTCTATCTACATTATTCCGTGATTTATTCAGTTTTCAAATTTATACTGACTTTTTGACCGCCCGGTAGTTGCAAAGAGAATTGCATTAAACCATTTTTCGGACTGAAGACCACACCACCATCATCACCACCACCAACAACGGTAACAACAACGACAAGAATAGCAACTTGGATTCTGGACGAGCCCCGCTGCTCTCTAGAGTGGCGGTGTGTGTTACTTTACTGCTTTTCCCACCGATAACGCCTTCTCTGTAGCTTACCAGCTTATAGCTCCCATGATTGTCACTAGATGCCACTCCAAACGCAAATTTATTGTGGGAAATACAGTACTTATTCATCATTACTACAAACTTTCCTCGTGAATCATTCTACCTATTAATGAAAGCTGCATAAAACTCCCTACAGCAATAGTCATAAGACGCGGACAAAAAAGACGGAGACGGGGATTTCAATTTGTGATAAGTATAGATGATAGAATTACTTTACGATTTTGCTGATGCAGCTTACTGTACTATAATTCTCTTCGACGAGCAGGAAAAGGAAATACAATGATCAGTGTGTTAGTACTAGCTCCCGTCATTTGCTTCACATATTTAGTACGCACTTAGTATTAACATTCGGTTGATTACTTAAATCTATTTCCATTTCAGTGGAACAATTTTTGTATATGGTTCTGTCGCATCCTATGTGGTTTTAAATTTTCATAATACACTGTGCATTCGAAATGAAGAAAATAGGTAAAAGCAAGAGATAAATTGGGAAAACAAAAATACACTGTGCATTCGAAATGGAGAAAATAGGTAAAAGCAAGAGATAAATTGGGAATACATAGATAATTGAAAAAGAAGAAAAGAAACGCATTCGCTAGAAGTTGAAGAATACATTCCAGAAACTGTCGATTTTCTTCCACGTCAAGCCGATGCAAAAGGAAATATTCAGAGTTGCTTTCGGTTACAAAACCTTTTTTTTAATTTAAGACCAGCTATCATGTATCATGAAAGGTAACAATGCAGTTACAACAGCTTCATCGGATCGTTGGCACGATTTATACCCTTGTAGTATGTACGTTCCCTTATAGGGTGCATGGGTGTATTCTGAAAACTCATAAGCAGGCTGCAAATGCATGAAGCAGGGTACTCTAAGGCGAAATACGTCCCAGGGCACGTAGACTTTGGATATAGCTATGTAGTACTACAGCATCCGGTACACAAAAGCAAACAGCGAGAGAGAAAGGAAATATAAACTAAGGTATCACATTTTTAATTAATATCTCAGTAAGTGTTACTTAGTATGATTCGGGTAACGGGGTGCCCCCAGGTGTTGAGCTGAGGTTTTTTTTTTTTTTGGCTTTCTGATTGGGTTGTATTCTTTCAGATGCTGTGAGTTGTGCTCAATGCGTGTGACAGCGTATCGCCTTACCAATCTCCCATACACTGCTATAATCTTGTGGGTACGTTCCGCGTTATAGTGCATACTGTCTGAGAAATATGTTGCGAATAGAGTTAGCAGCAAAGAAGCAATAAATTCAGGCACCAAACCTGATGTGGCAGTTTTACTGCATGAACAGCGAAAATGTAGTAGACGACAAACTTATTTCTTTTAGCATTTTGTGTGGGTTGTCAGAGAGAAATGTTTCGTAGAAGTTTCAAATTATGTATCAAGTTTGTTGCAGTTCACTAAGCACTCTCATTCTCAAATAGTGGATGAATAAAGTCTTGGCATTCGCAAGTCGTGGGCTACACTGCCTTTACTTCCTAATTAATGTTCGTGTAGAAAATTCATGAGATAAGCTAATAATCGAATAAACACTAAACTCCTCCCTCACTCTTTTGATAAATAGGTGGTTCTTACCACATCGACGATTCTTTCTAGACAGTAAATAATCTGTGTACCAAGCTTAGTTGAATTCGGTCCAGTGGTTTAGGAGTAGATGTGGAACATACGTACAACTATACATTCTAAAAATATGTATGGATATATGGATTCGGGAGGCAAAGCTAGGTGACAGCTGATCCATTTACTTTAATCGGTTCAAGATAGTCAATACATTCTTCTGCAAAAAAGATATCCACAAATATACATGACCAGCTCATGGATTTACGTCTCTTATTTACATTATTGTATGAAAAAATGGCTCTGAGCACTATGGGACTTAACATCTGAGGTCATCAGTCCCCTAGAACTTAGAACTACTTAAACCTAACTAACCTAAGAACATCACACACATCTATGCCCGAGGCAGGATTCGAACCTGTGACCGTAGCGGTCACGCAGTTCCAAACTGAAGCGCTTAGAACCGCACGGCCACACCGGCCGGCTGTTAATGAAAAATTAGAAGACAGAGTAAGAGGCATAGGAGTGTACAGGGGATATGACTTGGTCCCATTTCTTAGTGATATTTGAAATACATATGTATACGAAATGACAGAAGAAAAGCTGAAGGAACAAATCTACAAACTACATCTACAAAATGGAGAAAGCATGTGGGATCTGCACCAGATGATACCTAACCAAGAACCAGAGAAGAAAGAAGGAGAAGTAGAAATATAAAACAAATTGAAAAAATGTTGAAACTAGAGGTTAAAATTTGGAGAGCATAATTAGGTGAGTTATAGGGGGAAAACCAGGACATTAAGGTATCCTCATGAACAAACATACTAGAATCATCAAATTAACGAAGAAGAGGCAAATGAAGCAAATCAGGCAATGAAACTAGCTACTCAATAATGCCGCGATTGGTTTATAACTGCATTAGAAGACTATATTTACGAAAAGGCAAATTACAGCCTTTGAAACAACGAAAATGCTAATGTTGTTGTTGTTGTGGTCTTCAGTCCTCAGAATGGTTTGATGCAACTCTCCATGCTAATCTATCCTGTGCATGCTCCTTCATCTCCCAATACCTACTGCAACCTACATCCTTCTGAATCTGCTTAGTGTATTCATCTCTTGGTCTCCCTCTACGATTTTTACCCTCCACGCTGCCCTCCAGTGCTAAATTTGTGATCCCTTGATGCTTCAGGACACGTCCTACCAACCGATCCCTTCTTCTAGTCAAGTTGTGCCACAAACTTCTCTTCTCCCCAATCCTATTCAATACCTCCTCATTAGTTACGTAATTTACCGACCTAATCTTCAACATTCTTCTGTAGCACCACATTTCGAAACCTTCTATTCTCTTCTTGACCAAACTACTTATTGTCCATGTTTCACTTCCATACATGGCTACACTCCATACAAATACTTTCAGAAACGACTTCCTGACACTTAAATCTATACTCGATGTTAACAAATTTCTCTTCTTCAGAAACGCTTTCTTTGCCAATGTCAGTCTGCATTTTATATCCTCACTACTTCGACCATCATCAGTTATTTTGCTCCCCAAATAGCAAAACTCATTTACTACTTTAAGTGTCTCATTTCCTAATCTAATTCCCTCAGCATCACCCGACTTAATTCGACTACATTCCATTATCCTCGTTTTGCTTTTGTTGATGTTCATCTTATATCCTCCTTTCAAGACACTGTCCATTCCATTCAACTGCTCTTCCAAGTCCTTTGCTGTCTCTGACAGAGTTACAATGTCATCGGCGAACCTCAAACTTTTTATTTCTTCTCCCTGGACTTTAATACCTACTCCAAATTTTTCTTTTATTTCCTTTACTGCTTGCTCAATATACAGATTGAATAACATCGGGGAGAGGCTACAACCCCGTCTACTCCCTTCCCAACCACTGCTTCCCTTTCATGTCCCTCGACTCTTATAACTGCCATCTGGTTTCTGTACAAATTATAAATAGCCTTTCGCTCCCTGTATTTTACCCCTGCCAACTTTAGAATTTGAAAGAGAGTATTCCAGTCAACATCTTCAAAAGCTTTCTCTAAGTCTACAAATGCTAGAAACGTAGGTTTGCCTTTCCTTAATTTTTCTTCTAAGATAAGTCGTAAGGTCTGTATTGCCTCACGTGTTCCAACATTTCTACGGAATCCAAACTGATCTTCCTCGAGGTCGGATTCTACCAGTTTTTCCATTCGTCTGTAAAGAATTCGTGTTAGTATTTTGCAGCTGTGACTTATTAAACTGATAGTTCGGTAATTTTCACATCTGTCAACACCTGCTTTCTTTGGGATTTGAATTATTATATTCTTCTTGAAGTTTGAGGGTATTTCGCCTGTCTCATACATCTTGCCCACCAGATGGTAGAGTTTTGTCAGGACTTGTCCTCCCAAGGCCGTTAGTAGTTCTAATGGAATGTTATCCACTCCCGGGGCCTTGTTTCGACTCAGGTCTTTCAGTGCTCTGTCAAACTCTTCACGCTGTATCGTATCTCCCATTTCATTTTCATCTACATCCTCTTCCATTTCCATAATATTGTCATCAAGTACATCGCCCTTGTATAGACCCTCTATATACTCCTTCCACCTTTCTGCTTTCCCCTCTTTGCTTAGAACTGGGTTTCCATCTGAGCTCTTGATATTCATACAAGTGGCTCTCTTTTCTCCAAAGGTCTCTTTAATTTTCATGTAGGCTATATCTATCTTACTCCTAGTGAGATAAGCCTCTACATCCTTACATTTGTTCTCTAGCCATGCCTGCTTAGCCATTTTGCAATTCCTGTCGATCTCATTTTTGAGACGTCTGTATTCCTTTTTGCCTGCTTCATTTCCTGCATTTATATATTTCCTTCTTTCATCAATTAAATTCAGTATTTCTTCTGTTATCCACGGATTTCTGCTAGCCCTCGTTCTTTTACCTATCTGATACTCTGCTTCCTTCACTACTTCATTCCTCAGAGCTTCCCATTTTTCTTCTACTGTATTTCTTTCCCCCATTCCTGTCAATTGTTCCCCTATGCTGTCCCTGAAACTCTGTACAATCTCTGGTTTAGTCCGTTTATCCATGTCCCATCTAGTTAAATTCCCACCTTTTTGCAATTTCTTCAGTTTTAATTTACAGTTCACAACCAATAAACTGTGGGCAGAATCCACATCTGCCCCTGGAAATGTCTTACAATTTAAAACCTAGTTCCTAAATCTCTGTCTTACCATTATATAATCTATCTGATACCTTTTAGTATCTCCAGGATTCTTCCATGTATACAACCTTCTTTTATGATTCTTGAATCAGGTGTTAGCTATGATTAAGTTATGCTCTGTGCAAAATTCTAACAGACGGCTTCCTCTTTCATTTATTGGCCCCAATCCATATTCATCCACTATGTTTCCTTCTCTCCCTTTTCCTACTGTCGAATTCCAGTCACCCGTGACTATTAAATTTTCGTCTCCCTTCACTACTTGAATAATTTCTTTTATCTCAATGTACATTTCTTCAATGTCTTCGTGATCTGCAGAGCTAGTTGGCATATAAACTTGTACTATTGTAGTAGGCGTGGGCTTCGTGTATATCTTGGCCACTATAATACGTTCACTACGCTGTTTGTAGTAGCTTACCTGCACTCCTATTTTTTTATTCATTATTAAACCTACTCCTGCAGTACCCCTATTTGATTTTGTATTTGTAAGCCTGTATTCACCTGACCAAAAGTCTTGTTCCTCCTGCCACCGAACTTAACTAATTCCCACTATATCTAAATTGAACCTATCCATTTCCCTTTTTAAATTTTCTAACCTACCTGCCTGCCCGATTAAGAGATCTAACATCACGCGCTCCGATCCGTAGAACGCCAGTTTTCTTTCTCCTGATAACGACGTCCTCCTGAGTAGTCCCCGCACGGAGATCCGAATGGGGGACTATTTTACCTCCGGAATATTTTACGCAAGAGGACGCCATCATCATTTAACCATACAGTAAAGCTGCATGCCCTCGGGAAAAATTACGGCTGTAGTTTCTCCTTGCTTTCAGCCGTTCGCAGTACAATAACAGCAAGACCGATTTGGTTAATGTTACAAGGCCAGATCAGTCAATAATCCAGTCTGTTGCCCCTGCAACTACTGAAAAGACTGCTGTGCCTCTTCAGGAACCACACGTTTGTCTGGCCTCTCAACAGATACCTCTCCGTTGTGGTTAGACCTACGGTACGGCTATCTGTATCGTTGAGGCACGCAAGCCTCCCCACCAACGGCAAGGTCCGTGGAATAACATCCAACAATCAAGACGGATAGAACATGAGTGCTTGTGGTATGAAGAAAATTGCTCCACAGAGAACATAGAGGATGAAACCGAAATAAGATGTGAAAACGATTTATGTATGGGTGAATTAAAAAAAAGCTCTCAACTCCACAAGAATCATAAAAGCTATGGGTGGTATAAACCTGAACTGCTGAAATATGGAGGAATCCTACTACAACAGAGAATACTAAATTTATTTAATTTATTCTGGAGAAAGGCAGCTACTTCAGAAGCATGGCCACCAGCAAAGGTGCGATCACTATTTAAAATAGAAAACCAGAGTTAATTAGGCGAAGAAAAAATGGAATTTTGGAAGGACAGATCCGCAGAAAATGCAGTATTTATAATAAAACAAGTAATCTGAAAATAGAGAAACTTTAATGGGGAAACTCGTTTAGCGTCCATTTACTTTATTAAAGCATTAGATAATAATGATAGAAAGAAACTGTGAAGAATTATAAGGGAAACAGGATACCCTCGGCATCTGATAAACGTTTAAAAATGTCTGTACACACACACGGCTGTAATTTTAGATATAAACGGTACTTCACCACAGCCTAGAGCCACAAACAAAAGAGTAAGACAAGGGTGCAACATTTCACTCATACTCTTTAACATTAATTAGATGGCACAGTTCGCCGGCCGCTGTGGCCGAGCGGTTCTAGGCGCTTCATTCTGGAACCGCGCGACCGCTACGGCACAGGTTCGAATCCTGCCTAGGGCACGGATGTGTGTGATGTCCTTAAGTTAGTTAGGTTTAAGTAGTTCTAAGTTCTAGGGGACTAATGACCTCAGATGTTAAGTCCCATAGCGCTCAGAGCCATTTGAACTATTTTTTAGATGACGCAGTTCGGAAATGTAAGGAGATATTTCACGTGGGAATTGAGGTCAACAGTAGTTTCTGATTGAATTGTCTATTATAAGAAGATGACGCCACACTGTTATCGGATAATGAAAATGACCTACGAAACGGAATACATTTATTCGTTAAGATATGAGGACGGTCCCATTTGACGATTTCAGAAAAGAAGAAAAATCAATGGCTTGCAAAGGGAAATATCCCGTACAGACAAAAATTGTGACCAATAATAAAACAATAGAACGCTTTAAACATTTTAACTAGCTTGTGACGTCACAAACGAGAATGACCGCGAAGACATATACAAAAAGAAACTGGTGCACCTGAATAATATTATGCAGGGCCCCCGCGAGCACGCAGAATTGCTGCAACACGACTTGGTATGGACTCGAATAATGTCTGAAGCAGTGCTGGAGAGAATTGACTCCATGAATCCTGCCGGGACGTCCATAAATCCGTAATAATATGAGGGAAATATATTCTGAACAGCACGTTGCAGGCGTCCCAGATTGCTTATTAATGTTCGTGTCTGTAGGGTTTGGTGGGCAGCGGAAGTGTTTAAACTCAGAAGAATGTTGCTGCAGCCACTCTGTAGAAATTCAAGACGTATCGGGTGACGCCCAAGTCCGTCAGAATGTACAATTGACACGAATGGACCCAGATGAACAGACAGGATGCTTACGTACGTTTGACCTGTCAGAGTCGAATCTAGCAATATCAGAGGTCACGTATCACTCCAACTACACACGCCGCATACCATTACAGACCCTCCACCAGCTTGAACAGTCCCCTGCTGACACGCTGGGTCCATGGATTCATGAGGTTGTCTCCATACCCGTACACGTCCATCCGTTCGATACAATTCGAAACAAGACTCGTCCAACCAGGCAACATGTTTCTAGTCATCAACAGTCCAATGTCGGTGTTGACGGGCCCAGGCGAGACGTAACGCTTTGCGTCGTGCGATCATCAAGGGTACACGAGTGAGCCTTCTGCTTCCAAAAGCCATATCGATGATGTTCCGTTTAATGGTTCGTACGATGACACTTTTTTATGGTCCAGCATTGAAATCTGAAGCAGTTTGCGGAAGGATTGCACTTCTGTCATACTGAACGATTGTCTTCAGCCGTCGTTGGTTGCCTTCTTGCGGGATCTTTTTCCAGCCGCAGTGATGTCGAAGATTTGATGTTTTACCCGATTCCTAATATAGACGGCACACTAGTGAAATGGTCGTACGGGAAAATCCCCACTTCATCGCTATCTCGGAGATGCTGTGTCTCACAGCTCGTGCTCCGACTATAACACCACTTTCAAACTCGCTTATCTTGGTAACCTGCCATTGTAGCAGCAAAAACGTATCTAATAACTACTCCAGACTCTTGTTGTCTTATATAGGCGTTGCCGACCACAGCTTCGTATTCTACCAGTTAACATATCTCTGTATTTGAATACTCATACCTAAACCAGTTTCTTTCGGTCTTCAGTGGGAGAAATTAGAAAACTTTAGGAATTTAGCTGTAACAATAAAAATAAGTTTTAAAAATAAATCAAGGAAAGGAACAAAACTGATGTTTTTTTGGAGACAACAGGAGTCTCAATGCTTGTTTTCGGACGCGAGTCATGGGCTTATAAGTAAGTGTTGAGAAAGTCGCATACAAGCCACAGAGATAAGATTTCTAAGAGCAGTAAAGGGATGCACAAGAGCCGACAGATTTCGAAATTCGGAGACTAGGGAAGAACTAAGTATATATAACATCCTCAATACAAGAAAAGAAAGTAAAAGAAACTGGGGTGAAAATCCTGAAAGAATGGGTGGAGAACTATTGCCTCTGCAGCTAAGAAGTTGTTAGCCAGTTTGGAGAAGAAATCAAGGAACACCAAGAAAGCGATTCGTACCATACCGTAAGAAGCAAAACCAAAAAAGGGCCTAATGTTTGAGGTGAAGATGAAGTTGATTAATCGTTTGTGAAGAAGTGGAGCAGTAAGGAACACACAATCAGTCATGCCGAAAATCCTGAGAGGCCGCAATAATTTGGATACTTTGGTACATCTGTAACATAAACATAACACTTGTCACAGAAAGGTAATCAGTAATATCAACGACTCACTATATTCCAAATTAACATACGCACTCGAAGTGACGATTATCATGTTTTGCCATAGCGTATTAGTACAGACTTCACCGTCAGTCTTCCGTTTCCTTGACGGTGCAGAGTCGGATACATTCGTTGCATTTTGGGCTGCACTTCGAGAACAGTTGAGGAGTTCTGCATTCATGGGGCTCCTAAGGACAGGAAGAGAACCGCGTTTTTATTCAACAAGCTCTTGTGAACGTAGGAGCGAAAGTCGTGAACGCGAAGTACCCAGTAAAGTGCTCTAGGGTACGGCGAATTCTCCTTCAGTGCATTGCCGTTCTATTGTCTTTCCTCCTTTCTCTGTAAGAGGTGGCGAGCCTGCATGAGGTCGTTTGCGGAAAAAGAACAGAATTTCGGCTAAAGGGACGCAGCGCATAAAGTCATGTAGCCGTCCAGACGCGCGAACCCCTTTCCTGTACTGGGTTTCCGGAACTGCAGGACAACTTTAAAACTAGTCTGCAGCTGCCGTTCACAGGCACTTTTACCGCGCGTTTCAAGTATGTCATCTATGCGGATGTTTAGCGATAAGCCCTTTCCAGCATGGTAAAATCAACACAAATGATAGTTAATTTCGAGAACGGCGGACGCCAGAAGAAAAAAGAAAAACAAAACAATTATTATCCAACTGAGCAGTAACTAATAGATTCCTGAAACTTTAACCACACAATATGAAGCTGTCTCATCACACTCTCTATGTTTGTGTCGGAGCGTATTAACTCTTGCAATTCCTCCACCTAGTGATCGAACTGTTTTCTAGGACTTGCGCAGTCTGGAATCATCTGAAAACAGATGTAGATAATACCGCTCCCACAATCTTCAATTTACACAGAAGCCAGGAAGCGTTGGCTAAGAATAAAAATCAATGGAACTTTACTTTTTAGTGATCTTCCAAAGAAGTTGTCGTTAATACGGAACCTTCTGTTACTTCATGTCTGTTTTTTTCATTATCCATGATCTCTGTTTATGAATGTAATGTAGTACTTCATCTTACACGTTATAACTGTGGCCTTCTTTAAGCAGGAGCTGTGCAAAAGTACAGTTTCCAACTTCAGTGGTCTTCCTACAAGTAGTTATACATTGTGCACCAAGACTTACCTATACGGAATTTGCCACAATTGCAAGTGGTTTTGTATATTCCACTCTTTCCCAAAGCTGACGTACTGTCCTTACTAATGGTCAAAAGGTTACCGATAGTGTTCAGTAGATAAAACCGTCGTTTAAAGTTCCTGAATTGAAAAGCTTTCTGGGACATTCAGACAGACGTTTCCAAAAAATGGAATGCTGCATCATTTATATCTACATTTGTATAACTTAATTGTTTGTGAAATTGGACCGATGAAAGGAAAGATTATTTTGTTCAGTCATTTACTTCTCAGAGCTATTAAAATTTCACAAAAACAGTTGTTCATGACTTTGTTTATAAGGGTTAGAAGGCTGTATGTCTGTCGGAGAAATTATTTTACACTTTTAGTCCGTTTTAAAAACATATTAATAAATAATGTTACACGTAAGAGAAACACAACACTCTCAAGGACTGGAGAAATATAATTGGTCATTTCTACCCTAAAAAATTAAGATTCTGCGGGTAGTTAAGGAATTACTGCTAATCTTGACAGCTTTTCAAATTTCACATCACACTTTATTACCACGCTCTCAATTTCCTCAAATGAAATATTTTGTACTGGGCTGAATGTATTCATCGAGTTATATTTATTTTTGTGTTGTATGTATGAGCTTACACTTATTGCATTAAGTGAACAGCACCAGAAACTAAGCTTTGAAGTTGGCCTACGATATTCAGCTTACATATTAGTTCACATTTAATTAAGCACATCTTTAACATCTCATTTTCAATAGTGCTGTGGCAAAATTTCGTATATTTTCTGTAACACTTTCGAGTATTCTATTTCCAATACCACCCGATAACCTATGTACACATATAACAAGAATCAGCGATAATCCTTCAGCGAGCATTTGAAATGTAAAGGACAGGTAGTTAGCTTATTTTGTGGCACGATTTAGCCCTCATTCCTGCCATTTCGCAATACCAGTAGTTTTAAATATATTGATAAACTAAAATGATCGCTTCCATTTCAGTAAGTATTTACCTGCACCTTCATTTGGCAAATTCACTAGTAAAACTAAATGACAGCTGTAAAAACTATTAAGAATAACTGATATAAAAAATAAGCTTAACAGCGATAACTGATACTCCGAAATAATAGTTTGGTCCATCTCTTCAGCACTAGCCGATTCCAGTATAATTAGTTCGGTAGCTAACTGGCTGTTGGAGATACGAAAAGAGCCATTATTATTTGATTAGCAACAAATCCCCCACACAATAACAGTCGTAAAACACCGAGGAATAACGCTCAAGTTTGACCTAATGTAGAATGACGATATAAAACTAGTTATATGAACAACAAATGAGGGTCTGAGATTCCCTGGAAGGACGCTAAAGAAATGCAATACATCCACGATAAAACTGTCTAACAAAACTCGTACGACCGATCCTTGACTGTTACCCTGTAATCAGGGATCCTTATCGGGCAGTGTTAATAGAAGAGACAGAGAAGACTTAAAAAAGAGCAGTGCATTTCGTCATGGGTTCGCTTATGATGCACGAGATTTCCACTGGGATGAGCTTCTAACGCCAGTGGCAGGTAGTCGAGCGAAGTAATGTACTGAACGAAGAGGCTTTCTGATATAATTCCGAGGGCGTAAAATCTAAAAAGAGTCAGGCAACATGTTACTTCTCCTGCGTACATCTCTTGAAATGACCACGACCGAACAATGAGAAAAATCGAACTCCTACGGAAGGTTAAGCACAGTCGTCCTTCCCATACACCATTCGTGAATTTAATAGGAAAGAAGTAGCCTCTTCCATACACAGTAACATGGCTTGCAGAATATTGATGTAGATTTACAGTCTATAGTATCACCGTGATGAAGGGGAGGCCGTATAGGGGGGGGGGGGGCAGTCGAGACGAACAATTTGATATTGGACACTTGCGGCCTATCAAGCCGGAAGACAATCTCAAATTGGGTTTCAGAAGCCACCTAATCTACAAAGCATGATGTCCACGCGTGATTTTCAATAGCCTCTCTCCCTCTTACGCCATCAACTTAGTCAGCTATTTAGTTAACCTTATTGTTTTAAAGAATTTTGTAACCAAGCGCTAAAAACAAACCAGAAAGAAAATTCCCGTTTCAGAGCACAAACAAGACGAACATCTACATCTTTTAAAGACTTCCACAGAAACGTGGGGAACTAGCTGCGTCAATCCCCATTCCACCTTCCTCCTCAAAAATTTTGCCATGTGAACATATTAAGTGCTCTTTTAACACATAATAATTTAAATCCTTTTACCGAGTCTCTTTTTTCAGGAAATCCTGCATACTCAGTATCTCCCTCTCACCGCTACTGTCTCCTATTTCTTCCATTGATTCGCAGTATATCCCAACTGCCACTATCTCCTCTCTCACTTGCATTGTCTCCTTTCATCTTTCTTTCCCACTGCCATTCTCTCTGCCATAACTCGACAGGTCAGATGTGCAGGGGGGGGGGGCGGAGGGGGGGGGGGGGGTTTCCAACTTCTTTTTTACCTTATCCCCATGTGTTTAGAGTTTCGGTCTAAAATGCACACTGCACTATATCTATGTGTTTAAGCCCGCCTGTCCGATATATAGGCCAAACCTATATATCGTCTGCACTCTCGTGTATTTTTTACTTCCGCCGTCTCCTCTCTCTCTTGCTCCCACAGGCTCTACCTACATTCATCTCTCTGTTTTATTGCCACGTCTCTTACTGACAATCAAAATTTCTTCTCTCTTTGGCTCCCAGTACTATTGTCCTCATCCATCTCACTTTCTCTTTCATTTTACTTTCTCTCTCTCAACGTCACTGTGTCCTCTCCGTTTCTCTCCCATTGGCACTGTGTCGTTTCGCTTCCACCGTTACCCTCTCTCGGCTGTTCTCTTTAAACATCAGCTGCAGCAGGACTTGCTGCATATATAAAAAGAGTAGGTCACTTAAGTTTTGACAGTTTCTTTGAATACTTCTACACATTTATATACTTTGACACATTTAAATAACAAAGAAGTACACATAATAAAAGGTTAACAAAAAATCTTTAGCTTTAAATTTTTTCTGGACACTTCGCTCGTCGATTGCAGTTTGTCAATGATTCCTGGCGTACTATTTACGTATTAAATGGGTAAGCACGTTATTAGAATTACTTTATTGAATTTGCAGTCTTTCATGTGTTACATAACTTTTATCAGTCAATTTCAGTTCTTTACATTCATATTAAGACCCTTTTAACCCACTTTTCGTCAATGTAGTGCCACTTTGGGCGTATTTGTATAGATCTGAAATGCCCAGTACACATAGACACCACGTGATAGTTTTATTGACAGAAAACATGCTGACTAAAACATACATTGGTGACCTCAGAACTCCTACAATCATCCTAGAACCCTTGCCGTATTTTCACTACGGCAGTTAAAACTACATTTACACGTTAGAGCGGACATTATGCGCATATTTTATGTATGGAAGAACGGTAACTTTGAATCTCTGTATCTCGCTAACGTATAATGATACCGAAAAAAAGTTTCAAGGTTCCTCGAGAACATCATCTTAAGAACATACTGCAAAAAGTTCGATGGTTTGTCATGAATATAAGTTATGGGAGTGGCCATCTGTACAGTTAGTACTTCAGGTTTTTCGGGTGTATCTTCATTACGTATACAAATTTTCGTAAACGAGAAAATGACGCTTCTAGATGAATGCCAAAGAATGAACAGCTGAAATTTGAATAATTTGGTATGGTTAGTTACTTAGGTAACTGCGGTCCACGGCCCATAAACGGCAAATAAGTGTTTTTGCGGCTTTCTGCATAAGTACGGTAGGTTTGAACCTCTGGATCTCGGTAACGGATAATGATATCGAAACATTTTAGAAGTTCCCCGACGATACCAACTTATGAACATATTACTTTATAAATTTTTACGATCTGGCATGAATAGAAATTATAAAAGTGGCATCCATACAACTGATACTTTTCGTATCCAAAAATCGTGGTTCATCGGAGTTTTCTCAAGGAAAGACCGTGGCCAAATGATGCTTTTATAAGCCACCTAAGGTCCACCGTAGGCCAAACCTAATGCAATTCAAAAGAACAAACCGATTCGATCAATTTACCTCTGCTGAAGAACGTGAGTAAAGTTTGACTCTTGGCCCTGTACACCTTCTTCCAATTGTTACACAAATGGTTGCTAGGCCATGAGCTATGCAAACCACTTGCCACCTCATCGCTGTGATCAATAAAGCCCGAGATATGACCCCCTGAAAAGTCGCATTTTCCCGGGCCGCTTTTTGGAATATATTATTGCCGGACACTGTCGTGCACAGATCGTTTATGTTTACAGTTCAATGTAAAGGTAACCTTTATTTTTATTGTACGAAGGTAGACAAACAAGCTAGTTCTACTGTAAATTTTATGCTGTTAGAATTCGTAATATTTTGAGCTAAAATTTAATGAAAAGTCATTTTTAGTTTTTTGAGTGCAAAAACCATTGGTTTTCAATATCCAAGGACGATTTTACCCCAAATCTCGTGTGATGCGCATGCACTGTGGCTTAGATGGCTCTTGCAGAACAGTTTGAGGTCGTTACCTGGCTGGACAAGCCTCAGGTGATCCATTCACTGCTATGGTAACCGTTACCCGAGCACGACTGTGGTACGTTGTAAAGAGTTACCGTTAACACCGTGTGCACGTTAGCCCGTGATTTATGAGCGCCTTGTCTGGGTAAAAATTTTACATCAATATATTTTATGTAGGCTACCAGTAGGTGTTTGAGGCGATAAAATTATTTCGATACAGACTTGAAAAGAAACTATAGATGTTCGATATGATACGATGCTGAAAAAAGGTAGTCCAAAAGATAAGAAGAGATTAAATCATCAGAATCAACACCTACATGTTAGGGGGTGGAGATACCATAACTGTTGCAGTTTCATTGTAATCTACGAATGGTGGTCTTCCTGGGAAATAAGGTACCGTCAGTATACTTTAATTTCATAAGCACCTCGTCGTTCGGGGATGCAGCGCCAGGCAGAGAGTAACCTCCTTATTGAAATTCAGACAGGACCCACTCCTCCTCCTCCTCCTCCTCCTCCTCCTCCTCCCCCCCCGCCCTCGGGCCTACGTCTCACCTTCTCCCCTACCCCTCCCTCATCACCAGCGTCTTTCGCCTCCTTGCACCCCAATCCCTGTTTATCTTCTCCATCTCTCATTCCTCCCCCTACACGGGTAGGAACTTAACCGCTTGGCTAAAATACAGCTCCGTGCCGCTTAACTGTTATTTATGGGCACTTTTAAATTAGGACTTGATTTTTGCAGTGTATCAAGTGGAAGATAGACAAATGCGACTGCGGGTAGCTGTGGGGCAGCGCCAGAGACGAAACTGCTAGCAAATTCCGCAGAGCCCGTTTTCCTAGTGTAAATAGAGGATTAGAATTAATTCCGCCGCAAGAACAGCTGTTGACAGCTCAACTTTCAGACACCAATTTGTTTCAATGATTATGAATGTCTTCCTACAGTGTGATGGTCAGAAAAATCGTGAACCATGTTGGGAACACGAAGCTCTCCTAACATGATGAAGGCCGTGAAAGTTTACTTAACAGAAAAGGACATACATTTAGACATTCATAAATCACATAAAATACGCTCCTGGAAATTGAAATAAGAACACCGTGAATTCATTGTCCCAGGAAGGGGAAACTTTATTGACACATTCCTGGGGTCAGATACATCACATGATCACACTGACAGAATCACAGGCACATAGACACAGGCAACAGAACATGCACAATGTCGGCACTAGTACAGTGTATATCCACCTTTCGCAGCAATGCAGGCTGCTATTCTCCCATGGAGACGATCGTAGAGATGCTGGATGTAGTCCTGTGGAACGGCTTGCCATGCCATTTCCACCTGGCGCCTCAGTTGGACCAGCGTTCGTGCTGGACGTGCAGACCGCGTGAGACGACGCTTCATCCAGTCCCAAATATGTTCAATGGGGGACAGATTCGAAGATCTTGCTGGTCAGGGTAGTTGACTTACACCTTCTAGAGCACGTTGGGTGGCACGGGATACATGCGGACGTGCATTGTCCTGTTGGAACAGCAAGTTCCCTTGCCGGTCTAGGAATCGTAGAACGATGGGTTCGATGACGGTTTGGATGTACCGTGCACTATTCAGTGTCCCCTCGACGATCACCAGAGGTGTACGGCCAGTGTAGGTGATCGCTCCCCACACCATGATGCCGGGTGTTGGCCCTGTGTACCTCGGTCGTATGCAGTCCTGATTGTGGCGCTCACCTGCACGGCTCCAAACACGCATACGACCATCATTGGCACCAAGGCAGAAGCGACTCTCATCGCTGAAGACGTCTCCATTCGTCCCTCCATTCACGCCTGTCGCGACACCACTGGAGGCGGGCTACACGATGTTGGGGCGTGAGCGGAAGATGGCCTAACGGTGTGCGGGACCGTAGCCCAGCTTCATGGAGACGGTTGCGAATGGTCCTCGCCGATACCCCAGGAGCAACAGTGTCCCTAATTTGCTGGGAAGTGGCGGTGCGGTCCCCTACGGCACTGCGTAGGATCCTACGGTCTTGGCGTGCATCCGTGCGTCGCTGCGGTCCGGTCCCAGATCGACGGGCACGTGCACTTTCCGCCGACCACTGGCGACAATATCGATGTACTGTGGAGACCTCACGCCCCACGTGTTGAGCAATTCGGCGGTACGTCCACCCAAGCTCCCGCATGCCCACTATATGCCCTCGCTCAAAGTCCGTCAACTGCACATACGGTTCACGTCCACGCTGTCGCGGCATGCTACCAGTGTTAAAGATTGCGATGGAGCTCCGTATGCCACGGCAAACTGGCTGACACTGACGGCGGCGGTGCACAAATGCTGCGCAGCTAGCGCCATTCGACGGCCAACACCGCGGTTCCTGGTGTGTCCGTTGTGCAGTGCGTGTGATCATTGCTTGTACAGCCCTCTCGCAGTGTCCGGAGCAAGTATGGTGGGTCTGACACACCGGTGTCAATGTGTTCCTTTTTCCATTTCCAGGAGTGTAGTTGTGATTCATGGTATCGCGTCAACAGTTCATAAAATTCACGAGTGTGGCATCATCGACTACAGGAAACTTAATATTAACGCAGGTGCTAACTTAAATGAAGAAAAAATTACAAACATTTTGTAACACGCAGATGACATTACTGTAGGTCAGGAGCACGGAAAATAGTGCACTAAGAGGGGAGCATCAGTTCGAAATGAAATTTATGTGACCTAATGATGCAGATGAGAAGTTACGTGATCCCTAAATCAAGAAAAGTAAACAAATGCAAAGTAGAAAAATTCAATGTCACATCAATAACGCGCTGGACCACTTATTGCTGCAATACATGAAGCAACACGGTCTGGCATATCGGTGAATAGATGCTGGATGTTGTCCTCTGAGGCAGACTGACCCACAAATCCTGAATAGCCAACTTTACATCAAGTACAGAGTGGCTCAACGGTATGTGTAGTTTCAGATGGTTGCACACATGTTCTGCAGGGGGCTAGTCCGAGGAGCAGGCCGGCCATGGAAGAGTCGGAACATGACGTATGCATCTTGAGCAGCTCGAGCTGTATGCAGACGAGCGTTATCTTGCTGGACAGGAGCCCCTGATAGACTATGTGGGAAACATTCAACATTGGGTCGAAGAAGGTCATCAGCATAACGCTGGCTCGTCAAGGATCCACTTACCACAATTTGAAGGGACTCGCTGTCGGAGTTTAAGGTCTCCCAGATCATTACGCCGGCTATGCGGACTCTTTGGTGCGTGGGTGGAACTGTGCCGTTTAGCAGGCCCATACCCGCATGTGGTTATCATCCGTCCCCAAAATATATGAGGATACATCACTAAAGACACGTTTTGCCAGTCTGTGGCGATCCACGTCTTTCTGTCTTGTCACGACTGTAGACGGAGTCGCCGATGCCTCACTGTTAAAGGCAGTACATGATAAGGGTGCATGGACTACAGTGTCGCATCCGCAAGACCTCTAGAATTGGTCTGTGGAACAACTGCTACCCACGCGTCTGCTTGTAACGTGGAGCAAGATACACTGGGATCCCTGACAGCTTGCCATACATGGTTCGATCTACTCACCTCGTCGTGCTCCCAGTCACTCCGGACTCGGGACGTCCCATGTGGGTGCCATCTTGTGTCCATCGCTCCCAACATCGTCTGACGGAACACTCCGAACGATCGGTCTGGCGACCAACATGGCAAGGCAACCAGCCTACGGTATTCATGCAGATGATTATCCCCTTCTCAAACTGGGTAAACGGTGAGAAACGTCGTCTAACACGGCTACCTGGCATTCTGCGGCTATTAATGTCCTTCTCGAGTCGGTTTGAACGTCACTTCTAACACTCGTCTACTATGCACTGTTTAAATAGTCCCCAGTGCCACCGTAGTGTCTTTGGGAATGTGCATCGTCGACATAGTTGGATCATTTGTGTATCGGATTTTACGCTACATATTTGCAAAGATTCGTATTTGTATCTTTTTCCGCTCTGGGTGCGCTATTTTTAATGCCCCAATGCGTATATGGCGTAAGACATCTACTGGAAAAAGGAAGGCAGTGGCAGACTATGAAAATAAGCCGACGAGATCCAAAATAGCCACTGCGGACGAAAATTATTCGTCTGAAATTAATAATCGTAAAACTCAGACATTGAAAGTAAGAAACACTTAAAAGATTCGTAGCAACAATGGTGATAAAACTGAGACATCAAAGAGTAAAACCAGTCCAAAATCAAGAATTTAATGTTTCCACGTCTTATCAGTTCCTAAAGTGATGTATGTATGCGAGATGTGGATAAAAAGACAAAGAATAAGGAGTAAATCTGAAATAAAATTTATAAGCAGGACTAAGGAATGTACGACATAATAAAAGGAATGGCAATATATGACAGGAATTAAAAGTACAGGCAGTCACCTTATGTAAGAATACAGATGAAGATGAACGTTATATTGAGAAGATGGATAATACCAGAGCCCAAACCGTAGAGATGTCGAAAGAGTAAGGAGGAGAGAATCGAAGGAACTATCTATTGAAGAAAAGATATCAGCTTCATCTACCTCTTCAGACGTACTCCGGAAGCAAACGAATGTAACGTGGCGGAGGGTTTCTTCACTACTAATCACTTACTTTTCTGTTTTGCCAAAACGAGTAAGACCTTATTTCTTTTATCTTCATACTCCTTATGCGAAATCTTCGTTGGCGCTCTACAACTGGCTCAAACGCCCATTCTCCAAATTCTCACAATAGTATTCCACAAAAAGAATGTTTTCATCTTCCCAGGTATTCCCACTTAAGTTCACAAAGCACTCCGTAATAATCGCATTTTGATCGAACCTATCGGCATTGGTAGCCCTGCGCCTGCTATACGGACGTTTGAGTCACAGCTCCCGTACAAGATAAGTAATTTTAGTAGTAATAAACTGTTTCTAACACTTTAAACTAATTACATTAATTATAGTGCTCTTCAAGCGTACCATTAAAAGTTTTTGTCTTACTCGCGTATTTTCACAGTAATCAAGCAAAGTTCGTTTTGTTTACATCTCGCGGCCAGGCCGAACTTTTGAGCTTTCAGATTAAACTTCATACCGCAATTTTAAGTGCATTAATGATAGTTTAGTGTGCCAAATACGTTTGCTTCCCCTTTATATCTGTAGAGTATCGTCATCTCTTAAGTAATTTCCAGTAATAAACTTCTGAACCATTGTTTACATTGTCGCGAGTAGGCCAAATTTTTTGTACACGTATTTTCATTGTTTTCCGGTAACTTGTCTTTCTGTCACTAAAATCGATTTGTGCCATGAGTGTAAAGTGCCTGACGTGCCGTAGAATCGTTAGCTCCGGGGTCTGGTGTGATGGATGTAGTAACTTTTTTCATTGGGGAGATTCTGATGGCGTGGGAACTGGGAGAATGAGCGAGACTCATCAGTGGTTCTGTAGGCTATGCAGTAGAGATAGAAAGATTGTGGAACAGGAGGGGAAAATTGCTGCCCTACAGGCTGAGTTAGATGAGGCTAGACGAGAACTGTGCAGGTTAAGGGGGGAGAAGGGTAAACAGGGGTGGGAAGTGGCAACAGGCACAAGGAACAGGCCAAGAAATTCTTCTGACAGCTTTGTTACTAATGTACAAAATAGGTTTGACCTGTTGCCTCAGTCGGAAACTGATGAGCCTCTCACAGAAGCAGATGTAGACAGGGATCAACAAGCTTTCAGCAGCAAATTGAATAAGAAGGTAGGGAAGCGTGCAAAGAGAAAGAAAGTCTTGTTGCTAGGTAGTTCGCATGCTAGGGGTGTAGGCCAACTTCTGCAGGATGAATCAGGGTCAGAATACCAGGTCACAAGTTTTTTCAAACCTAGTGCTGGACTGGGGCAGGTTACAGAGGATTTAGGTTCACTTTGTAGAGGCTTTACTAAGGAATATACCGTGGTTATTGTGGATGGGCCGGGCAACAGTATTGACAGAGGTCCGGGGTATAGCATAGAGTGTGACCTGGCAAATATTGCATCGGCATCGAGTCATACCAGTGTTGGGTTTGTGTCGGTTCTGGAGCGCCACGACTGGCCTCATTTGAGCTCTTCTGTCAGGAGAGTTAATTTGGAGTTGGAACGGCTACTTGGATCTGATGCAGGGTCACACATTGGTGTGGTTCCTGTTGATTCACTCTGTAGGCGGGACTATACTAGACATGGCCTACACCTCAACAAGAAGGGGAAGGGTAAACTGGCTGGGCTGACAGCAGGAAATTTAAAGGGGGGAGGAACTACATCTCATGGTGGTAACTCTTTTTTAGTGTAAGATCAGTGTAAGTGGGAAACTCAGCCAGGCAAGTACTAAAGATGTTAAAAAAGTTCAAGATACTCACAAAAGTAAAATGAAAAATGTTAGTATATTTCATCAAAATATTGGGGGATTGAAGAATAAAATTGATGAGCTTCTGCTTTCTTTAGAAGATATAGAAACTGAGAATGTAATAGATGTACTATGCATGTCTGAGCATCACATTGTCACTGATATGCAAAAGGTTAGCATCAATGGGTACAAATTAGCTGCACATGTAAGTAGAGATAATATGATGAGAGGAGGAGTTGCCATATATGTCAAAAGCTTCCACAGCGCAAAACATTTGGAAACTAAAAAATTTTGTGTAGCGCAACATATGGAAGCTTGTGCCACTGAACTAAAACTAAATGATGGCACTTTCATAATTGTAACAGTGTATAGATCCCCCTCAGGGAATTTCCAGCTATTTCTAGAAAACGTGGATGCTTTGTTGTGCTATCTGTCAGACAGGGGGAAGCAAATTATCATTTGTGGGGATTTCAGTGTTGATTCCCTGAAAGAGTGTGATAGGAAGAATGACCTTGTAGTATTACTCAGTTCTTTCAATTTGAGCTCCATCATTGATCTTCCTACTCGGATAACAAACAACAGCAGGACATTGATAGATAACTTTTTTACAGACCAAGATAAGTTTAAGGACATAAATGCTTATCCTGTTGAGAATGGTCTTTCAGATCATGGTGCACAGCTAGTTACAGTACATGGCATAGCTCCATGCAGTATATCAAATCAGAATTTCAAAGCAGTGTGTTCAATTAACAATATAAATACTGCAAACTTTAGGGAAAGACTAAAGGAGCTAGACTGGAATGAAGTGTATATGGAACCCGATGCAAACTTGAAATATAACTTATGATACATTTTTAAGGGTATTTGAAAATAGTTTTTCCAAGAAAACAGTGAAACATAATTCCAAGAAAACATATAAAAAACCTTGGCTAACTAAAGGAATAAGAATATCTTGCAACCATAAAAGAGAACTGTATCTAACAGCAAGAGGGAGTACTGACCCCGAAATTGTTCAATATTATAAAAACTATTGTGCGGTACTAAGAAAAGTTATTAAAAAGTCCAGAAGCATGTGTATCATGTCTAAGATCAGTAACTCTGATAATAAAATTAAAGCAATTTGGAATATTATTGAAAGGGAAACAGGGCAACCAAGAGCACAGGAAGACGTTAGTGCCATAAAACTGAATGAAAAGTGTACTAACAAACAATATGAAATTGGAAATATTTTCAATAATCATTTTTTAAATGTTGTGGAGAAAGTAGGATCTAGATCTTCACTAGAAGAGGCAAGACTTCTAATACAAGAGGCCATACCTTTGCAGTTTGAAACAACTGTATTTCCACGAACCTCTCCCTCTGAAATCAGTAAAATAATAAACTCACTGAAAAGTAAAAGCTCTTACGGAATTGATGGCATTTCCAGCAAGATACTTAAAGCTTGTTCCCCACAGATAAGTAGGATTCTCAGCCACGTATGTAATACCTCTTTGGAGCAGGGTGTTTTCCCCGATAGACTGAAATATGCCATTGTAAAACCATTGCATAAAAAGGGGGATACATCGGATGTCAACAACTATCGCCCAATCTCTCTTCTGACAGCTCTAACAAAAATTTTTGAGAAAGTAATGTATTCAAGAGTAGCCTCCCATATATGTAAAAATAAAGTACTAACAAAATGTCTTTTGTTTTCAGAAAGGCTTTTCAACAGAAAATGCTATATACGCTTTCACTGATCAAATATTAAATGCTCTGAATAACCGGACATCACCCACTGGTATTTTTTGTGATCTCTCAAAGGCCTTTGACTGTGTAAATCATGGAATTCTTTTAGATAAGCTAAATCATTATGGTTTGAGGGGGGCAGTGCACAAATGGTTTAATTCATACTTAACTGGAAGAATGCAGAAAGTTGAAATAAGTGGTTCATGTAATGTTAATACAACAGCTGATTCCTCAAACTGGGGGGGGGGGGGGGGCTATCAAGCACGGGGTCCCACAGGGTTCGGTCTTAGGTCCTTTACTGTTCTTGATATACATTAATGACTTACGATTCCATATTGATGAAGATGCAAAGTTAGTTCTTTTTGCTGATGATACAAGTATAGTAATAACATCCAAAAACCAAGAACTAAGTGATGTAATTGTAAATGATGTTTTTCACAAAGTTATTAAGTGGTTCTCAGCAAACGGACTCCCTTTAAATTTTGATAAAACACAGTATATACAGTTCCGTACAGTAAATGGCACAACTCCAGTAATAAATATAGAATTTGAACAGAAGTCTGTAGCTAAGGTAGAATTTTCAAAATTTTTAGGTGTGTCCATTGATGAGAGGTTAAACTGGAAGCAACACTTTGATGGTCTGCTGAAACGTCTGAGTTCAGCTACGTATGCTATTAGGGTTATTGCAAATTTTGGTGATAAGAATCTCAGTAAATTAGCTTACTATGCCTACTTTCATTCACTGCTTTTGTATGGTATCATATTCTGGGGTAATTCATCGTTGAGTAGAAAAGTATTCATTGCTCAAAAACGTGTAATCAGAATAATTGCTGGAGCCCACCCACAGTCATCTTGCAGACATCTATTTAAGGATCTAGGGATCCTCACAGTAACCTCACAGTATATATATATATATATATATATATATATATATATATATATATATATATATTCACTTATGAAATTTGTTGTTAATAATCCAGCCCAGTTCAAAAGTAATAGGAGTGTGTATAGCTCTAACACCAGGAGAAAGGATGATCTTCACTATGCAGGGTTAAATCTGACTTTGGCACAGAAGGGGGTAAATTATGCTGCCACAAAAGTCTTTGGTCACCTACCAAACAGCATCAAAAGCCTGACAAATAGTCAACCAACATTTAAAAATAAATTAAAAGAATTTCTAGATGACAACTCCTTCTACTCATTGGCTGAATTTTTAGATATAAATTACGGGAGGGAAAAAAACTAACTTAAGCATTAGTGTCATGCAATATCTTGTGTAATGTAATATCTTGTACAGACATCTTTCATTAACCAGACACGTTCCACATCATTATGAAGTGTCGTATTGATGATCTATGGAACAAGTATTAATCTAATCTAATCTAATCTAACAAATATTGCGAGCTGTATGTGAATTGCTTCAATGTCTTCCTTTAAACCGACATGGGGGGAATCGTAAACACTCGCGCAGTATTCAAGAAAGTGTCGCACTTGTGTTCTATGCGCAACCTCCTTGACCACCTCTGCTACCCGTCTTTACGTGCTCCTCACATTTCACATCGCTCTGCAACATTACGTCTAGATAGTAAACTGAGGTTCTTTATCAAGCAGTCCACTGCTAATGATTTATTCAAATATTATGTGATCATATTTCATAGTCATCTGCAACAACTTTCTATATTTTGAACATGATGCCATTAATCATAGGAGCCAGCACAATGATTTGGATTAATTTAAAGAAAACGTGTGGGAGGGTGGCCCAATTCGACATGTCATTTACCATTCCCAAACAAACATTTTTTATTAATAACAATTCTATCATAATCCAACTACCAGTTAACAAGATTCTTGCCCAATTCATACAACTAGTCAAGGCCTTTAAATTAATATCACAATGCATAAAGAAATTTGGATTATTCACAAAATTACAAATGGAACTCGAAGAACATGTCAACTGCAGAATATAATGTAGACCCTACTAAAAACATAAACTGTTAAGTAAATCTGCAGTTGGACTCTGTTGCCGGACTATCATCACAACCGTCAGCTAATCTCATAAGGATATGATTATAATTTCAACAAATGTTAATGAAAGAGATTAAAATGCATGTATCTCAACTGGAACAGTAAGCTCCAGACTCGAAGGCAAGAAATTAGAGACAAGTATATACTGGGTGATCAAAAAGGCAGTATAAATTTGAAAACTGAATAAATCGCGGAATAATGTAGATAGAGAGATACAAATTGACACAGAGGGTTCGAATGACATGGGGTTATATTAAAACCAAAGAAATACAAAAGTTCAAAAAGTGACCGACAGATGGCGCTTCATCTGATCAGAATACCAATAATTAGCGTAACAAAGTAAGACAAAGTAAAGATGATGTTCTTTACAGGAAATGCTCAATATGTCCACCATCATTCCTCAACAACATCTGTAGTCGAGGAAAAATGTTATGAACAGCACTGTAAAGCATGTCCGGAGTTACGGTGAGGCATTGGCGTCGGATGTTGTCTTTTAGCATCCCTGGAGATGTCGGTCGATCACGATACACTTGCGACTTCACGTAACCCCAAAGCCAATAATCGCACGGACTGAGGTCTGGGGACCTGGGAGGCCAAGCATGATGAAAGTGGCGGCTGAGCACACGATCATCACCAAACGAAGCGCGCAAGAGATCTTTCACGCGTCTAGCAATATGGGGTGGAGCGCCATCCTGCATAAACATCGTACGTTCCAGCAGGTGTTTATCAGCCAGGCTGAGGATGATGCGATTCTGTAACATATCGGCGTACCTCTCACCCGTCACGTTAGCAGTTACAGAACCAGAATCACGCATTTCCTCGAAGAAAAAAGGCCCAATACGGTAGATGTGGTAAATCCAACCCATACCGTGACTTTATCGTCGTGCAATGGAGTTTCCATGACAGTTCCAGGATTTTCGGTAGCCCAAATTCTGCAGTTGTGGGCGTTGACGGAACCTCGGAGCGTGAGAAGAGCTTCGTCGGTCCACAACACGTTACTCAACCAATCGTCATCTTCCACCATCTTTTGAAACACGCACACCGCAAATGCTCTCCGCTTCACTAAATCGCCAGGTAACAGTTCATGATGCAGATGGATTATGTACGGATAGCATCGGAGGGTACGCCTAAGTGCCAACCAAACAGTTGTGTATGGAATGCTAGTGTGACGTGCGACTGCACAAGCGCTGACTTCCCCGTGCATAGATGAACTCGCTGCCGTCTCCATTTCTTCCTGAACTGTCTCAGCAGCATTACGCCTTGTGCTCGGTCGGCCACTACGGGGTCTATCGTCTAAACAACCCGTGGCTTCGAACTTCTAAATCATTCTCGCCACAACTGCATTTGTCAACGGACCTTTACCCGTTCGAATCCCCTTCCTATGGCGATAGGATCGTAACGCTGAACTAGCACATTCCCCATTCTGATAATACAGCTTCACTAAAAGCGCCTTTTCAGGTAACGTCAACATGCTGCGACTGCTGGCGCATCCGATTCTCTCTCCTTTTTTTTCCTTTATTGTTAGTTTAAACCTGTTAACAGGCAGGCCAGCAGCAGCATACTACGCCCCTCTTCGGCCGCAGAGAAACATACACGACAGAAATGATGACAATGTGAGATAAATAGATGGTGGACATATAAACGGAGACAAACACTTTTTAAAATACATGGAGCCGTTCACAGGTGTAGAGTCCAAGATTAAAGTCGTTCAGGCACTTGGACACAGATATAGAGGAAAAATAGTCACACGTGAACGTAGGTGCACAAAACGAATAACACGGAGCCACGTAAGCACAAAACGACGGCACACACAGAAACACGGGGCGTCGATCTCCGGCGCCGGATTCTCTCTCTCATTACAGCTCCTTTTATGCACGATTGTCATGCGCAATCACTGACGTTTTGCTGTCCAGCGCCATCTGTCGGACATTTTGTGAACTTTTTTTTTTGTTCTAATAAAACTCCATGTCATTCCAAGCACGGGTGTCAATTTTTACCATCTACATTATTCCGTGGTTTATTAAGTTTTCAAATTTATACTGACTTTTTGATCACCCGGTATAATGTTGGTATCCAAAGTCCATTAAGCACCTCAGCACTAGGAGGTAGGCAGTCACGTTAAATTTTCCTTTTACTATCACTAATAGTGAGCGTAAGGCAAATGAGGCCACTCTGGTGCCATAAGGCAGTATTATTCTGCTGCCTCATGGACAAGATACGACCAAGGGCAAACGCCACTCACGTATAAAAACCGAAGCAAACAGTAACATTTCACTGATTAGTCACAAGATTGTTACACATAAATCAAGTACTTAAATAAACTACCGGGCACCTAAAACACTACTAAATGTTAATGGCAATTGAACCCCTATTTTCTTAAAGAAATCAAGAAACTTAGCGCTCAGTTTGACCCACAAGAAGTTTACAATAATAGAAACACTGAGTAAATTATTTCCCATAACCACTAAAGTCAAATCCTAATCCGGCGACATCCCCGCCGCGGCACGATGCCAAAGTAATGGCAATAGAGTACTCAGCTACAGGCTCGAACGGGAGATCCGCAGAAGCGCGTGTGACTTGCCAACACCTAGGCCTCGTACGATAACAGGAAAGCCTCCGAAGCAGAACGAAAACGCGTCCCTGCCACTGACCTGCAGAAGAGCGACGCGCCAACCGCTGCGATAGAAGGCTGTCAATATTAGCAAACAGCGAACAGCAAACAAGTCTAATAGAAATTTACACACACAATAAAAGATTATTTTCAAGGAAACCAATTAAATGGGATATAATAGGATATATAGTATATAGCATAAGTCTATAGGATATAAGTATAGGAACGGAATTAAGTATAGGAGCGGCCCGCACATAAACATAGCAATTAAACTTTCCTGACAATAACAATAAAGAAGGGACAAAGTCATTTAAGAGGATAATCACCTAAAAATCAAACAAGATTAAATAAGTAAGGTATACCATTACTGGGGCCTTTTAGGGACTAATAGACGCTGTAATTTGGATACGCATAAAAGGGCAAATGGCAGGTTAATATGTACACCCATAACCAGAAGGGCTCCTCAACACAGAGTAAGAGACTGTGCGAATACAAGCAGGCACACACACATCACCCACTTGTGCGTACCTTTAAGTTGGCTCAAAAAGGGTCACTGAAATGCATAAAGGAACCGGATTCCTGGCCAGCTCACATCGGGGCAGAATTAACAATCTTTAAGTACAGTACTTACCGAACAGTCTTCATACATAACTTCAAATAAATGCAAGGGAGGCCAATAGCTTCAGGACTCCAGGTAGACCCTGGATAATACTGCCCTTCTGGTCGTAGCTGCTGACAGCTTGTTCAATACATCTCGGCGTATTTAGCAAACCACAATTGATTGATGCACTTCATAACCAGGTTGCGCGTGACGATAGCAGCTCCTTGACAGCTAAACGTGCCGTTATCAACGGTCAAGGCTGCAGGAAAACGCAGGCTCCAATAGCTCCGCGGTCAAAAGTTTCAATTTCTTTGCGATCACCAGGATGCCCAATACTCAGGCACACCCGTCCAGCTCCGTGTCTAGCACACCACTCACTACGACACAGCCCAGAGTAAATACGTAACCAAACAAAAATGATACAACGAGGGCCACAAAAATTGTTCAAATGGCTCTGAGCACTATGGAACTTAACATCTAAGATCATCAGTCCCCTAGAACTTAGAACTACTTAAACCTAACTAACCTAAGGACATCACACACAACCATGCCCAAGGCAGGATTCGAACCTGCGGCAGCGCGGTTCCGAACTGAAGCGCGTAGAACCGCTCGGCTACACCGGCCGGCTGCTCACCCTACTAACCAGTTCATCTATCTATATAAAGAATAAGGGCGATCCTATCACATCTCCCTGGTGCACTCCTGATAATATCCTTTGCCTGATGAACTCTCCTCATCGAGGATATCGTACTTGGTCTACTACTGAAAAAGTGTTTGACCCACTCACATAAATGGGAACCTAGTCTGTAATCTCGTACATTCATTAAGTCTGTGATGGGCCACCGTGTCAAATGCTTTCCAGAAATTTGCGAGTGCGGAATCTGGCTGTTGCCCTTCATTTACAGTTCACAAGATATCATATAAGAAAAGGAAAAGCTGAGTTTTGTATGAGTGAAGCTTTCTAAATCTATGCTGATTTTTGGATCAAGGTTCTTCCATCTCAATTATTATATTTGAACTGAGAATATGTTCAAGGACTGTACAGTAAACTGAGGTTAAGTGTACTGGTCTGTAATTTTGCAGGTCCATTCTCTTACATTCTCTTTATATAGGAGTCATCTGCATTTTTTTCCGTTCATACTGCATGTAGTTGAAGGACGTCTTTTTCTGTTATGTATATAAGGCAGAGTGTATGTGTGTACATCTGGTATCTCCTCCAAAACCCCGGCATCAATTTCATTCAAATATGGCACAGGAACAGCAGGTCCTGTGAGTATCAGCACTGTGGGGTTTATAGCCTCTTAGCTGCAATAAAAAAAAAAAAACAATTCTTCACGCCCTCCCATATAGGTTGCCATGTATGACAGCCATTTTGTATTGGAGTAGTATGGGTCTGCTTTACATACATGCTTTACATTGTGGCCTGTATGTTGGAGACAAACAAATGATTTTCATTTAGCCTTTCCTGCACGAAAACTATGATGTGGGAGCAGTATCAGCTAGCTTTATTGAACTGCATTGCAGGTGCTACACGTGCCAATGTGCACAGCAGGGGACATCTCGAGATGGGCAGATGGGATGGACAGAGTGAAGGAGGACATGGGCAGAGGGGGGCAGGTTGGGTAGATGCATGAGGCAGGTGGAAGACGTAGAGCAGTAGGGGGGAAAGAAAAAGGAAGGGTAGGTGGAGAAGGTGGAAAGGGGGAAGATGATGCTACGGTCAGAGGCAGCGAGAGGAAGAGATCGTGTCTGAGTAGGGGTGCATAAAAGGGACGAAAAGAAGGGGAAGAGTGGTATGTTCAATATATGTGTCGAATGTAGGGGAAAGGAAAGTCTTACATAAGCTCACCACACAAAATAATAGTCAACTCTTAAAAGAGCACAGTGGTTGCTTTGGTGCGCTGTTTATGGTATAGAACTGGTACCTGGCGGTCATGTTACTCTCCAACATTCATATAAGTCGTGGTAGTGAAGTGGTATGTATATGGTAGTAGTTTCTACGAAACCAACGCAGCAAGAACAGCGTAAGAGGGGTCGGAGTAGACTGGGAGGATGAAACTGTCGTGTTCGGATTTGTCAGTGGGCCACTGTGAACGAAGTTGCCAGGTTTATTGGTGTATTGACATGCTTTGTTCAACGTCTGTAATCTATAGGAAATGGTTTACCACCGACAATCATACAACACAGACTAAGAACAGTGGTCGTAAAAAGATACTAACTGAAAGGACTCGGAGATGTGACATCTTTTCAGTGACAATCTGTTTCAAACACAATAGCAACTGCAGTTGTCTGAGAATTGCAGGTCCCTGCCAACCAGTTTTGAAACAACTTTAGGAAGAGAAATATATACAATGGATGAAACTTCCTGGCAGATTAAAACTGTGTGCCCGACCGAGACTCGAACTCGGGACCTTTGCCTTTGAAAGGCAAAGGTCCCGAGTTCGAGTCTCGGTCGGGCACACAGTTTTAATCTGCCAGGAAGTTTCATATCAGCACACACTCCACTGCAGAGTGAAAATCTCATTCTGGAAACATCCCACAGGCTGTGGCTAAGCCATGTCTCCACAGTATGCTTTCTTTCAGGAGTGCTAGTTCTGCATGTTTCGCAGAAGAGCTTCTGTAAAGTTTGGAAGGTAGGAGATGGATACTGCAAGAAGTAAAGCTGTGAGTACCGGTCGTGAGTCGTGCTTCGGTAGCTCAGTTGGTAGAGCACTTGCCCGCGAAAGGCAAAGGTCCCGAGTTCGACTCTCGGTCGGGCACACAGTTTTAATCTGCCAGGAAGTTTCATATCAGCGCACACTCCGCTGCAGAGTGAAAATCTCATTCTGTATACAATGGATGTCCGAAGTCGGTTGCCTCGAGAGAGGCATTTTCTCCCAGCTGCGCGACTTGTGTTGGCCAAACAATTCCGAACCTGTGCAGTAGCGATTAGAGCCCGGTAGTGTCGTCTCACGAGTCGTAGGTTCTCTTCGTATCAAAAAATGCAAGGTGCCAAGATCACTGCCGCCTCAATGATACATACAACCCACTGTGTGTGTGTGTGTGTGTGTGTATGTGTAGATCAGGCGTGTGGTGGCCCTGTGATGTTTTGGAGTGCTTTTCATACAACTACTTGAACTCTTTCTTTATGTTACTGTGAAAATTATTCAGAGCTATACTTTAAGCATTCTCGGTGTTCTAGTGTTAGCTTTTTTCTTTTTTTTACGTCTTCATGATGAATATCAAATGTACATGCCTATCTTCGAGGTGACAACAGCGTTGATCACAGTGGTACGCTAGTATCTTCCTAGTCTGATGAGCTGTCAGACGCCCTATGACATCTCAACTGGTTCTCTGTATCATCCTACTTAATCCTATACAAAACTTAATGATATAGAATAGCGATTGAAACAGAGCACTATTACTGCTTTATGGTAACTCACATGGATCTGATCTTGAATGACTGGTATCAGCTGCACATGGTGGAATTTGTGGACGCTCTTCCTCGCTGAACTAAGACAATTATCAAGGCTACAAGTGGTGTTACACAAAATTAGTCTGATGTTTCCAGCAGCTGACTTATGTTTTGCCCAATGCATACACATTCGATGAATATGATCGTAGAAACTGATGTGATTAAACATTCAGTGCAACTGGGGACTAACGTACGGTAACAGCCTGCTTATAGTGACTGCATTAACTTACTTTACTAGGTAATCTACAGGCCTACTTGTCTAGGGATACTGTGTAATACAGAAGCGCTTGAGAAGGTAACCACAGTCCATAACGTAGGAAATTTCTATGTTTAGTAGTAGTAGTAGTATGGTATTCTGCCTTACGGTAGGTCTTGTCATGTGTTAAGCCTCTTCCAATTTTGCCTGTCCATAGCCAGTCTTTTCATATCTGAATATTTGTCTTCTTTTATATTGTCCAACATTTGATATCTTCTTTTTCCTTTTTACCTTTTTCCCTCCACCATTCCTTCAATTCCTCACTTCAACAAACAGTCCCTCCTCAAACAATGTCCAATCCAGTTCCGTTTTCTCTTTCTGATAACTTTCAACATTTTTCTTTCTTCTCCAACTCTTCTGAATACTTCTTCATTCCTTACTCGGTCTCACATTTCACTTTTTCCATTCTTCTCCATATCTACACCTCTAGTGGCTCCAATCTTCGTTCATCTTCCTTCCTCACTGTCCAGGTCTCCACACCATATAGTGCAACACTCCAGACGTAACATTAGGAAAGTCTTTTCCACAGATCTTTGTTTAGTGATCCACAAAGTAATTTCTGTTTCCTCATGAATCCTTCTTTTGCCATTGCAATTCTTTTCCTAATTTCTGTTGAGCAATACATTTCATCCATTATATCTAGAGTTAAAAAAGAATGCAGAAAGAGCCATGTGACTATCTTCGGAGAACACGCCAATAAAGATGGTTTTTCCAACGAACAGGTTTTTGTGCCACATAGTACGTAATTCTCCCGTCTTTGTGCATCGTCTCCTTGACAGTGACATAAATCTGAGTTTTCCTAGGACCAGGAATTTTGCGACATGTAGTACCGAAAGTAATCCGTCCTTCGAAATGCCTCTTCTCTTGTATAGCGACATAAAGCCAGGTATTCCAGGGTGCATGTATTTTGTGCCACATCGTACGTAATTCACTGGTCGTAATGCATCGTTTCATCAACAGTGGCATAAAGCCGGCTTAACCTGGGAGCAGGGATTTTGAGCCATGCGAACAGGACAGGACGTTTCTCATCATGAGGGATGAAAAATTAAATATGTAGCGCTTTGTGTTTTCCCATGAAATGAAACTGCAAGTGCATTAACTACTCAGCCTACATCTTCTGTCCAGGAAGTACTTTGTGTGATTGCTTTATTATAGTTGTTATTAATAACTTCTTATTATTTCAAGAAACAGAAAAGAACATAACAGTTTTACAAAGTGTAGCATACAACGAAAGCCTCTGTTACATACGACCACAAAACAAGTTTCAGATATTGTACTCTTTTTTTAATGTACAAAATGAAGCATGAATCATTGACACAACATTTCTTATTCTGCATTTATTTGGTATTAATACATGCTAATTAGTAAGTCATTCTGTGGAAAACCGAGATCTTTGGTAACAATGTCACTTGTTTGAGTAACTTCAATGAGAGGTGTTGCAGGCGTGTCAGTGGTTGCAGGTGTATCAGTGGTGGATCTGAGGAATGGTGCTGATGAGAGCTGCAAGGACGAACGGCTTACTCTGCAATCCACAGATGGTGAGCTAGCACCTTCTCTGAGACGATTTTGAAAACTCCAATCTAGGTATGCATAATAATATCTGGCCAAAATTTTTTCATAGTCATAGCTGTGGTTTTGAAAGACATGTCTATTTTATCCCTAGTTGTAGTGCTTTCGACAGCTCTTCCAGGCAATTTCTGAAATAGAACCTATCTTCTTTGTTCTTACGTTTTCTCTTTGTTCTGTAGTGATTGTAGGTACCCTTCCATCATCATTAGCACTCATTCACTAGAACGCAGCGTACAACGCACTGAACTCGTTCCGAATCAGTTGGCCTGTCACTCTACTGTTTTGTCATTCTTTAGTGGACCACGTAGTAGGCTGGGTGCATTAAGTACCTCGCAGCTCAGAATTCCTGCTCCTAGGAAAACTCGGCTTAATAGTGTCGGTGTTTTTTGTCACAATGCAACACAGGGTGTAAATTCACGAAAGTCACTTTGAGGACATATTCCTTACACTAAAATAAGCAAAAATGTTCAGTAAACAAGGGCTCCAATATGCGCACCTTAAGAGCTATGAGAACTTGTTCATCTGGTTTACTGTGAAGCGTATATCTTCCACTGCAAGCTATTTTCTTGCTATATTTTGGGGGGAAGTATTGTGGACCAAAACAAGAAAAGTCCGGTAGACATGGGCCCTAGAATGGTTACTTTAAGAGCTATGAGCATTTGCTCATCTTCATTTCTGTGAAACATTTCTGTTCTATTGATTAAGTGCTCGTAGTTCTTAAGGCATTCATTTTAGAGGCCATGCATACAGGACTTTTTTCTTGTGTTGGTTTATAGTATCTCCCCAAACGTATAGAAAGCAAAAAGTTTGCAGCAGAAGTGATGTGTTTCGCAGTATCGAAAACGAATAAGTGCCTATAGCTCTTAAGATATGCATTTTACAGCCCATGTTTTCTTTTGTTTTAGTGTAAGGTACCCGTCCTCAATGTCAGCAAAGGGCCGCCATCTATGTAGTACGCCTGCGCTCTGCACTGAGCGACAGAAGTCACGGGACACGCACATGTACAGACGGCGGTAGTATCGCACTCACAAGGTATGAAAGGGCAGTACAATGGCGGAGCTGTCATTTGCACTCGGGTGATTCAAGTGCATAGCTTTCTAATGTGACTGTGGCCACACGACAGCAATCAACAGAACGCGAAATGGTAGTTGGAGCTAGACACATGGGACATTTCATTCCGAAAATCGTTAGGAAATTCAGTACCCCAGATCCACAGTGTCAAGAGTGTGCCGAGAATACTAAATTTCAGGCGTTACCTCTCACCACGGACAACGGAGTGGCCCATGGTCTTCACTTAACGACCGAGAGCAGCAGCGTTTTCAAAGGATTGTCAGCGCCAACAGACAATCAACACTGCGGCAGAAAACCGCAGAAATAAATTAGAACAGTGTGGCGAAATTTGGCGTCGGTGGGCTATAGCAGCCGACACGAGTGCCTTTGCTGACAGCACGACATCGCCTGCAGAACCTCTCCTGGGCTCGTGACCATATCGGTTAGACCCTAGAAGAGTGGACAACCGTGGTCTCGTCAGATCAGTCCCGATTTCTGTTGGTAAGAGGAGATTGTAGGGTTGGAGTGTGGCACAGACACAAGAAGTCACGGACCCAAGTTGTCAACAAGGCGCTGTGCAAGTTGGTGGTGGCTCAATAATGATTTGGGCTGTATTTCCATGGATCATGGATTGTAAATGGTTATGTATGGCTACTTGGAGGCTCTTTGCCGCCATTCATGGACTATGTTGCCAAATAACAATGCGCCGTGTCACCGGCCCACAGCTGCTTGCGACTGTTTGAGCGAATGATTTGGCCACCCAGATCACTCTTCATGAAACTCATCGAAATTTATGAGTCGTAATCTAGAAGTCAGTTTGTACATAAAATCCTTTACTGGCTCCAGTTTTGCAATTGTGGACGGCTATAGAGGCGGCATTCCAAGTACTCCAAATCTCCTTTAAATTCTGCCTGTACGTCTTAGAATCTAATCTTTCTTCTGTCACGTAAGAAGACCCACCCCCCGTTCCTTCGCCTTGTAATGTAGCACGGTCTCACGTTGGGCACAAAAAATGTGAAGAAAATTAAATTGAAATGGAATGTAGGGAATAAATACAGGGTGGTTGTAATTAAACTTCAGCAACTTGAGCCATTGTTAAAGGGAAACTATTTACCCTAAGGGCACCAAACTTTACGCAACGATGTTCAGACTGTGCGCTGCAGGATTTGTGTTGTTATAAGTGTTAGTGTTATGTCGTGCCGTTACACGCCGGTACTGGTACGGCGACATGGGGTCGAAACACAAACATCAGTGTGAATTCCAACACTGGACAGTCAACATAGGTCTGGACAAGGTAAGCATGACTTTACTCGTATAGCATTTTTCTCTTTACTCTTCGCGAGTATCGATGTATTAAAGGAATACCGGAGATGTCCTCATTCAGCACTGGAATTGAAGCACATGATTCGGAAGATCGAAAAATACCAGAGATTTGGGAATTGCTCTTGGGAGACCCTGACGATCAATTACGCCACGAATTGTTGAAGAAGCCACTGTTACCATGACAGAGAATGAGATGTTCAAGCGGGGCACAAGTTGTGTCACGAGAGGTGAACATTCCGTGGTCCACCGTTCTAAAAGTGCTGCGTAGGATTGTGAAATTGTGTCTGTAAAAATGCCCAGGTTGTTTTGATTTCAGATGGTCGTCATATTGAGCGACGTTTGTAACCTGCAATGTAAACACAGCACGCAGTAACAAACGTTACTGTCTCAGGTGGAAATTGAAATCAGTTTCTTTCAATGGTTTATTCGTTATTTTTTTCGTGCGTTCTTATCAATTTTTCACCAGATTTCATTGTGCTATGATCAGTCGTTTTTCATGGGAGACGGACCTCTCAAGCAGCGGAAGTTCAATTATTACCACCCCTTAGATTTGAAAAAGTAACTTCGAAGAAATCTACGGTAACAGAAGAAACACACTGATCAACAAAAGAAGGAAGAACAAAAATGTTCGCCGGCCACGGTGGTCTAGCGGTTCTAGGCGCTCATTCCGGAACCGCGCGACTGCTACGGTCGCAGGTTCGAATCCTGCCTCGGGCACGGATGTGTGTGATGTCCTTAGGTTAGTTAGGTTTAAGTAGTTCTAAGTCCTAGGGGGCTGATGACCACAGATATTAAGTCCCATAGTGCTCAGAGCCATTTGAACCATTTTTGAACAAAAATGTTCAGGAAATGATAGTAACAGAATAGTCCATATAAGTCACTTAGGAATCAGACAAACAGGAAGTGCAGGGCAGAAAAGGCGAAATGGCTGCAGGATAAATGTGAAGAAATTGAAAATATTTGATCACCGGAAAGTCTGACTTACCATACTGAACAGTAAAAACACCGTTAGATGAAACTGAAAGCAAGGGGTGATATAATCAATCACTGGAGGGAAACCTGAACACTGGCGACTTGCACATACATATGGATACATGGAAACTTCACTATGAGTTTGGTCTGTCTCGACTCACAGTATCTGCTAATAGTTGTAACACCCTACGTCAGAACCCGTGATCTGATGGTTACCGCTTTCATTAATGATCAAATCGCCATCGGTCTCGGGTTCGAAAACCCGCCACCGCTCAAATTTTGGTTAATCATCACCACTGGCGGCAGGATGGTCAGCATAAGAAGACACCTTCACTCTGCCAACAGCCTTGTCAAAGAGGACAGAAGAGCGAACAGATATTCAAGACATTCTCTTGTCCTTCGTGTGCCAAACTGACCCTAAAGGCGGACGAACCAGCAATCATCAACGGCATGTGGATGCAGAAGGCAATGGAAACCACTATACTAAAGACACATAACGTGTATTCACAGGGCATGTAACTGAGAAAGTGTCATGGTGATCTCTCAATTGGAAAAAGATTCCGGAATATTTCCCTGTTCGGATCTCTAGGTGAGGGCTGACAATGGGTAGGTGACGATGAAAAAAAGATTCAATAATCAACGAAAGGATAGCGTTCTAAGAGTCGAAGAGCGGAATATCAGAAGCTTGAATCTGATAGGGAAGCTAGAAAATCTGAAAATGAAAATACAAAGGCCCAATCTATATATAATAGGGGTCAGAGATGTGAAATTGAAGGATGACAAGGATTTCTTTATCAGATGAGTGTATGGTAGAATCAACAGCAGCAGAAAATGGTATAACGATTCGTTATGAATAGGAAGGTAGGGCTGAATGTGCGTTACTGTCAACAGTTAAGTGATACGGTTATCCTTAACAGAATCGACAGCCAATCGACATCGATAGTTCAGGTATACATGCCAACGTCGAAAGCTGAAGATGAAGAGACAGAGAAAGTGTATGAAGACACTGAAAGGGTAATGCAGTACCTAAAGTGAGGTGAAAATCTAATAGTCATGGGGGACTGGAGTGCAGTTGTAGGAGAAGGAGTGGAAGAAAAGGTTACAGGAGAATATGTGCTTGGGTCAAGGATTGAGGGAGCATAAATACTAACTGAGTTCTGCAATAAATTTCAGCTAGTAACAGTGAATATTCTGTTGAGGAACCACAAGAGGAGCATGTATACTTCGAAAAGGCCGGGTGATATAAGAAGGTTTCGGTTGGATTACATCACGGTCAGACTGATTCCGAAATCAGATACAGGATTGTAAGGCGTACCCAAGAGCAGAAATAGTCTCACATCACCATGTAGTAGTGATGAAGAGCAGGCTGAAGTTTAAGAGAGTAGTCAGGAAGAATCAATACGCAAAGAAGTGGGATAGGGAAGTACTAAGGAATGGCAAGACACGTTTGAAGTTCTCTAATGCTATAGCTCCAGCAATAAAGAGTAACTCATCAGGCAGTACAGTTTCAGATGAATGGACATCTCTAAAAAGGGATACCCCGGGAGTTGTAAAGAGAAACGTAGGTACGAAGAAGAAACCATGTGTAACAAAAGAAATACTTCCGTTGATCGATGAAACAACGAAATTCAAAAATGTTCAGGGAAATTCAGGAATACAGAAATAGATATCAGCAGTAATGAATAAGCAGGAAGCGAAAGGAAACTAAGGCAAAATGGCCGCACGAGAAACATGAACAAATTGAAAAAGCAATGATCGTCTGAAGGACTGACTCAGGGTATGAGAAAGTCAAAACTACCTTCATTGAAATTAAAAGCGAGGGTGGCAACAAAAAGAGTGCAACGGGAATTCCACTGTTAAATGCCGAGGAGAGAGCGGATAGGTGGAAGGAGCTCGTTAAAGGCCTCTATGAGGGGGAGATTTGTCTAATGTGTTAGAAGAAGAAACCGGAGTCGATTTGGAAAAGAGGGGTGATACAGTATTAACATCAGAATTTAAAAGACGTTTGGAGGAATTCAGATCAAATAATACAGAAGAGATAGGTAATAGTCCAACAGAATTTCTAAAATCATTGGGGGAAGTGGCAACAAAACTACCATATACGTTGGGGTGTAGAATGCATGAGTCTGGCGACATATCATCTGACTTTCGGAGAAATATCATCCACGTAATTCCGAAGAATGCAGGAGCTGACAAGTGCGAGAATTATGACACAAGCATCTTAACACCTCATGCATCCAAGTTGCTGACAAGGATAATACCCACAAGAATGGAAAAGAAAATTGAGGATGTGCTAGATGACGATCGGTTTGTCTTTAGGAAAGGTAAAGGTACCACAGAGGCAATTCTGACGTTGTTGTTGATCATGGAAGCAAGACTAAAGAAAAATCAAGACACATTCATAGGATTTGTCGATCTGGAAAAAGCGTTCGACAATGTAAAATGTTGCATGACGTTAGAAATTCTGATAAAAATAGTTATGAACTATAGGGAGAGAAGGGTCATATACAATATGTACAAGAGACAAGGGGGACTAATAAGAGGGAACGACCAAGAACGAAGTTCTCGGAAAAATAGGGTGTAGGACAGGGATATAGTTTTTCGCCCTACCGTTCAGTCTGTACTTCAAAGAAGCAGTGATGGAAATAAAAGAAAGGTTCAGGAGTGGAATTAAAATTCAAAGTCAACTATCAACGACACGATTCGCTGATGACATTGCTGACCTAAGTGAATTTGAAGAAGAATTACATCTTCCGCTGAATGGAATGAACATCCTAATGATTACAGAATACAGATTGAGAGGAAGTCGAAGAAAGACGAAAGTAGAGAGAAGTAGCAGAAATGAGAACAGCGAGAAATTTAAAACCAGTATTGATAGTCACGAAGTAAATTAAGCTAAGGAATTCTACTACCTAGGCATAAAAATAACCAATGCGGGCGAGGCAAGCAGGACATCAAAAATAGTTTAGCGCTGGTAAAAAGGGCATTTCCGGCCAAGAGAAGTCTGCTAGTATCAAACATACGCTTTAATTTGCGAAAGAAATTTCTGAGAATGTACGTTTAGAGCACAGCATTCTATGGTAGTGAAAAATGGACTGTCGGAAAACTGGAACAGGAGAGAATCGAGACATTTGAGATGTGTGTTGAAAATTAGGTGGATTGATAAGGTAAGGAATGAGGAGTTTCTGTGCAGGATCGGAGAGGAAAGGAATATGTGGAAAATACTGACAAGGAGAAAGGGCAGGATGATAGAACATCTGTTAAGACATCAGAGAATGGCTGACAGAGTACTAGAGGGAGCTGTAGAGGGAGACACATTTAGCAAATAATTGAGGACGCAGGTTGCAAGCACTACTCTGAGATGAAGAGGTTGGCGCAGGAGGGGAGTTACGAGCGGGCTGCATCAAACCAGTGAGAGGACTGATGACTCAAACAAAGAAAGGAAAAAAGTCAGAAGAACTCGATATGACATAAGTTGCTGCAATGATTAGCAAATATTGTGTGGACTAAGCTAAAGGAAAATTCATAGTGAAGTGCCCTTGTACCGATATGTACTTGTAAACTGCCAATGTCCTACTTTCCCTGCACTGATGATGGTTTTATGAACCTAAACCGGCTGAATAATAGAGTTCGTTTGCGGTTCATTATTTCAAGTGAATCACAGCTGTGGACTGTTCCTGCGAGAAAATTATAATCAAAGATAATCAAAGGGGGAAAAAGGAATTCAACGTCACGGCCAAGCACGAGCCTACGCGGTACGCTTACTTCATCTACTAAACTAGCTGGTCTCAAGCTTTCTGAGACCACCCCCCCCCCCCCTCCCTAATCTTGTAACCCGCACTGTCATCAACGTTAGCGACTAGCTAAACTGTATATTAACATTCTTTGACATTTCCATTTTTAGAAGGATGAAAGATAAATGGTATTTATTTATTATATCTGTTTTATTCAACCACGAGCTAATGAATCAATGACTCAATTGAAGTGTTTAGTACTTACACGAATGATGAAGCAAGTCTAAGTCTGTCGCGAGTGCTATCCAAAACGCCTCTTTAGAAAAGAAAACTAATTAACCACAGTATGGCAGACTCCTCTCCCTAGCAACAGCTACTTTAGTCACGCGCCACACCCCCACCCCCAGCACTTATAAAATCAACGAAATTAAGTCTTCTATTTGCAAATTACTTGACTGCTGGACTCCATACTTCTAAACTGGCGCAAACTGGAAGATCTCATGCTGCCAATGCATTGCCTGACCATTCCCGCTAATAGTAATAATAATAATAATAATAATAATAATAATAATAATAATATGTAGGCCCTACAGGAGTGCAGTAGCCATAGCAAAGTTATTGTTGTACTGTGCTGTCAACTATTTCCTTAACTGTTCTGTAGGATACCACTGTACTGTGGGAACTACGTACGACTCGGAGAGGGAACTCTCATTAGATATTTAAGCGTATGTCACGTACAGAGGTATCAGAAACAGCTTAAAAAGCTTGTAATGGTGTTAAAGCGTAGGCTGTGCTGAGAAATAATTGTTAATGAAAAAAATTCGCTGTGTCTTTTCGAGTTAATTAGCACTGAATTTATCCAATCAGGCCGTTGTGAGAGCGCAGATTCAAGATGGTGTCACCACTCTAGCTCTTTGTCGTTTCCTACAACCGAGCAATGACACCAATACAAAAATTGGACGAGGGACAGTAGTACGGATCAAACCCGAACCGGCAGCTGTGGCCGAGCGGTTGTAGGTGCTTCAGTCCGGAACCACGCGGCTGCTACGGTCGCAGGTTCGAATCCTGCCTCGGGCATGGATGTGTGTGATGTACTTACGTTACTTAGGTTTACGCAGGGGACTAATGACCTCAGATGTTAAGTCCCATAGTGCTTAGAATCATTTGAACCAAACCCGAGCCAAAGGCTCAGGAGGTTCGAGTGCTCCATCTGGCGTGGGTGGGTGTGTTTGTCCTTAGGGTAATTTAGGTTAAGTGGTGTGTCAGCTTAGGGACTGATGACCTTATCAGCTCTGTAGGAAAATCACTGACTGTGCTGTGTGCACTCTGTGGCTGTTTTGCATTGTTGGAATTTTCTATTGTATTGTTGGGCAGTTGGCTGTTAACAGCGCGTAGCGTTGCGCTGTTGGAGGTGAGCCGTCAGCAGTGGTGGATGTGGGGAGAGAGATGGCGGAGTTTTCTGAGCGGATGATTTGGGCTTGTGTCCATCAGCGAGAGTACATTTGTAATACTGGATATCATGAACTGATATATATATATATATATATATATATATATATATATATATATATATATATATATATATATATATAAAATAACTTTTACTATTAAGGTAAATACATTGTGTTTGTTCTCTATCAAAACCTTTCATTTGCTAACTATGCCTATCAGTAGTTATTGCCTTCAGTAGTTAGAATCTTTTATTTAGCTGGCAGTGGTGGCCCTCGCTGTATTGCAGAAGTTCAAGTAACGAAGATTTTTGTGGGGTAAGTGATTCATGAATGGTATAGGTTATTGTTAGTCAGGGCCATTCTTTTGTAGGGGTTTTTGAAAGTCAGACTGCGTTGCGCTAAAAATATTGTGTGTCGGTTTAAGGACAGTCACTTACAATTTTTCTAAGGGGACGTTTCAACACATTTGAACATTTTTTAAGGCTCAGAAGTATCGTCCGCTGTCATCTGTGCGACTAAAACAACTGACACAAATTTTATCTGGCGGGCCGTTGAATTTGCGCTAACAGCGGCTTCATTGGTCAACTTCAGTCCTAATTAAATCAGAAACGGCGCAACGTATCAAAATTACATAGATTTGGAATCACTACACTGGACTAACTGCATTTGAGCCCATAATATCGCCCAGCGGTCTAGAACTTTATTTCGACTGCAGTATGGAGAAGCACTCCACTTCCCTGCCATTAATTTCAGCAACAGGGGCCACTACTTCCTTTGACAGTGACAGAAAACGAACCCGCATCCTCCAAGTACTGTTTAATTATCTGTGTGAAGCGGCAGTCGAGGAAGGTAAAGAGACCTGTAGTAGCAAAGACGCGAAATATAAAAGCACACGGGGACGGATAGCATGTGCCTGTGCGAAGACTGCGTGTGTTACTGTGGGTGAGGCTGTCGCGTGGTGGGGGAGCGCTGCTGGCCTGCTATTGGCTGACCGGCGCGCCGGTGCGTGGCGCGCCAAAGTCCTGCCGGCGTCGCGACGCCGACGCCCGACGTCAGTCGCCTCGCGCCGCTCCACAGCCATGGTCGACCCGCTGAGGATCTTCTGGGTGCTCGCCAACAGCTCGTTCCTAGGTACGGTGGCGGTCTCAGTCCACGCTCTATTACCACACCCTGAAAACCAGTAACCTCCTCAGTTCTCTGAAAATAAATCAAAATGTAGATAGCGGCTAACGCCGATATTTACGGTAGCTTGATGCTAGGTGCGTTTGTAATTATTGTGTAAGATTTATTTCGTACTCACAACTCCAGAAGATACAAAAAAATCAATTTTAAGAACAATTAATTATAGCAATTTTTTATTCTAAGCACGCACGTAGATTGTTATTGCTCTGATGCTCATTTCTAAATTAACGTTCGAATTAAAGAACTGCTCCTGTTTACTTTTCCTAGCCAGAATTGGTACCGATGTAAGAAAGACGACAGAGAACGAACAAATTTTTAAGCACATTTTTTATTCTAAGCACGAATGTAATTTGTTAATCATGTGGTCCTCATTTCTAAATTAAGGAGCGGCTCCTGTTTACTGCTTCCTGCCGGAATTTGTACATGTGCTACAGGTTGGGATTTAATGCATGGACGCAGAAACATTTGCAATGAATTGAAACAACGTGAACATCCTTTTTATGAAAGCTTACTACATTGTCCTGTATTTTTAGGCTTACTTCGTGGACGCCGAGGAAAAAAATTAATCGCAAGGCATTCAAACAATGCCAACGCTCATTTCATGAAAGATTCAATAGTATGAAACCATTTTTACGCGATTATAAAAATATTTTTTTTATAGAGATAATTAACCCTAACAATAAACATCATAAAAATTTTAAAAAACTAAATTCGTTATTTGTTGTTGACTTAGGTTAAGAACATACTTTTAAAAGAGTCACTGATGTGTTATTAATGTCCAGAACCTGAAAAATGTCTTTCAATACCAAAATATTTTTAGTAGCATGTGCTAAAGGAGGTACTTTATGCCCACTCAAAAAAATTGTTTTTAATTTGAATTTCGTTAACTTTTATTGATTTTTTACTCACAATATACTTTTCAAAGAGAGATCATGACGTATGGGTAAGATCCTGAAACTGAAAATATTGAATATGACGTTCACTAGGAAATGTTATATCTACTACAGATACTTAAATTTTTGGGTTCTACTTACTTGTGGAATCATGTAGAAGAATTCATTAGAAACAACTTTTTTTCTTTAATTTTAAAATATGAAGAACTGAGTACATTATAATATTTTTAAAAGGTGGGCACTGAGTACTCCCTCCCTCTTGGTATTGCGACGTTTAAGGAATTATGTTATGTAACAGAACAATACACCTTTTGGTACCTCCAGAAAGGACTGATAATCCCAGTGAGACTTTTGGCAAAAATCCGCTTTAATCATGAACGTACGAACAGATCCCCAATATGTGTTCTCAGCAATGCAGAAGATTTGAAAGAGAGATGGGCTTTACTCCATGGATATGCACGCTACGCCTCTATTTATATGGAAAGTTTCACTGCAAAATTATATAACCAAATTCTTGTTTTCGGTATCTGTTGAAAGATTTTAAAAAATTCTCCTAATTACTAAAAAAGAATCACGATTATTACATCTTCTTACCAGTTCGCCTTTTGTCACCTGTCTAACTTTGTTCCTATATCCTGATTTTTTTAAATAATGTAATAATATTGCTTGCGTTACAGAAATTTATGTAATGTTGTCAGAGGAGATGCGGCCGTCAGTCCGTCGCTTGTTTCAATTTTTGGGCTGCTATTGCAGAACACACAGTATAGTTCCTAGTATTTGGTGAGACTGTTCTACGGTTTATTAGTTTCTCCATATTTGGAGACCGCTGTTCCTCCGCAGCTGTGTGCTCCAGCTGCCAAAAATTTCTATATTTTCCTCGATGGCTGGTCCTGCCTTTTCTATTAACGCCATTTTCTGCGAGAATCTGTAAATTATTCTGTGAAGAATCGAAATTTTTATATTTATTTCACCGCGACACAAATGTCTAACTTAATTCGGAAATAGCTTCAATATAAAAGGTAAAACAGGTCATCGAGGATAAAGAAATGTTTCAGCAACTGGAACTGTTATTGATCAATTTATTCTATTTTTTGTCAGTATGTAGAGCGTCTTTTTAAATCGTGCTACAAAGCAGGCAACACCAATCACGGTCATTTATGTCAAATTCCTGACTACTAGAAAAGACTCCAGTGGGCTGGATTAAGAACATTTCTCTCCACTGTGTCTCGTGGAGTGGCCGGAAGCTATCTTCTCGATGTGAATCAGTCCGTCGTTTAGGACGCATGCCACACCGGATTCCTTTGTGCTAACTCAGAAGAATAGGCTCTGTGCTGACTCGCCGCTTAACTCATTTCCTTCATGTTATAACGTACCAACCCCTTAAGGAAGTGAAATGCATGGCACTGCAAAGGACTCACAACATTTAATAACAGGTCGGAGTAATGCTACCTCGCAACTCTTCACTAGGAAATCATTCCTACTTTACAGGAATGCAGCCGAAAAGAATCGTCCAGTTCAGCCGAAATTTCGACCAGAAATCACCAAACACACTAAAGACACTAACTGAAATGTGATCTGTTCGTTCTGTGAAATTGAAGCCCACAGGAGCGTGTAGAATGATGATTACGAGAAAGCTACCCGTCCAAATACCAACTGTTTTGGCATATTCTACCCAGCCACACTACCGTAGACTGTTCGAACAATGTAGGCAACGGAAATAACGTATTTAAATTTTACACCATCACTAGGATTTAGTCCAGCACGGCACTAAGGATTCCAGAATCGTTCCCAGTACTCTCTGTCAGAGTTTGGGGCTGATTTTCCGTTTAAACACACGTTTTGTTTCACACATGTCGACTTGGATGATCGCTTTCTTATTCACACGTTCATTAAATTGATTGTTGCGTCCTTGCATTAGCAAATTGGTGGACGATTCCTTGATGCATCAGGATCTGTCCTGTCAAACTGATCCGTTCTCTTACACAAGTTCTGCCACAATTCTTTTTTTTCGTAATTCTATTCAGTAGCTATCTACACATCTAGCCATCAATATTCTTCTATTATCGGAAAAATGCTCCTATCGAAGCACAAAAAATGGGAATATGCTCCTGTTTAACTGACTTTCACTGAAAAGTGGGGTACAAACTGTCTCAGTCTACGTTTCTCACCAACGTTAAAATTTTTCCCACAAGAATTTGGGCATACGAACATATTCAGGCTCTTTTTAACATGAAACTCACGTCTCACTCCCACAAGCGCTCCTAAGTGTATCTCGCTCATACCCACTAGTCCAGCTGTAAGTCGCTTATACCCATCCACTCCCACTAGCCCATTCTCACTCCATTTATCCCAGATCTTTGTCATAATCTCTTTGTGTCTCTCTGTCACTGCCTTCTGCGACAAAGCTACAGTCTCTCTCGTTCTATGCTACTACTACTGTCTCCTTTGACTCTCACTGTCTCCCTCTTGTTCTCTCGTACTGATAGAATCTGATTCCTTCCTTCCAACTGCTACTGTCTCTTCTCATTGTCACTCTCTCTCTCTCTTCCTCGCTGGCATTATCAGATTCTCTCTCATCATCATTAGCTCTCACTCACTTCTGCTTTCTGCTTCTCTTTATTCCTCTTCCATTGGAACTCTATTCTTCACTCTTTTCCTAGCACAGCACTATCACTGTCAACTACACTGCACTGCCACTATGTCCCACTCCTTCGTTAACGCTGTCATTGTCTCCATCGCTGTTTCTATAGCACAACCACTTTCTGTTATCTTCCAGTTTTTATTACTTTTCCTTCTAGTCCCCATTGTCACTGTCGCTTTCTCTTTCAGGACAAAAAAGCGAAAATTTGTTTGAATGTGAAATGTTTTCGGGAAAATGTTAAAGTGCTAACGAAGGTAGAATGAGGCACCTAGTACCCCACATTTCACAGCCTTTTGAACAGGAGCATATTCGCCTTTTCTGTGGTCCGATAGGAGCACTTTTCCGCTAGTTCCCTTCTTTTCCCTGCTATAACAGAGCATGTCACTCATAAGAAGGGAACTTTATGGGTCAGTAAAATTTTGATACTTAACTTGTATGAAACTGAAATAAAGCAGATCTAATTTTACACCAGAGACCGGATTTTACGCGTACAAAAATTTTGTATGTGCTTCAGTTCTACAACGTACGCTTCCCAGAACCATTTTGATGATATTGGAGACACTATACAGCATATATCTCTATGCTACGACCCTTTATGAACTAGGTTTTGGCCTCACAACGGATTATAGGTGTTTATTTTACGTACACATCTAGGGTAGCTTTGAACTGCTGTGTCTCGGACACTGACAAAAATATAAGAAAAAATTTTTCAAGTTTATTCGAGATCAGGATCTTAGGAACATATTGTAAAAATTACAGCCCTTCACTGTGCGTAGATATTTTGAATCCGCGGTTCAGTTTAGGTACCCAAAAATCATGATTTTGCGGTATTTATCGATAAGGATTAAAATTTTTGAGTACGAGAAGATGACACTTCTAGATAAGTACACATAGAATAAACAGTTAAAATTTAAGCCATTTACTGAGGTTAGATCTTCAGATATCGGCTGTTGATGGCGAAAAATCAGTGAGAAATGCTTTTTTCGAGATGTCTCCGGAATCGACCCTAAACTAAATGTTGCGACCACAAGCGATGTAAGGCTGTATCTATTGCAAAAAGAACCAACCTATTGCTCCATTTAGCTGAGCTGGAGGGAGGGTGTAATATTCAAAAATTGACCTATACTTTTAGAATAGTTACAGTAAGACGGTCGTCTTTTTAGGTACAGGAATTGCCAGTGGTCCGAGTGTTATTCAAAACACTTTACCTTGTATCTCTATCACCAACAGAACTCGAGGTATGAGCGCGGCGCATTGAAACTTACTAGGTAACGCTGTTGCGTGAATACCGATAGGACCCCATTTGAGAAGCATGAAATGTATACGCAGTTGTGAATCCGAACAACCATCAGCTGTATAAGGATATAATGAAAATGAAGATGCCGTAACGGCACTCGAATCCGGATTTCCCACTATACGCGAGGGGTCGCCTTAAGCGCTTGTGCCATCCATGCACAGCTCACAGCCAGACCCAAACTTCCAAATACTTATATGGATATTGTGTCTGTTCTTTCAGACATGTCCGAAAGAGCGGACACCATATCCATATAAGTATATAGATCGGGCAAATACCGGCCATGACCTTCCTCTTCTCTTACGGGACTTTGAAAGAATGTCTTCCACGAATAATGAGTGTGTTGGGTAGCGACACTACGAATGTAGTGTGTGGAACATATAAAGTGAGAATGTGGGTCTCGCGGGAGGGGTGCGAGAGATAGTCCCTGCAGTCGCGCTGTCCTCTGTGCCCTCGGTGCCCGGGTTCGAGTCCCGGTCGGGGTGCACAAATAATGTGTGTGAAATCTTATGGGACTTAACTGCTAAGGTCGTCAGTCCCTAAGCTTACACACAACCTAAATTAACCTAAGGACAAACACACACACCCATGCCCGAGGCCCGCGCGGCCGGGGCACACATTTTCACTCGTCCCCGTTCATACATATCAACGCCTGTTAGCAGCTGAAGGTATTAATATATAATTCTAATTTCAAACTTCGTCGTTCCCGCTTCAGTGTCTGTATGTGTACGCACATTATGTAATTCCCGTATAGGGGGAGGGCATTTTAATGGAAATTCGCTTTCTGGTATCGGCGGATAAATACGATATTGTGGTGCCCGTATTGTTAAGAAGAGCGATGAAATGTTTCTTGGACATACATGCATGCGCGTGAATTACATGAAGGGCTTATTTCAATCGTGGCACAAGTCCATTACTTCCACTTTTCTGTCTATAATGCTTTTGAAATTAATGAGGCAAACAAACAGAAAGAAAGGTTCATCTCTAACAAGAAGCCATATGCTTGAATATTTCTGGTATTTCAAATGCAGATTTTTCAGCGCTCATTTAATTTCAGGACTCTGTATGTCGATATGAACAAAAGTGGACTTGTAACATTACTGAAGTAAGCCCTTCACATAATGTGTGGCGCAGGTAGATTTTCGTCTGGCTGTGAGTCGCGCAAAGCGATTAAGGTGAGCACTCGCGTAATGCAGCAAATCCGGGTTCGATTCCCGATACAGCAGATGGTTGTTCATATTCAGAACTGCCAATACACTTCATGTACCTTATAAAGGCTGTAACCGTCGCAGTCTCTCTCCCTTCGGACATGCATGCATGTCCGAAAGAACTTAGCATCTTTGTTGTTAAGAGCAGGCACTGCAGTATCGCAAGACCAGATAGACTTTATGTACAGGCTGAGAGGAACCGTCGAGCGTCACTGAGAAGGCTCTAACAAACCATAAGAAAGCAGAGGAAGAAATCACTCGTGAGCTCCGTGATGCTACCATCAGTCCATTTAGCACAATAACTGTGAGTAGGGTTCAATGGACTAGCAGCTCCTCATAAATGGTTCAGATGGCTCTGAGCACTATGGGACTTAACATCTGAGGTCATCGGTCCCCTAGAACTTAGAACTACTTAAACCTTACTAACCTAAGGACATCACACACATCCATGCCCGAGGCAGGAATAGAACCTGCGACCGTAGCAGCTGTGCGGTTCCGGACTGTAGCGGCTAGAACCGCTCGGTCACAGCGGCCGGCACCTCCTCGTAAGTTACACATATTTTTAGTTAATGCTAAACGGCGCTTGAGGTGGTGGCGGGGGGCAGTGGATGACTGTGAACTAGATACTTGGAGTGATGATTCAAGCCATACCCTGTGGCAATCCGACGGATGGGCATAGGTTTGGTGAATACCTGGGGAACCAAATCTGTCATCATGTGTGGTGCCAATAGTGAAGTACGGACGAGGTGGTGCGGTATGAAGGTAGATCGAGTGTGGTCATTTTACTGCGATTAAGAAGACGGTAAATGCGGAAGGACATGACAACATTTTATAGCACCCACTGTGAACGAAATACCGAAAACGTCTAAATATTGGAACTGGTTCATCGTGGCCACAAGCTTCCTACTGAGCGAGCCAGTGCATATCATTCTCTAACTTTCCCTGAAGGCCAAGTCATATGAAACTGGCCTCAGTTCAGCAACAATTCGGAGATAATAACAATCTAACTTCAGTGACAGTAATTTTCCTGAAGTGGGCTGTCCTGGTCCATAGTCCTAGACGTCAACGCAGTGGGACTCCTTTGCGAGGAGAGAATGTCGGCCTCGATCCAGATCCCAGAGTCCAACATAGCTTATATCTGGTTTCCGCTTCAGGGGCATAATAATAGGCTCCCATTGATCCACAGACATCATACATCTCATTGAAATGGTTCCCCGCAAATACAAGCCGTTGTAACGGTATGGGAAGAATTAATTCCGTATTAATGTTCTCTAAGAGGTTTTCGGATACTTTTGATCGTGGCGGCCGGTGTGGCCGAGCGGTTCTAGGCGCTTCAGTGCAGAACCACGCTGCTGCTACGATCGCAGTTTCGAATCCTGCCTCGGGCACGGATGTGTGTGCTGTCCTTACGTTAGTTAGGTTTAAGTAGTTCTAAGTTATAGAGGACTAATGACCTCAGGTGTTAAGTCCCATAGTGCTCAGAGCCATTTGAACCATTTGAACTTTTGATCATGTAATATATATGACTGCCAGTGGCGTGACAGTTTATGTCATTAAAGTGGACTCGCACTTTACAGTATTCCTGTTTCTGCTTCTGATTTTGAACTGTTTTTACACCAACAGCAGAGGTGGGAATAGAATTTCTTTCGGTGCCGCGAGGTTTTTGTTCAGACCTTACGGTTTCAAAGAATTTTTTGCAGGTCACTTCAATCTGGACCAGTAGTCTAATATTCCATTCACAGAAGAAAGAGGAGTATTTCTTATGTAATATACAAATTTTTAACCACTGAGTGTTAATTCTAAAACAATGATAAGTTAAAAACCGCCCACTGTGAACGAAATACCGAAAACGTCTAAATATTGGAACTGGTTCATCGTGGCCACAAGCTTCCTACTGAGCGAGCCAGTGCATATCATTCTCTAACTTTCCCTGAAGGCCAAGTCATATGAAGTTACATATACGTTAACTATGTTCTATCACAAGAAACCGAGCGACGGAAATCTATCGACCGATGAGGAAATTTGTCTTTACTGAATTCTTTCTGATATCTTTCTCTTACAGGGTGCATCAGATTAATAACCGGAATAGGAGCTGGTAAGCACACTTTGGGGCGAATAGGAGGGGAGGGGAATTTAAGGAACTAAATGTATTATAAAAGGGCGTTTACTCACAAAATGGAGCGTACTCCTGAACTTCAGTGAACATTTAACACATATAAAATCGTAACACGATGGTTCTGTTTGTAATGATCATTATTCCTTAGCGAGGACTGGGTTGACTAAGGAACGCAACATGGACACTCATGTGCTTACACACCAGGACTCAAATCCGAAGGCAAAATTGACAACTTTTTAGTAAAGGTTGAGTCGTCAAAGCTTGCTTGAGACCCGCAGCGAAAAGAAGCATCAAATTTAATCGCAATCAAAATGCATGAGGTGAATCGTCACCGGGTAGAGGACAAAATAAGAACCACTTAGGACTAGGTAAACGGTAACCGAATTGTCACTCACGAAATCTCTTTAATGCTTCTGACGAATGACTTTGAAAACTATAAAAACTTCGTAGCACGAAAACCTGGACTAATTCCCACCCAAAATCACCTTTAAAATACACCAAACCATGGCACCTCTCTTCCCTGGGGCACTTCTGGCGATACCTTTGTTTCTGATGATCACTCGTCGTCCCGGACAACCTACTCGGTTCTGTTACTTGAAACGTTTTTGAGCCACTGACATATCTGAGAACCTATTCCGTGTGCTCGGATCCTGATGGTATAGGTGAGTGTTGTACCTAGAAACAAACGATGTCCTTTGTCGATACTACATTCTAGTGACTGATTTTAGACTCACATCAAGGAATGCGCAGTAAAGACCGCCATAAGCAGTTCCACCATTTTCTACAGTTTTTGTTGTTCTTTCACAAGATGTTGCTGTTTGCGGTGCATTTGTAAATATTTCGTATTCTCACATTTAAATGCTCTATGATATATTAACAGTATTTGGAATATATGCTTAATTTTTCTAATTATGTTGAATAAAATGCTATATATTTTTAGAAGTATTTATATAACCCGTGGTCAGTTAAGCCACAGTTCGTCGGTCGTGCACCATTTTGGACCATGAAACAGAATAATGCATTTTAGCATGGGACATGCTAACGAATTGGTTTCTTTCATGTCCTAACAATTTCAACGGTCTTGAAAATGTAACTTGTGCTAGTTTACAATACCTTCTATTTCAAATCATATTTAACTTGTAATTAGCCGGCCGGGGTGACCAAGAGGTTCTAGGCGCTTCGGTCCGGAACCGCGCGATGCTGCGGTCGCAGGTTCGAGTCCCGCCTCTGGCATGAATGTGTGTGGTGTCCTTGGGTTAGTTGGGTTTAAGTAATTCTAAGCCATTTGAACCATTTTTTTTTGTAATTGGTGTCTGATAATACTTCCGCTCAATTTCATTTCACTTACTAGTTACTGGTTTGTGGTAGAGTAATATTGTAACAGGTAGACTATAAAATACAGTATTGACAACATTTTCTCGGCTGCAACACGTCTAAACGTCAATTGAGTATTTGTTCCTAGATACAGGGCCATATTATACCTTCTAACATTTTCTCACAAACAGAAAAACAATTATCTTTTCTTATTTTAGAAAACGACTGCAGCACATAAAATTGTAAGAAGAAATTATGCGAGTAGGGAAATTGTATAAAGGGCTGGCTAGTGGCCAAAGCCTGAAAAGTTTACCATACTACAACACTCGTTCGTATTCGCCTAAAATTTTGGGCATCAGTTCCTCTTTCTTCTCCAGAGGACTGACGTCTACATTTGCCTATACATGGTGTTTAAACGTAAGTTCCCCCATATTCTTAAAGGTTATACAACAGATTAAAAGTAGAAGAAAAGACCAGTAACAGTAAATCCGGGAGCAATGACTCATTCTGTCCTATGACAGTATGTCTGTTTAACACTACAGGATTACGATTCATTTTTATGCATTAGTCCTCCTTGAATGATGAAATCGTGTTGTCACAGACTCGATATGATCACATCCAAGGGGCACACGCTGCGTCATATGTCCATGTTGCCTATGGATACGATATTTACCAAAGTCTGCAAATATCGCAATAGCCAGACATGCAAGGAATTAAGTTTAGTTGAACGAGTTGGTAAAGCACTGGAGCCATCGCTCAATCTGTCACTCATAAGACTTTCGTGTTGGTTACTGGCCTGGAAGACCTACAACGAAGTGCATTGATTTGAAAGGGTATCACACAGGTATGTATACTTCCACCCTTACTGTTCTTCCTAAACACCGAAGAAGGTGTAACAGAAAAAAAATTGTTCAGAAGTGGGATTAAAATTCAAGGAGAAAGGATAACTGCAATAATTGTCGCTGTCCACGGTGGAAGTGAGAAATTATTCTATGACCAGTTGAATGGAACGAAAAGTGTGTTGACCATAAACTACACACTGAGGTGACAAAAGTTAAGGGATGTCGATATACGTATAAACAGATGGCGAGAGTATCGCCTTCGCTAGATATAAATGGGAAGTGCATTGTCGGATACGTCATTTGTACTCGGCGATTCATGTGTAAAGGTTTCAGCGTTATTATAGCCACACAACTGAAATTGACAGACTTTGAATACGGAATGGTACTTAGAAGTAGACGCATGGAAGATTACATTTTGGAAATAGTTCAGGAATTCTATATTCAGAGGTCCATAGCTTCAGAACAGCGTGGAGAGTATCATATTTCAGGCATTACCTCATACCATGGACAACGCAGCGGCCGATGGCCTTCACTTAACGACCGAGAGCAGTGGTGTTTAAGTAGAGTTGTCAGTGCTAACAAATAAGCAACATTGGATGAAATAACCGTGGAAATGAACATGGGACGTACGACGAACTTATCCGTTAGGGCAGTAGGGGGAAATCTGGCGCTAATGGGCTTGTTAGAAGATGACCGACACTTTTGTCTTTGCTAAAAACACATCACCTGCAGAGCATCTCCTAGGCTCATGGCCGTATCTGTTGGACCCTAGACACTGGAAACCCGTGGTCTGGTTGTATGAGTCCCGATTTCAGTCGATTTCATTTGGTAAGAGCTGATGGTAGGGTTCGAGTGTGGCACAGACCCCACGAAGCCCTGGGCTCAGGCTGGCAACAGGGAATTGTGCAAGCTGATGATAAATTCATAACTGTGTGGGCTGTGTTTACATGGAGTGTATTGGGCCCTCTGGTTCAACGGAACCGATCATTGGCTGGACATGGTTTTGTTCAGAGGCTTGGAGACCATTTGCAGTCGTTCATGGACTTCATGTTCCCAAAAACCGATGGAATTCTGATGGATCTTAACGTGCCACGTCACCGGGCCATAACTGCTCGAGAGTGGTTTGAGGAACATTCTGGGACAATTCGAGCGAATGATTTTGCCTCCCAGAGTGCCCGACTTGAATCCCTTCGAATATTAATGGCACATAATCGAGAGGCAAGTCCGAGCACAAAATCTTGCATCGCAACATCTTCTCAATTACGGACAGTTCTTGTGGCAGCATAACTCAATATCTGTACAGTGGACAGCCAACGAATTGTTCAGTTCACGCCACGTCGAGTTGTAACGTAACGCATGCCAAACGAGATGCTACAAGGTGTTAGGAGGTATTCCGTGCATTTCGTGACCCTAGACACTGGAAACCCGTGGTCTGGTTGTATGAGTCCCGATTTCAGTCGATTTCATTTGGTAAGAGCTGATGGTAGGGTTCGAGTGTGGCACAGACCCCACGAAGCCCTGGGCTCAGGCTGGCAACAGGGAATTGTGCAAGCTGATGATAAATTCATAACTGTGTGGGCTGTGTTTACATGGAGTGTATTGGGCCCTCTGGTTCAACGGAACCGATCATTGGCTGGACATGGTTTTGTTCAGAGGCTTGGAGACCATTTGCAGTCGTTCATGGACTTCATGTTCCCAAAAACCGATGGAATTCTGATGGATCTTAACGTGCCACGTCACCGGGCCATAACTGCTCGAGAGTGGTTTGAGGAACATTCTGGGACAATTCGAGCGAATGATTTTGCCTCCCAGAGTGCCCGACTTGAATCCCTTCGAATATTAATGTCACATAATCGAGAGGCAAGTCCGAGCACAAAATCTTGCATCGCAACATCTTCTCAATTACGGACAGTTCTTGTGGCAGCATAACTCAATATCTGTACAGTGGACAGCCAACGAATTGTTCAGTTCACGCCACGTCGAGTTGTAACGTAACGCATGCCAAACGAGATGCTACAAGGTGTTAGGAGGTATTCCGTGCATTTCGTGACTTTCGTCATCTCAAATTGGGTAACGGAACGAGGAGGAAAATAGAACAAATGAGATTACCTGTGAATTAACATCAAAACTGGAAGCCATGAAGAAGACAATGGGAATTTTGCTACACTAGAGGCAAAATAATTTCTCTCGACTACTAAAGGCCTGCAGGTTGCGCTGTTGTATTTGATCATAACGGCACCTGTGCTACGTCAATACGTTAGAAATGTCAGTCGTGGTCAGACTAGTATTCTGTGTAGTTGTGAATACGATACGTCGCAGCTAATTTAATTTGGACTGAGCAAATTGTTGGCGCTAGCGTGCGGTGTGCTTCCCTAATCAAAACAGCCGAAGTGTTTGGCGTTTCAAAACGCACTGCACCGAAAATTTATACCGCAAATAGGCGAGGTGGAAAAGCATGATTAGCTAAGTCACAACGAGGGCAGAATTTCGTGTTGAGTCATCATGACACAGGATTGTAATTAAAAAATGAGAGGACGACCGTTGCGAAAGTCACTGCAGAACAGAATGTCGCACTCGCCAACCCAGCCAGTACCAAAATAATACATAGGGTGCTCCGTAAGCACCGAATTGTACGTAATCACAAAACCACAAAACCGTGCATCAGTGATGCGGATTTCAGTAATAGGAAGACGTGATGGTTCCAATGACTCTGAGCACTAAGGGACTTAACATCTGAGGTCATATGTCCCCTAGACTTAGAACTACTTAAATCTAACTAACCTAAGGACATCACACTCAATCGTGCCCGAGACATGATTCGAACCTGCCTGCAACCGCAGCAGCAGCACGGTTCCGGACTGAAGCGCCTTGAACCGCTCGACCACATCGGTCGGCCAGGGCCTCGGTGCTGATTTGGGCAGCCATATCGTGGTATTTCATGGTCACCATGGTTACTTTCCAATGTCGCATCCCTGCCAGTGATTAGGTGAACGTTTTGTCTGATAACTCCATAGTAAAATGTTTATATCCCAATGGTAATGCTGTGTTCCTAGACGTCGCCGCCCCCGTTCATACATATCGCATCCACGACTCGTTTTATGACTACGAAGATGAAATTTCGCATCTTTTCCGGCCAGTACAGTCACCAGCTGCCTTTGTGGCCAACATTGGAAGAAGAATGCGTGATCGCTATGCACCTGCATCATCGATACCCGGATTTTCCACTATTTTGCAAGTAGAAGAGTATAAGTTTCTCTTGAAAACCATGTAGAACCTGTACTTATCCACATAGAGACAAATGTAAGATGTTTTGAATGCCAATGGGATTCGTACGGTGTATTAGGCGTGGTATGTTCTGCGTTTTTTCTGCTTCCATATTTTTGTCCACAGGACGTATTTGTTGTCAAAATAGGTTTATAGGGCTTTTGGTTCAAAAATGGTTCAGATGTCTCTGGGCACAATGGGACTTAACAGCTGAGGCCATCAGTCCCCTACAACTTAGAACTGCTTAAACGTAACTAACCTAAGTGCATCACACACTAGTGCCTAGAACCACCCGGCCACTCCGGCCGGCCATAGGACTTTTATCGAGAATTTTAGTCCTGCTTCCTGCATGAAAGGAGGGTTCTACTTCTTAAATAACCCGTGTACTCCATAGCACAATAATACAGCAGGCAAAAGATACATCAACCAATATTAACAACTTCGTTCCCTATCCTATGTAAATGTGGACCGAGAAGAAATCACTGTCTGTATGATTTGGCCGAGCGCTAGAATTTCCTATTATTATTTTTCCTACGCAAGATATACGATGGATTGCTTCATGGTCTGGCACCTCTTTCAACAGCCTAAACTTTTTTTTAACAGCGGATGTCTCTTTTCTGCGTGATACACTTGAACGTTTAATCGCTAATTAGTTATAAAACTTTTAAGTGCATATTTATTATTGTTAGTTTTACGTACTATACACGATAAACCATAATCCTGACATTTAACGAGCATATGAGAAAATTTTGCATATGAGGTAATATGATAAGCCAACATAAATTTGCAACTGCCGTGATTAATTGCGAGATATATTGCATTCTCGGCGTGTAAATCACCACGACAGATTTACATTGTTTCCTCTCCACATAATTAGCATAATTTTATGTCATACACTGTACCTCGCAGGACTGTCAACATCTGTAATCTCTTTCTCGACACGTGGTTAGTGGGTCGCAGCCGGTATGGGTTGTTTTGAAAGCTATTGTTCCTAGTTTGCATCATCTACTGCTAATAATGTAACAGTGTGTTTCCAGTTACTGCTTTCCATTTCTGCGTATGATGCACAGTTCCGTTACATGTTGAAAACCCATTATATCGGATCATTTCCCTTTTACTGCGGTTATGCATCTAATCTAAGGGATACCTACAAATCGTGTCAGGTCACAGATGAAGTTACTTCAAGATTCCTCGTACGTGTGACCTCTCGATACGTGTACCTCAAATGTCATACAACCGTTTCTCACGAATTAGTGACATTTATTTCCAGGATTTATTAATGACTACAAGCCTAAACAAATAATTTATTTCTGTATCGTAAGAGGTTGTCTGTTTCTCGCAGCCCTTTGTTTCGCCAAATTTTTTCTCATAGCCTGAAAACAGTTATCATTAAAATCAACTAAAAGTTGTGAATACATTTTATTTTATGCATTAGATATGTCTACTGAAAGTCCACGACTGTAAAAACGATTATTGGTTTGTTATTTTATAACACTTGCTGCTGTCAGTTACGATAAAACAATTAAAGGAAAATCAGTTTTGCTCCTAGCGAAAGTTATTTTGTACCAAAACTACTGAAGTAAAAATAGTACTTCGCTTCTACTTGGTAGAAACGATACTGGACAATCATTTAGACGAATATCAAGGTGGTATTAGGAAGATCAGATCTTGTTCCGAACAAATAATTAGTCTGAAGACAATCATTTGGCACGGATTTATGAATTCATAACATATTGTAGTAATGTTTGATAATTTCAAAAAGAGTTTAGATACCGTCGATAGACAAACTATACATAAAATAATCCGATAATTTGGTGTAAAGAGTAAATCAGCAAATCAAATTCGTGAAATAAATACGGACACAGAAAAGGGAAAATTATGTAATAAATGTTTAACCCCTTCGAAATAGACGCATGTGTACAGCACCACTGTTTTAATTTTTTTTCAGAAAAAATATCGAGAATTTTGAATGAAAAACTGAAAAACGTAAGATTTAACAAATAAAGTTGGGAAGAAGGGAGAAGAAACATTGGAACAAATTGTCGTGCATTTACCACAATTTCTGAAAATGTGACATATGCTGTAACACAAATTTATCTTTTAGAAGAAATAGCAAGTAGGACCGACTAAAGAACTTCTGCAGAGGAAACCAATATTTTTTTACAAACATCAAAAACTCACCGGTAATTCTGAAAGCAGATATTGGCCAAAAGGCAAAGGTTGAACAGTTTATTTATCTTGGTGAGATCATTCAAGAAAACAGTTTGGGAAAAGCTCTTACAAAGGATACATAAAATGGGCACGGCATACGGTACAGCCAAAGAATTCTACAACAAAAAATGCCTGTCTAAACATGCACAAAAAAGGCATTGGAGAACATTAGCGAAGTCAGAATGTCTACATGCAAATGAATGACTAGCTTTAATCTATAATTTAGATAAATTAGAAATTCTAGAAAGGCGAATCATTTGAAAAACATTAGGCTCACGATACATAGAAATTACGAAGCATAGAAAACACATCAGAAGTACTTAGAAAAAGTAGACTGTCACTTTTAGGCATTTATATCGAGTGCAGGACAGTAGATCAACCAAAAAAAAATCTTCAAATTGTCATCGGATAAGAAGTCAACAACAAAGTTGATACGGAATGTAAAAAATCATTTAGATAAAAGTAATACAAAACCTGAAGTGTTTAGGGATAAAATGTAGATAACGAAGGCTTCAGAGGAACAAGCGAAAAAATTTGGTAAAGACTATTCAACAGCAAATATTGCACAAAATATTTCTTTAAGGCAACTGGTTCAACAGACGTTGTATCTTCAGGTCTTAAAAACCTTTTCGTTGTAAAAAGTGTTCATTTTACACTGAACCTCAAGCCAAGATGGCAACTGGATAAAAATCAGCACATTATAAAAGGTTTGTCATCGCCAAAATATTTAAAAACATAAAGCAGCTTCCTCAGAAGTGCGTATCTGTGTACATAGTACTCACAGATTCTTACTACATCATGCAAACATGGTATATAATGGTACATTCTCATATGAGAATATGTCCAGCATATATAAGCCGATGTGCTATTATATATCGTGTTGTCGGGAAGGCGAGCCAAAGGTTGCGTTTCATTGGCAGGACACTTAGAAGATGCAACAAGTCCACTAAAGAGACAGCTTACACTACACTCGTTCGTCCTCTGTTAGAATATTGCTGCGCGGTGTGGGATCCTTACCAGGTGGGATTGACGGAGGACATCGAAAGGGTGCAAAAAAGGGCAGCTCGTTTTGTATTATCACGTTATAGGGGAGAGAGTGTGGCAGATATGATACACGAGCTGGGATGGAAGTCATTACGGCATAGACGTTTTTCGTCGCGGCGAGACCTTTTTACGAAATTTCAGTCACCAACTTCCGAATGCGAAAATATTTTGTTGAGGGCAACCTACATAGGTAGAAGTGATCATCAAAATAAAATAAGAGAAATCAGAGCTCGAACAGAAAGGTTTAGGTGTTCGTTTTTCCCGCTCGCTGTTCGGGAGTGGAACAGAAGAGAGAGAGTATGATTGTGGTTCGATGAACCCTCTGCCAAGCACTTAAATGTGAATTGCAGAGTAGTCATGTAGATGTAGATGTAGATGTCTGTGTGATGTAATAAGCATCTGTGAGCTCTACGTATACGGACATAGCCATTTGCACAAGGTGCCTTATGTTTTTAAGTACTTTAGCGATGACAGACCTTTCATAATCTGTTGATTTTTATCCACTTATCGTTCAGTATAAAATGAACACGTTTCGCAACAAAAAGATTGTTTAACACCTGAAGATGACAGCAAAGTCTGTTGAGACTGGTTGTCTTAAATAAAGAAATGTTTTTTGTGATCTTGGCTATTGAATGATTTTCAGTAGTTAGAACAATCGCCCTTCAGCACTCACAAAATGACAAAATTCTGCGAAAAAAAATTGTTATGAATTGGAAACAAGACAATAAGAAAAGCCACACTGAACAGATGAAAGAGTACTGGCAGAAAATAAGAGAACAACTAATAAGGAACTGAAACTGGCATCTGGTTCTTAGTTCGCTTATCCGAGGACAGAAAAAAATACACTTTGAAAGTCAGCGGGAATTCAGCTGTGAAAGTATTATCAGTTGATATTACCGTGAGATGTATATTAGTGTACAATAAAGTAAGTATCGTTACTGTTGAATATGATTGAACGTAGGGTGTCCCACTCAAACCTCCCTGATTTCAAGGACCCAGGAGAGAAAAACCACAGTAGATTCGACAGTGAAAAATGCAACACATTGTAGAGCATCTCAAAGAATTTATATTCTCGCTTCAGAATTGCCAATTATCGTCGCCACAGTGCAGCATGGCGGCATGAACTGAAAATGGCGACTCCACTGCAGCGCGAGCAAGCAGTAGCATGGTTTGCAGAAATAAAATCGCCGATTACTGTGGAAAGAAGTTATCGTCGTGTGTATGAATGCGGTCCACCTGATGTAAAAATAATTAAGAAATAGTATAGGAAGCGTTCTGAAACATTCTGGCAGTACACGTTACGGAGTTTCAGAAGAGACAGTGGAGGACATCAGACAAATGTTTCTCAGAAGCTCACGTCAGTCAATTCGTCAAGCATCTAGGCAACTTGATGTACCTCGATCAGTATTGCATCGTGTAATTCACTAGCGTCTTCGTATGTGTGCTTACAAAGTGCAAATTCTCAAACATATGACGCCGAACGACATCCACGCCGACACTAATTTGCTGCAGATATGATGCAGTGTATTGGTATGGATGCCAGCTTCCTGAAAAGATGTTTATTCTCAGATGAGGCAACCTTTCATCTATCAGGAAGGGTTAATAGGCATAATTCTCGGATTTAGGCTTCGCAAAATCCGCATGTTGTCATTGAACATGTTTGTGATAGCCATAAACCAAACGTCTCGTGCGGGCTAAGGTATGACAGGGTTGTTGGACCGTTCTTCTTTGTGGAACAAACAGTGAATGGGTCAGTGTATCTGGAAAAGTTGGAGCAGTTTGTGTACCCTCAGATACAAGACTTGCAACCCAACATCATTTTTCAGCAAGATGGAGCTCCGCCTCCTAGGTCAATGGCTGTTCGCAAGTTCCTGAATAGGAAATTTCCCAATCGTTGGATCGGGCATGGAGTACCCATTGCCTGGCCACCAAGTTCACCGACATGACGCCGCTTGATATTTTCATGTAGGGATTCGTGAAGGACCGCGTGTATGCGACCAAAGTTGACGATATTCCTACGTTGCGACATCGTATCACTAATGCGATTGCAACAATAACAGAGGAAATGTTACGAAGAACTTGGCAAGAAATTGAATGTAGACTCGATATTCTTCGTGCTACAAATGGTCCACATGTAGAGGTGTATTGATAATAAATAAATAAATTCTTTTAGATGCTCTACCATGTGGTGCATTTCTCATTGTCGTATCTACTACGGTTTTTCTTCCTGGGTCTTTGAAATCAGGGAGGTTTTGTGCGGGACACCCAATATATGATACGTATAGTTCATCAGAACCTCAGTGTGCTGCGCCCCAGTAACTCGCGTCAAAGATAAAGTACCTATCTCATCATAATACACAAGGTCACACTCATGTAGTACCCCAGCTGTGCTTTTCTAACTACCTGAACTGCATAGGACTCTTTCATGTAAGAGCTTCACGTTTGTTATAAACAGTAACTCTAAAGTGAAATCGTTTGGAAATAATAATGACATACCAGAATTTTTTGAGATAATAAAACTTAATTTAATTAAGTTTATAATTTATTACTAACAGTTTCTTTCTTCAATAGAAATTTTCACAACGATTTTTGGTGTTTATTGAGATTTTTTCTTTCATTTGAAAGGTTATTCGGTGTTTTCTTCTATCTTTTTCTTCTATACAATAATTCGCAGAGCTATTATATATAGGTTTTATTTAGAAAGTTTTTTTTATAACTATCAAAAATGGTTCAAATGGCTCTGAGCACTATGGGACTTAACTGCTGAGGTCATCAGTCCCCTAGAACTTAGAAGTACTGAAACCTAACTAATCTAAGGACATCACACACATCCATGCCCGAGTCGGAATTTGAACCTGCGCCGTAGCGGTCGTGCGGTTCCAGACTGAAGCGCCTAGAACCGCTAGGCCACAACGGCCGGCTCTGATGACTATCAGATATATTTATTTACACTAAAAGAGTATAGAGAAAAGGAACTTAAATTTGGACGATGACGTTCTTCCCATCAACATTGTTGCTCTCTCTTGGGGGCTGCCTGAGCTCACACTACTGAGTTGTGTTAATCTTAATGGCAGGACACCACGGGTTGTTGATAGTTTTGGAGAGCATCCTTTCCAAAGCTCATTGGCATGCACCGAGAAAAGTGGTAGGATTTTGGAGCCTGCTTCGCGTGATCATTGTGGGTATGTGAGATGCTGTTCGCAAAAGTATCAGCAACTACAGAGTAGCGTTTTGTGGATGCAGGGCATTCTAGGTGATTTGGAACACAGGAGCACTGCTTGTGCTGATAGACCCAGAATGATGATTAACAGACGATGCATCAACAAAGCAGCTGGTTTTACCAGCCTGTACCACATTCATAATGATGATCATGATGGACAAGGCAGCGATTGTGTTTGTGGGCACAGCAGGTAAATCATCGGCAAATGAGGCTCAGGCATAGAACACATTGTAGCTGGGTCAGTTAGTGGAATAAGCTCAAATGCAAGCCCCCATTCCATTACAGCTTCCATCTCTACTACAAAGAAACAAGATACTTGATAAATGTCACGCGGTAATTTAAAAATATGAAACATGCATGCCTCTGTAATGGTCTACTCACCTTTTAAATTAGCGGCATGCAAATAAGTCTATGAACCCCTCATCAGATCTTTATTTGCAGCAATGTCTTGTAACATTGTATTCTGATAAACAATCATAATATTCCAGATTGAGATTTTCACTCTGCAGCGGAGTGTGCGCTGATATGAAACTTCCTGGCAGATTAAAACTGTGTGCCGGACCGAGACTCGAAGTCGGGACCTTTGCCTTTCGCGGGCAAGTGTTATACCAACTGAGCTACCCAAGCACGGCTCACTACCCGTCCTCATAGTTTTACTTCTGCCAGTATCTCGTCTCCTACCTTCCAAACTTCACAGAAGCTCTCCTACAAACCCTGCAGAACTAGCACTCCTGAAAGAAAGGATATTGCGGAGACATGGATTAGGACGGGTCGTGAGTCGTGTTTGGGTACCTCAGTTGATAGAGCACTTGCCCGCAAAAGGCAAAGGTCCCGAGTTCGAGGCTTGGCAGGTTGTGGTGTAGTTGCTACAGGTTGATTTCCAAGTCGACACACATCCACTACATCTGCAACAGATGTTTTTAAGAGTAGCATCTGCAGCCCATCACTCGCACATCACACGCCATTGTTCAAGAACGCCATAGATATTTTAGGAATGCGCATTTTGCAGACTACTCAAACACCTGCACTGAGTATGATATGTTCATCATCCTACCTCAAAACATTGACAACGTTTCCGTCATGCTCTGAAATACCACCGCCAGGGGCTGCAATATCATAAGCATCAATCAGTATGGGCTGATTACATGAGGTTATTTGCTGATGCAGCCATGTCATTCGCCATCTGGCATTCCTCATGGAACACCTGTTCAACATCACTCTGGGTCTAGCAACAGCAGAAGTGCCCCTGCCCATTCTGTTACAGATCTCCAAGTAAGTCCTACAGCCGCTTTGGACTGCTCTGTTGTTGCTGAAACCTTTGGAAGAGGGTCTCATATGTACACAATAATCATTCCAGTGCAGGCTATCAAGGTCCTGCCACTTTTGTGGATACCTGCCCATGTGTTTGGAAAGAATGCTCCCGAAAATGGTCAGTAACCCGCAGTATTCTGCCATGAGTGTAACACATCATTATACTGTCAGCTTATACAACACCTGAGAGAGAGCAGTGATGATGATGAGTGGAAGGCCAGCTTTCAGATTTTTGGAAGAAGTGACATGATATCGTGTGGCTGTTTAATTGCAAAGTATTTCAGAACTTTCCTCAAAAGTGTTATACTCGGTCATGTTTTCAACATGAAGGAAAGAGGATCAGATAAGGAATTCCACTATGAACTCCGTCTCGATATATACTCTCACGTTTATGATCTACTTAGTTGTGGTCCAGCTCATCCATTTTCTAATAGATATTCCTGGGTGTTCATTTCCTAAATGTAGATGAGGAGGATGTATATTGCTCTGCACGGTCGCTGCTTGCAGGCCACAGAAATTACCTGAAATATTCACGCTGCAATCGTAATTAAATATGCAGACATTATTTTCAAGGCATTCCATTTCCCACAAAATTCTGGAATTCACTAAAAATCGAGAGGCAGAACCCTGATTATTCAATTCATGTATTCAACCTGGATGCAGGCAATCCAGGAGATAATGACCATGAGCACGCTGTGCGGAACAATGAAGTCAAACGTAATTCAGTTGGACCAGACTACTTTTCCAAATCAGTTGGTCAGATTTGTTGCTAGTCTCAAAGAGCGATAAGTAAAACTATGTGTCCATTAAAAACATGTCTCACCTATTTCCTCCCCGCCCCCTCTCCCCTACCTCAAACGTCAAAAAATAAATTGAAAACTTTTTGCCTTTGGTGTCTCAACTCTTTTACCAAGATTGAGTAGAAAGGCACTTTACAGATTCCTTGAGCCAGGAACTGGTAATATAAATGTCTACCAACGATAAAAAGTTCTTAAAGTATAAGAAAGGCCACCAACAGGACCGATGCCCTTCGTCTATTACACCGACTTTGACTGTATCCTAGCCCCTAATGACGGAAAGGCAATCCCTCTGCTTACCATACTATCTTCATAGAATGGCACATATCTTATGTGGCAGCATATCAACTTGTATGCCCATAGTTACTCCATGTACAACATATGTCAATCATTCGTTAGGGACCCGAGAAAGTTGCGTGGGAATTTGATGACTTAACAACAACAATCCCATAAGCAGGTAGATATCACTGTTATCTAACGAAGAAATTTCACAATGCAGCTCACAATGTATGCAACTTGAAGTACCAACTGCCGTGGCACATACCCATCTACTTTCACAATTTGAGTGGGTGCTATGATCACTTTCTCGTTCAGCATTTGGATGATAAGGCTGATATGGTCATCGTCATTCTTGATACTGTTGAAAAGTTTACTAGTGCCCATTAAAATTGCTACACCACGAAGGTGACGTGCTACAGACGCGAAATTTAACCTACAGGAAGAAGATGTTGTATAATGCAAATGATTGGCTTTTCAAAGCATTCACACAAGGTTGGCGCCAGTGGCGACACCTACAACGTGTTGACATGAGGAAAGTTTCCAACCGATTTCTCATCCTCAAACAGCATTTGCCCGGCGTTGCCTGGTGAAACGTTGTTGTGATGCCTCATGTAAGGAGAAGAAATGCGTTCCATCACATTCCTGACTTTGATAAAGGTTGCATTGTAGCCTATCGCGATTGCGGTTTATCGTATCGCGACATTGCTGCTCGCGTTAGTCGAGATCCAATGACTGCTAGCAGAATATGGAGTCGGCGGGTTCAGGAGGGTTATACGGAACGCCGTGCTGGATCCCAACGGCCTCGTATCACTAGCAGCCGAGATGGCAGGCATCGTATCCGCATAGCTGTAACGGATCGTGCAGCCACGTCTCGATCCCTGAGTCAACAGATGGGGCCGTTTGTAATACACCAACCGTCTGCTCGAACAGTTCGACGTCGTTTGCAGCAGCATGGACTATCAGGTCGGAGACCGTGGCTGCGGTTCCCATTCAAGCTGCATCACGACAGGAGCGCCTGCGATGGCGTACTCAACGACGAACCTGGGTGCACGAATGGCAAAACGTCATTTTTTCCGATGAATCCTGGTTCTGTTTACAGCATCATGATGGTCGCATCCGTGTTTGGCGACATCGCGGTGAACGCTCGTTGGAGGCGTGTATTCGTCATCGCCATACTGGCGTATCACCCGGTGTGGTGGTATGGGGTGCCATTGGTTACACGTCTCGGTCACCTCCTGTTCGTATTGACGGCGCTTTCAACAGGATGATGCACGACCGCATGTTGCAGGTTCTGTACGGGCTTTTCTGGATACAGAAAATGTTCGGCTGTTGCCCTGGCCAGCACATTCTCTAGATCTCTCATCAATTGAAAACGTCTGGTCAATGGTGGCCGAGCAACTGGCTCCTCACAAGACGCCAGTTACTACTCTTGATGAACTGTGGTATCGTGTTGAAGCTACATGGGCAACTGTATCTGTATACGCAATCCAAGCTCTCTTTGACTCTGTGCCCAGGCATATCAAGGCCGTTATTACGGCCAGACATGGTTGTTCTGGGTACTAATTCCTCAGGATCTATGCACCCAAACTGCGTGAAAATATAATCACATGTCAGTTCTAGGATAATATATTTGTCCAATGAGTACTCGTTTATCATCTGCATTTCTTCTTGATGTAGCAATTTTAATGGGCAGTAGTGTACTACTTATCAGTCACACCTTTTTCATATCACCAAACGTGATGCGTCGGCCGCCCCTATGTAATGTAGAATTGACCACTAGAAGTCACTTGAGGCGAACCCAACAGTATAAAAAGAGGCGGGTATTAGCGGGTGGTCGGTAAAGAAGCATAAAAAATACAACGTATGAGACGGTACCTCCCCCCCATGAACCATGGACCTTGCCGTTGGTGGGGAGGCTTGCGTGCCTCAGCGATACAGATGGCCGTACCGTAGGTGCAACCACAACGGAGGGGTATCTGTTGAGAGGCCAGACAAACGTGTGGTTCCTGAAGAGGGGCAGCAGCCTTTTCAGTAGTTGCAGGGGCAACAGTCTGGATGATTGACTGATCTGGCCTTGCAACATTAACCAAAACGGCCTTGCTGTGCTGGTACTGCGAACGGCTGAAAGCAAGGGGAAACTACAGCCGTAATTTTTCCCGAAGACATGCAGCTTTACTGTATGATTAAATGATGATGGCATCCTCTTGGGTAAAATATTCCGGAGGTAAAATAGTCCCCCATTCGGATCTCCGGGCGGGGACTACTCAGGAGGATGTCGTTATCAGGAGAAAGAAAACTGGCGTTCTACGGATCGGAGCGTGGAATGTCAGATCCCTTAATCGGGCAGGTAGGTTAGAAAATTTAAAAAGGGAAATGGATAGGTTAAAGTTAGATATAGTGGGAATTAGTGAAGTTCGGTGGCAGGAGGAACAAGACTTCTGGTCAGGTGACTACAGGGTTATAAACACAAAATCAAATAGGGGTAATGCAGGAGTAGGTTTAATAATGAACAGGAAAATAGGAATGCGGGTAAGCTACCACAAACAGCATAGTGAACGCATTATTGTGGCCAAGATAGATACGAAGCCCACACCTACTACAGTAGTACAAGTTTATATGCCAACTACCTCTGCAGATGATGAAGAAATTGAAGAAATGTACGATGAAATAAAAGAAATTATTCAGATAGTGAAGGGAGACGAAAATTTAATAGTAATGGGTGACTGGAATTCGAGTGTAGGAAAAGGGAGAGAAGGAAACATAGTAGGTGAATATGGATTGGGGCTAAGAAATGAAAGAGGAAGCCGCCTAGTAGAATTTTGCACAGAGCACAACTTAATCATAGCTAACACTTGGTTTAAGAATCATGAAAGAAGGTTGTATACGTGGAAGAACCCTGGAGATACTAAAAGGTATCAGATAGATTATATAATGGTAAGACAGAGATTTAGGAACCAGGTTTTAAGTTGTAAGACATTTCCAGGGGCAGATGTGGACTCTGACCACAATCTATTGCTTATGACCTGTAGATTAAAACTGAAGAAACTGCAAAAATGTGGGAAATTAAGGAGATGGGACCTGGATAAACTGAAAGAACCAGAGGTTGTACAGAGTTTCAGAGAGAGCATAAGGGAACAATTGACAGGAATAGGGGAAAGAAATACAGTAGAAGAAGAATGGGTAGCTCTGAGGGATGTGGTAGTGAAGGCAGCAGAGGATAAAGTAGGTACAAAGACGAGGGCTGCTAGAAATCCTTGGGTAACTGAAGAAATATTGAATTTAATTGATGAAAGGAGAAAATATAAAAATGCAGTAAATGAAGCAGGCAAAAAGGAATACAAACGTCTCAAAAATGAGATCGACAGGAAGTGCAAAATGGCTAAACAGGGATGGCTAGAGGACAAATGTAAAGATGTAGAAGCTTATCTCACTAGGGGTAAGATAGATACTGCCTACAGGAAAATTAAAGAGACCTTTGGAGAGAAGAGAACCACGTGTATGAACATCAAGAGCTCAGATGGAAACCCAGTTCTAAGCAAAGAAGGGAAGGCAGAAAGGTGGAAGGAGTATATAGAAGGTTTATACAAGGGCGATGTACTTGAGGACAATATTATGGAAATGGAAGAGGATGTAGATGAAGACGAAATGGGAGATACGATACTGCGTGAAGAGTTTGACAGAGCACTGAAAGACCTGAGTCGAAACAAGGCCCCCGGAGTAGACAACATTCCATTAGAACTACTGACGGCCTTGGGACAACCAGTCCTGACAAAACTCTACCAGCTGGTGAGCAAGATGTATGAGACAGGCGAAATACCCTCAGACTTCAATAAGAATATAATAATTCCAATCCCAAAGAAAGCAGGTGCTGACAGATGTGAAAATTACCGAACTATCAGTTTAATAAGCCACGGATGCAAAATACTAACGCGAATGGAAAAACTGGTAGATGCAGACCTCGGGGAGGATCAGTTTGGATTCCGTCGAAATGTTGGAACACGTGAGGCAATACTGACCTTACGACTTATCTTAGAGGAAAGATTGAGAAAGGGCAAACCTACGTTTCTAGCATTTGTAGACTTAGAGAAAGCTTTTGACAATGTTGACTGGAATACTCTCTTTCAAATTCTGAAGGTAGCAGGGGTAAAATACAGGGAGCGAAAGGCTATTTACAATTTGTACAGAAACCAGATGGCAGTTATAAGGGTCGAGGGACAAGAAAGGGAAGCAGTGGTTGGGAAGGGAGTGAGACAGGGCTGTAGCCTCTCCCCGATGTTATTCAATCTGTATATTGAGCAAGCAGTAAAGGAAACAAAAGAAAAATTTGGAGTAGGTATTAAAATTCATGGAGACGAAGTAAAAACTTTGAGGTTCGCCGATGACATTGTAATTCTGTCAGAGACAGCAAAGGACTTGGAAGAGCAGTTGAACGGAATGGACAGTGTCTTGAAAGGAGGATATAAGATGAACATTAACAAAAGCAAAACGAGGATAGTGGAATGTAGTCAAATTAAATCGGGTGATGCTGAGGGAATTAGATTAGGAAAGGAGACACTTAAAGTAGTAAAGGAGTTTTGCTATTTAGGAAGTAAAATAACTGATGATGGTCGAAGTAGAGAGGATATAAAATGTAGACTGGCAATGGCAAGGAAAGCGTTTCTGAAGAAGAGAAATTTGTTAACATCGAATATAGATTTATGTATCAGGAAGTCGTTTCTGAAAGTATTTGTTTGGAGTGTAGCCATGTATGGAAGTGAAACATGGACGATAACTAGTTTGGACAAGAAGAGAATAGAAGCTTTCGAAATGTGGTGCTACAGAAGAATACTGAAGATAAGGTGGATAGATCACGTAACTAATGAGGAGGTATTGAATAGGATTGGGGAGAAGAGAAGTTTGTGGCACAACTTGACTAGAAGAAGGGATCGGTTGGTAGGACATGTTTTGAGGCATCAAGGGATCACAAATTTAGCATTGGAGGGCAGCGTGGAGGGTAAAAATCGTAGAGGGAGACCGAGAGATGAGTACACTAAGCAGATTCAGAAGGATGTAGGTTGCAGTAGGTACTGGGAGATGAAGCAGCTTGCACAGGATAGAGTAGCATGGAGAGCTGCATCAAACCAGTCTCAGGACTGAAGACAACAACAACAACAATGAGACGGTACGAAGAGCTCAGTGACTCAGAATGTAGACTAGTTATTGTATATCACCTGAGTAACAAGTCTATCAGGGACATTTCAAACCTCTTGATGCTGTCAAACCCGACTGTCGATGATGCTGCTGTGCAAAGGAACAACCACAGCTAGCCAAGAGCAGGCACACCTCATGTGCTGCCGGCCGCGGTGGTTTCGCGGTTAAGGCGCTCAGTCCGGAACCGCGTAACTGCTACGGTCGCAGGTTCGAATCCTGCCTCGGGCGTTGATGTGTGTGATGTCCTTAGCTTAGTTAGGTTTAAGTAGTTCTAAGTTCTAGGGGACTGATGACCACAGATGTTAAGTCCCATAGTGCTCAGAGCCATTTGAGACATTTGATCCTCATGTGCTGACAGACAAGAACAGTCGAGTGTGGTTAAAAAACTTCGCCGGAGGAGTCTGTAGTGAGTTCAAAAGTACGATCTTGCTGTACTCTGTGGGGTTGGTTTCGGTGTGTGCCTCGCGCACTTTACCACCCACCACGTGTAGTATCAACAGTGAAATACAGAGGAGATGGTTTTAGTGTGGCTAGGGGAGGTTTTTTTTTTGTTTTGTGTGTTTTCCCCTTCTTGCGCTTAAGAAAATGTTAAAAGCGAAAGGATATGAACACATTTTACAACACTGTGTATTGCATACAATATAGGAACAGTCTGCTGAGGATAATTATTGCTATCAGCATGACAATGCCAATTCAATACGCCATAAAGTAGAATGTGGGTGGCAATTGTTTGTGAACAATGAGATCACTGAATTTCCCTGGCCTACAAAAAAGCCACAAACCAATGGAACACCTTTGGAACGGATTAGAACGTCACCTTTCGCTCGACGTCCAAGCACCGTACATCACTACCTTGTATTGATTCAGATTTTGAAAATGAATCGGCTCAGTTCCACCACAGGCATTCAGACACCACACTGGAAGCGCCCTCTTCAGAGTTCAAGCCCATATTAACGTCCCTTAAAGATTTCTAGATACTGTTGATCGGATGGTATATATGTCGACTTCCTTACTAGATTTAGCGAATAGGACATTATTTAAAAAATAATAGATGGAGAAAGTGAGAAAGAAAGATTCTTCTTACATCCACTTCAAACGAAAGAGAGAGACATATTCACCAAATGAGACATTGCCTGACACGTGAAGAGGAAACAAATCGAAATATACATTAGTGATCACAATGATAACGTATGCGAGTTGTGGGTCTTATGTGATGAAACGTGACTCTATAAAGGAGCAACTTGAGGACAACAATCAAAACTCACGTAACTGCAGGCAAGAGGTGTAACCGTAGGAGATTGCGTGAGTTGGGGCTCTCTGAAAACATTAATATTATTACAGGGGAATGGGATGCAAATAGATTCAGTCGCAGTCTTATAAGAACCAACCTAGCGCTCATCACTAACTAAGTCAAGAGTAAATGGAGTTTGCGACGATTTAAGATGATTCATTTCTATTTGATAATTATCAAAATAAGTAAATGAATCCAAACAGCCACATCACATTGTTTGGAGGAATATTGCTAATGTTTATATGTCTGCGTCTTCATAACATATCAATCAGATGATTAATAAAATTCTTTTCCGGGCTATTATGCCGTGGTCTGATGGATTTCGCATTGTAATCCGACGTTTCGTCCCCATCTGCGGAGGACATCTTCAAGGGGGTTCGTGGCTTCTGTTAACTTCCGAAACACACACTGTCTCACTACTGACTGCAGCGAATTTTTGTTTTCGCGTGCTCCCGCGCATAGGCGTGACGTCACATGTTTTGAATACGCGAGCGCAATTGGCCGTTGTCGGTTGCCGCCGTCCGCTGTTGCTATCATCCCATGGCGGAAGACTGGTACACATCTTCTTCAGCACCGGCATCCAGATGTCATTCAGTTTCACGCCCTCCTCCTTCCTTTTAAAATTCCTGGGGTGTTTCATAATCTCTATAGCCTCTCTGTAAAGCCTTTCATGATATCCGCTTGTGGCTGCCAGTACTTGAGTTCTATCAAAATAAATGTGGTGGTCTCCTGACTGCAAAGCGTGTTCCGCAACAGCTGATCTATCAATCTCTCCCCTTCTGCAATTGCCCTTGAGCTCTTCTAGTCGTTTTTTGACCGTTCTTTTTGTGGTACCCACATATACCTCCCCACAACTACAGGGGATCCTGTAAATTCCTGCTTTTTCCAGCGATTTACGAGCATCCTTAGCCAATCTCAGGTGTTCTTGTATCTTCCGGGTAGGTTTGTAAATCACCGCGATATTCCGTTTTTTTCAATATTTTCCCTATGCGGTCAGTGACGTCCTTAATAAAAGGCAGGAAAACTTTCGATTTTGCAAGCGCTTGTGCATTGCTATGATTTTCACGCGGCGGTCTTAACGCTCTTTTTATCTCAGCAGCCGAGTAACCATTCCTGAGTAATGCATCAGTGAGGTGTTCCAGTTCCGTATCCAGTAGCCCAGGTTCACAGATGTTCCTCGCTCTATCCGCCAACGTTTTTATTATGCCTATCTTTTGCTGTGGGTGGTGGTTCGAATCCCGGTGTATATAACGATCCGTGTGCGTGGATTTCCGGTAAGCTGTATGGCCTAAGCTACCATCCTGTTTCTTGTAAACTAGCACATCCAGAAAATTTAGTCTCCCTTCTGCCTCCTCCTCCATGGTAAACTGAATCTTCGGATTAATACCGTTTAGATGTTTGTGAAAACGGCCTAGTTCCTCTCTGCCATGCCTCCACAACACAAACGTATCATCTACGTAGCGGAACCAGATATTCGGTTTTTTGTTGGCAGTTTCTAGAGCCTGCGCCTCGAATTTTTCCATGAAAAAGTTAGCTATAACCGGGCTTAAGGGGCTCCCCATTGCCACGCCATCAGTCTGTTCGTAGAACTCATCGTTCCATTTGCTGCAGTCAGTAGTGAGACAGTGTGTGTTTCGGAAGTTAACAGAAGCCACGAACCCCCTTGAAGATGTCCTCCGCAGATGGGGACGAAACGTCGGATTACAATGCGAAATCCATCAGACCACGGCATAATAGCCCGGAAAAGAATTTTATTAATCATGACAGTTCCGGCCGTGAAAGTATACATTTTACAATATCAATCAGATGTTTAACAGATAGGCTATTTGTGAGCATTTGTTGGTAAAATGATAGAACCCATAGCGCTACCCCCGTCGATCTTTTTACCAACTTTCGTGGACGGTTTTCGGCTCTCCTACATATCATTTTTACTATAATATCAAGAATATGTTTTCTGTTCTTAATGTTACTTACACGTTGACGATTTATTAACTGGTCTTGTTATTTAATTGTAGTGCAAACCATTGGTGATTTTTGTACTTCACATCCATTCTTGACCCAAGCGCATAAGCGGAGAAGGGTATTAGTGTTTAACGGTCCGTCAACAACGAGGTCATTGGAGACCGAGCACAAGCTTGGATTAGGGAAGGATGTGGAAGGAAATCGGCGGTGCCCTTTCAAACGCACCATCCAGGTATTTGCCTGAAGCGGTTAAGCCAAATCACGGAAAATCTAAATTAGGATAATCCAATGCGGGGTTGAACCGTCGTCCTCCCAATTGCGAGTCCAGTATGTAACAACTGTGCCATCTCACTCGATGCGAGCGCTTAAGTATTCCTTGAGAGTACATACAAGCTGTTCGTACAGACGGATCTTGCTAGCATCAAATTTTCCCTTCCATGTGATTTTTGCTACATTAACACTACCACACGGTCAAGAACGCAGTTGACCTTGCCGATAACAGATATGACAATCTCGTTAGGAGCAGTAATTAGCAAATCTATGTAGTAAAGCATTACTCCGACTGCCATTATGCAGTTCGCTTTCAGAAACTCAAGCTTCGAGATCCAAACCAGTTTCCTACTGAGCTTCTAGTCGGACAGGAGCAACGACGATAGTACACCGAATACTGTTGTAGAACGTGAGAACTTGTCCAATACTCAACACCACTACTTTAATAAAAACTCTCTTCGTTTTTATGACCGGCATCATTACTAGTTGACAGTCATTACATCTGCTAACGTAACTGTTTCCTCATTTACTCGAATAACAGTGATCTCAGGTCTTTTCAGGAAATATGGTAGTCTTTTCCGGACCTTAAAGTCACTTTAGCCTTAGGAAAAAATGACTGCTAGCCGCACATTACTGGAAGAAAATAGTCACAGTAAAAAGAAAAAACCGTTTGCCAAGAACGTGTTTCTTCGTGCTATATTGTTCGGATTAACACTAAAGTGGGAGATGCGTAGAAATGGTGCTACAAAAATACACTTTGAAGCTTGACCTTGTCTTGCAACGCTGCTCACACTACTGCTGTAAAGGGACTGCAGGAGCACAGCTCGTCATAACATTTTTATTATACCAGTGGAAAAAGAGGTTATTTGTCTGCATGCGAACCGCGCTGCTAATAAAAATAGTGCTCTTTTGGAATAGTATTATTTTATCTCAGAGCCTCAAACACTGACGAAAAAGTAATTTCATCTTAGGTATCAACTTATGAGATTAAAGGCTTCCCCGGAGAGAGGATTAAGTTATGAAGACGACTGAAGTACTCGGAACCACAGTACAAATAAGGAACTTAATATGAAAACAAGCGCTGCAGTTAGGAAGGCAGAAAGATCTATATTCTCGGAAGAAATTTTATTACCGGTTTCCAACTGTGATAGCAGAGGATCAAACTGAATTCTTGGTGTCAACACGTCACAGACATAAATTATTAACCCTTCAGCTGTTTCTAAGAAGATACTTCTCATTGTACAGTTGTCAGGTAGCTCTGAGCCAGAACTGTATGAACTAATAATTCTCAGACAGGACACGCGTATTATACACGACTTCCTAAGATGTTCATAGCAAATTAATTTTGCGATGATGCATACTTATTCGACTGGAGATGAGTCCTTTGGCACTTTCTACGACAGCCATTCTGAGAAGGATTGGAAGAGGCAACAAGAAAAAGGAACTTTTTTGGTGTTTGATCCTAGGACTGCTTCTAATGACGTCTTCGTCGACTGGACATTAAACCATAAACCGACAACCTTCTGCCTTTCTTTGTTTATTTCTTCATTTATTGTTTCTTTAGCCTGTCTAGATAAGGGCCTTAAGACCTTCTCTTACGTGTGCCCAGGTACAACAAATACGAAAGACATTACAAGAATATTCACAGGAATAATAATTATAATAATAAATAACAATAATAAAATTATAATTGGCCCTAATAATGATAATAATATCAATACTGAAAGTAAATGTTGGCAACGATAATAATAATGATAGTAATTGTAAAGTGCAGTAAGAATGAGATAGATCTGTTTAACACATTTCCATTTATGTTTAGCATTTTAGAAGCGAAGGAATACAAAAAGAGGAGAAGACTGGAATAACAATGACATTGCAATTTTCGAATAACGGAGTTAAAATAAAAGAAACTCTGCCAACAGGGGGAGGGAAAGTTTGAGGGGGAGGGGGTGACGGATTGACAGGTAGGATATGTGAGAGATGGCTATTGTGATAGATGGGCCACTAACTGCCTTTTGAAGTTTTAAAGGAATTCAGATTCCCTGATTTTTTCGAGGAAGGTTGTTCCGAAGTCGGATTCTTGTACAGGAAACGGTTAGAGTACAACGCGGAGTTACGTGACGATACAGAGAGGATTTTACTTTGTTGAGAACAAGTATTTCTGCTGTGCTCTTCATACAGTAGTATCAGATTTGAAGATAAATAAGAGTACTATGATTGAAAAGACGATAGAGCACACGTAGTGTATTACAGTCGCTACACTTTTCGGCAAACAGCCATGATAATTGTTTCTTGACAGGAGTGGTATGGTCGAAATAGAATACATCATAAGTGTACTGCGTACAGGCATTCATCGCCAGTTCTGGGCTGCGTGAGCTTTTGTACGAAAATCCCTGAGGATTTAGCATCACCGTAGTCAAGTGTGGAGAGCTTCTTTTCAAGCTCGAAAGGGAATAGTTATTTATATTTCTGTAGTGAATCCTAAGATGATTTTAATCAAAGTCTACGCTGGTGCATCATGTGTACATCTACTCGTTTCTGAACAACTACTGCAACCTACACGATTTGAACCTGTTTACTGCATGAAGCCCTCATCTACTTCTACGATTTTTTCTCTATTGCCCCCTCCTTACCACTGATGAATCTTTGATTTCTCGGGATGTGTCCTATCACATTATCCCTGTTTTTGAAGATATTTCTCCCTTGTTTGTTTCAGACCCTCTTCATTAATTATTCAGTATACTGTCGTGGTCTTAAGCAGCTGTACCACCACTATCCAAAAACCACAATTCCCTTCTTGCCTACACCGTGTATCGTCAACGTTTCACTTCCATATAAGGTCAAGCACCAGACAAAAATTTTCAAAAAAATGGCCCAATGTCTACCATATTCTCTTTATTTCTATCATCACTATTTATTTTTCTTCCAAAATAGCAAAACTTATATACCAACTTTAGTGCCTTATTTCCCAATGCAATTCCCTGAGCGTTGCATGATTTTAACTCGAGTGCATTCCGTTACTCTTGTTTTACCTGTGTTGGTGACGATCTTAAAATCTCTTTTCAAGATATTATCCATTCCGTTTTACAACTCTTCAACGATCTTTAGCATTTCTGTGAGACAAACAACATCGTCGGCAAACTTCACTGTTTTTATTTGTTTTTATTTATTTCCCCTGAACTTAAATCTACCTTCCATATTTCTCAGTATTTTTATTTACACCTCTCTCAGTGTACTGTTTTACCTCTGACAGTTGACCATTCCTTTCCTGTCGTATTTCTTGCGGCCCTATATCAGACACTGCATGTTGCGGGTTCTGGAGCTCCCAAAAACTTTTTATTGTTTCAGTGCATTCAGGTCCCATCCTCCCATTTCTCTACTTTTATGTAGTCTCTTCCATTTTAATCTGCATGTACTAACTAATAAGTCATGATCATAATTCACCTCTCCATCTAGATAAGTTTTGCAGTTTAAATTTATTATTTAAATCTGGCTGGCCCACTGATTTATGAATCTACTGTAAATAAATTTCGGCATATAACGTCACCCTGCTTCTGCCACTACATAGTCAATGACGACGGAGAAGCGGACAAAGGTGCAGGACACATTCTTATCCTTGAGGTGAAAAACTGCCCTTAAAAGGCAGACGAATCAGAAATGCTCAACGGCAGGTGGGTGCAGAAGGCTTCCACAGGATCAGAGACACATAAAGTGTATCCACAGGGCGTGATATGAATGATATAGTCTCATGGTGATCTCTATATGTCAAAAAATTCGAATCTACAGAATGGAACTGCCAATGGGGAAGTGACCAAGGGAAAAAGATTGAATAATGAAAGAAAGAGTGACATTCAGCGAGACGGGGCGTGAAATGTCGGAAATTTGAACGTGGTAGGAAACTTGTAAAACATGTTAATGAAAATGCGAAAGCTCAATCTAGATACAGTGTGGGTCAGTGATTGAAATAGAAAGGTGGTCAGAAGAGTCTAGGGTAATACCAACAGCAGCAGGAAATGTTATAATGGCAGCAAGATTCTTTATGAATAGAAATTAGAATAGAGAATGAATTACTGTAAATAGCTCAGTGTTAGGGCCGTTCTCACGATATTCGACAGCAAACCTACGCCGACAACTATAGTTCAGGTATACAAGCCGACATGGCAAGCAGAAGATGAAGAGATAAAGAAAGTATATGAAGATACTGAACGGGTAAATCAGCGTAAATCAGCACTGAAAAAACTAAACTTCATCAAAACAGACCATGAAGGCCCAACGGTACCGACCGGCCGCCGTGTCATCCTCAGGCCACAGGTGTCACTGGATGCGGATATGGAAGTGCATGTGGTCAGAACATTGCCCTCCCGGCAGTTTACGAGACCGGAGCTGCTACTTCTCAACCAAGAAGGTCCTCAGTTTGCCTCACAAGGGCTGAGTGCAACCCGCTTGCCAACAGCTCTCGGCACACCGAATGGTCACCCACCCAAGTGGTAGCCCATCCCGACAGCACATAACCTCGGTGATCTGACGCGAATTAATGTTACCACTGGGCAGGGCCATTGGCCAATTCACAATTAAAGGGAGATGAAATTTAATAATTTTGGGAGAGGTTGATTACTGTTGTAGAAGAAGGAACAGAAGATATGTTACGGGAGAATACGGGCTCGGGAGCGGGACTGATAGAAGAGAAAGAGTAATTGAGTCGTCGGGCAAAAAGAACTCTACCCCCCTCCCTCCCAACCGCCCTCCCCTCCCCCTGTAGTCGCAGTGCCGCTCTGGTGCCTGAGACTATGTGCTTTGCAGTCCTCTTAAAAGTGGTTACAACCGCATGCACTGTTTGACGTGGGTCCCTTCTTGGCTGTTGCACAACGTAGCTGCCATTTGCTACTGTAGTTCAACGTGGTCGACCACCTCATCTCCTTCGGGTAGCAGTGGTTCCCATGCATTGGAAAAAATGCTGTGGGTAGTACCAAATTCCTGGGCTACGCTCGTCACACTTCGTTTTTCGTTCAGTTCCCCGATGATTATCCCCAGTCTGAAGCCATCCAAATATTACCTCCAGCCCGTGTTGTAATGAGAAACTCCATCGCAGCGCACCACAACTGCCCGCCGATTGACACACATTGTCTTTTCCCATTGCTTCTATTGCCTCGAGTTGTGGGGCCAGCCCCTACAGTTACGCTAATCTCTCGCCACATACATCCAACTTCCTGTGCACGACTGTGAGACATCGTCAACATGCTCTCGACATTTGATCCATTTCCTCCGAGTAGTTAACACCTTATCTTACTCTATCTTTTATATGAGTGCGTAGTGTCTGTTCGACTCTATGGGCAGTGAACCCGCAACAATCACTGTGGATGCACGTTCCCATGCGATCTCCAGATGGAAGCCAGACAGTGCAACATGTGAAGCCTCACGATCCACAGCAACGTTCTGAGTTTGCTCTTCGGATTCTAGCACGGAACGAAATTGATGACATGTGGCCGGGCTATTTTCAGTGTAGTGTTGCCGCACATTTTACACCACAGGTTGCATTAAATATACAGAACCGCCGATTCTGGGACACTGTTAAACCACCTGCTGTGCATGAAGAACCATTATATTCGCCATACGTGACTCTGTGGTGCCGACTGAATGGTACTTTTATTCTTGTTCCGTTCTTCTTCGAAGAGAATTCAGGCAGAAGAGCTATCAGGTGTACCGTGAATTTCGCATCTTTCCGAGACCTCCTTATAGAGCGCGTGATTCCTGCTTTGGCAAAGCGCAGCTGTGTGGAAACCACTGTTTTCATGCAAGATGGAACGTCACCTCATGTTTTCACCTAGTGAAAAATCTGGTTAATGGAAAGTTCCACGAACGTGTTATCTCGAGAGGTTTTCCACGTCTCCGGTGCTCATGTTACACAAACTGTGTATACGGCGGTTAATAATAAAATCAAAATTATGCTTTCTGACTTCTATCATCTTTTCTGCCCACGTCCCGTTCCTAATCCATTACAAATGGAAACGTTTCTACACTTCTTTCTTGAATTCATAGTGTCACATTCGCACCGGATGGTGCACATTAATGCATTAGCATATCTACCAAGTTATGCTGCCATACGATAATTACAGCTCACATTTACCCATAGCGGCACTGTAATTATAACCATACAGTACCTGTACCACTCTGTAGGCATTTGCTACGTTTAGCCATCGTAATTGACGTTTTCCATAAACCACTTTATGCAAATGGTGTGATGATGCTTATGCGTCGCACTTTCATTTAGCTGAATTAATGTTTCGCATGTTGAGATTTAAACCTCCACAAAACATTTAAATGTAATCTTCCTTCCTTTCTCCTTCCGTCCCTCCGATACGGCACAGTTTTAATCTAGCTGGAAATTTCATTACAGCGTACATTCCGCTAAGTTCTAGACAATCCGTTGTTTAAGAAATAAAAACGATCTTGCTGCAGAAAATGATGACTTTCATCTTAGTTTCTGGTTACAGTTGCATTGTTAGTGTTTGGAGAACGCCATTACGAAGTTTTCCCTTTCACAGCCTTTTGACAAACCCCGAACAAGTTAAGAAACTTTCTGAATAGTAACAGATCCTCCATCTACCTTCTCCGCTTGCAGTGAGGTATTGCGTAATATTGCTGTAACCGCCGGAATGTTCGGTGTCTTCTCCTGAGGCAATTTCGCAGCCCCAATGAGCCACATTCCATTAGGGCAATAGGATAGCTAAATTACTATTAGAGGCTACCCTCTGCCTTGACGGCGGACTCTGTCAATAGTCGTTATAATGGAACATAATACATCCAATAAATATCCTGTCATTGAAATAATTTTATTCCAGATAACTTCGTTCGGTTCTTAAAAACATTTATAAAAATATTGGATCGAATGCAATTAGTCTATTTTGATAACTACATTCCGATTAACATTACTAAGGTCTTTGGTATCAATACAAGATAAGCTCCTCGTATTTAAGATCAGCTTTAAAATAATAGCACGTAACGTTTTGTATTCACAATGAACTCTGCGAGGTAGTAACTTTTATCTTTGTTGTATTGGTCTTACGGTTCATGCAAGACGGAATTCGACGCTTCGAAACGGGAGAATGTTTGATGCAAGAATTTTTACATTGTGCAGCCCTGTCAGCAACTGTGATAATTCACCTTGTAACACGTTAGCCTCAGTTGCAAATAGAAAGCACTTCTTACCCAGGTTTCAGTCAAAATAATTTGGTCTTCTTCAGAAGCCAGTGACACTTTTGGCATGCAATAGGTTAATGTCACTGGCTTCTGAAGAAGGCCAAATTATTTTGGCTGAAACCAGGGTAAAGACTGGTTTCTATTTGCAACTGAGGCTGACGTGTTACATGTTCCACGTTTGATGTCCTGGAGGAGCACTTCGGGGTCAGCATTCTGGCTCTAGAGTACCGAGAGACCGTTGCCATGGGCGTCGATTGGCCGACATTCACAGGATCTTATCACATGCGGCGCAATCTTTGGAGGTTGTATTAAAGACAAAGTGTAGGGCAATCAACAGGCATTCAGGAGATCATCGATATCCCACACATCAGCGGGTCATGCAGAATTTCGCTATTCGTCTGCGCCACATATTCGCCAATGGTGGCAGGCATATCGAAAACGTCAAAAAAAATAATCTCAATATCCTTAGTGACGTTTACATGTCGAACAAAGTGTGCACACGCCGTAGTTTGTAACTAATGTAAGTCTTTTTCATACAGTTCTATAATTGTCACCCTGTATTTCCACATGCGTCTCATCAACATCTCTGTGATTTATACACAACAGAAAATTTCCAGACAGCAAAGTTATAATATATCAGAGAGGGAATACAATTCCCCCCCCCCCTCCCTTCCCCAATAGCCGACACCCACTGCACTGTGAGAACAGATCTTGACTTGATAACATTCAACTCGCTTTTCCTTGTAGAAACTTGGCATAAGACTGAAGCTGCTTAGTTGACGCCATGATTAGGCTATCAGATACCTGTTCCTGCATAATGACGAAGTCTTCAAGCACGTCGTATTTTTTTGAGTATGGGGAAATCCTGGAAATGCTTATCTGTACCAGAATATAAAACGCTGAATCCATCTCCCCTTTGTACAATTTAGTGCATGATGCGGAAGGCTTCCACACCTAGAATAGAAATATCTCCGCATTTAGCTCCTGAACCTACTCCCTTATGCAAGTCAGTGTATGATGTTTGAAACATCCTCAACTAGCTAAGGTCTGCTCTTCATAAATACAATGCAGATGAGGCGAGGATAGCATGTTTCAGTGATTTGTCGTCAGCTATTAAGCAGCGACCACACAAATTCAGTGAAACTGGATTCATTTACACTTGTATTGAAGGTCAAACTAAGTGTTTCCACTGTAGTGGAGGATTGAAACGTCGGGAAGAAACGGATGATCCATAGGTTGAACATGCTCTGTGATTTCCCAAGGGTCTGTGTGTGTTTTTTATGAAGGGTAACGATTTTGTAGATACTATATGTCAGAACAAACACATCTTAGTTACAGTGAATGCAGCTAATACTGAACTTCCTACAATTCTTCAGGAAACTGGAATGTCTGTTAACTCGAAAGCAGCAAGTGTCTCTTCAAACTCGAACGGAAAATGACTATGAGGACTGTTGACAATGACAGTCTCTGTAAAAGTAGTTTCCTTGAAGTGATGTCAGACCTATTCATTCCATGCAGACACATCACTGTTTGCATTAAATGTGTACCTTCCCTTTCCTCATGTTCTGTGTATCATAATCTATTTGTAGGTAGAGTATGAGCATTTTGTAGTAATAAATTCGGTATCAACAAATAGTTTTGACCTGTACACTTTGTTAACTGTGAAAAACAAATAACTATTCTTAAAAGAATGTCACTCGATTTTTTTTGTACTAGTGGTCTTTAGAAATAACAAACTTGTCCAACTCCTACGTCCATTTCAGTTCACTAGCTGTTTTTTTAAATGGGTTCGTGCTCTTCAGCTTGAAACCTCTGGCTCGGTCACAACTTCCGTTGTTTACAAATACTCCTTAACTTAAAAGTTGTTGCCAGTAGTTGCAATTAGTTTAATAAATAAGACAAACTATTAATATGTGGAAACATTTAATTTGACGAGCCATTTTCCTTTAAAAGAGTGCGAAATCTTACACATTTTGAGAAATAGCGGAATTTTATTTCGCTGCAATGTTCCCATTTGCATATTACGATAAGAAACCTGCGTGTGACTGTGTTTTTGTACTGGACGAATGATAATTTTTTCTGAGATTTTCATTTTCCAGATATCGACTCTATATTATTTGGTGTTACGTCTTGGTCACCATCTTTTGTCGTCTGGTGTGTACAAACGAAGCAGGTGTTCTGCAGTTCAAGTGATACATCGTAATACAATACATTCTTCCTTCTTTCCCAAAATCGTGTTACAGATTAAGTGATAAAAACGTTAGCTGCCTATTCAATATGAACTATGAGAGCCTTAGTTCCGATTGGTAAACGTTTTAGACAGCCTCGGCACCATAGTGTTCCACAGCAACCCTAATAAATTTTAGAGTCTGTTGCTCGACACAGACGATACAAAAACCAAGTCCGACTCAGACCTTGTGTTACAATCATAATATAAAGCACGCAAAGAGTGCCAGTATTGAAAAAGTAGGGCAACGCTCGTAACTCATTGCTACAAAGCAAGCAGAGCTCTAGCAAGAAGAGCAAACGGTGCAGTATGACGGTTCCCAGAACGTCGTTCTACAAACTGTACTACGCGGAGTAATAACGGGCAATATCCGAGCTCCTCCGTTCCAAAGCGTTCAAGTACTAATGAGAAATGAGAGGCAGGGAAAAATTGTCAGTACTTGAGTCTAAACATTCATGGTGGTGTCTGATTGTTCTATATCGTGTCTCCCTACCACTTTCGCGCAACGACGCTCTGAGCGTGTTTTTTAGGGAATTAACTAGTTTGAACCAGGGACCTGTTGCTGGTAAGGAGACGCCAGACCACACATGACATGTAGAATTCAGAAGAGTTCAGTGAGACTAGCGATGATATAACCAAAAACTTAATGATCTCAGCGTCAGCTCCATTGAACTCCCTGTAAAAGAATCTTAATACTAACTACATTTAGTGGAAAGGGTTCAAGGCTTTCCTATTTTTAGTTAGCTGGTAAAATAACGTCGAAAAAGCAGTTAAATTTACCATTGGAAGTTTTATTCTACTCACAAAACATCGTTTATAAATTGCGCTATTGATAAAAGGAAATGTTTATACAGGATGGTAAAAACCAACTGCGTTCAACAAAAATGTGAACGAATATTCCCTGAATGGGTTTCCAAGTTCTACAATCGATCGAAGGATGACCTATGCCATATCACATCTATAATCTAGGTTTAATTTAAGTTTCACAAAAGAGAAAACTATCAAAATGGTCTACAGTGACCCTCAATTATCTTTAATTACTTATTTAACTTGTCGTAAATTACAGTGGCTGATGTGGCTTCTCAATAACTATATAACAGAAAAATTATCGCGTTTTAGACTTTTACTTCAAGTGGCAAATGTGAACACCATGACTATTACGCAAAAAGGAGGTGTAACAGATGAGACTTCTGCAGTTCTGAGTGAAGACTTATGCGCTCAAAAATGCGGCATCGCGTGCGTTCATTACCCTGTCGATGTTTAAGCAGCGTCAGGGCGGCAGCGGCCGGCGCAGCAGCCATCCAGCTCGCCGACTCGGAACCAACACTCTTAACTTCTCCTTACTACAATTTACCGAAGTTAGTTTAAAAAAACTATCTGGCTATGTTTTCATCTGACCAATCAGGGTCTCAATGTTAACCTTAAGCTCCGCCTACAAAAATTCTGTCTATTCAATGAGAAACGTTATACTTTTCGTGGTGGGGCAATGTTTTTTAAAGTTTGCAACGTAACAGAGACGCTAAAAAGTCTCACGCTAAAACCTGCAGCTGGTGTAGTCCTTTTAGCGTTATCGTGAGATCTATACTGTTCTTATGGAGGGCTCTATCTTTCAACATGGGCTGGAGGATTGTCCTAATGTAACAGACACGCGAAAAAGTCTCACGCTAAAACTTGTGGGTGGTAGTGGTCCTTTTTGTGTTATCGTAAGATCTACACTGCTTTTCTGGAGGGCTCTAGCTTTTAACATGGACTGGGGGTTGTCCTTGACGTACCTGAGACGCGAAACAGTCTCACGCCAAAACGTGCAGGTGGTAGTCGTACAGGGAGTCTGGCCCGTCCTCCCTTATCGTAGGGCCTTCTAGCTTAACACGGTTCTGCTCTCGGCTTCTGTCCTCGTTTCTCCCCTCGGAACTGCGTCTGCCTCACGGTGGGAAGGTACGACATGCATTTAGGCATTCTTGTGTTAGTCTGTGGTATTCCATTTGCTCACTCGTTACTCGTATTACTTTGGTTAATTTAATGTCACGATTTATTCGGAGCTATGTGACATACTAGTAGATTTGCTTATTATGTCAGGGTTTTCATGGAAGGTGTTGGATTTGCCTGACACCTTACATGCGATACCACTGTGCCGACAGGGCCGCTGACAGTTGGGCAAATAGTCACCTAAACTGCTATAATGACGTAATGTACGTTTTTAAATACTCCGGTTTTGGTCACGTCGTCTTCAGCGTCTGGTCACTGCGTCTGCATCATTGATCCCGATGGAATGACAGGTTTGTTAGTTAACTGTGCTGGCGAACCGTATATGCTGCTTGCCGCCTGTTTGACTACTACAATATTGAGACTGCAGCTTGCCAGCTGTGGGTGAGTTTTATCGCTCCATGGTGCCGCTGTCGACTGATCGCAGTCGTAGCTGGCAGAAGTTACGGACCTCTGGGGCCTTCCTCTGGTGAAGGGCCGAACTAACTCACTGCAAGCTGCGATCTTCCCTTTGCTGGGTGGACACCTGAGTGTCAGCTCCCAGGCTGTACGTGTACTGTCTTCCTGGCTGTATTCTGTGTGTGCTGAGTTAGCCCTGCGCTTCCGCCTTCGGCAAAACCGCCCTCCGGGAAATGCCGTGAGCACAGGTCTAAGCGCGCATTCCTCTTCGAGAGTGCTGAGGTCCTCACGTCCACAGAGTCGCGTCCGTGGTCCGCCTCTCTGGTCCCCGCTACAGCATCCCGCGCCACCTAGATATCAGGCGGAGTGCCTAAACAGTCCTACGTTACATGATCTGCTGGAGTGCTGTGTCAGCACTCCTAGCCGACGCCTGGGTCATTTCCTGAGTGCCGGAGAAGTCAGTATTGATAGCGGCAACCAGACTAACAAAGTTTTATTTTAGATACCACTGTTTCACCGACGCCTCCGGGCGTAGCACTGAAACATTCGTCATCCTACAGACCTCAATCTCTGACGCAATGTTACCGCCGCATCTGTCGAACATCGACGCCCATTTGACCTCTTGTCCCGAAGGAGACGCTTAACACAGGCTCCTGAAAAATATTTCAGCAGATCATTTGGATTTAGGCTTGACTAGACGCAATGATTTTAATGAAAATCAATAGTTATTTATTTCCTAGTGACGCATTTCTTCGCTGCTCCCTAACCGCTGGTGATAAACGTTATTTGGTAACCGTACACAGCATCAGACTGCACAGCCTTTACATATTTGGATGCCTCTGTAGCATTTAAATATTTAGTTTCAGGCTGTTGCACAAATGGTAGGCCAAAATGATTGCATTCAGAATTCCTCATATGGTCAGTTTCAATCTTTTAAGCCTAACTTTAAATGTCAACTGCTTGTTACTTGTTTTTAAGTAGTTATGTTTTGGCATGAAATCAGCGTACTTGTGAGTTCACAGTTGTATTTTGGACACCAAATCGACGAATATGCGTGTGTGAAAAATAACATCATGACACTTGGCGTAACCATTTTGAAATTTGATGTAAACATTGAACTTTTTTGAAGAACTATTTTGACACTTGGAAAGCATCTTAGATGTGGCGAATAATTAATTTGTAGGTTCATTGTGCTACTGAAGTGTGGTACAGCAACTGAACATCGGACATTCACAGGGGCAGCAGTCTTTGGTGACGAAAGTCAACAGGAGCATCAGCCAGCATTTAACCTTATTTTGTGTTTCTGAAGTTGTGCTAAATACTAATTAAAATGAAAATCATCTTTAGCAACTATGTATTACTAATTTGTTAATTAGATTGCATAAGCAAACTGTTTTAACTAGTCATTAAGAACATGTTTTTCGCCAATTCTTATATTCCACAGCGAATGATCATAGAACGATTATTTGGAGTCAAATATGAAGGTGTAGTTGACCATACTCTTAACGTGGCATTATTTTACGCAGTTCAGTGCGGGCGTTTAGATGATGTACGTTAGGTGTGAAAATAGTGTAAATGTCATTTTTGCACAATCAATTCGAATATTTCTGAGCACAGCAAAGAAGGGGCTACAGTCTAACTGTCTGTTTCTTATTAATGATGGCTAAAGTATTAGGCTCCTGTGAGAGGAGCTGGGACGAGTTACAAACCGCAACTGGGATAGATTCGCCAACTTTGATTTTGACTGACTGTTTCATCGGAATATTAAGCGGTGATTAGCTGGAGAGAGAGGTGATTTTAAATTTTCCTCTATTTCAACTGGATGTTGGATCTTTATTTGATTTTGCACTTAAATATTATACATCTAATTCCAATGGGAACTGTGTGCACAACGACCGTATTATTGTCAATATATTTTTAATAAGTGGCAGCAGCGGTCGTAAGGATTGAAATCCTTTATTTTACAGATTGATTTCGGTCACTGTGTGAGCATCTTCAGTGCAAACTGTCTAAACCTTGTAGGCTTTATCATTAAACACAACACTTTCCTTGAGGTGTAAGCCAGCCGCGGTGGCCGAGCGGTTGTAGGCGCTTCGGTCCGGAAGCGCGCGACTGCTACGGTCGCAGGTTCGAATCCTGCCTGGGGCATGGATGTGTGTGATGTCCTTACGTTAGTTAGGTTTAAGTAGTTCTAAGTTCTAGCGGACTGATGACCTCATACGTTAAGTCCCGTAGTGCTCAGAGCCATTTGAACCATTTGAATCCTTGAGGTGTAACATGTACTGTGTTGGAATTACTCATCACAATACATATTACACCTCATCGAAAATGCTGTTATTGTGATCTGACCCTACAAGGACCAAATAGTTTCCACAGAAGATTGTCACACAGTGACTGAAATCGATCTGTAAAATAATGGATTTCAATCTTTACGACCGATGCTACCATTTATCCAAAATGTATTCTTCAATAGTAGGCTGCTATCTTCTGGAGACGGATAGGGAAAAGGAGGGGAGAGGAGTGACGGTGTAATAGGGCGAGGTGAGAGGAGAGATGAAGTGAATGTGGCTTTATGACATCATCGACAAGGAGAGATGAGGCTTGCAGCCATCTTAGATTGCGACGTCAGAGGAACTCGCTCCACCTTACAAATTTCCAGGAATGGCCAGTGTCTATATTGGACAGAAGCCCCATTTCCATTATATTAGAATTCTCACTGAAATACGTGGAGACCGTCAGAATATGACAGAAAAGTGTCGAAAAAGACTGGGTAAACAGCAAAAGATGTTGCGATTTGCAGTAGGCGAAGTTTCAAATACCGCACTGAGTAGTGTACTTCCAGGATACCTTTTCCACTTGCCCATTGACGACCCTTCCGTGTTTATCTGTTCACGGCACTTGTTACGTTCTCACCAGGATGATGTGTACTTGAAAATGAACGACAGCTCCAATCTGCGTCTCAGAATTCCGCCACAGAGGTGACTGTGATGTGTTTCAGTGACGCGTCTCCTGCAGGGGGACGCCGGGATGTTCTTCTCGGCACCTGTACTGGAGGCAGAGGTCCCTGAAGACGCAGCCGTCGGCACCCTGGTGGCGGACACAGCGCCAGCCGGTAGCCAGCGTGGTGAGTACCTGGCAGCTGGTTACACTGCGCTGCAGCCGCATTCTCTCAGACAAGAGGCTGGCAATTCCATCAGGACAAAACGTGTGTACGAGCTACTATACACGTTTATTGCGTTCATTTAATGGTTCTGTAGGGGCAGATCTCATTTACGAGCTTCTACAGAACTCCGATACAGCTCCTAAATGAAATCTATGATTTTCTTGTGTCATCAGCTTCTGCATTTTCTTTTGAAAGAAACACCACAAAAAATGAATATAAATAAAATGCTATATCATTTTGTTTGATCTATAACTGAAAGTCCTTTGTTGGTTTGGAAGAGTAAAATATAGTGTATAAGCTAAGTATAACGGGATAAAGACGTATTATTTCGTCATCAAATAGCGAGACCTATTCTAAGAATACAGCTAAGGTGCAATCTGAATAATTCGAGGTTCATTCTTTGAACCACAATTCAGGTGTGTAAGTAAGCGCAGATGAGTCGGTAAGCTGAGTGCGGCCCAAGTGACACTCGACTTAATTCAGTCTGATTGTGGTGACAGACTTAGCTTTAGCACAGCCAAAGGTCTACATTAAAATGAACAATGGTAATTTGATTGTTATTTGGTGAAGCCAACGAATTTAAATGCCAAACAAAGATTCTGGTAAAAGATTGCCCTGTAGCATGCCCTAATTTTACATTGTTACCATATTTACTTTGTTGACTTCAGTTGAATGCCAATTGTACCATATTCACCTTAGTTGTTCATTAAGCACAGTGCTTAAATGAACTAGTCACCTTGGCCAGGGAGGGTGTACCCTTTCTCCCTCCATTTTCTCTCCTTGACCTCAAGTATTAGGAGTAAATATTCATAAAATCACTTGAACCATCAGTAGGGTACGCAATCATTATTAAAAATGAGCACGAATTACGGATAGGACCTCTACAACTTATTAAACAGTCTCGTTGCTCTACAAATCAAATTTTGTTAACATTTTACCAGAAGGGAACTTATAAGTGTTATTTATTGTCAAACATGGCAGTTTATAACGACTGGACAGGTAAGTTTCATGTAATATTTGTCAATGTAATGTAGTATCCACTTAATTAGTCGTTAACCACTACGAGCTTCACAGATACAGTGTAGAAGAAGAGGCTCCAGGAGCATAAATTTCATTTATGAGTATTATATACCTGTACTTCTCAATACGGGAATTAAACGTGGCATACGAAATATACAGGGTGTCCCAGACATGTTGTAGAGGGTGTCTTCAGGAACAAATTGGGGATGGGAACCCGTTTACATACACATGATTAAACAACAGTATTTGTTATTCAGTGATCTCGATCGATTGCTGCGGTCACTAGTGGAGAAGATGGAGCTAGCTGCTAATCAGACAGGCTTCCTTTCGTAGGAATTCGATGTTCTTTTGCCTTGGTACATGGAGGTTTGGGACAAAGGTTTCAATTTTCAGTTTTTTCCCTGTATAGCGATGTTAGAGCGTTACTGGAGAAAAATAAAAAGCAGATGGGAAGCTGTGCCCACAAAAATCATCTACCAAGGCAACTAAGCATCTCATTCATAGGAAACAAGGCATCTAGCAACATCTTCTCCACTGGCGATCGTATCAATCAGTGACGATTACTGAATAACAAACGACATTGCAAGATACCCTGCCTATAGTCCATCTGCGTACAAAGTCACGTTTGCTGCCGAAGGGGTGGCCCGGTGGCAGGCGCTGGTACGTATAACTTCGATTCACTGTAGCGTCGTTGGATGACTTTTTCGGAGAGAGGTTCCTATCCCCGATTCATTCCTCAAGGCACACTAAACAACCACATTCAATATTCCCTCAAAGCTTTTCGCAACATTTATGACTCACATGTACAACAAAGTGATTAGACTACAGAGTTATATCAGTTGTCTGTAAGATATTTTGTACATAAATCTTGTGATACTCGTATTACTTTTGGCAGCGTATTATTCTTTGAAATGTAATATCTGCAGCCATCATGCACCAAGTGTATAAGCTGAACAAAATGTACACGATCGCATGTATATTTATGCACATATTTTTCCCCAACAGGCAAAGTAACAACTGGAAGTTTTGATAAACAACTTCACTTGTGAACTTTGACTTCTCCATCAAAGACGTTATTAAACACCAACCATTTATGGCAAAACATAAAACTATTCTGAATATGCTGAGCACCAAAGCTGACGCTAACGTCAATGATTTATTAAAACCATCATCATTATTATGCATTCATTGCATTACGACCATTGTCAGATCTGGTGCTCAACATAATAAAGAATATTTCCTGTCTGCAGACGATCCAAAACCAGCAGTCCTTGCAGTTCAACGGACAAGAATAAAACTGGCAACCTGAAGGTGTTCTACAACAGGAATAAGTCGTAACCCAATAAATGTGCAGATATACATCTGAGATGGTTTTCATTCATCATGAAAATACAACTCATATGTCACACTCACATATTACTATATATCATAATTTTTGTCCATGACGACACTGCTAAGATTGTGCTCATCCTTTAAAATGTCATTTCGAAATCTGGTAATGAGAGAAACCTTCGTCACAGAATTTACAGAATGTGTCTATTACTCAGCACTGAAATGTGCTTTATTCTGAAAATTCCTGCCAATTTTGGACTGTCTCACCTCCGGAAACTTCCCTTTCTCAGGTAATGCTCTTACCGACTTAGCAACCCATGCACGATTCAGCACCAGAGCCCAAAGCCTCTGTCATGACTTCCTCCCTCTTTACAAACATGTCAGCCAGGTTTAGATTTTCCGCAGTTTCTTAAAATCGCTTGAGGCATATGCTGGGACGATTCTTTCCTTCTCTATCCTTCTCCAGACCAATTACGTATGCCATCTGCAGTGACCTCATCATCTTCAGGACTTTAAACCTCAGCCTCCCTCCCTTTCTTCGTTGTTTCGAACATGGAAATAACAACACGTCATTTGCCGCCGCACAGAATTACTATATACGACGGCCTGTAAGTTCATAATTCAACATCGCAGAAGTGGACTGTACACCTCTTCTATGTGTCCTGTTTCCCTGCGTATCATATACAGCCGAAAGTCTTGGATATCACCTCGGAAGGTATCGCTCAAACTGTCGAAACTTTTAATGGTACACTTGGCGATAACATTTGTGTAATATTGTTGAGCGGTGATGTAAGGCATAAACATAGTTCAGACTGTATTAACGAAATTTAAAGTATGAGGTATCAAGCCAGATCAATTTCTGAACGAAATATGCGGACGTTTCACCACTCTCATTATACAGGGTGTTACAAAAAGGTGCGGCCAAACTTTCAGGAAACATACCTCACACACAAAGAAAGAAAATATCTTATGTGGACATGTGTCCGGAAACGCTTACTTTCCATGTTAGAGCTCATTTTATTACCACTCTTCAAATCACATTAATCATGGAATGGAAACACACAGCAACAGAACGTACCAGCGTGACTTCAAACACTTTGTTACAGGAAATGTTCAAAATGTCCTCCGTTAGCGAGGATACATGCATGCACCTTCCATCGCATGGAATCCCTGATGCGCTGATGCAGCCCTGAAGAATGGCGTATTGTATCACAGCCGTCCACAATACAAGCATAAAGAGTCTCTACATTTGGTACCGGGGTTGCTTAGATAAGAGCTTTCAAATGCCCCCATAAATGAAAGTCAAGAGGGTTGAGGTCAGGAGAGCGTGGAGGCCGTGAAATTGGTCCGCCTCTACCAATCCATCGGTCACCCAATCTGTTGTTGAGAAGCGTACGAACACTTCGACTGAAAAGTGCAGGAGCTCCATCGTGCATGAACCACATGTTGTATCGTACTTGTAAAGGCACATGTTCTAGCAGCTCAGGTAGAGTATCGAGTATGAAATCATGATAACGTGCTCCATTGAGCGTAGGTGGAAAAACATACTGACGAAACTGAAATGAGCTCTAACATGGAAATTGCCGCCGCGGTGGTCTCGCGGTTCAGGCCCTCAGTCCGGAGCCGCGCGACTGCTACGGTCGCAGGTTCGAATCCTGCCTCGGGCATGAATGTGTGTGATGTCCTTAGGTTAGTTAGGTTTAAGTAGTTCTACGTTCTAGGGGACTAATGACCACAGATGTTAAGTCCCATAGTGCTCAGAGCCATTTGAACTATTCTAACATGGAAATTAAGCATTTCCGGACACATGTCCACATAACATCTTTTCTTTATTTGTGTGTGAGGAATGATTCCTGAAATTTTGGCCGTACCGTTTTGTAACACCCTGTATAACCTCTTTTTCGTCGGTGCGTATCATATGACACACGACAAACATCATTCAACTACTCTTTGTAGACGTGATACGCAAGATGTGGCATAACTCTGCAACTAGACATTGTATTTACCTGAAGATGATCTTTGTCAAATGACTGGCAGATATTTTCTCATTTCACGTACACTTATACACAATAACATATTAATAGGTAACGTTGGGTATCAACAACTGCTACATGAAACGATGTTGCTTCGATAGCATACCCTTGAAAGACGAAAGTGATATGTCGGATGCATCAGCATTAGCGCTTAGTGACTGTACCTATCAGTCATATCTTACTACGTAGTTCGCCTATTTCTATGTCTTCAGTCCTTTCAATAATTTGATGCCGTCTTTCGTCTCCAAATATTCTACTAAACATTCGCTTCTTCTGCAGTCAACGTTATCGATAATCTGGTTTGTGATCTTGAGGCAAAAATCCAAAAATGTTCGTAATTGCGTTCGTCCGTTTCTTGAATATGAATCGTGGATAGGGAAGGAAGAAATTTTTTGGTAAAAATATATTCCCAAAAGAGCGGTGAGGATATGAGTGAGGTGGGGGGGTTAGTGCGGAGGGGGAACTTACTAAGCATTACGCATTAATTAAATTTCGTGGAGGAGGGTGGATCGAGCCGTAGCTTCAAAGATATACACTACCGTAACACACCCATTAAACAAGATAGATTACCGAGGAACTACTGGCAACGACACAATGATTCTTGCTGATTAACAGAGTCCTTTCGCTATAACAAGTTTCGGCCAAACTGTTCTACATTGGGTGATCCGATTAACACCGATGTGTTCTTCCATTTCTGGCATAAACGTAACAGTACTCGTACTGCAAATGCTTGCACCTATCGAATATCAACAATTAATGAGGGCCTCTTCACAGTAGCGCATATTTCCACAAGCGTCTGGATTCTTACCTTCTACGGTCAAAACATTTCTACACTTCGTATTCTGTAAGGCTGGTAACACATTCCGCCGTATTTGACTTGCAGCGGATTGCGAGAAAATATTTGTGGTGAACAACTCCGTAAGACACCCCTCAGGTGAAGGTCTAATACTGGAGTGCTAATACGTAGTGTAATATACAGTGCTGCCCACTAAAATTACAGTCCCTTGAAGACAGCATGCATTATCAGTTGGCATGTATTGATCATATGCTTGGATATCCAAAGGGTTAGCGTTTCAGAGCAACTGCACGAGGTACACAGGGGTAATGTCAACTGCGCCCATACATATTATAAAAATGAATGTTTGTATGTATGTTCCACATCGCTTCCAAAACCACTTGACCCATTTAAATCAAATCTGGTACACATATCACACACTGTTTTGAAAGAATTGCTGTGGGGGCGAGAACCATCTACCTATCAAGAGGGGTGCGGGTCAAAAGATAGTGTGACCCACAACGTGCGAATACTGAGACTTTATTCATCCACTCTTTCCCTTTGAGAGCACTTAATGACTTACATCAAACATTACACATAATTTCAAGCTTTTAAAAACTTTTTCTCGCTGACAAACCCCACAAAATGATGACAGGAAAAAAGTTTAATACTAACTACATTTTCGTTCTTCATGCAGTAAAATTGCCACATCAGGCACGACGTTTTAGTTTATTGTGTATCCGTGACACTCTCTGCAGGGGGTATTTACATACAACACTGAATGTACCTGTAAAATTATGTCACTGTATTATACACAGCTCAGGAGATAAATGTTGACAAACGTGAAAAACTGCCATATTATTCATGACATTTAAATTTATTACTTCTTTGCTACTAACTGTACTCGTAACACAATTCGGAGACAGAACCCACATATGCCACTTAATGTACCTACAAAATTGTATTATTGTACGACACATATTTAGGGAGGCATGACTTCAGAAACATGAGCTGCTTGCAAATGAAACTGCAGGGTGAAATTCACTAAAGACATGGTTAAAATATGTGCATAAAAATATGTGAAATATGTCTACGATGTGTGCTTACGCGGGAAAAACCATGGATAAAAAGCTCCTCCTAAACCCTGAAAAGTATTCAACCAAGCTTGGTACACACATTACTTACTATCTGGAAAGAAATACTATGGGGTTAAGAAACACAACCTCCTATTGGGGTGTGGGTAATAACGTGTAGGGAAAGGGAGAGGGAAGAGATGGAGAAAGAGAGAGGGTTATATGTACACAGAAAGGTGGGAGCAGGAGGTGGACAGAGGAAGGGGAGTGGGAGATGGACAGAAGAAGGAAAGAGAAGGAGATAGACAGAGAGGGGGGCGAATGTGATGCACCAAGAGAGGGGGAGGAGGAAATGGACAGCGTGAGGCGCAGGAGGATATGGGGTAGGAGGAGATGGACCTATGTGGGAGCGTTGGGAAGAGAAGGTGGACTAATAGAATTGGAAAAATACATGCTGTAGCAATTGTGGGTACTCAGTTAATTCCATGCATAAGGAAAGATTATGCACCAAATATATCTTTCAGAAATACATTTGAATGTTGTTTGTGAAACGATAGTGTTCTTCAGAAGAAGAAACAAAATCAGCATATGCTGGAACTTTGCAATGGCAGTGTAGTGAAATACTGACAGAGTGGTTTATCGTTCAGAGATATTGCCGCTGGTGTTGGTCGGGATTCCATGACTATTTACTGAATGTGGAATATGGATTCACTAGGGTTAAACTGAAACGTCATGCAGTTGAATTAGATAATGTCAGTGTGTTAGAATAAGATCGCTCTTGTGGCCATATAACTACTTTAGTTGTATGACTTGTCTGCATTCATGACGTTTAAATTTATTACTTCTTTGCTACTAACTGCACTCGCAACACAGTTTGCAGACAGTATCTACACATTGCGATACCGTACTTAAATTTTACCACAAGATTTAAATTTAGGAAATGGACTTCTCTGATGATCAGGATTGTGACGCTATCAAACAAAATACAGGTGACTAATTATACACTTCCACCATATCTATTAATACTTTTATCGAATTGTGAACAAGACTATTAATGAAACTTCTTGGCAGATTAAAAATGTGTGATGGACCGAGACTCGAACTCGGGACCTTTGCCTTTCGCGTAAAGTGCAAACGCAGGAGAGCTTCTGTAAAGTTTAGGAAGTAGGAGACGAGGTACTGGCAGAAGCTTTGAGGACGGGGCGTGAGTCGTGCTTCGGTAGCTCAGATGGTAGAGCACTTGCCCACGAAAGCAAAGGTCCCGAGTTCGAGTCTCGGTCAGGCACCCAGTTTTAATCTGCCAGGAAGTTTCATATCAGCGCACACTCCGCTACAGAGTGAAAATCTCATTCTGAAAACTATTAATGCCTTTATGAAAAAATGCTGTGCTGCGGTTGTCCACGCATCGACTATTGCACGCACGCGTGGACCACTTCATTCGAAGCAAATGACGCGGCTCCCAAAACACAGAAATCGCAAGGAGAGAGATTGAGACTGTATAGAGGAAACTGCTGCCGTATAGTGAGACAACCTTTGTAACATATGGATGCGGCCACAAACGATTCTCACCATATCAGTTGTCGCAAACTTAGGGCAAACAGCTGTATCATCTCGTACCACTTCCTTTTCGGTATACAGAAGCTGTCGAATCACTTGCACACTCATCGTTGCATGGTACAAAGGTAATCTTGTGCGCCATCGGACGTTCTAAGTGTAGTAAACGATCTCATAGATTGATGCGTCGTGCGGCGTGCATCGGTACAAACCAATGATAGGGTCCAATTACACCGAAAGAAGCCTCATTAGGCAAAGCTGCCTAGTGTACAATGAAACAGCTCCCATGATACTTTCTCTTAAAATTTTTGACATAGGATTGTAGCGACGGTGCCGCGCGCTAATTCAAGGTCGCCGGTGTGTGTGTGTGTGTGTGTGTGTGTGTGTGTGTGTGTGTGTGTGTGCTGTGCGCGTGGGTCAGTGCAGTGTTATGCGGTAGTAATTACTGTACACGACGTTTGTGTAGTTCCGCGCCCAGCCTCTAGAGGCGCTGTGTTTTCTAGCTTTTATATACGTTCTGTTTATTATTATTATTCCTTGTATTTTGAGGATGAGTAGTTCCGTGCCTCCTGACTTGTGTGGACGAGTACTATTTTCTCTCCTAACTACGGAAGTTTTCCGAGGATTGAGGATCCTTCTGTAGAGTCCACAGGTAACCTACGCCGGCAGCAAAACAACAAACTGACCCATCATTCTTGTAGTCTGTCAGAAGACTCATTTGATGCAGCGCTCTACAGGACTCTGTCGTGTGCCACACACTACGTAAATATTACCACGTATATCTATTTGATCCTGGTTGCTGCACTTGACCTTTGGTCTCTCTGGGAAAACTTTTACTTATCTCCTACATCAAACTGAAGAATTTTCGATGCTTCACGACGTGTCCAAACAATCGATGTCTCCTCCTAGTCAGGTTGTGTCACTAATTTCATTTCTTCCCAGTTCCATACTGTGCTTCCTCTTTAGTTATTAGTAGTCCTCTAACCTTCAGCATTTTTTTGTCTCACTATTCTCTTCTTGTCCTATCTATCGTCGACATTTCACTTCTATACAAGATAACGCTCTAGCTATATGTTTCAGAAAAGAGTTCATAATATTCAGTTATATTCAGTGCTATCAAATTTATCTTTTTCACAACTTTTTTTTTCGCCGGTCTGCATTTTATATCCTCTCTGCTTCGGCCATCATCAGTTGGCTTGCTGCCCAGAGAGATAATCTCGCCTTCTTTTGGTTTCTAATTTCCTAATCTAATTCTCTACTTATCTATTGATTTAATTGCACAAGATTGCATTTTTGGTTCTCTCCTAATCTCTCTCTCTCTCTCTCTCTCTCTCTCTCTCTTTATTTCACTCTTCATCTTCTTTCAAGAGAGTATCCATTTGACGCAATTGGTCTTCCAAGTCCTTTGCCGTCTCTGACAGATTTATAATGTCATCGGCAAACCTTTTTATTTCATCACTTTCCAAATTTCTCCATCACCTCAGAGAAGAAGTCTTTGAGGGCGCCGTGACCTTTTTGACACTATCTCTGTTCGGAGACCTCGGACGTCCCAACAGCTATGATCGACCGCCGTGTCATTCTCCGCCAAAAACGTCGTTGGATGCGGTGTGGATGGGCGTCGGGTGAGCACACCACTCTCCTGGCCGTCCTCGGTTTTCGATACGCTTATCTTGCTCACCAAAATCTTTTTCTATATATCTCACTTCTTATGTCGCTTTTCCGGCTACTCATTAACACATTAAAGATGGTAACACTGTGAAAGGGATATTATTCGAATTACGAGGGCTGTTCGGAAAGTAAAGTCCGATCGTTCACGAAATGAAAACCGCCACGAAGATCGAAAATGTTTTATTTAAAACAGTTACTTCTCACAATCCATAGCAAGCACACAAGTCTAGGGCACTCCAGTTCGGATGCTCACTTTCGAGTGAGACAGTATGCTAAGTTCCACCGGACTCCTAGTACGTGCGGTAATTAGTCACAAGTACGAGCGAAGGCAGGCGTAGGACTGGCGGTACAATGGTGTTGCAGTGGCGTATACTGCACTGGCGTATATACCGTCCTGGCAGTCCGGGAATACGGGGAATGGTGGCGTCAGAGGGCGAGTGGAGTCTCGCTTCCATCCCGCAATACCGGCCTTCTAGTGGTCACCTCGAAATGGACTACGCGGCCGGTCGGCGAATCTATATGCCCGATCTCTGTGTGTATCTTTGCAGCAGCGCGGCTGGCTGCGCTTTTCGCGAGCTGACGTTCACCGGTGTCGGCCGGTGACTGAGTGATGTCGGAGACCACAGTGTGTCAAAGTGTTATACCAACTTTCCACTTACCTAGTCAGAGAAGACAGACACCAGTGCATTCCACCATTTAACTACGTTAGTCTACAGCTCATTCTCTGTACCAAGAAGTTGTATTCATAGCCAGTGGCTCATCTGACCAATGATGAAGCTCAGGGGGATCCCATTACGGTCTGCATTGTGGGTGATCAAGCACTTCCCACCGAAAAAGCTGCAGGAGCGTCTTCATTGCCCCTGCAAAGTGGGCCCAGAATTTTCACGAAGAAGGAGAAGCATAAAGTTACGTTACGTGGGCTGCATGGCATCAGGTGCGATCGATGGGCACACTAGAGACACTGCCCAACACATATGTACAAAGCTTCAACAGATTTTTATTGTGGTTTCCATTTCGCGCCTGATGGGACCTTACTTTCTGAATAACCCTCGTACAAACGACCTCTGCCATATGCAGCTCAGCTGTTATAAATGTTTATAGTGTCTAAACTGCATTACATTTACATTAAAACGTTTCACACAGTTGCAAAAGTTTTCAAACAAAATAGTTTTAGGGAAAAATCTGCATATAATGCAATGCTATACAACTTACCTAACAACCATGTAACATCATATATTTGAAAATAATACAAATAATACTATAGCAAGTGGTGTTATAGTACGTGACAACGTGTGATAAAATGTAACAACTGTAAAATATGGAAAGGGCGGACAGGAGAATTTATTATAACAACAAAATGAGATTCCGTTTAGTTATTTAAAAAGTTGTGCGCTGTTATGGAAAAACATATACAACTTCACAGCAACCACCACGTAACAGTTAACACGATGCATTTCTTATCAGGCCGGTGTAGCCGAGGGGTTCTAGGCGCTTCAGTCTGGAACCGCGAGACCGCTACGGTCGCAGGTTTGAATCCTACCTCGGGCATGGATGTGTGTGATGTCCTTAGGTTAGTTAGGTTTAAGTAGTTCTAAGTTCTAGGGGACTGATGACCTCAGATGTTAAGTCCCATAGTGCTCAGAGCCATTTGAACCATTTTTGAACCATGCAGTTCTTATCGAAATAGTTGAAATGCTATGTCTCATCCCAGTGTTGTCGTAGGTATTTTAATATCGTTAACTAACGCTGCACAGTGGCAAAGATTGTTGACCTTATAACATGTTTTACTGCCTGTGAGAGTTTTGACACTGATGTTGTAGTGGAAAGATTACAAGTAACAAGATATTGTGAACCATTTTTCGATTTATGTTAGTAAGCTTCACTGCCTCATTGTAATTAGTATTTCTCTATTTTCTCTACCATTGTATTCTTATGCCACCGATCTGATGACGGGGTAACGCGATACGCATTATAAGAAGTTAGAAATATATAAAAATATTTGGTGACCAAGACAAGCGTATCGAAAACTAACCACGGTAAAGGAGAGTGGTGTACTGGCCCTACGCCCCTTCACATTGCATCTAATGACACCATTGGTGTAGGATGACACGTAGGTCGGTCTGTAGCAATGAGTCCTCCACGGTCTGTGGACGCAGTTAAGACAAGTGTATAAACAGCAGTGCCAAAATGGTCGCTGGTCCTCTCAAAAGCTTCTTCTCTAAATTGATAAGAAGTGACAAAATAAGAGGTTTGAAGTGATATTGTAAATAATCTGTCATAGACAGAAAATGAATTGGAAACCTAATTGCATGAAATGAAGTTGATCTTGAAAAAAGAGGAATAGAGAAAAAGATAGAAGGGGTCAGAGAGAGAGGGGGGAGCAGAGACAGCGAGAAAGGGGGGGGGGGTAGATTAGGTGAGCACCGAAAATATAAAATTTATGCAATGAAATGTTGTAGAATTAAAACAGGCAATACGGATGAAATTCGATTAGGAAATGAGACACTAAAAGTAGGAAGTGAGATTTGCTCTCTAGGCAACCAGATAATTGATGACGATCGAAGTTGAGATAATATAAAATACAGACTTGCAATAGTAATGAAATATGTCAAACGAAAATTGGTAAACATTTGTTTCATTGGCAATCTGGCTGATTCGCCTCACGTGGTTTTCAGCATAGATGTAACCCACAGTAGGTGTGTATCGACGCACGCTGCGCAGTACTTCAATCCACGAGAGCGTTTACAACACTTCCGACGTCCGATGGCGCACAAGATTATCTCTGTATCCTACAACGGTCATTGAGCAAGTGATTCGGTAACTCCTGTAACCCGGAAATGAAGTGTTCGAGGTGGTACAGATGCTTACTCTAAGTTTACAACAGCTGATCTTGTTAGCATAATTTTTCTGCCTAAGCACATGTTGCCAAGTTTGTCTCGACTACGCTGCAGGAGTTTTTCGATGGGAAGCCCTTACGCTTCCTCCATACTGCCTCAATTTCTCCCCATCCCATTTCAAAATTTTTAGCGCCAAAAAAAAATTAAATTCGTGGCCGTTGATTGCCTTAGGATAAAGAGATGCACGGCTAAGTACAAACATGCTTCCGTAATCAACCGTAAAAATTTTTCCATGAAGGCATTGACCGTCTTGTCTCGTAGCGGGAGAAAGGAGTTAAAATTATGGCGATCACTTTTGAAATAATGTAGAAATTAGTTACTTTTCTTACCTGCCTCCTTTTCATTTGACTGCCCCTTATATGTACATTTATTTAATGAACTTTTCTCTTTACGGTGGAATGTGCGCTGTTTTCAAACTTCCTAGCAGGTTAAAACTGTATGCAGAATCGGCCACGATCTCAGAACATTGTCGGTGAGAGCATTGCTCCCTAAAGGAAAGTTTACGGATCGAAGTCTCTAACGGGCAAACAGTGGTCATATGCTGAGTACACTGAAGATGTTACACATTTTCATTAATTTTCACAATGTTCATGTGGCATAAAAGTAGCCGAATGACTTCAAGCTAGTGGTATGAAACACGAACGTATTTTAGGCAAAAATCGGCTCAAGGAGAAAGGGCAGTTTATTATACTTAACGGTGTAGGTTACATTCAGTATACTAGTCAAGTGTTCCTGCCGGAAACTGCACTAGTTAAGGTAATCCGTTCGTGGATTATCGTCGTGAATTGGTACGTAAGTTGTCCTCGTACCGCCTCTCTGTGAAGCTCTCATAGATAATGTCCCTAGAAGCAGCTCTTATTCCATACTGGATTCGCTCGAAGATGCAAGTAGGCGACCTGCGCTTCTAAGTGGTAGTACAGGTAAATATTTTATAGGAAATAATCCCCAAGATGCCATTACGTGCGTTTATTTGCAAACATCGGAACACAGTTAAGTACAGTGAAACGATTCCTTTCAGTGAAGATTAGATGGGTAGATCACATAACTAACGAGGAGGGATTGAATAGGGTTGGGGAGAAGAGAAGTTTGTGGCACAACTTGACTAGAAGAAGGGGTCGGTAGGTAGGACATGTTCTGAGGCATCAAGGGATCACAAATTTAGCATTGGAGGGCAGCATGGAGGGTAAAAATCGTAGAGGGAGACCAAGAGATGAATACACTAAGCAGATTCAGAAGGATGTAGGTTTCAGTAGGTACTGGGAGATGAAGAGGCTTGCACAGGATAGAGTGGCATGGAGAGCTGCATCAAACCAGTCTCAGGACTGAAGACAACAACAACAATAAAAACCGAGAGCATGGTAAAGTCGACTACCACATAAAAACGAATTACGGGTACGTTTCATCAGTGACTGGCGAAACTGGCACACAACCCAAATCTCTTGCTTACAAAGACCTTCGTAAATATTCGGTAAGTTAACAATATTCGTTTGGTTTCTGAATTGACTGGTTTAATGCACAGCTATATTTTTGTAGTGAAGCTGTGATGACCCATAGCTCCTCTTAACACCAGTTACGCCACAAGCAGATTTTAATCTTTAAACCTTAATATTTAATAAAGAAAAATATGCATTGCGCTCCAGGACACTTGTGGTTGTCCTTCGTATTTACTGCCCAGCAAGATTCGTTCTCAAGACTCACGTTACTCTCTCCACTCTAGTGATTCACCACCGCGAAGTATGCCACTGTTGTTACGTCTCCGAGAGAATCAGCTTCCTAGCCCCTGGCGTCTTATTCTGCAACCCTTCTAGAGGCAAAAAAATGGTTTCTGCTATCCTCTGGATTACTGTAAACGTAAAATTTGGAAAAATAGATACACCCAAAACAGGAGAAACTTCATCACTTCCAAAGACTAGATATAGCCTTATCCGCCGGCCAGAGTGGCCGAGCGGTTCTAGGCGCTTCGGGCATGGATGTGTGTGATGTCCTTAGGTTTGTTAGGTTTAAGTAGTTCTAAGTTCTAGGGGACTTATGACCTAAGATGTTGAGTCCCATAGTGCTCAGAGCCATTTGAACCATAACTTTATCCCGAATGCTAAAGTTATGAATGATATTCTGTGTGAATCAGCTTGGTTGAAACACCGCTTTCAAGATGCCTCTATAAAAATCCCTGATAAAAACTTTACCTCACTGAACAGTCAATGTAAATTTTGAAAATACTATCAGTTCACGCATGTTTCGTAGAATCTAAAAGCTCTAGGGAAACAAGAAGCTGCTGTATTCTTTAATTACATGCATACGGACTACGGACTTGTGTTCGTTACCCGTGACCTTCTTCACATCTACATTAATTTCCCAAGTACTCAGTTGTCTAGTAAGCGAAGCTGAGTGTCGTCTCAGAACTTCTTTGACAGCCATCAACACAACACATTTTTAAATAAGTCGAATTGTAACAGAAATTTTCTCTACCTCTCCGCAACGAATTTATATCCTTCCAACTTAATTTAATGCTTAAGGGTTTTTTTAAGCCATTGTAGCTGGACTGCTACACACGCTGTGTTGGATTTATACGATTTGCCATTCTATATGGATGACGCTCATTTTTGAGGACCGCATCCAGGAGCTTTCCGAATGTATACTGTACGGGGTCACATTTTATACTCCCTGCGTCTGCCACGGAGAAGTGAGAGTAGTACCGGCGGAGGACGTGCTCGCCATTCCGAGCCTGCCACTAAATGTATGAGCTTCCAGTGGCCCCTGGCAACGTCGCATCTCCAGCTACAGCCAGAAGTAAAAGCTAGCGAGTTTCGCTTTACGGTCACTGCTGCCCCTCCGGATTCCTCACCACACCGCAGCCCCGGCACTTTTCTGAAACTCGCCGAGCCTGGGCGGGGCACATGACGGCCGCAGAAGCGCCAACACTACCGCCGCACCGCGCCTTTACGAGGGCCTTGTATGGCGGGTTGCCTACGTCGAAGGCGACCTGCCTCGGCCCTTCAAATCCATCTGTGCGGCACACTTGTCGGGAGGAAATGGAAATAGTCTACCGATCTTGACAGCGCGGGTGCTGTACCTTACTGTTATGCTCCCCGCAGAGTCGATGTTCCTCAAGCTTACTAGTTACACGTTCAGCGATGGATGCCATCTACAGTTCCCAAACTTTTGGGGCCTCAGGACGAAACTTCGCCAGAAGCTCTTTATGGAAGACGTCGGAGGCATTGATTGAGACAAGGCAAAGTTTTTGTCAGCGAAGGAGATGCAGCTGAGCCGGCACCATTCTGCAGAATTCCTTTCTGCATTGACATATACAATTAGGTTCGGAATCCAGTACAAACAGAATCATCCAGGATTAGCGTTTTTACTTCCTAACTATTGTAGACAACTGCACTTTGTGCAGACGCAGTCAGATGACTCAGAAATATGTAAGGTGTACTAGAGGGAGCAGTAGCTGTTTAAAGAGACAAATGTGTAATGGAAATGCTCTTGCTCCCAATGTGTAACTTACTGGAAATGGCATTCAAAAGTATTTGTTCATGTTAACAACTGATTCATTCTGATACAGCTGGCAGAGTGAATATTTAAACTCTTAATTGAAGAATGCATGGATTATAGGAAGCCCTTCTGTGGCTGGTACAACATAGTGCTACTATGAGTGAGCAACAAATTTCGAATAACAAAACGAATTATCACCAAACTTTCTGTCCATTTCACCATCAGTCGATGCAAGAAACTGCTGTAAATTATGTACCATGCCCGTTGGCACTTTTTGCCAATGCGTAATTGGTTGTGGCAAAGATCGAGAGAGAGAGAGAGAGAGAGGGAGAGAGAGAGAGGAGAAAGACATTCGAAGAAAATATGTTTCAAACATGCATAGCTAGAGTATGTAATTTCCGCGACTTAGACTGCTTGATAAAATTTTAAACTCCAACTTTTTTTTGTCAGCAGTCTACTGACTGGTTTGATGCGGCCCGCCACGAATTCCTTTCCTGTGCTAACCTCTTCATCTCAGAGTAGCACTTGCAAACTACGTCCTCAATTATTTGCTTCAGTATTCCAGTCCCTGTCTTCCTCTACAGTTTTTGCCCTCTACAGCTCCCTCAAGTACCATTGAAGTCATTCCCTCATGTCTTAGCAGATGTCCTATCATCCTGTCCCTTCTCCTTGTCAGTGTTTTCCACATATTCATTTCCTCTCCGATTCTGCGTAGAACCTCCTCATTCCTTACCTTATCAATCCAACTTACAAAATGAATAACAATCATCACGATCTGTGTCCATTTCACTAGCAGTGTATGACCCAAGTTCATCTGAACTATGTACCACGCCCGTGTAATTTTTGTCGATGTGTAATAGGTAAGCGCTAACATTGGGAGAGTAAGAGGAGGAAACGAAATGGGCTTTCGCAAGGCGAGAGGGAATGTCATTTTGGTGATTAAAAATCCGAGTCAAATTTATAAAGAATTTGGAAGTCCAGGCCTACTTATCTGTATGAGGTTGCACCCCTCTGGGGTGGATGCATGCGATGACTTCGTTGAGTAGGACTCATAAGGCCATTGTATCTTCTGCCGAAGCAAATTGGCTCACAGCTGATGTAACTGGTCCTTGACATCCTAAAAGCAGGCACTGGGACGGAGCTGGCCACCGATCTGGTCACACACATGTTCTGTCAGTGGCAGATCTGGACTTGTTGCTGCCTGCAGGTATACTTCAACATCACAGACACACTTGCCACGTTTGCGTAAGCAATGTCACGTTGAAAAATAGCCCCATGGTGCTGTCAAATCTGAGGTTACACATGAGAGTGCAGGATTTTAGACGTACCGTTGTGCCGTGAGATTTCGCTCAATCGTGTACAACCATGACATGACGCCATAGCAGATGGCAGTCCCCCTGTGCCCCTGTGCCGTATGTAACACTGGAAGAATGAGTAGTCCACCATATGCCATAGTCGCCAACGGTGGTCATCTGGGGTAGTGGAGAAACACGATTGATCGCTGAACATAGTGCGACGCCGTTCATCAGAAATCCCGGTCATGGCACCACTCCAAATGCCACCGTTTGTGTTGAGGCGTTAACGGCAGATTGAACTTCTTCTCCTTCTTCTTTCGCGTGCTCATTAGTTCCGCAGTGGTCGCAGGGGCGCCGTGGTTACAAAGGAATTGGTAAGGTTAGTTTTAGGGGTGACCAGATGCCCTTCCCGCCGCCATTCGGTTCCCCCAAATGATGGAGTCAGTGTACCCCAATTGTCTGCGTCTAGTGTAAATCGTGAAACAGTGCGAACGTGTTTCAAATGTCTGCGACTCGTGTAACTGAGACTGAACGTGGGGACCATCCAGGTATTCACGTAGCCGATGTGGAAAACTCCCTAAATCACATCCAAGTTGGCCGGAACACTGGCCCTCGTCGTGAATCCGCCGGGCGAATTTTATCTGGGGCCGGCCCGCCTACCCGAGTCCAAGAAGCAGTGCATTAGCGCTCTCGGCAGGTCATCAACGGCAGACTGAACATCGGACATATATTCCTCTGTCCGGCTCTTACCAGTCTCCGACCAATGGTGTGGCATGACACAGAATGTGGCAGGGAGTACATTACTTGTTCTTGGATAGCAGGCACGAATACAACGTGGTTGGTGCACAGTAAGGTGATCCTCCCTTGTGGTGGCCGGACGTGGTCGACCAGAACGTTGCCCACGTTCCCATGTAATCCAGTATCGCACCTTTGTCACATGCGAATGCCCAGAAACCTATTTATTGCATGGTTCGACTAGCGGATCAAACAGAGTCCAAAATGTGGCATCTTTCAAACTTAAAGCTATTGATAACGCCCCCTCACCTTAATAGGCTCCAATTTCATGTTCTTCTCTCAACATCTGTTATATACCCCACAAGATCTATTAACAACACTAAACACGAAAAACACTGATGTACTCTGGTGATCGTCCCACCTGTCACAGTGAATTGTAACCCCAATCTTTTGCGTATGCACGGATGGGATGTTTGTGTACATAGCTACACTGACACACAATAATGTAATCTGGCAGCGTCAGGATTTTTGTCAGGCTCTGTACATGAAATTTCTTATTATGATAATTGTTATTAAACATATCTATTAGTGATAACAAAGGACATGTAGACAACGACGTGTCACGAATTTGATACACAATGTGTTCAAAAGTACCCGGACACGTGGCTGCATATGACATACGAGTTCATGGCACCCTCTATTGGTAATGATGGAATTCAATATGGTGTTGGCCACAGGCCATGAGGGGAGCTTCCACTCCTTCAGGTATACATCCAATCAGGTACTGGAAGGTTTATTATGGAAGGGCAGCCATTCTTCACGGAGTGCTGCACTGAGGAGAGGTATCGATGTCGGTCGGTCAGACCTGTCACGAATTCGATGTTCCAAAACATCCCAAAGGATTTGTATAGGATTCAGGTCAGGACTCTGCGCACGACAGTCCATTAAAGGGATGTTACTGTCGTGTAACCACTCCGCCACAGACAGAGCATTATGAACAGGTCCTCGATTGTGTTGAAAGATGCAATCGTCATCCTCGAATTGCTCTTCAACAGCGGGAAGCAAGAAGGCACTTAAAATATCATTATAGGCCTGTGCTGTGACAGTGCCACGCAAAACAACAAGGTGTGCAAGGCCCCTCCATGAAAACTACGACCACACGTTAACACCACCACCTCCGAATTTTGCTGTTGGCGCTACACACGCTGGCAGATGACGTTCACCCGGCATTGGCCATACCCACACCCTGCCATCGGATTGCCATATTGTGTACTGTGATTCGTAACTCAACACAAAGTTTTTCACTGTTCAAACGTCCAGTGTTTAGGCTCCTTACACCATGCGAGACGTCGTTTGGCATTTCCCGCGGTGATGTGTGGCTTATGAGCAGCCGCTCGACCATGAAATCCAAGTTTTCTCTCCTCCTGCCTAACTGTCATAGAACTTGCAGTGGATTCTCACGCAGTTTGGAATTCCTGTGTGATGGTCTGCCTAGATGTCTACCTATTACACATTACGACGCTCTTCAACCATCGGCGGTCTCTGTCAGTCAACAGACGGGGCCGGCCTGTACGCTTTTGTGCTGTACGTGTCCCTTCACGTTTCCACTTCAGTACCGCATTGGTAACAGTGGACCTAGGGACGTTTAGTAGTTTCGAAATCTCGCGTACAGACGTATGGCAAAAGTGACACCCAATTACCAGACCACGTTCGAAGTCCGTGAGTTCCGCGGTGCTCCCTATTCTGCTCTCTCACGAAGTCTAATGACTACTGAGGCCGCTGATATGGAGTATCTGGCAGTAGGTTGTAGCACAATACACATATATGGTGTTCGGTTACTTTTGATTACATAGTGTAGCACTGCAGCTTATCTGAAAATGGTAATATTCATTAAATGATTCAGTTGTTGACTCTAGTATTTTCTGATAGGCGCCACCAAGATTTTTGACCCGGAGTAAACCTTCTGACGAAGATGTTGATGTCACCATAGCAGAAACTCGTTTTAACCATCACAACTGATGTCTTACAATAATGCCTTCAATGCAGATAGTGTGACATTGATGATGGAAAGGTCTGATCCTCTACTTTGGATTTTGAATTTATTCTAAATTTCTGGTTATGGAATCACTGAATTTTCCTTATGTCTCGCCTGCAGAGAGACAATATTTCGCAGCGTTTACACCAAGCGTTTAGTTTTCAGTTAGACTCGATTCCACTGCGAATTCTCCAATGATGTAGCATTTGCTATTGATAGCAGATCGACCTATCAACCTGTGTCATTACTTTGTGTAAAGACACACTATGTGTGAGTGTATCCAGGGTGGTTCATTGATCGTGACCGGGCCAAATAACTCACGAAATAAGCGTCAAATGGAAAAACTACAAAGAACGAAACTTGTCTTACTTGTATGAGGAAACCAGATGACGCTATGGTTGGCCCGCTAGATGGCGCTACCATGGGCAAACGGATGTCAACTGTGTTTTTTTTCTTTGTTACACATTTGTGTAGGACGTAAATAAATATGAATGTTTTAGTTGGACCACGTTTTTCGCCTTGTGATAGATGGCGCTGTAATAACCACAAACATATGGCTCACAATTTTAGACGAACAGTTGGTAACACGTAGGTTTTTTAAATTAAAATATAGAACGTAGGTACGTTTGAACATTTTATTTCGTTTGTTACAATGAGATACTTGAACCTTGTGAACTTATCATTTCTGACAACGCATGCTCTTACAACGTGATTCCCTGTAAATACCACATTAATGCAATAAATGCTCAAAATAATGTCCGTCAATCTCAATGCAGTTGGCAATACGTGTAACGACATTCCTCTCGAGAACAAGTAGTTCGCTTCCGTAATGTTCGCACATGTATTGACAATGCGCTGACGCATGTTGTCAGGCGTTGTCGGTGGATCACGATAGCAAATATCTTTCAACTTTCCCCACAGATAGAAATCCGTAGACGTCAGATCTAATGAACATGCGAGCCGTGGTATGTAGCTTCGACGACCGATCATGAAATATGCTATTCAATACCGCTTCAACCACACGCAAGCTATGTGCCGGACATGAATCATGTTGGAAGTACATCGCCTTTCTGACATGCAGTGAAACATCTTATAGCAACATCGGTAGAACATTACGTAGGAGATCAGCATACATTGCACAATTTACACTGCCATCGACAAAATTGGGGCCGCACCATATATAACTCGCCAAGGTCGCTGATGTCCCACTTGTGCAGCCATGGTGGATTTTCCGTTGTCCAATAGTGCATATTATGCCGTTTTACGTTGCCGCACTTGGTGAATGATGCTTCGTCGCTAAATAGAACGCGTGCAAAAAATCTGTCATCGTCCCTTAATTTCTCTTGTGCCCACTGGCAGAACTGTACACGACGTTTAAAGTCGTCGCCATGCAATTCCTGGTGCATAGAAATATAGTACGGGTGCAGTCAATGTTGATGTATCATTCTCGACAGCACCGTTTTTGAGATTGCAGATTCTCGCGCAATTTGTCTGCTACTAATGTGCGGATTAGCCGCCACAGCAGCTAAGACAACTACTTGGGCATCATCATTTGTTGCAGGTCGTGGTTGACATTTCGCATGTGGCTGAACACGCCCTGTTTCCATAAATAACGTAACTATCCGGCGAACGGTTCGGACCATTGGATGATGTCGTCCAGGATACCGAGCAACATACATAGCATACGCCCGTTGGGCATTTTGATCACAATAGGCATACATCAACACGATATCGAACTTTCCCGCAATTGACAAATGATCCATTTTAACAGGGGGAATGTATCACGAAGCAAATACCGTCCGCACTGGTGGAATGTTACGTGATGCCACGTACTTCTACGTTTGTGACTATTACGGCGCCAAATATCACAAAGCGAAAAAAGTGGTCCAACTAAAACATACATATTTCTTTACGTACGACACGAATATGTAATAAAAATGGGGGTTCCTATTTTTAATAAAAACGCAATTGATAGCCATTTGACCTATGGCAGCACTATATATATATATATATATATATATATATATATATATATATATATATATATATATATATAAAATGTTCTCTCTTGTCTGTACTTACCAGATCTAGTTTTGAATGAATGGTTAGTGCTATATTTCCTTGAACCATTGAGATAAGAGTATAGCTTCAAAATACAATCTCCTCCTAATATGGCAATTAGAAAGCTCTTCCCTATCATGTATTTCCCAAATACATCCTCCTAATATACCAGTTCGTTACTCATTGCAATCAAAAATCTGCAAGCTTCCAGAAAAGAAGGCATACACTTACCTTTCCCCATCTGAAGTCCAACTCCAGGAAAAAAGGTTTTTTTTTTGTTACTGATGGTTTACAATTGCAGAATGAATTAATTTAATAAACTGTTCGTGCTATAGCTGAATATTTACGCGACAAAGACAGCGGCAACAAATATGGGCAACATAGTGGTGTGGCGGCGTGTAGGTGCGTTATGTAAAAAGAGTGAATGAAATGACTAAATAATAATCAGAGAAAAGTATTAAGGCTACATACATATATTGTTCTCAAAAGGATGCAACTGATTTACATTGCAGACACAGGTCCTCAAAGTAAATGCGAATAAGATTATCGCAATTAATTAATAGAATCAAATGCTGTCAAAATTCAACTTCTAACAAGGCAATGACTCTTTTACGAGGACTTGCTGAAAGGTAATGCCTCCTAATTTGCTGTAGATAACGCTTAAAGCTTTTTAAATGAAACAATCGTTATTAACGTTCTTCATCTTTATTCTTCAAGTCTACACATTTATTTCTCAAGATGGTTATGTTCTCAAAATTTCCCCAAACGGGAGACCAGTTTGTTGATACCGTCACTGTAGAATGTTTGACACTGTTAATGTAGCCACAACGTCACATCTGCTTGCACCGCTTCATCAATATCAATGTGCAGTCCTCGAAGGTGTTCTTTAAGTTTCGGAAACAGATAAACATCAAACACGACCAAGTCGGAACTGTATGGAACATAATTGATGACACTGAACACAAGGCCTCGGATTGTTACAGATGTCGCTGTGCTCATGTGTCGTTTGTGCAGACTGTTGTGATCCTCTGATGATTTCAAAAATGGATCAAATGGCTCTGAGCACTATGCGACTTAACTTCTGAGTTCATCAGTCGCCTAGAACTTAGAACTAATTAAACCTAACTAAGCTAAGGACATCACACACATCGATGCCCGAGGCAGGATTCGAACCTCCGACCGTAGTGGTCGTTCGGTTCCAGACTGTAGCGCCTAAAACCGCACGGCCACTGATGATTTTATTAGTCGATAAATGACAGAGTCATCTGCAGACAACCGAAGACGGCTGCTCAGATTCTATAGATAAGGAACAGCAAAGAGCTTATAACACTACCTTGGGGAAAGCCAGAAATCACTTCTGTTTTCGATGTCTTTCCGTCAGTTACTACGAACTGTGACCTCTCTGACAGGAAATCTAAATCCAGTCACATAACTAAGGCGATATTCCGTAATCACGCAATTTCTGTACGAGCCGCTTGTGTGGTACAGTGTCAAAAGCCTTCCGGAAATCCAGAAATACGAAATCGATATGAAATCCCTTGTCAATAGCACTCAACACTTCATTTGAATAAAGAGCTAATTGTGTTTCACAGGAACGATACCTTCTAAACCCATCTTGACTGTGTGTCAATAGATCATTTCCTTCGAGGTAATTCATAATTGTCGAACACAATATACACTCCTGGAAATGGAAAAAAGAACACATTGACACCGGTGTGTCAGACCCACCATACTTGCTCCGGACACTGCGAGAGGGCTGTACAAGCAATGATCACACGCACGGCACAGCGGACACACCAGGAACCGCGGTGCTGGCCGTCGAATGGACTTGGTGCGCAGCATTTGTGCACCGCCGCCGTCAGTGTCAGCCAGTTTGCCGTGGCATACGGAGCTCCATCGCAATCTTTAACACTGGTAGCATGCCGCGACAGCGTGGACGTGAACCGTATGTGCGGTTGACGGACTTTGAGCGAGGGCGTATAGTAAGCATGCGGGAGGCCGGGTGGACGTACCGCCGAATTGCTCAACACGTGGGCCGTGAGGTCTCCACAGTACATCGATGTTGTCGCCAGTGGTCGGCGGAAGGTGCACGTGCCCGTCGACCTGGGACCGGACCGCAGCGACGCACGGATGCACGCCAAGACCGTAGGATCCTACGCAGTGCCGTAGGGGACCGCACCGCCACTTCCCAGCAAATTAGGGACACTGTTGCTCCTGGGGTATCGGCGAGGACCATTCGCAACCGTCTCCATGAAGATGGGCTACGGTCCCGCACACCGTTAGGCCGTCTTCCGCTCACGCCCCAACATCGTGCAGCCCGCCTCCAGTGGTGTCGCGACAGGCGTGAATGGAGGGGCGAATGGAGACGTGTCGTCTTCAGCGATGAGAGTCGCTTCTGCCTTGGTGCCAATGATGGTCGTATGCATGTTTGGCGCCGTGCAGGTGAGCGCCACAATCAGGACTGCATACGACCGAGGCACACAGGGCCAACACCCGGCATCATGGTGTGGGGAGCGATCTCCTACACTGGCCATACACCTCTGGTGATCGTCGAGGGGACACTGAATAGTGCACGGTACATACAAACCGTCATCGAATCCATCGTTCTACCATTCCTAGACCGGCAAGGGAACTTGCTGTTCCAACAGGACAATGCACGTCCGCATGTATCCCGTGCCACCCAACGTGCTCTAGAAGGTGTAAGTCAACTACCCTGGGCAGCAAGATCTCCGGATCTGTTCCCCATTGAGCATGTTTGGGACTGGATGAAGCGTCGTCTCACGCGGTCTGCACGTCCAGCACGAACGCTGGTCCAACTGAGGCGTCAGGTGGAAATGGCATGGCAAGCCGTTCCACAGGACTACATCCAGCATGTCTACGATCGTCTCCATGGGAGAATAGCAGCCTGCATTTCTGCGAAAGGTGGGTATACACTGTACTAGTGCCGACATTGTGCATGCTCTGTTGCCTGTGTTTATGTGCCTGTGGTTCTGTCAGTGTGATCATGTGATGTATCTGACCCCAGGAATGTGTCAATAAAGTTTCCCCTTCCTGGGACAATGAATTCACGGTGTTCTTATTTCAATTTCCAGGAGTGTATGTTCTGCAATCCTGCTGAGTATCGACGTTAGTGATATGGACCTGTTATTTAGTGGATTACTCCTACTACCTTTCTTGAATATTGGTGCGACCTGTAAAACTTTCGAGTCTTTAGGTACGGCTCTTTCGGCGAAAGAACGGTTGTATATGATTGTCAAGTATGGGGCTATTGCATCGGCATACTCCGAAAGGAATAAGTGTCATCGGTTGCTGTACGCAATCGTCCAATCCGAGCTCTGCCAAGCACGTTGAGGTTAGCACCACCGGGAATGAAATCAGGGGAAATCTATCAGCAGGTATCGATACATAAACGGAGACACTATCTTGTAGACGTCTTACGTGCTCTCGGGGATGAAAAGAGCGTCGTGACGAGTTCAACGGGCATACTAGAGACACTGCCCAATACATCTGTGCAAAGCTTCATCGGATTCTCACTGTGGTTTCCATTCCGCCCTCGTTGGGACCTTAATAAATGTATAGCCCTCGTATATTGGGTCACTCACCTACAATTTGTAGCGCAAATATTGCGGAAATGTAAAGCGCTGTTGATGTGCGGTTTTCACACAATGAATTGGCAGTCAGGGACTCGTATTGTTAACCACTAAACAGATTGTAATAACAGTTAGAAAGGGTATTTTTTGTGCAAACGTACACTTTTTTAAATGGAACAATGCCTATTGCTATTAATAGACTAAAATAGTTTAAATTAGAAAGTTAGTGGTTTTTGTTACAGGATTCTAGTGCGAATCATTTACGAGATATTGTATTTTGAGAAGTTTCGGCACTCGTACAATACCTGAGGTAGCAAACACTAAACAGCAACTCAAGTGCATGCGCTAGTAATATGGATTCTGACCAGTAACTAGCCAAGTGACCATCACGGGTTGTGCTGAAAGTGACCACCAGTCTGGTGTGGAACGACTGTTGCACACGTGCTAGATTTCAGCGGAGATGTCATAGCCGGCTGCAGTATTACGTCGTTGCTGCTTATCATCTCCTTGTAGACAGATTCTGTCAACTTCCTCGACAGAAGAAGAATCTACAGGGTCAAATCTAGGGAACGGGCCGGCCAATCCACCGATTTGGTAACAATGCGTGAAGACATTCTGTATTAATTCGAGCTCTATGGACTGTACAGCCAATATGTTAGCATCATAGGTTCCTCCTAGTCTGCAAAGGAATATCTTCTAACATCCGTGGAAGACAGTCTGTTAGGGGGCTGCGATATTTGGACGCGTTCAGTGCTCCTCTATGAAAAATGGGCCTGTGCGCTGCTGGTTTACTATCGCACACCACACGTTTACACTTCATGTACGCGATGTTCCAGCTGACGAAGCCAATGGGGACTGTCAACAGACGAATAGTGCATGTTTCGCCGATTTACCTGGACATAATTGGTAAATGTGGCTTCGTCACTAAAACAGACACATGATAGATCTGCAGTATCCTGTCTTAATTCCCTCGTACAGTATTTAACACAATTCTCATAATAGTTTACACGCAGTTCTTGCTGGAGAGAAATGTGATAGGGATGGAACCTATGTCAATGGAAAATGCGTAGGGCACTTGACTGACTCATTCCACTTCCTCGTGAGATTACGGGGGAACTAACGTGCAGAGCAACGGCAGCAAGAACATTGAATTCCCTCTCTTCTGTTGTCAGTTGCTTGCTTTTGTTACGTTGTCTAGATGTTGCAGTACCACTGTCACGTAACTGGTTGAAGAGGTTGATAAATGAATGCCGTGATTGTTGACATCTTACTGGGATATCTCGCCGCATACACCGTAAAAGAACAAACTGCATTCTTTCTGCACCCTCTACGCATCACGAGAATGTCGGCTTTTTCTGCACTGGTAAATCTTATCATCCACTCGCGACCTTCTGCTTCGACTGCCACAAACTAATTCACTAGCAAGTCACAGTCCATTCAAGGCACAAACAAGTGTCCGTGTAGAAACATTTCAAAATACGATATCTCGTAAACGACTCCCGCTAGAATCCTACAAGAAACACCACTGACATTCTAATTTCTCCTACTTTTAGCTTGTTAATTTCAAAAGGTATTGTTCGATTTGAAATAGTTTGTTTGCACAAAAAGTACCTTTCTAAGTATTATAACAGTCTGTTTATTGTCTAACAATGCGAGCCCCTGACTACCAACCCATTTTGCGAAAACCGCATATCAATATCACTTTCCTTTTCCGCAATATTTGTGGAGCAAGTTTTAGATTATTCACCATGTATGTTTGTGATTCAGCCTGTATATTGAATGTCAGACGCTTATATATCTGTAGTGCCTCCATTTGCTATACGAAGGCAATTTTTTTTCCAAAGGTGTAGAAGGCTTCATATGGAAAGGAAAACTAACGTATCTTACACGTCATGTCCGATAGTCGTTCATCTGTTTCCGCTGCTGCTTCCTTTCCCCCGCCCCTCCCCTCCCCCCGACCTAACACCATCCCCAAGGGGCATCCTGCCTTGGTCTGTGTATCTCTGTCAGATGGTATCTCACCCAGAAATCCGCTCATTCCGAGGATCCTCACGTATCACGAGCGGAAATGAAGCCGCCTTTCTCGCCGCATACGAAGCTGCGTTATATTTGCTTACATCTTCGTCTATTGAACGCGGCGCTCCCTGCATGGAAGCGATGCCAGCCGGGTGTAAGAGATAACCCTGGAGGCGCCGCTGCCCTGGAAATTTCACCGCGGCGACTCTTTGCTAACACTGGCTGCGTTTTTCTCAGTGCACAATCTGCCGCGGACGCGCGAATCAGGAGAAAATGTTTATATTCCGCCAGGAGGAAGATTGTACAGTACTTTTTGGAGTAAAAGAATACAACAGTATGCTGAGAACTTGAAGGTTCGACTTGCTCGTCAGATAAATTTCCAGTTGTAAGCCATGTGCATCCCTAAGACCTGTGCTTCCAACCTCTGTTCACTAAATAAGCGCCGAACCAGGGGAAATTATACATATTTTTAATTTACCAGATTGGTGTTGGGAGCCCCGCAGATTTATATGTAGACTGACGGTATTTTTGAAAATGTAAAGTGCATACCGCGATATGATAATCGCTCGATGCTTTGTAATTAGTTAAGTTTCTCGGTCTTCTTCTTCGAATGACTGCGGGTTCAGATTGTAAGATAAAAGAAAAAGTGTTATTGAGAATTATTAATAAAGTCACGCTAATGGTGCATCTCTCTCACAAAAGACTAAAAAAGTGGAACTGGCAGTACAACAATTACTAACATAAATATGTGGACTGGTGTTGTAATCAAGTAACCGAACACATTTTGAATGAGAAGTAGCTTAATATATCGGAAATTTTTCAGAGCTACAGAGAACGGTGCGTACATGTCAAGGTCAGGATGGTAAAAGACAAAAGCGAACAGCCAGGTGTCTTCTAGCTGCCCTTGGAAAAATCGAAGGCTGTACCCTCGTTCATTTGTACAGATAGTATAAAACCTGATGTATGGACTCTTTGGTCCTAAATCGTTACACAAAATTTACACACGAAAAATAATTTTTAATAAAAAGGGGTTTTACATGATGTCTCAGGTAGTTGGAGGAAAAAAAATTAATAATGATGCTACCTTCAGCTTATTCATCTGGACTTACCAGGACCGGTGAAACGTGTTGAGAAGTGCTAATTACTTGGTTGGGTAATGCAGTAAGTTGTTTGTCTGGTAGTATTTGAGTAGAATGTTTCTTTTATTTCAGTCTTTAATAGTAAATAATTCCGTTGTTGTGTTCGGAACGTCTGCTGCCTGGTCGTTGGGGTCAGCGACTGGACAACTACAGAATGGCTGCACGTGATATGCAGCCAGACACGACAAACAGGTTACTCTGAAACCACAGTCCAACACGTACATTCACGACATTCCCGCTCATTTCTGTCATATAGTGTGATAGCAGTGCTCCAAGCGGAAGGAAAGTTAAACTTCCGTATATCATGTCGGATGAGTGCGAAGAGGATCATTTAAACTGATTTGTAACCTACTTTTTACAATAAGTGTCTCATATAGTGCCATAAAAATCAACACTAACTAAAAATTGTCACCACATTCGTCCTTCTGTAGCTTCCTAATCACCCTCGCAGGTATAAACCGGTACACTACAGGACAGTATATTTACGATTCTCTTGCAAGCTACAGACATTTTTTGAATAATATAGTTGTCTTTAAGGAAAAAAAAATGTCTAGTAAACACCACAAGACCTAAACTTTTGCATAAAGATATTGTATACTTACTCAACAACGTAAAGATTTCCTCATCCCACTTCCATTCAAATCAGTAAATGTGGAGATTTCTATGGAGTGCAAGATCTTTATGATTTAACATACTAAATAAGCCAGTACAACCTTAGCTGCAAGAAAAACGACACAGACGTGATAGTAAATCGTCGAAAGCAATAAAACTGTTCCTTAACTCAAAAGAAACCAATTCCATAATTCTTGCTATATCTGTCTCACAAACGGCAAGAATCTTCAGCCATTCACTTCTGAAGCAAAATTAATTGCATTTAGAATTAATTTGCATTAGAAAATCGAGTGTAGTACTACAATAAGACCAGACAACAAAAATATGCGCATCTTACGTATAAAATCTGCGTTTATATTATCTTGCTATCGGTGGAGTAAGCTGAAATTATACACGCATTCGAAAGAATTTCTTCATGAATTATATTGTAGCTCACGTCACCGAATCAGTGAGATTATTTTGTTTTACATTTACTTCTCTATAATTCAGGTTTCTTGATAATTTTCTAATTCTTGTAACGAAAAACTATAATAAATGTATTGTTAATTAAGTAGAATACTAACAGCATCAATTTTACGGCTGTTTTTGCCGGTAGTGGAGCTATTTTCACAGAAGCGATTGTTGCGACTGCTTACCTTAGACTGTAGTAAAACGGAGAATCGCATAAATAATGTGGGCTTTCGTAATTGTCTAACTCCTTACGGCGGCATTGCAGATCTGGCAGGTGGAAATATTTTAAACACTTAATGGCACCATACTCAAAGAAAGCGTCCGTGACTGCAACTAATTAAATTAATCAAAATTTTCCAGTGTCCCTAAGCTAAAACTCCTTCCGAACAGGCCGTGAAGGCCTAACGGTACCGACCGGCCCCCGTGTCATCCTCAGAGCACAGGCGTCGCTGGATGCGGATATGGAGGGGCATGTGATCAGCACACCGTTCTCCCGGTCGTATGTCATTTTCTGAGACAGAAGGCGCTACTTCTCAATCAAGTTGCTCTTCAGTTTGCATCACAAGGTCTGAGTGCACCCTGCTTGCCAACAGCGCTCGGCAGACCAGATGGTCACCCATCCAAGTGCCAGCGCAGGGCGACAGCGCTTATCTTCGGTGATCTGACGGGAACTGGTGTTACCACTGCGGTAATGATGTTGGCAGTGTCTCTAAAACAAAACAAAAAAACACATAACATCAGATACGACTCCCTTCAACAAGAACAACATAATTCAATCTCTGATGGACGGCGTCGCCAATCCAGTAATAATCAACTCTCACAGGTTGATAAAATTTCCACTAACGACGAAAGATCAAGCAGTCACAGATAGGCAGACGACAACAACAATTTTCTAACCGAAGGTGTGGAATCACTCTCTTGAGAATTGTCACTAAGGACAAAAGACCAAGCAGTCACAGATAGGCAAGACGATGACAGCAAATTTTCCAAACGATGTTGTGGAATTACTCTCTTAAGAATCCTCACAAGAGACGAAATTAGAGAAAACCAAATGTAACCAATAAACTAACATACATAGAACACAATCCAAGTAATTTCAAGTCCCTCAGCCGTAGATTTCGCAGCGGGCCTCGCACAGACTAAAGAAGGAGGCACACGTGACTGAACAACAAGAACGGGCGATAAAACACTTACCGTTACAGTGCCGCACAGTTCACAGAATTGATGTACCACTCAGGCGAAATCGCCGTGAACACTGAGGCAACCATCCCACCGACGCACCAGTTTGAAGATACCCGTTAGGTAAAACGCTGTTTACTGTTGCGTGAAGAAGACCGTAACTAGCTGCTGAACATTCTTGTTAGACAAGAATCGTCAGCAATTCTCCCTTTTTAAGGCACCGAAGGCGTGATAATCGTTTGAGGAGGGGTCAGGATTTTGAGTGGGTGCTCGAATGCTCCCACTTTTCTGTAATGAATAAGGCGAGCCTCCCTGGTTGACCGGCGTTTTGAGTCGAACCGTGACCAGCACAGAACTTGGCGCATCATCCCACAATGGTAGTTTTCGACAGACATGCTGCCGCATTCACAACCATTATTCTCCGATGGTTGTCTACCGGTGCTTGTCCTTTGGTAGCCAAGAAAATGCTAACAAAACGTTTATCTTGTTCGGACCTCTTTGGTAATAAAGTAGCCATAGTTTACGCTTCCGCATTTACCGCACGCATGTCGGAAAGTTGCGAATACTGCACTAAACCCTCGCCTACCAGTCGGTGCTTGCATATATGGATTCTCACTACGTTGCATATAGGCTGAAACAACGCCTTCAAACGGAAACGTTTTCATCGCCCCTTGTATTAAGCTAATGATGGTGTGACTACATTTACTGTGTCACTAGTTTTTCAGATAACGAGCAGTCAGCTCAGTTGTGATCTTCCCCTGTATGATGCCCAAAATACCCCTTCATCTACACATAATCTGGAAAAACAGGAATCAAGGAACACTACCAGGCTCTAAAGCCAATGCCCGCAATTAATGTCAATTCACAGTCATTCAAGTGCACCATCGACAGATACAATTAGCGACTGAGCTTACAACTGATTTACGCATGACAATAAAAGTACATGTCCGAAACACCAAACTCATGTAGTTTTGCAAATAACGCCAGTAAACGAAATTCGTTTTCCCAAAACATGATGTCAGTGTTTTACGGAAAACGCACTCAGGAACATATTGAACGCCCTAGCAATGACGTTAGTTCCTAATGTAGAAGCAAGCATTAAACTGGATGGTGGACTTGGCGTGATGCTTACGGCTCACGGCGGTCCACAGCTACCAACGGACCACTAGGTACACAAGTACTCTTGACCTAGACTCAGCACCATACTAAGTTCATCACGGACACTTCTACTTTCACCGACACCAGATAACCAATCATCCTAACATATGAGGGTGAGTCAAATGAAGACCGTAAATATTTATTTTAAATATTATTTATTGTGCAGAAGTGGTAGAAAGCTGTATCACTTCTCAACATAATCTCCCCCACGCTCAGTGCAAGTCCTCCAGCTCTTACAAAGTGCATACATTCCTTCAGAAAAAAATTCTTTTGGTAGTTCGCGCCACCACTCATGCACTGCGTGGCGTACCTCTTCATCAGAACGGAAAGTCTTGCCTCCAATTGCGTCTTTGAGTGGTCCAAATACATGGAAATCACTTGGAGCAAGGCCTGGTGAGTATAATGGATTAGGAAGACACTCAAAATGCAAGTCTGTGATTGTTGCAATTTTTGTATGGCCAGCGTGGCGCCTTGCTTTGTCAGGTTGTAAAAGGACAACTGCTGACAGCAGTCCACGTCTCTTTGATTTTATTGCAGGCCGCAGATGATTTTTTTAGAAGATCTCTGTATGATGTACTGGTCACAGTGGTCCTTCTAGGCATGTAATGCTCCAAAATGACGCCTTTTTCGTTCCAAAAGAGTGTCAGCATAACCTTCCCTGCTCATGGTTCGGTTCGAAACTTCTTTGGTTTTGGTGACGAGAAATGGCGCCATTCCTTGCTCGCTCTCTTCGTTTCCAAGGAAGTGAACCCACGTTTCGTCCCCAGTAACGGTTCTTGCAAGGAACCCGTCACCTTCTCGTTCAAAGCGCCGAAGAAGTTCTTCACAAGCATCAACTCGTCGTTCTCTCATTTCAGGAGTCAGCTGCCGGGGCACCCATGTTGCAGACACTTCGTGAAACTGGGGCACATCATGCACAATTTGGTGTGCTGACCCATGACTAATCTGTAAACATGTTGCAGTGTCATTCAATGTCACTCGGCGGTTTTCCTTCACTATGACTTCAACTGCTGCAATGTCCTGTGAAGTCACAACTCGTTGTGCCTGACCTGGACGAGGAGCATCTTCCACTGAAGTCACACCATTCGTAGACTTGCTGCTGTGACAAACATGCATCACCGTACTGAACCGTCATTCGTTGATGAATTTAAATGGGTTTCACGCCTTCACTACGAAAAAACCGAATAACAGAACTCTGTACTTCCCTGGTGCAAGTCGCAAGTAGTGAGGCCATTTTTGTACTGATACTGCGACAGCATGTGTGCATCTGCTCTATCCTGCCACCTACAGGCCGTTATGCACGCTGTTTGTAGCACGCTTACTAACGTACAGGATAACGGCGCGAAATTTCGATTTGTTATTACAAATTTAAGTTTTTCATTTGACTAACCCTCGTACATACGCTGTGCAGTCAGATTAATGTGACCATCAGTCAAAAGTTTGAACAACCACCATCTATAGCGTGGACAGCTGCGAAACGGGCTGTAAGAGAGAGGCTACCGACAGGTACGTGGAACTATGCAGACTCCATTGCCGTGGCTAGTTGCGCTAGGATTTTCTGTTATCGATCCATGATTCGAACAGTCTGACAGAGGCGGTCCCGCAGATTCATGAAGGGGTTTAAGTCCCAGATGTTTGATGGCAATGTTATAGATAAAATCCTGATGTTCTTCGAACCATGCATGTACATTACGAGCTGTGTGGCACGTTGCACTGCTGTGTATGCCATAACGCTGAGGAGGGGGTGGACATGGACATGGTCCACAAGGGTATATGCATACTCATGTTCATTCATTGTACTTTCCAGAATGACAGGACTTTCCAGGGAATGGCTCAAAAACTTTATCCCAGACCACAACACTCCCGCCTTCCTCCTGGACCCTTGCGGCGATTGTTGCAGGATGTTTGTTTTCAGACGTTTCACACCGATGGAGGCTAAAACGTGATTCATTTGGAAACACCGCCTGTCGCCTTTCAGCAATAGTCCGGTTGCGATATTGGCATTAAAATTCCAGCCTCCGTCGCCGATGAACATCAGTCGCTAATGGTGTATGAATCAGGCGCCTGCTCTAGAGGCCGTTAAGTAGCAACGTTCGCTGAACGATCGTTCAGGAGACACTATTGGTAGTGTCTTGGTTCACTGGGGGGTCATTTTCTCAACAGCTGCAAGTCTAATTGCCCGTAGACGTTTTCACAGCCGTCATTCACTCCTGTTATCTATGGTGCACCACAATTGCCTCGGCATCGGGTTTGGATAGCGCCATTTTGCCCTGCATGGAATACTTAAACTACGGTGACATGCGAATAATGTACAAACTAACCGTTTTGGAAATTCTTTCACCCTTGACCAGAAAAGCCAATGACGATGCCTCTCTGGACGTCAGTTAAATTACCCCGTTTCCGCATTACAACAACGGATACACTGTATCCCGCGTCTCTCTTCGACACGCTTTACATACCCTTCACTGCTGGTCCTGCCGTCTGCCCTCTGCGAGCACTTATTCGACGTTGACGTCGAACATAGGCGGTGGTCACATTACTGTTACTGGGTTGTGTATACGCCTCACCTGAGAAGAGTAATTCCTTGCGAAAATACATTTGCCCTCGAACTTGGCAGGTGGTACTGGTCGATGGCCCCTTCCACTCTATTCGACTACACTAGAGGAACTCACTTCTTGGGCAGAGCCAAAACGCGCCGCAGCAGTCAGAATTTCTGCCTATTGTTCGCAGCAGTAATCGTCCAAATTCCCGTGGACAACGAGCATTTAGCTCAGAGCGTGTCGAATCACAACGTACCACTATCCAGAGAATATATTTCAAAGAAAGGAAAATGCTGCAGAGTGTAAATGTTGAATAACACCGTGATAAGGCTATCGGCTTGACTGCAGGTAGAGTACATCCTTAAATGTCAGCGGCTCTAGAAGGGGATGGATGGCAAAACTTTTACCCCCGGAAAATATACCCAATAGCCATCTAACAGGAACCTACACCTAAGCCCATCCTGGAGGGACTGCAACTAGAAACAATCACTCCCCCTATCCGGTACTAAAGATGAGGCCTCAAGCGCCGAACTCGTTGCGCCATCCCCTAGACCTCCATGGCCACGAATTGGATCATGCCATTAATTAAATCTGAAAATTCAAATTATGTTTTGAAAACAAAATGGTTCAAATGGCTCTAAGCACTATGGGCCTTAACATATGAGGTCATCAGTCCCCTAGACTTAGAACCACTTAAACTTAACTAATCTAAGGACATCACACACATCCATGCCCGAGGCAGGATTCGAAACTGCGAGCGTAGCAGCAGCGCAGTTCCGGACAGAAGCGCCTAGAATCACTCGGCCACTACGGTCGGCTGTTTTGAAAGCATCATCACTTCGAAACGATAATAATTCAAGGTGTTGTTGTGATAAACAGCAGTCAATTATTCCCATAGGCTGTGATAGTTAAGCTGTGCAATACGTATGATTCTTACGATGTTTAATGCGCACACACACACACACACACACACACACACACAAACGCGCGCGCGCGCGCGCGCACCTTCATAATCTACCGCAGCATGTTCTTGCATAGCTTCAATTTGAATATTAAATAGTGAGTAATGACTTATCAAGAAAGTGATCAAGGTTTTAACAACTGTTGGTATCTGTGTTTATAGCACCCAGCCGTGCTAATGATAAGATCAAAGGAACAAGTAACCTATCACAATAAACATGTAACTTGCATCTACATCTGCATGTACCTCTGTGTCATACTCTGGAAGTCATCTAACGCTGTTGGGTGCAGGGTACTTCTGGTACGACAAACTGGCGCCCCCCCCCCCCCCCTTCCATGTTGTACTTGCAGATGGCGCGTGGTAAGTATGGTTTCCGGTAAGTCTCTGTATTAGGTCTCATGTCTCGAATTTTCTCGCCGTGGTCATTTCGTGATGTATGTGGAAGTAAGGAAGATGTTCACGACTCTTCCCGGGAGACGCTCACTCAAAATTTTATCAGTAAACATCTCCGTGATGCACAACGATTCTCTTGTAACGTTTGCCACTGGGCTCTGTTCCGCTTATACCTGACGCTATCTCGCCGATTATCCCGTGTGAAAACGCGCTGAATTTCGTTGGATCTTCTCTATCACAATATCTTTCCTACGTAGGAAGGATCCTAATCTGGTAAACATTAGTCAAGAATCGGACGACCAAGTGCGTAGTTTTACAGTAATGGATTTCTTTTCCTATGTCTGCGCAATATATTACGTTTATATACGTTCAAGGTCAACTGCCATCGCATGCACCATTCGTCTTTCGTCGGCAGGGTCAGTCTGCAAAACGATATTGTCTTCTTGCGTTGCTACTTTCGTATACACAATCGTATCATCTGTGAACACTCTTAAAGAGTTTCCGACGCTTTCTACTATGACACTTTCATACAATGTATACAGTAACGGTCCTATCACACTTCCGAAATTACCTTTTCATCTGTCGAATTGTTCTGTTAAGAGCGACGCGTTGAGTTCTATCTGCAACGAAGTCTTCAGTCCAGTCACAAGTCTGCTCTGATTTCATTAAACGCAGTGCGCCAATATATAACATTTCATTGACACCTAATAACATTGCACCTCGCATCAAATTGAGTAAGCAGCTACCGTCGAATCAGCATTCATCAAGCTGGCTTTTCTGCACCTTTAACATGATACCATGCAAAGAAAGAGCATTTATTTATTACTAAAGTTGTGACTGGAACTCAGTATATGTTACAGGTACATTCAAATCTTCATGGACAGTAAATCTAACGCGCGATGAAAACGAGATGACAGACATGTAATGTGGCATATCACGTGCCCAAACGAGGGGTAATAGCGACCAAATGACAAGAAATTTGGCCAGCGATCCCCTAAATAACTTAAACACTCGCCTAAATTTCACCGCAGAAAATTGTTGAAATGATCTCATCCAATCTTTTAAGCGTTGTGGAATCTACACACCACCACAGTTCGGCTCCAGACAAAACGAATCTTCCTTCCAAGTCGGAGCACATACACGGCACCAGGAAATGGAATGGTGAATGCCAAATGAAATACGATCACGTGGCTTTTAAAACGCAGATCCTTGCAGTTGGTCGATAGACAGTCTGACTCCCCAAGTATGTGGAACCCCCTCAGTAAACATGCAAAGAGGCTGGTCGAGGAACTTATTCGGATCAATCGAAGATGAGTTAAGCAGGACTGCAAAGACAACCGTCGTGATCTACTGAAAGCAAAATGTAATGAGAACAAATGACATTGATCAACGGACGGCAACTTTCACTATATCGTAATTAAGTTTTTGTAATTTTTGGAGGTACATATGCACAGCGTTAGTAAACAATGAAGTCTCCTTTCACAGTACTGTAGCACGGCAGACAACAGTTTTACCTGTGGAACGGTCTGGCCCAGCTGTAATATTTGCGCTGCTGCTCGAAATGCCTTACAGTTTCATACTCAACCTAATCAGTGGGTAGCAGTATTTCGTTTTGGCTCGCCTAGTGGCGTGCTACGGTACTGTGGCAGGGGATTTCAGTGCGCATCAGGACAGCAGACATGTAACTGCAAAATAATAAAAAATTAATTGCGTGGCCTTAATTCGGATGGATTCGTTGTAGCCGATCTGCCATTAAGCAATTATTTAAAGAATGAAAGACACGGAAAACGAACGTGAAATCAGTTTTTCATCTGATTATAGTCCATAGTTGTAAAAGGCACCAGCTGTTTGCTACGATGTTCGGCCCATCTGCAGCTGGGACTGGGTCGGCGGGTAGCAGGGGTGGTGTGTCCGAGGAGGGCGGGGGCGGTTCCTTTTTCTTAGCCTCATCTTCGTTTTCCTCTTCTGTGGATCTTTTACAAAAAATTATGTAATCTACGAGTTAAGGAAACGCTCACCTAACAGTAGAATCGTTGAGTCGTCGACAGGCACAAAAAGCATCCAGACGAATTCCTTAACGAGCTAGACTGCACGCACACACACACACACACACACACACACACACACACACACACCAACACCCGTGGGGCTACATCGAACCGGCTGAATACACAATACCAGCATTGTGTGTTCAGCCGGCATAACGTAGCTGCACAGGTGTGTGTGTGTGTGTGTGTGTGTGTGTGTGTGTGTGTGTGTGTCTACTGTAGCTCACAAAATAATTTGTCGGAATGATAGTGAAGTTTGGATTTTCTTATTTTGTGTTCCTGTCTACGATTCGACGATTCTACGAAGAGCTGTTTCTTTAAATCGTAAGCTATTTATATTCTCTGACAGTATAAATGTTGAATAGTCAAGTTATTTGCTTTCGCTTTTGTTTGATCCTCTTGACTAATCAACGATTCCACTATTCGTTTAGTGGTCTTATTTACTCCCATCTATTTACTCTAAAGTCTGCTACTTGTGCAATCGATCTTCAGAAACTGAAGAAGTATTTTGTTTTTCAGTCAGATACATCGTAAAAGGAAGAAATTCGGGACACTCTTAGCTCAGTAAGTCGAACTCTTTATAAGTACAAACGTCGGATCGTGATGTCTTCAAACATCGTCCTAAGATGGCGGCGTCACGCAGACATGTGTTATGGAGACTGGTACGGGAGAGTTCCAACTGTTTTTTTTTTTTTATTTAGTACTGACGCCCACAACTGCCATCTTTTCCGTTATCGTTGTTATGGCTTCTCTGCACATCTTAGCTTTGTAGTTATTCGATACTGATGGAATTATAGTTCAGGAGAAACAAATTTGGTGTTTCCCTGGTTCCGGTCCAGGAAGTGCAATAGCCACTTTATCCGTTTTTACCATATGACAATTGCTCTTGTTTCCTTTAAGTTGAGTGTTGATGCTTCTTTTAGTAAAACACATGTACACTTGATCACACGGACTAAATTTCTGAGTAGTTCTGTAGTGATTCGAAGGTCTACCAGGAGCTAATTTTAGCACAACGTAGGGGCAATTTCTTACCACGTCGAAGTGTTTACCAGTTAATTGAACGATTGAAAAGCGGTCGATCAAGCTGAACCACGAGGAAAGAACGAGACGCCAAATCACATTCATTACTTATGTCAATATTTGGCATGTCCATGATGTGATTTTCAATAACCAGCGAATGGCTGTCGATGAAGTCAAACGCTATTTCCACATAAATTATGGTTTTTCATATGACTCCATCCTTATCACGCTCAACTTTCGAAAAGTCTGATGAATCAAGAAAATGGAAGTTCAAAATATTTCGCAGCAGTCTTTGTGACATGCTAGCCAAGTTGAAATATTTATGAAACGAAACATCACATCGGCCCTTATCTCGAACCATATGGAAATTCAGGAGAGGATCCACTGCAGAATATATTATTAATTGATGTATTTTCTTCTTTATTTTTGAAGCTATCGACTCAGGTATGGGGGCTTTAAGCAGAGGACGTGCTCCGTTACAAAATAAACCTGACCCATGTGTCATACAGATAAGCGTCTCTTACAGAGTTCAAATGTCAAAGTTATTCAGAGTAAAATGGAAAATGTCACTTTTAAATAACAATAGTACAAGTCATTTCACTTTATTTTACCATCCCTTTAGCACGTAACATATTTACTTAACTATGGCTGAGATCATACAGGCTCGTTTAATAATTATGCTTCTTCCACATTCACATTTGAAGTAATCATTGCTACGTTGTGTTCCCGCATTAAATAAGTAGGTAATCCTGTATCGATAAAAATCGTGCGTCACTATAGCAGATTTTCTTTATTGGTTACCGGTTTCGGCTTATTGACGGGGCAAACTCAGATATAACAAGAAATATCGTAGTTGGTTAGGTAAAATTACTTTTTTTTAATCAGTCATCTGACTGGTTTGATGCGACCCGTCACGAATTCCTCTCCTGTGCCAACCTCTTCATCTCAGAGTACCACTTACAACCCATGTCCTCAATTACGTGCTGCATCTATTCCAGTCTCTGTCTTGCTCTGCTCCTCAATCCCTCATGTCGTAACAGATGTCCTATCATCCTGTCCATTCTCCTTATCAGTGTTTTCCATATATTCCTTTCCTCTTATGTTCTGTGCAGAACCTCCTCATTCTTTACCAGTCCACCTAATTTTCAACATTCTTTAGCACCACAACCCAAATGCTTCGATTCTCCTCTGTTCTGGTTTCATGCAGTCCATGTTTCACTAACATACAATGCTGTACTCCAGAAGTACATTTTCAAAAATTTCTTTCTCAAACTAAGGCCTATGTTTCATACTAGTAGACATCTCTTGGCCGGGAATGATCTTTTTACCATTCAGTTGATAATGTACTTTTCATGTCCTACTTGCTCCGTCCAGCATTGGTTATTTTACTACCTAGGTAACTGAATTCCTTAACTTCCTCTACTTCGTGACCATCAACCTGATGTTAAGTTTCTCGCTGTTATCATTTCTGCAACTTCTCAATACCTTCGTCTTTCTTAGATTTACTCTCAATCAACATTCTGTACTCATTAGACTGTTCACTCCATTCCGCAGATCATGTAATTCTTCTTCACCTTCAATCAGGATAGCAATGTCATCAGCAAATCTTCTCATTGATATCCGTTCACCTTGAAATTTCATTCACTCCTGAACTTTTTTTCTTTTCTTTAAATTTCCATCGTTGCTTCTTCGATGTTCAGATTGAACAGTAGGTACGAAAGTCTACATTCGTGTCATACACTCTTTTTAATACGTAGACTTCGGTTTTGGCCGTCCTCTCTTATTATTCCCTCTTGTCTCTTGTACATATTGTATATTACCCATCTCTCCTAATAGTTTACCCCTGTTTTTCTCAGAATTTCTAACCTTTATGCACCATTTTACATTGTTGAACGCTTTTTCCAGGTCGACAAATCCTATGATCGTGTCTTGATTTTTCCTTACTGTCGTTATCAACCGCAACGTCAGAATTGCCTCTCTCGTGCCTTCACCATTCCTAAAGTCAAACTGATCATCATCTAGCACATCCTCAATTTTCTTTTTCATTTTTCTGTATATTATTCTTGTCAGCAACGTGGATGCATGAAGTGTTAAGCTGATTGTGCGGGAATTCTCGCACTTGTCAGCTCTTGCAGTCTTCAGAATTGTATAGATGATATTTTTTCCGAAAATCAGATGGTATGTCGCAAGACTCATACATTTTACCCACCAATGTGAATAGTTGTTTTGTTGCCATTTCTCCCGATGAATGTAGGAATGCTGACGGAATATTAGCTATCCCTTCTGCCTTATTTGATCGTAAGTCTTCCAAAGCTCTTTTAAATTCTGATTCTAATACTGAATCCCCCATCTCTTCTAAATCAACTCCTGTTTCTTCTTGTACCACATCAGGCAAATCTTCCCCGTCATAGAGGCTTTCAACGTATTTTGTCCACCCACCCACTCTCACCTCTACATTTGACAGCGGAATACCCGTTGCACCGTTAGTCTTGCCACGCTTGCTTTTAATGTCACCGAAGGTTGTTCCGACTTCCCTGTATGCTGGGTCCTTCCCATAATCATTTTTCTTTTTCGATATTTTCACACTTTTCATGGAACCATTTCGTCTTAACTTCCTTGCACTTCCTACTTATTTCATTTCTCAGTAGCTTGTATTTCTGTATTCCTGAGTTTCCCGAAAAAATTTTGTACTTCCCCCTTTTATTGATCAACTAACGTATTTCTTCTGTTGCCCATGGTTTCTTCGCAGCTACATTCTTTGTACCTATGTTTTTCTTTCCAACTTCTGGGTTGCCGTTTTCAGAGATGTCCATTCCTCTTCAACTGTACTGCCCACTGAACTACTCCTTATTGCTGTATCTATAGCCTTAGAGAAATTCAAGCGTATATCGTCATTCCTTAGTACTTCCGTATCCCACTTCTTTGTGTATTGATTCTTCGTGACTACTGTCTTAAACTTCAGCCTACTTAATCACTAATCAAATATTGTTACAGTCTCTAAATTGCCACACGGCTGACAGTTGTGATACAGATAACTTCCCTGCCCTGTTATGAACATTAGAAGTGATATCTCGTTTACACACACTCATGGAGGATGCAACTATCATTGCTGTTGATCGTTTCTAGAAGTATTTGGAAATGTGGCCACTGTAACAATATTTAATCAATGATTAATGTTGCCAGTTTTCACAACTAACAACGATTTTTCTTTTTTTATATCTGAGGATGGCTCGTCAAGGAGCCGAAAACGGTAATCAATAAAGAAAATTTGCTATTTTGACGTAGAACTTTTATTCACACACGTTTTAAATCAATAGGTCGCGTATCTCTGCATTGACAATGTCAAAGAGTAACATCAATAAGTAATTAGAGATCTTCGCTAGAGTAGCTCCTCAATTGGCATCACGAGGCTGAGTGCACCCCGAAAAATGGCAACAGCTCATGGCGGCTCGGATGGTCACCAATCGAATGGCCGGCCTCGTCCTACGCGCCTAACTTCTTCGATGATCTGACGGGAACCGGTGCATCCACTGCGGTAAGGCCATTGCCAAAAAGAAAACAAAGCACAATAATATTTACTATCTACTTCAATACTTCCAGTTAACGATTTTTATTGTATACTGTCGTACCTGTAGGCACTGACACTAAAATAAAGAATATTTATATCTCAAGAGCAAACAGCATGCAATCAGCATGTATAGCATCAATAATCGTAGAAGAGTAAACATTTTAAAACTTTTAGTTTTGTGTAAGTGATGTAAAACAGGCAGAAAACGTGATATCTGCAGTTTGAAAACACCAAGAAATACAAATACTGGCAGAAGTAAAGCTGTGAGGAGGGGGCGTGAGTCGTGCTTGGGTAGCTCAGTTCGTAGAGCACTTGCCCGCGAAAGGCAAAGGTCTCGAGTTCGAGTCTCGGTCCGGCACACTGTTTTAATCTGCCAAGAAGTTTCATATCAGCGCAAACTCCGCTGCAGAGTGAATATCTCATACCAAGAAATACAGTTAATACAAATTAGAAGCCATTTTCCTGAAACAAAACAATCGCCGTATTTGGCATTTTAACTTTTCGGCACAACACTTTTAGCAACGCACATACTCACTGAAATGTGAACTTATTATCTGATTGTCACGTTTCTGTTAAAGACCCGCGGCGAGCGAAACAGAGTCGATTCTGCGCTCTCGTCGTCGTGAAGGCAGCGTGGGATGGCGGCTCAGCGGCAAAGCTGCAGCACCGCGAGACGCCACCGCCTGGCTCCAGCGAACGTGGCCATGCGGAAGGGGTAACGGCATTACCTCATAGCCCCCCCCCCTCCAGCTCTCCCGCTGTCATCTCAGCAGGTCCTCTGACATGTCAATAACATGCAGTGGCTGTACAGCCGACAAGAATTCAAAACATGCGTAGCGCGTGACTCTCCTATTTTTTTGTAAGTGTTAGCTTCACAGCATGCCGAAAGAAAGAAAATTTCACTGTTCATTACAGCGAAAGACTACATTGCTGCTAGCGTAAAACATACTGTATTGTGACACAAACAATATAAAATTAAAAGGCAAATCGCGGTTCGTAAATATTTGACAGTTCTGTCATTTCCAAGTGACACTCAGACTTCTTGCTGCCGTATAACACGAACAACCCATTATTGCAAACCTCTTCTTCATCTTTTTTCTTCTCCTCTTCCACAGCTGTTATTTCAGCTCTGTCCATTCTCCTTTGCACCAATTCTCGCACACTTGTGTGATCTTGACTGATAAGTCCGCTCTCTTTGCACTTCTTTCTACATTTCTTTTCATAAGCCTTACCTCACTCGTATTAACTGTGGTAATCGCATCCTTTCTTGTTACTTTCACTTGTGTTTCGTCTTGATACCCTTCCCTTCTTGTCCGTTCTGCTTTTTTCGGACCCTTGTCGCTGCTGCTTCACCATTCTAAATACACTCCTGGAAATGGAAAAAAGAACACATTGACACCGGTGTGTCAGACCCACCATACTTGCTCCGGACACTGCGAGAGGGCTGTACAAGCAATGATCACACGCACGGCACAGCGGACACACCAGGAACCGCGGAGTTGGCCGTCGACCGAGGCACACAGGGCCAACACCCGGCATCATGGTGTGGGGAGCGATCTCCTACACTGGCCGTACACATCGTCGAGGGGACACTGAATAGTGCACGGTACATACAAACCGTCATCGAACCCATCGTTCTAACATTCCTAGACCGGCAAGGGAACTTGCTGTTCCAACAGGACAATGCACGTCCGCATGTATCCCGTGCCACCCAACATGCTCTAGAAGGTGTAAGTCAACTACCCTGGCCAGCAAGATCTCCGGATCTGTCCCCCACTGAGCATGTTTGGGACTGGATGAAGCGTCGTCTCACGCGGTCTGCACGTCCGGCACGAACGCTGGTCCAACTGAGGCGCCAGGTGGAAATGGCATGGCAAGCCGTTCCACAGGACTACATCCAGCATCTCTACGATCGTCTCCATGGGAGAATAGCAGCCTGCATTGCTGCGAAATGTGGATATACAGTGTACTAGTGCCGACATTGTGCATGCTGTGTTGCCTGTGTCTATGTGCCTGTGGTTCTGTCAGTGTGATCATGTGATGTATCTGACCCCAGGAATGTGTCAATAAAGTTTCCCCTTCCTGGGACAATGAATTCACCGTGTTCTTATTTCAATTTCCAGGAGTGTAGTTTGCACTGCAGAAGACCACAAATTTGACTTGATAGCTACCGGATTGGCCTATGAACAGTGTTATTTTCTCCATATTTTAATTCAGAGTACTAACTTCTTTCTGGTACCTTTTCTTGGTATTTATCGAGTAAAGTCTTCTCAACCTCTTTGTATGACAAACTTTCTCCTTCTTATTTCCCAAACAACAATTTCTCAATTTTCTTCTCAAGATCTATTGAACCCTGAAAAATATATATCATGTAAGCCATAATAGCACTACAACACTTACCCGAGGCACTCTAGATATTACCTCTTCATCTGCCTTTGAAAGTCCCGAATTAAATCTGGTCTGACGCTCGTTAACCTCCTATTTTATTTACCAAACGACAGTCGGAACTATGTCGAATACCTTTCGGAATTGAAGGAACACGGTGTCAGCGTGGGAACTTCTATCAACGGAACTCTGAGTTTCATTGACGAACAGAACGAAAAGCGTATCACAAGCTCTTTGTTCACGGAAACCACGCTGGTTTTCAATAGAGGAGATTTTCGTTCAATGTTATAATGCGTGAGCACAGAATATGTTGCATAATTCTAAAATAATATACGTCGGCGATACGTGCTTTAGTATGACGGTTCATCTTGAAAACTGGAATAAACATTGTTTCCTTCAGATTGCTTAGTAGGTTACCCGTCGTTGTTTCATCGATCGGCGACACAGTGCTGTTCAAAGGGGAGCAAGTTCTTTCGCATAATCTCTGTATAATCTCATGCGGTCGAAAAGTCTTTCTACTATTGAGCGATTTAGTTCATTCGTCCTACAATCACTTATCTCAAGATCAGCTATTTCGGCGTTCGTACACTGTTTTAAAGAAGGACCCTTATCACGATATTCCGCGGTGAAACAATTTCGGAATATTGGATTCACTATTTAGGCCGTGTATCTTGTCATCTTCCGATTCGGTGCCATTATGGTCACTGAGTGATTGAATAATTGATTTAGATTTGTATTGCTGACTATCTTTAAGACCAAAACGTCTTAGGATATTTAGCCAGATCTTCTGACAAGATTTTACTTCCGTTCTGTTTCTGATAAACATCTTCTGCCCCTCTCCATCGCTTTGTCGTAAGCGGGAACCATCTCAGCTTATCTGCAGGATCGATACCTGACCACTATGTTCCAAAGCCTGCTCACATTCACACTAAAAGCGTACGTGAATTCCATTACAGCCTGTCCATGCTATCCGTACAATGCTATTGTGAAATTATGCTAGACTACGCTCATTCCAGTCCCCAGTGTAAAGCAGTATACGTGACAGTATTACAGTACAGTCTGAGCGCTATGGGACTTAATATCTGAGGTCATCAGTTCCCTAGAAGTTAGAACTAATTAAACCTAACTAACATAAGGACATCACACACATCCATGCCCGAGGCAGGATTCGAACCTACGACCGTAGCGGGCGCGCGGTTCCAGACTGAAGCGCCTAGAACTGCTCGGCCCCTAAAGTAACAGCTTGTCTTCATTTTGTACATCTACCAATACATTTGCATATCCCAAATTTCAGAGGACGCTGTTTGGAAAATTCACTCATGTCTTAATGGTAGGTAAGTTTTTATATCTCTTCATTGACAACGTAATTAGAAATGTAGAACAAATACGGAAGAACCAGGTCATCGTCCTAACGAATACCAATAATCGTCTGATGTGGAATAGATAGGTTAGATGTGTGGAGGCGATAACCGACCCTTGTAAATTGGAATGTGTTCGGTTTATAGACTACCTTTATGTAATACTTCAGTTAAATGTCCATTTGTGCATTAGATATATGAGAGTCTCCAAAAAGTATGTTACCCCTTATTATGGTAGGCCAAGTAACGATTATTGAATGATCCACTACAAAGTGACACAGATATATGACATTATTTTTCATCATTGTCACCAAACTCTGAAAGCAACCGTCTGAACTTTCTACAAATCGTCCAATTCCTCGACGATAGAAATCCGATCCTTTGGCACGAGTGGTTGTGTGAATATCTTCGTTAGAAAATTCTCTGTCCCCTTTCCCCGCCTTAAGCATTCTTCCAGTTTTCCGAAAACGGGGAAATCGGATGCCGCAAGATCTGGCCTGTACGATGGATCAGAATCGCCCACGTCTGTGCGTCCCTAGTCACATTATTGGCACCTTTCCACTACGGCTGGACCTGACGTTACATTTAGTCCATATACTGCCAGAATTTCACGGTGAATCTGTGTGCGATTTTGACGTTTAGTCCACAAGAATTTTACTCTCCCGCGTAGTTTGTATCCGTTTCCAGTCGCCGCGATATTTCACCCCCACACTGTGAAGCATCTGTCGTATCTACTGTAGCAGAACTGTATCTGTTTTTTCTGACAATGTGCCACTGCTGTTGCGCAATGGTCTTACTTTGGGACTACACGTGTAACTTAGTGTGTGAAGTCCCTACGTTGTACTGAAATTTGTATGATTCTGTTTACACGAAGCACGGTATACGAGGATTAATTCGTGCGAAAATCTGTGAATAAATAGAATCTACACCTCCACTTCTGACTTTTGTATTACAACAAAATTATACCAGCATCAGACATTAGAAGACAGTGGTACACGTTAGAGGTGGGCAAACCCTTTCTTGTCTGAGAACTTGTTCACTGGGACTAGTTTCTGGGACCCTTTCATTTTTCCTCGTTCGTAGTTATTTTTTCTGTCTAATTGTGTAACGGATTTAAGAACTTATATCTACCAGCCTTTGTTGCTTCGAATGTTCATTCCTGTCATATCCCTGAATACTGACCTTTCCTTCTGAGACAGCCTGTATGAAATAAACCAGTTGTGAGTTTAAAAACTGAAGTATTTACAAGGGAATCTTATGGAATAGTCCACGTCAGTTTCCCTTATACTGATAGGGTTTTAAACTCAGTGCTAAGAAACGAAATCTAAAGTAGCACAAGCAGTTGTTACAAAACTAGAACAAAATCTCTCTTTAAGATTAGAAGATCTACCATCTCTGTTATATATAAAACATTTCCCCTTCAGAGCAGTTGTCATTAGCTGATCGCATAAATATACAAGTATTCACGATACATTAAAATTTGGTACAGGAATGCATAACATAAAACAAAAAATAAAATACTATTTGTTTTTAAATTTGAACAATATTGCTTTTCTATATAATTTCACAATCCGATCTCCCTGTTCCACTCCTGGCAGTACTTCACTCTGCGGGCATCGCAAGGTTTTGTGTTCGAGTCCTTTTACGGCTCAAATTTTTAATCGGCCAGGCAGTTCCAGATTCCATTTTTTGTCTGTTTGCTTTACAAAATTAGAAAAACAAGCATTCTGTTATAGGATCAAGATTCGAGACTAACGCAAACTATGACCATAATAGAATGGCTTCTTAAATGTAACGTTAAGAAACTCTTTCAAGCTAGTTACGTTAACCAATGAATCAGGCTTAGATCTTCTGATTAAGATATTCATATTCAAAACAGCTGAATTGTACTTTTATGACTACTGCAGTTTTTCTGAAACTAGAAATCTTAGTGTGAAAAGTGAAACTCCATTGAATTCGATGAACTTCCGACTCCTCTTTGCAGGACCTAACTTGAGCTTCTAGAGAAGTAGTTCCAAATCTTTCTGCGACTACTATCTGTGGTGAAATTAGCTACCAGCCTCCCGACCTCACCCTTACAATCACTGATGTTAGCGCCTAACTAAATTTTAGAATGAAAATGAATTTTATTTGAACGCTTTTATTTTAAAAATGATGGAAGGAGACATATATTTTGTTTTTATAGGTGTTGTATTAAATCACGAACTAATATGTCAGTAAGATATTAGGTGCCCACTGCTTGTTTTTCACAACCTTTTTTTATAGAATCGTGAAGCCGTTTCCGATGCATTGGGAGTGATAACTACAACTCATCATTAGAAAAGAAAGTTAGCTTTCGACATTGAGGATACACACTTGTTACAGAAGAAATTTCTTTTGCACTGCTCCTCTGCTTAGCATTACTTCACTCACATCCTGTGCTTCCGTTTAAAATCAACCACGTTAAAATATGTGCATAATGCTTAAAGTTTATAGATCACTTCATTGATGGACCCCTTAATCTGAAATGTCGGAAATTGGACGAAATCAGTCTGCAATTGCTTTGTGTCTGGCTCCTGACATTAACAATAATTATTATTATTATTATTATTATTATTATTGCTATTATTATTATTATTATTATTATGGCAACTGGGATATGACCAGATGGGACTGCAGTCGTGTGGCCACTATTCTGATTCTTTGGCTGCTCTGGGTGATGGCTCACTGAAACTACAACATATGAGATATTAATATTTTGGATTTGAGGTCCGCCAGTTATGCAAAACACCGTTTTTCTTTAACACCCAAACATGTTTCGGCACCACTGTGCCATTATCAGTGGGTTTCCTTTTTATTTTGCACTGTAATATGAACATTTATGTTAGAAGTTTGTAAGGTTATGTTAATATTTAGTAGAAACAATCGATCGTTTTTTTGTATATACCTTTACATTTGATGAATGTGAAATTTACAGAAATGAGAGTGCTGGCCACGGCAAACTGTAAGTAATAACCGAATATAGGCGCGAAAACATCGCGAGTAACTAAATTACGTTCCAGAAGATAGGTTAATTCCCACCAAAAAACGTTCTAAACAACATTGTTTGGTTACAGATGACAAGCTACAACATATAGGGATCTGTAAATTTCACATTCATCAAATGTAAAGGTATATACAAAAAAGCGATCGATTGTTTCTACTAAATATTAACATAACCTTACAAACTTCTAACATAAATGTTCATATTACAGTGCAAAATAAAAAGGAAACCCACTGATGATGGCACAGTGGTGCCGAAACATGTTTGGGTGTTAAAGAAAAACGGTGTTTTGCATAACTGGCGGACCTCAAATCCAAAATATTTTTAACTGCAAACACGGCCAATACAAGGAGCTGCACATCAAAATGATGAATATATGAGATATTAGTTCACTTTATTACATGAATGAATAAAAAAGATTTACTTCACTTGATGCAATTCTACGCCACAGAAATGCTTGATAATTTTCAACTGTCACTGAGTATTAAAGCATCACTTGATGCACTAATTAACAAACTGTCCTCTTGAAGTACAATGGTGAACATTTACAAAAGTACATATAGTTGTAAGAACTAACACTTTTCCTGCTCTACAGTGATTACTGCTGCAGCTGAGACCATGAACTGGGTGGTACTTCCGTGCTCGGGTCTGTATTGACTTCTGTGTGAAGGCGCTGCTGCACTCACAGAGAGGGCATATCTTCTTCAGACTCTCCCATTCGTCACTGCGGATTGCTGCGAGACATCGCCAATGCCTGTGGGATCGATGTGTGTTGCCGAATTTGGTGTGGTGCCGCGATCTTTGGATGATACCACAATAATAATAATAATAATAATACTGTGTAGATCCTCGCTTCAGTCCGGAACCGCGCGACTGCTACGGTTGCAGGTTCGAATCCTGCCTCGGGCTCGGAAGTGTGTGATGTCCTTAGGTTAGTTAGGTTTAAGTATTTCTAAGATCTAGGCGAATAATGACCTCCGATGTTAAGTCCCTTAGTGCTCAGAGCCATTTTCTTTTGTGTAGATCCTACAGAAGTGTAGTAGCCATTACTTAGTTCCTGTTGTGTTGATAAATATTTTCTTTATAGTTGCCATGAGAATAATGAAGCAGATTCTGTATAGTATTAGAAATATTTACAATTCGGACAAGGTATTTTCACCAGATATATGTCTGAACATGTCATGGGAGCATGCTGAAGGTGCGAAGTACGTACATTGTGGGTGGACTATGTGAGGAAGATGTTCAGATGTTCATTTCACAAGCTATAACTTCCACCACGTCGTCTAACACATTAATGCTTGTATTTGAAATTAAAAATGTAATTTTTGTTGACTTACCTAATCAGTATTGCAGTGTTACGAAATACTGATATTTTGAAAATAATTTAGTTTCATGACTGGAACACAATTGAACCCTTTCTTTCCAATCCCTCAGGGTGGGAATCACCGTTCTAGGGACTGTGGTGTGGCTTACAAGTGCTATCGATTGTGTGTGCAGTACAGAAATTGGTAGTGGTCGATTTCATTGGGAACGTCTGCTGGTGTAACAGGTGAAGCAGCTTGTTATACAAAAACAGCCCATTGCACTCAGTTTTTGGCTGGCAAGCTCTTTTGAGTGTGCTGCTCATCGGCACATCATAGTGTGTTTGTGTGTGTGTGTGTGTGTGTGTGTGTGTGTGTGTGTGTGTGCGTGTGTGTGTGTGTGTCTTTCTGTGTGGCGCATAAGCCGCGGGCGTTTAGCTGGGTTGCGTGGGCGCCTCCACTCCCCCTCCCCTCCGCCCCTCAATTAAACAGACACCGACTGCAGCAGCCGCGGGCCGTGTGCTCGTACGTACCCGGCATATTGTTCCATTGGAGACCGCTGTTGCCGATATATCAGATGTAATGCCGGAGACACTTTTAGCAACCCTCTCCGGGAGTTTACGCTTGGCTGGCGGCAGCTGTAATATTGTTATCGTTACTCCGCTAATACTTCCAGCTCTCCAATTACTGTCCTTTCCCTCTTTTTCCCGACAAGCTACCCTACCATTTTTCGCTCTTACGTCACACACAACTGATCATCGTCAAACACTAAAGGTAACGCCTTGATGATGTATTCATTCTTTTGATTCCTTCATCGTCTTTACCAATTGCTTTTGCAGCAGAGCATCTCACTGATAATGCTTTATAATGATACAAATTTTCTGAGCCTCCCTCGTGATGCTTTTCCCAGATTTTTCTTTTTAAGATGGTATTTCATGAAGCTCTCGTGTCGGATTCAATTAATTTAACTTTTTGTCTCTTTATCACGTAAATGTCCGATTCTCTTTAATTTCTTTTAGTATTTGTTCATTACATTTCCTTTCACTCGAGCACGTCTTTTTTACCCTTCTGTGTCATATCTCTACACCTTCTATTTTTTTTCTTTTTTTTCCCCCCATCTTGCTCCCTTCACACACATATGGTAATCAGGCAACATCGCCATGAACATTAGTGAAATCATGCTACCGATGCTCCAGGTTGAAAATATCCAGCTGTTAAAACACTGTATCCTGCTGCGAGAAGAAATCCGTAACTGCCTGCTGTGCATCCTCAAGGTCTTAGGGGATCGGAGGTGTGATAATCGCATGGGAGAGATCAGGATTATATGCCAGGTGCTGGAGTGTCCCCCATTTGAGGTGGCGCAACTTACGCGTTACAACATTTGCGACATGACGACGTGTGCCATCATGAAACAGCAGCACCTATTGTCGCAGTTGTTTTACGGAGATATGTTGCCATAAACACATTCTTTATTTTGCGATGGGTGTCAACTGCTGTTTGTCCTTCATCATCAAAAACAAGAAAAGCAGCACATTGGTTGTGTTTGGACGTATTTCGTAAGTACGTTGCTATACTTCACGTATCCACATTTATCGCTAGCACGTCGGAAACATACCAATTACACATTAATCCATTGCCTATGTGTCGGTGCTTATATGCTCGCATCGGAGACGCACTACGTTGCAAAACTTGCAGTAGCACCCTGGAACAGAAATGAATTCTGGAAACATTCAATCAGGCTGTTAATTTTTCCGGGTGTGCTTGTCCCGAAAAGTATACAGGTTCAAATGGCTCTGAGCACTATGGGACTCAACTGCTGTAGTCATCAGTCCCTAGAACTTAGAACTACTTAAACCTAACTAACCTAAGGACATCACACACATCCATGCCCGAGGCAGGATTCGAACCTGCGACCGTAGCAGTCGCACGGTTCCGGACTGCATGCCTAGAACCGCGAGACCACCGCGGGCGGCAAGTATACAGGTGAAATTCTGTGAAGTTTGGAATGCAGGAGATGTACGGGTGAAAATGAACTTTGAGGATGGATCATGGGTCTTGCTCTGATGGCTGATTCAATAGAGCTCTTTTCCGTGAAAGGTAACTGTCTCGGGTTCAGTTCACTGTACGGCAAACAGTTTTAATCTGCCAGAAAGTGCCAGTATTTTACCTGACTGTTCTTGGAACGTACGCTCTCGAAACGTCAACATTAATGCTCTACGTAACCGATAACGCCTCTTGTAACTCCTGAGTCTCTGTAACAGTGAAGTGTCGGTCGTTACGTGGCTAGTGATTACAAACATAAAAAGACATTTATGCTGAGAACAAATGAAACATGACGCTTCCGAGACGATATTCTTATTATTTAAACTGTTACCAAAGATTTTAGAAATAGATCTACTGTGATAATTTAGAACCACTTAAGTTGAAAAACTGTGACATATAAGAAGTTTTCTTGAATATTATGTAATTCATACCATTTAGACAGAACACTTGAATTAACATACCGAAAAATAATGAAGTCTGTACAGGAATATTAATATACAGGTTGTTTATAAATGAATATCGGTGTTTTAACGCTTTATAATCATATTAAACTTACAATTATAAATGATATGTCAAATGGAAAAGAAACTTAAACAGTTTTACCAAGAACCTTATAAATATTCAATGATATCAAAATATCCAGCTGTTAAAACGCTGTATCCTGCTGCGAGAAGAAATCCGTAACTGCCTGCTGTGCATCCTCAAGGTCTTAGGGGATCACTAGTATCAACTAGTGTATCACCATTTGTCACACAGCACACATCAAGTCTATAGCCGAGTTCTTCCCGAATGTTGATAAGTGTGTCTCATTGATTGTATCAACAGCTGCTTCAATCCGGTTTCTTAATTCAGGGAGTCTGCTGATAGCGGAGGCACGTACACACGATCCTTGATGAAGCCCAAACGGAAAAATTCGCATGGCGTTAGGTCGGGTGAACGTGGATGCCTATCCATCACTTGGGTACAGTGAAGTGTAACCAGTCGCTTACTTCGCTATGCCAGTGAGGTGGCGCACCATCTTTCTGGAAAATGAAGTTCTCTGACTCATCTCCTTACAACCGAGGGAACAGCCATTGCTCTAGTGTATCAAGGTAAGAAGTGCCAGTTACAGTAGGTTCAGCAAACAAGAAAGGCCCATAAACTTTCTGCTGGGATATGGCATAAAAACAGTAACTTTACGGGAATCTTGTTGCATTTGTACCATCTCATGAGGATTTTCGGAGCCTCAGATGCGCACACTGGTGTTGTTAACATGTCTATTAAGGTGAAAGGTCGATTCATCACTGAAGACAACATGATCCAGAAAATCCTCATCGCCATGAAACAACATTTCATTGGTGAAGTTGGCACTTAATCCATAGTCTGCCGGCTTTAGAAATTGTAATAACTGTAAACGGTAAGGACGTAGTTGTATGGGTTTTTTCTTAAAACTTTCCAAACAGTCGACACGGGAACTTGTAATTCACGACTAGCCTTCCGGACTGATTTCTTGGGCTACAAGTGAACAACTCTCTCACTCGCTCAACAGTCTCTTCACTAACTCTTGGTTGTCCTTTGCTCTTCCCTTTACAAAGGCAGCTGGTATATTCAAATTGATGATACCATCTACGAATGTTTTTTATCACTTGGAAGATCACAACCGAACTTCAGCCGGAACGCACGTTGCGCAGTAACTACAGATTCGATCTTTGCAAACTGTAAAACACAAAACGCTTTCTGTTCACTAGTCGCCATCTTCGCTAGAACCGCTGTCTAGCGGATTTCGGCGGAAACATTGTGCGCTGTGCATGCGCACTGGTGCCAAACACAACTGTTTGAGTTGCTCTTTCATTTGACATATCATTTATAACTGTAAGTTTAATGTAATAAATATTATAAAGCGTTAAAACTACGATATTCATTTATAAAACCCTTGTAGTCCTATATGTTACATATTTCAGTGAAATATTGTTTGCATGAATCATATATACGTGTGTGTTATGGTATTACAGACCACTATGAGGAGGAATATTTGTACGCCAACTGTCTGTGTTCAGTTTTATTCATGTGAATGTGAACAAACGTTTTCTAAATGTTTGCGAATCGTGTAACCGAGGCGGGAATTGCTTATCAGCCCGATGTTCAGTTAGTGGAATGTGCAAAATCATATCCCGGCTGGCAGGCACAACGCTCCCCGTTGTTAATCCACCGGGTGGACTCGATCTAGGCCCAACGCATCTCCCCGTCCCGGAAGCGGCTCTTTACAGCTCACGGCTATGCTGGTGGGTCTTCTGTGTCCAGCTCACTTTTAGCTCTAAAACGACATCGACGATATAACGGACTTCTAAATGGAAGAAGTGTATGTACTGGTGCTATCCGAGTGACTACTGTGTCTGATTTCCAAATTTCTAACTACTCATCTGTTTCCCTCTTCATACCATCCATGTTCCAGAGACGCAATCCTATGAAGTCGGTAGACTAAGACCTCTTTGTGCCCAGGATGTTCGCAGCGAAAAGTTGAAACCAAACTAAACTACCCCCATTGGTGGCCTACCCCCTACACTTTATATTAACAAACACTCTACGACCTTCAAGTACTCTTTTAAGTATGTAACAATATGGCCGCCACAGATTCCACTCAAACTCTTCAAAAAGAGTAACTTTAGTGCGGCCAGGCTGATAGCTCTGAAAGCCAAATTCGCTAGGAAAAGGCATACACACTTCTACGTTTCCTAATAATGAATCTATCAACGTAGACTTGCCAAAATTAGTATCACCCTATAAATAAAGTTGCAATTCCCTTACCTTGCGTAACGCATAAGAGCGATTGAACTAATTCACAACATTTGAAGCCCAGCTACCTCCAATATAAGGCTTATCGTGTGGTGACAGATGAGCAGCCTTCGAACGCATCAACCTATAATCATGAACGAACGTTTCCATAATTTTAAGTTTGCACCAATGCTAGACAACAGAAGGATGAGGAACATCAATCACAGATGAAATTAAGCCTCTCAGCAAATTTGCACAACTGATAATAGAAACTTAATTCAGATTCCTTTCCCTGGCTTGTCGGTGATTTTTAACTATTTTCTCTCTTACGTTAAGGCCAATGTTATACAGCAGGTCATTGAGTTCTTTTCAGACACCGGCCTGTTATGGACAGTCAATACACTACTATCAATGTGTGACCATCGAGGGAGATTAAAAACTGTAAATAACGCTGGTCACATTCAACTCAGAAACACAATCAGCCATTGTAAAAAGCAGTGCTGAAATCCTTTATGGAAAAGATTAAGAAAATAAAAAAGAATTGAAATGTTGACTATTATGAGACTCGTATGAGAATACAGTGGAGTCAAGAGTATTAGAGTATTATACTGTGTCACTTGGACATTCTTAAAGAGCAAAAACTAGCGTTGTACTCATTTCTTAACGAATCATTCAAATCATCAACATAATAACACGTGTTCCTTTCTTGAAGCACACATTTTCCTTTGTTTTTAAACGAACTTCTGTTTCAGGCTGTGAAGTCACAACCGATATCTAGTGGCTGCCATGTAATCCTCTGAAATTTTGCGTGCGTCATGCACACCGCTCTCCCGGAAATTTTGCAGCCTTCCTAGACCAAGAACCCGCAACTATACGGTGAAATAACTCCTGAACTGGCATCATAAGGCGCATTGCACCACTCATTGCACCACTCATTGCACCACTCATCGCTTCAGACACCAGAGAAAAAACCTTGGCAGCACTGGGAATCCCGCCGGGCTCCTCCGCAGGGCAGTATCCATGCCACCGTAGCGACCTTCGTTTGTTTTTAAGGATCTGAAATATTACGACATGGTTAAAACCCGTCTCATGGTGCAGGGTCCCATTTGCAGGCTGCGTATCTGACTGCTTCCATGGGCAACAAAAACGTTGATTTCGATACACCATATAATTACTGATAGCGTTAAAAATATACGTACAGCGCTGTCTCAAATTATTCATTAATGGGCTTGCATGTCCGAAGGACATTTTATTTTGAAGATACACTAAGTGATCAAAAGTATCCGAACACCACAAAAAACATACGTGTTTCATATTCGGTGCATTGTAAAGCCATCTACTGCCAGGTACTCCTTATCAGCGACCTCAGTACTCATTAGACATCATGAAAGAGCAGAATGGGGCGCTCCGCGGAACTCACGGTCTTCGAACGTGGTCAGTTCATTTGGTGTCACTTCTGTGATAGGTCTGAGATCTTCACACTCATAAACATCCCTATGTCCACTGTTTCCGATGTGATAGTGAAGTGAAAAAGTGCAGCACAAAAGCGTACAGGCCGACCTCGTCTGTTGACTGACAGAGACCTCCAACAATCGAAGAGGGTCGTAATGTGTAAAGGCAGACATCTATCCAGACCGTCACACAGGAATTCCAAACTGCATCAGGATCCACTGCAAGTACTATGACAGTTAGGCACGAGGTCACAAAACTTGGATTTCATGGTCGAGTGATTGCTCATAAGCCACACATCACGCTGGTAAATGCGAAACGACGCGTAAACACTGGACGACTGAAGGGTCGAAAAACGTTGTATGGAGCGACGAATCACGGTACACAATGTGGCAGTCCGATGGCAGGATGTGGGTATGGCGAAGGTCCTGTGAACGTCATCTGCCAGTGTGTGTAGTGCTAACAGTAAAATTCGGAGGCGGTGGTGTTATGGTGTGATCGTGTTTCTCATGGAGTGGCTTGCACCCCTTGTTGTTTTGCGTGACACTATCACAGCACAGGCCTATATTGATGTTTTAAGCATTTTCTTGCTTGCCACAGTTGAAGAGCAATTCGGTGGTGATTACATCTTTCAACACGATCAAGCACCTGTTCATAATGCACGGCCTGTGTCGGAGCGGTTACGCGACAATAACATCCTTGTAATGGACCGGCCTGCACAGAGACCTGACCTGAATCCTGCATAACACCTTTAGCAGGTTTTGGAAGTCGACTTGTGCAGGCCTAACCGACCGACATCTATACCTTTCCTCATTGCAGCACTCCGTGAAGAATGGGCCGCCATTCCCCGAGAAACCTTCCAGCATTTGTTTAAACGTATGCCTGCGAGAGTGGAAGGTGTCATCGAGCCTAAGGGTAGGCCAACATCATATTGAATTCGGGCATTACCGATGGAGGGTGCCACGAACTTGTATGTCATTTTCAACCTGGTGTCCGGACACTTTTGATCACATAGTGTACATTAATTATTTAACAGTATAAGTCAAATACTGAAGTTAGGAACTGTTTATGCGCCTTGAACAGAATAGCGCACCCAGTCTGTAGTCATTTTTTGTATGTCTATCCTTGTGACTGACGATCTGCTGGACTTCGGCCCTACCAACAGTTGATGGTTGCAGACAGACTTCCAGTAGTTGACTACTGCAGGCGCGACATTGCTTTTACAGTACTGTACGGAAGCCAATCCACAGATGATGGACACTGATGGGATCGTGTATACGATAGTAGTCCACACTCTTAGTGCAGTGAAGACCTGAAGCTGATTATTCAGTCACCTAAACTGCTTGCAATATAATAAAATAACATCAAAATGATAATTGCAGGTGTTTCATCTTATTATAGATTATTACATCCAGCGTTTGGGAGTGAGAGCACTTAGAAACTTCGCACCAACTTGACACATAGTTTTCAACATTTACGAAAAGTTCTCTCGCTGACGTTCCCCACAAAATGATGAAACGAAAAACGTTTATTGCTTACTACGTTTTCGCTGTGCATGCAATAAAACTTCATCAAGGCTACGACTTTTCAGTTCATTACTTCTTTACTACTAATTGTATTAGCAACACATTTTCTACTCAGTATACACATATGCCACGGAAGTATCTGCAATAATAGATCACTGTACGAGTCACAGTTTAAGACGAGGCAAGCGAGATATATGGACCCTGTGTAAGGTGTCAGGCAAATCCAACACCTTCCATGAAAACCCTGACATGATAAGCAAATCCAGTAATATTCCACATAGCTCCGAATAAATCGTGACATTAAATTAACCAAAGTAATACGAGTAACGAGTGAGCAAATGGAATGCCACAGACTAACACAAGAATGCCTAAATGCAGGTCATACTTTCATACCGTGAGACAGACGCAGTTCCGAGGGGAGAAACGAGAACAGAAGCCGAGAGTAGAACCGTGTTAAGCTAGAAGACCCTTCGATAAGGGACAGACACCCACGTCACCAGCTAACCGGCAGGACCACTCCCCAGCCCATGTTAAAAGCTAGAGCCCTCCAGAAGAACAGTATAGATCTTACGATAACACTAAAAGGGCCACACCAGCTGCAAGTTTAAGCGTGAGACTTTTTCGGGTCTCTGTTACGTTGCAAACTTCAAAAACATTGCCCCACCACGAACAGTATAACGTTTCTCATTGGATAGACAGAAGTTTTGTAGGCAGAGCTTAAGGTTAACATTGAGACCCTGATTGGTCAGATGAAAACACAGCCAGACAGTTTTTTTAAACCAACTTCGGTAAATTGTAGTAACGAGAAATTAGGAGACAGTTGCTTCCGTGATGGCGAGGTGAGCGGAGCTGTGCTGCCCGCCGATGCCCTGACGCTGCCTAACACCAACAAGATAATGAACGCACGCGATGCCGCATTTTTGAGCGCATAAGGCTCCACACAGAACTGCAGAAGTCGCATCTGTTACATCCCCTTTTCACGTAATACTAATGTCGATCGTCAATTCAAGCTCATGGTATTCACATTTGGTACCTAAGTTAAAATGTGAAACGTGATGATTTTTCTGTTATATAATTATTGAGAAGCCACATCAGCCACTGTAATTTACGACATGTTAGATAAGTTATTAAAAATATTTGAGGGTCGCTGTAGACCATTTTGATAGTTTTCTCTTTTGTGAAACTTAATTTAAACCTAGATTATAGATGTGATATGGCATAGGTCATCCTTCGATCCATTGTAGAACTTGGAAATCCATTCAGGGAATATTCATTCATATTTTTGTCGAACGCAGTTGGTTTTTATCATCCTGTATTAAAACATCACCTTTTATCAATAGTGCAATTTATAATCAATGTTTTGTGAGTAGAATAAAATTTCCAATGGTAAACTTAACTGCTTTTCCGACGTTATTTTACCAGCTAACTAAAAATAGGAAAGCCTTGAGCCCATTCCACTAAATTTAGTTAGTATTAAGATTCTTTTACAGGGAGTGCAGTGGAGCTGATACTGAAATCATAAAGTATTTGGTTATATCATCGCTAGTCTCACTGAACTCTTCTGAACTCTACATGTCATGTGTGGTCTGGCGTCTCCTTACCAGCAACAGGTCCCAGGTTTAAACTAGTCAATTCCCTAAAAAAACACGCTCAGAGCGTCGTTGCGCGAAAGTGGTAGGGAAACATGACATAGAACAACAGACACCACGCAGAATGTTAGACCAGCAACGAATGTGTGACGTCATACTAGTCGGCTTGTCCTCCACACTTCGCGAACTCTAGGCTCCGTGCAGCACCCGCAGGGAATCAGTAATTACAAAGGTACCCTCTAAAGGCTTAATTTTCTCGTGTGCTGTCGAGAAATTGCATGCATTTAAACACGCAATCAAGAATTATTGAACTCGTGTGAAATAGTACTTTCTCCCCCCGGAGACGGTTGCTGGCAAGAACTGTAGTTTCACGTGCTGTGACGTACGCGACGCGGGCCCTCTTTGTCGTGGGCACGGTGTAGGAGATATGGCGTCATAAACTTTGAGAAACGTGAAAATCTAGCTCTTGTTTAAAATGGAACGCAAGCTAACCAGCTATACGCTTCCAGCATCTGCCGATTTCAGGGTAGTTTCAAACATAATTTCAACGTTTTCTAATTTTTCTCTGGCTTAAATGCGTCACATCAAATATTTAATGTATTAACTCATTTGTGAAGTAATCAGAAGTTTGAAGCTACTTGACACATGGGAGGTCCATTCTTTGATTAATCGAGGAGGGGAGGGGGTTACTGATAACATAAATTTCGTGGCAGTTGTAGAAAACTTACTTTTAATTTCTCTAACTTATACCTAAAAACGATTTGACGTTAAATGAAGGAGTGGTAAATGTTATTTCTACGAGGTGCGACAATAAAGCAATGAGACTGATGTGAAAAAAATGTTGCTTATCGTTTTAGTCAAGTTTAGTGTCGTCTCCTTGAAAGTAGTTCCCTTCTGATTGCACACACTTTTTCCAGCGCTTTTGCCATTGATGGTAACATTCTGGAACTCATCTTGTGTAATATCCTCCGAGACTATCGTGACAGCTTTTCGGACATCTTGTGATGTTTGAAAATGGTGTCCCTTGACCGCCGTTCTGGAACTCATCTTGTGTAATATCCTCCGAGACTATCGTGACAGCTTTTCGGACATCTTGTGATGTTTGAAAATGGTGTCCCTTGACCGCCGTTTTGACTCTTGGAAATAGAAAAAAGTCGCACGGAGCGGTATCTGGTGCATAAGGTGTCCTGAAATTTGTTTTCAGGTTAAAAATTGTTGTACCGACAGAGCAGTAATGGATGGCGCATTATCGTAATGAAGAATCCAATTATCAGCAATGTTGGCACGGACACAAAGACCTCTTTTACGAAGTCTTTCGAAAATTTCTTTGTAGTAATGTTGGTTAAGTGTTTGTTCAGGAGGCACCCAGTCTTTATGAACAATTCCCTTGGAATCAAAGAAGCACACAAACTTGCATTTCACTTTTGTCCTTGTCAAACGAGCTTTTTTTGGTCTGCGTGATCCCTTTGAGCGCCATTGCGAAATTAGGCGTTTTGTCTTTGGATCGTACTGAAAAAACCGACCAGTGATAACACGGCTCAACAATCCTGGATTGATTTCCGTTTGCTCTAACAGATCGGGTGCCACATTTTCCCGTGTTTCTCGCTGTTGTGGTGTGAGACTTTTGGGGACCTCTTTTGCACAAATCTTTCTCAAACAAAAATCTTCAGTTATTATTAGACGAACCGTTTCTCGATTGATGTTCAGTTCTTCTGCAATTATTTTCACAGATAATCTTCGATCACATCGTACAAGTACACGCAACCTGGCCAAGTTGACATCCGTCCGTGAGGTTGATGGTCGTCCACGGCTGTCTTTATCTTCAGTATTTGTTCTGCCTTTACTAAACATTTTATGCCAACGAAAAACTTGAGCTCTTGACGTAACCTCCTCTCCAAAAGCCTTCTGAAGCCTACCGTAAGTTGTCGCCGCGTTTTCACCAAATTTAACGCAAAAAGAAATGGCATACCGTTGCGCAATATTGTGCGGTTCCACTTCCGTGACGAGAGACACAAACGCGTGTTAACCTATTACAGGACAACTCACGACTGAGCAGTTGTATCCATGTCCCGCTTGGACTAGAAGCAGCTTATAGACGAAGGTCAAAGCTATCGTACCTGTGTAAGCCTGCAGGGTTGTCACATCTTGCAAAGAAAATCAGACTCATTACTTTATTGTCGCACCTCGTGCGTTGTTTAAGACACATTTGTTTTAGTTATGGATACAAAAACAGAACGATAGCGCGGTTGGTAGTGAGTTACCCCCGGAAGGCAGTCATCCGAGTCGTCTTCTGTTCCAGTACACAATTTTAGTGCGTCAGATGCGTTCGTTGCAGCTTGTTCTCGGCTAAAGGGTATAAAATGCATCGTGAGGAAAACACCTGTTATACCAGACGTCGTCGAGTGCTACTTTTTTCTGTGCTAGCCTCGACTCTCGCTGCCTGCTGCCACCGCCAAATGCTGCGAGTTCAATTTCTGCGAGTGCAATGCCGTCTGGCCGGGCTGCGCACACAGAGGCAGCTGCCGGCTCGCTGAGACGTCCGACACAACAGCACCCGGCTCTCTGATAAACGATGCCAGGCCGTAGACACAGCAGACGTCTGTAAAGCTGCTGTGAGGCGTCGCCCCTTTGTGAACGGCATTGGGTCAAACAATGAGGGTGCTGCCCTTCTCCTTGAATTCTTCTTATCCGGGGCCACTCCGTTAGCAGTGCTTTGACAAAAGATTTACACTACTGGCCATTAAAATTGCTACATCACGAAGATGACGTGCTACAGACGTGAAGTTTAACCAACAGGAAGAAGATACTGCAATATGCAAATTATTAGCTTTTCAGAGCATTCACACAAGATTGGCGCCAGTGGCGACATCTGCAACGTGCTGACATGAGGAAATTTTCCAACCGGTTTCCCATACACAAACTGAAGTTGAGCGGCGGTGCCTGGTGAAACGTTGTTCAAAACTGGTTCAAATGGCTCTGACAAGGGAACCTCCGCATCGCACCCCCCTCAGATTTAGTTATAAGTTGGCACAGTGGAGAGGCCTTGAAAAACTGAACGCAGATCAATCGAGAAAACAGGAAGAAGTTGTGTGGAACTATGAAAAAAATAAGCAAAATATACAAACTTAGTAGACCATGCACAAGATAGGAAACATAAAAGTAGTGGGAACTCAGGAGCGCCGTGGTCTCATGGTTCGCCTGAGCACCTGCTGACTCAGAGATCCTTGGTTCAAGTCTTCCTTCGAGTGAAAATTTTATTTTCGCAAACTGATCTGTACGTTCGTTCATTGACGTCTCTGTTCACTGTAGTAAGTTCAGTGTCTGTGTTTTGCGACCGCACTGAAAAACCGTGCGATTAGTAGACGGATGGACGTGCTTCTCCAATGGGAACCGAAAACACTTGATCACAAGGTCAATCTATTCCTCCACAAGAAAACACGTCTGATATATTCTATACGACACTGGTGACGGCATATGCGTCACATGACAGGAATATGATGTCGGCCCACCTAACTTGTACACTTGGCGAATGGGTAAGAAGATTCTTCTACCTTGCCCGATTTAGGTTTTCTTGTAGACGTGATAAACCCATTGGAGAGGCCCGTCTGCTAATCGCACGATTTTGCGGTGCGGTCGCTATACATAGATGCTAAACTTATTACAGTGAACAGAGATGTCAATGAACGAACAGACAGATCATAACTTTGCGAAAATAAAGTTTTCACTTCAGGGAAGACTTGAACCAAGAACTTCACGTTACGCAGCTGCTCACGCTAACCATGGGACCACGGCGCTGCTGACCATACGTTATCCATAATATTGCCAATCTTGCGCAAGGACTACTCAGTTTGCATATTTTGCTTATTTTTTTCATAGTTCCCCAACTTCTTCCTGTTTTCTCGATTGATCTGTGTTCAGTTTTTCAAGGCCTATCCACTGTGCCAACTTATAACTAAATCTGGAGGGGGTGCGATGGGGAGGTTCCCTTGTGAGCACTATGCGACTTAACTTCTGAGGTCATCAGTTTCCGAACTTAGAACTAATTAAACCTAACTAACTTAAGGACATCACACACATCCATGCTCGAGGCAGGATTCGAACCTGCGACCGTAGCGGTCGCTCGGTTCCAGACTGTAGCGCCTAAAACCGCACATCCACTCCTGCCGGCTGAAGCGTTGTTGTGATGCCCCGTGTAAGCAGGAGACATGCTTGATAAAGGTCGGATTGTAGCCTATCGCGATTGCGGTTCATCGTACCGCTACATTGCTGCTCGCGTTGGTCGAGATCCAGAATATGGGATAGGTGGGTTCAGCAAGGTAATACGGAACGCCGTGCTGGATCCCAACGGCCTCCTATCACTAGCAGTCGAGATGACAGGCATCTTATCGGCATGGCTGTAACGGATCGTGCAACCACGTATAGATTCCTGAGTTAACAGATGGGGACGTTTGCAAGACAACAACCATGTGCACGAACATTCGACGACGTTTGCAGCAGCATGGACTATCAGGTCGGAGACCATGGCTGCTGTTATCCTTGACGCTGCATCACAGACAAGAGTGCCTACGATGGTGTACTCAACGATGAACCTGGGTGCAAGAATGGCAATACGTAATTTTTTTGGATGAATCCAGGTTCTGTTTACAGCATCATGATGGTCGCATCCGTGTTTGGCGACATCGCGGTGAACGCACATTGGAAGCGTGTATTCGGCATCGCCATACTGGCGTATCACCCGGTGTGATGGTATGGAGTGCCATTGGTTACACGTCTCGGTCACCTCTTGTTCACACTGACGGCACTTTGAACAGTGGACGTTACTCTTCAGATGTGTTACGACCCGTGGCTCTACCCTTCATTCGATTCCTGCGAAACCCTACATTTCAGCAGGATAATGCACGACTGCATGTCACAGGACCTGTACAGGACTTTCTTTATAGACAAAATGTTCGACTGCTGCCATGGCCAGCACATTCTCCAGATCTCTCACCAACTGAAAACGTCTGGTCAATGCTGGCCGAGCAACTGGCTCGTCACAGTACGCCAACCACTACTCTTGATGAACTGTGGTATCGTGATGAAGCTGCATGAGGAGCTGTACCTGTACACGCCATCCAATCTCTGTTTCACTCAATGCCCAGGCGTGTCAAGGCCTTTATTACGGCCAGTAGTGGTTGTTCTGGGTACTGATTTCTCAGGACCTATGCACCCAAATTGCATGCAAATGTAATCACATGTCAGTTCTAGTATAATATATTTGTCCAATGAATACCCGTTTATCATCTGCATTTCTTCTTCGTGTAGCAATTTTAATGGCCAGTAGTGTACTATTTATCAAAAACAACTATTCTTTTGTGGTTAATATTAAAATCGTTGAAAAGCTGCACAATGTTTTTTATTAACTCAACAACGACGCGTTTGTGCATCTTCAGGTTATCTCGAAATACGAGGGGAGGACGACATAACGGTTAACTCAACGTGGTCTTATCCTAGATTACTATGATGGCAAACATTGACCAGTTGAGGTGGGCTTTTAAAACTAGATTTCAGGAGCATCTACTCCCAATGAAGGAGCAGGTTAAACATAATTCCGCCTTTGCAGAATACCTCAAATCCAGCGGCCACCCACAACCCGCAATCGTGGAACCTAATAGCTTTACAACAAGCTCACAAAGGCAAGAGACTCAACATTCTTGAAGAAACTGAAATATTTAATTATTAGTGACTAATAAACCAGTAAAAATCAAGTCTTCTATTATTCCATGTTTCCCAATTTTAGAAAAAGGTTTTTGTAACTTTGTTCTTTAATAGCAAGGACGTATTTATTTTATCGTACTTTATTTATATTTTCATTGTTTCATTTAAGCTTTGTATTTGTTGTCAATCTTTTTCTTTATTACGGTTTTTACCAGCTTTGCTTTTATTTTATTGGACTGCTCTTGCACCTGTGGCCCTTTCTGTTTATTCCTTCAGACTTAGTTTTCGATTTTATAAATTCTTAACTGCGTAAATTTACATTTCTGTTCTAATATGTTATTTCGGCCACTGGAGACATAGGTGAGACCGACAGGCCGATAGCAACGAACATACGAAGCCATGAGCGCTACATTATTCTGGGGCAGCGCGGTAAGTCTGAGATGGCTAAACACTGGCAAGACCGCTGCAAGGAAATCTAATTTAACGAAACCCGCCTACTAGATAAGCAGCCGGCTTTTACAAAATCCAAGATGAGAGAAACCACTGAAATAATAAAACACCCTAACAACATGAACAGGGAAGGTGAATACAGGCTTCCCCATTCTGGCTGCCAGCCCCCAAAGTCCAACAGGTCGAAGCTTGAGTGCTACCGGTGAGTAACTCCCGTGTGCGGCTGAGTCCAGCAGGAGGAAAACAGCGGCCCATGCCTCATTTGCCGATGAGCACCAATCACAGTAAATAATGCGAGAAGCAATAGACAACAGCACGACCACACTACAACCGATTATAATGAAGTTTCCGCTCCTTGCACCTCAAGTGACCAATTAACAACGACCTTTTATGATTATGACGTAACGTCTTGCTCAGTGAGCATCAGTGACAAAATATAAGCGATTCCAAACAGCTGTGTATCATCAGTAGACCGACAACAAGGCCACTGTAAACGTATGTGAAGCTTTGGTTTCTCCAAAATAGCCTATTTTTATTTATTTATTTTTCTTCTACATTATGAAGTGTCTTCCATTACTTATATTTCCAGATAACCTGATTTTGTCCTACCCAGGTGAAACGCATCCTTTTTGATTTAATAAAGAATATAGTGCAATCTACAGGTTTTTTTTAATATTAGCCAAAATAAGATTGGTGTATTATTACGCCATGATGGAACAGAATAATTTTTATATTCTTTTATTTGCTCCTATGTAGTCCTGTCATGAATAGAAAAATTTGTCGTCACATATAAGCCCTGTCTTGCTAATTAAAACCTCGATTACTCTAATTTCTGCACAAATCTAAATAGCTGTCTGGTCCCATGAAGAAAAACGTCGGTAAACGGGTATTATTGAGGCCGTGGAAGGTGGAGTGAAAAAAGGGATGTTCTGAAACATTAGGGATTCCGAAAACACACTATTGACAATGGTGAAAAAAAGGTCAGACTGCCGAAATGTGTCTTACATAGAGAGAAACCGAACCCCCCAAGAAGAGTTTCCGCGTCTTTTCAACTACAGGCCATAAGTCGTGTGAGTACACTTTATGTGTCTGTAATCTACTGGTTTCCATTTCCTTCGCCATTCTCATGCCATTGATCTTTGTTGATTCTTTCACCTTCTAGGAGCAGCTCCCCACCCGCAGAGCAAGAGAGAGCCCTGAACCTCTGACCGCTCCTCCACCCTCTTTTACAAAGGCCTTGGCAAATCGAGGTTGACGTCTTATGCCGGAAGTCTTCGGCCGCCATTGATGATGAATTTTATTCAGAGTTTAAGCAGTGGCGAGTTTGGATTTTGGGACCCAAAACATTTTTATTACTAATCAGAGAGTCTACTTCTACACCACAGCTGCATATTATCCTAAAAGTAATGAAGTAAAGAATAGCAGTGCAATGCAGAAGCGGAAAATCAAAGAGCTCCGCGCACAGTTCAGGCATTCTGCCGACGTCAAACCACATAACTACTAACCTATGGAGAACACTTAGCCTTATAAACTACATGACAACAATGAATCACGTATACACTCGTCTACCATTTACACAGTTGTGTTCTACTTAGATTCGCCCATACCTCCTCAACATATATTTGCTTTCATTCCCGAAATATTCTAAACACAAAAAGAAAAAAAAAGTGGATGCTGGCAAAACTAGACGCAATAGAAACGAGGACCCCACGAGCGGTTACTGCAACATTTACTTGCATTGCCGATGATCGTAGCACCTTTGGCGATTCAGCAAGTTGGACGGTCGCAAGTGTGGCGCCTGGTATCGCATGTACCCGTAGTTCATCGTAATGTAGAGGTGCCCACGTTGGGCACCAAAATGTAGTGTATCTGGGATGTAGTGACTGATTTGGAGGGGTGGGAGAGCCGTTCCTCTAGCGGTCAGTACAACGATGGCTCTCCCATCTGGGCATCGTTGGTTCGAAGCGTTGTAAGGGCTTTTGGAAGCTGCACAAGGTCGCTGCAGCAAGACAGACGACGTGCATTATTTCTCGGACAAGCTGCACCACTTACAGTCGCGCTCACGCTCGGCAGCGCTGTCCGGTGTCACCCCAGAGGCATCAACGCCACATGGGTGACAAGTACCATGGCGTCGCTCTTTGAATCCACGACTAAGCGACTGTGTGCTGTGGTGCGTTGTTAGGGTAGCAGTGCGAGTATCTGTGCGCGCTGTCGGCTTCATCAATGTGGAGAATGAACCATCCTTGTCAGAAACTATATGCTACAGAAAAGGCTACATCATTCGCTATTAGTTTCGGCATTCATGGATTTGCGTCTACTGAGAGGTGGCTCAATTGCAAGGCACGGACTCGGATTAACCAACCTGTCAGTCGTTTCAATGATCTGTCCCAACCGGACCAATGGAGATACAGGACCCAGATACGGAAATTGATCTGTCACGCTATGGATTGAATAATGAGAGTGATTTGGCTCTCGTAAACTTGTCGTTGGTCCTTGCAAATTCATAAGGATTATTAATTGGAAGGAGTCACCCATCAACTTAAGGGTCCATTCTCCTCAGTCAGCCTATGAAATAAACCGTTTTTAGCAACCATATCTTTTGGAAGGACTAATGAAGCAATCAACATAAAACCCTTTCCACATTATATACTGATTTTTCGACAACATATCCTAATTTCTTTAAAGAAGTTCAGTCATCATTAAGCATCCCATCCATGAATTAAACTTGCTCTACCCTAAAAGGGGTATTATCATGACGGAAGTCCTGCAAGCTATCAGTCTTATCTGAAATCAAAAAACGAATATTTTTCTAATCTATAGGATATTGCGCACAGAGTAATAGCGCAGTTCTTTATAGTTTAAAAAAAGGAAATGTGGGGGACGTTTGAAGCAAAGATTTGGCTTTTCGTACGTTTTTGGTATGTTTTTTACAAAAAGTAATGAATACAGAACCAAATTTTCACTCGCAGCGGGGTGTGCACTAACATGAAACTTACGGGAACATTAAAACTACGTGCCGGAGCGAGTGTCGAACTCGAGACCTCTGCCTTTCGCAATGTGTCGAGTACGAACCTCGGTCCGGCCCACAGTTTTAATCTGCCAGGAAGTTTCACATCAACGCACACTCCGCTGCAGAGTGAAAATTTCATTCTGGAAACATCCCCAAGCTGTTGCAAAGCCATGTCTCCGCAACAGCCTTTCTTCCACGAGTGCTAGCCCTGCAAGTTTCACAGCAGAACTTCTGTGAAGTTTGGATGTTAGGAGACGAGGTACTGGCAAGTAAAGCTGTAAGGACGCATCGTGACTCGTGCTTGACTAGGTGAGTTGGCTGAGCGCTTGACCGCGAAAGGGAAATGTCACGAATTCGAGTTTAGGTCAATCACACAGTTTAATCTGCCAGGAAGTAACTAATGAATAACTTAAAATGACTCCTTGCGGACAGGCCCGCGCCAAGTTTCAGAACCGTTATTAGTGTGCCCGTAATCCATTCCGTCAGCTTGAGATACAAGTGTACTTTACTTATTTTCTTCCAAACAGTCTTTTCATTTCAATAGCCCTTACATTTTTGTGCAATGTAGTTTTGAACGGAAGTGAAATGTGAACGATAAGCAGAAACTTTAGAAACGTGGTACTACAGAACTCTGAATATTTTCTTTGGAGGAAAAATGTATGCCGCAACTTGACTAAAGGAAGGGACTGGTTGATATCACAAATTCTGAGGCATCAGGTAATCGTCATCTTGTAATAGACGAATGTGTTTGGGGGAGGGGGTAAGAATAAAAATTGTAGAGGTTGACCTAGGCTCATACCATACAGGTGAAAACGGATACAAGTTACAATAAGTATTCACAGCTGAAGAGCCAGCTTAGGACAGACTTATTTGTCGTATCATTAACAGATTTTCCTGTTAGTGTTTGACAGAACACGATAGTAATATTAAAAAGAAAAACACTTCCACATGTTATGGAAAACTATATTTATTTTGACACGAAGCGGCTTTCAGCCTGTTCGGTGATCTTAAGGTGACAAATGAACGTCACAAAACACACACAAACACGATGCACGAGTTACACGTATTATTTTTTCACAAGATTACAAAGTAACTTAGAGTGTTTACACAAGAACACATTACTTTTTGTCATACGGCAATAATTACATGAACTAAAAAAGGGGGAAACGATTTTCTTGTGAAGTTACACTTACCAACTGATGAGAAGTAAGATGAATTTACGGTATTTATAGAGAATAATTATTTTTAACAACACTTAAACCCACATCATAAAATTCAGTTTAAAATGGAGCAGAGACCCTCTTTTGTAAATTTCTTTGACGTTAACAGAGATATTAGCACATGAAGACACTTATTTAGATTTTACAGAAAAGACACAGTTAGAGATTCCGTGATCCCTGCAAGCTCACAGTATCCATAGATCCACAAACAAGCAGCTTTCCAGCCAATGGTGCATAGCCTCATGTGTATTCTATCACCTGAATCAGCCTTTCAGACAGTACTGAAGATCATCGAAGATACTGCTTCCAGCAACGGCTATAGCTCTGCCGTGGTTAATAATATCCTATGAAAAAAGGAAATGCGTAAAATTACACACATCAGTGCTCTGGCCAACAGCAATCAGCTAGTTACAAAGCCTTGTACAAAACCTATATACTAGAAAAACTGCATACAACTTTACAAAAAAGTTAAAGTCTCGCAACTAAAGACCTGCTTTTTATAACACCAAGAGCATATACAAGTTCTCATTCACTAGTGAAGACTAACTGCAACCCTTGACACATGCTAGAAGTGTGAAAAATATTATATTAGTCATTCACGCGGAGCTGTGGTAATTAGGTTATCTGAACAAAGAGAAGATTCACACTAAGTAACAAAAGATTCAACCTCTCCCGATCATCTATAAACAGAAAACCACTCACACGATGGAGTATGTAAAGCCTTATGTTCTGTTGAGGAAAGCAGAAATATGATTCACCTGAAAATGCTGGAAAACAAAGAACACATTACACACAATGGCAGCTTAGTGCTAAATGATCAGACTCAGTTTCCTCCTTCCCTTTGTTCGATTAATATCCGTTACAAATACTGTAAATCAATCGTATTTCTTGTTAATTGTTCAAGGTATCTCCAAGTAAAAATTTAGTTTTCCCCCATTTTTTTAGTTAATGTGATTATTTCTATCTGACTAAAGAAGTCATTTTCTCCTACGTAAACTTTGTCATTTTTGTGTCTTCTGTAAAAATAATAACTGTGTACGCATATTCAGTACATCTCTGTTTGCAACATTCCATTGTGATCTGAAGTCCGTCTTAGAAGCTAAAAGCCCAATCGCATTTGGAGAACAAGGGTATATGCACGTCAAATATATTTCAAACATATTTAGTATATACCAAATGTACTAGGGTCAATCCAAAAGAAATGCACACTATTTTTGTAAAAACACAGTTTTCATTCTGCATGTGTGAAAGTTTTACAGTGTGTAGATACATCCTTCCCGCTTGTTTTCAAACTTAGTTCTACCTACTCCTGTGAGTGGTGCCGTCACAGCATGTCTTGAAGATGGCTGCTACACTTGACGTTTTCAGAAGCAACGTGCTGTCATAGAACTACTGTGCTGTGAAAACGAGACAGTGGGAAACATCCACAAAATGTTGAAAAAGGTGTATGGATATGCTGCTGTCGATCACAGTACAGTTACTCGGTGGGCAAGCAGGTTACGTCATGAAAGCGGGAACGGCAATATTGAGGATTGTCCTCACAGCGGCAGGCCTCGTATTGCACACACTCCAGACAATGTGCAGAGAGTTAACGAATTGGTGACTGCTGAAAGACGCATCACAGTGAATGAATTGTCACGCTCGTTGGGATAGGGGAGGAAAGTGTTTGTAGATTACTGAAAGTGTTGGGGTTAAAAAAAGGTTTGTGCCAAAGTGGGTTCCCAGGATGTTGACAGTAGCTCACAAAGAAACAAGAAAAACGGTATGCAGCAAACTTTTGGAGCAGTACGAGAATGGTGGAGATGAATTTCTTGGAAGAACTGTGACAGATGATGAAACATAGCTCCATCATTTTTCACCAGAGACGAAGAGGCAATCAATTGAGTGGCATCATGCAAGTTCACCCAAGGAAAAAAAATTCAAAACCACACTTCTGCTGGAAAAGTTATGGCTACGTTGTTTTTTGATTCCGAACGACTCTGTCTTGTGGACATCATACCAATTGGAACAACCATAAATTCTGATGCGTATGTGACGACTCTGAAGAAACTTCAAGCTCGACTGAGTCGTGTTCGACCGCATCGGCAAGAGCAGGATGCTTTGCTGTTGCACGACAATGCACGGCCACATGTCAGTCAAGAAACCATGGAAGTGATCACAAACCTCGGTTGGACAACACCGAAACACACGCCTTACAGTCCTGACCTGGCTCCATGTGACTATCATCTCTTTGGGAAACTGAAAGACTCTGTTCGTGGAACATGGTTTGAAGATGATGACTCCCTTGTGCTCTCTGCCAAACAGTGGCTCCAACAGGTTGGTCCAGAATTGTACCGTGTGGGTATACAGGCGCTGGTTCCAAGACGGTGTAAGGCAGTTGAGAGGGATGGAAATTATGTGGAGAAATGAAAATATTGTTCTTAATGGATTGTATCTACACACTGTAAAACTTTCAATCACGTAGAAAAAATAATGTATTTAAAAAAAATAGTGTGCATTTCTTTTGGAGTGACCCTCGTATTTGTACACATCTCTAACGAATTTCGCCCATACTGTTGCCTTTTCACGAAGCTCAATGTTCGCGACATCATATGTCCTGAACTGTGTGTCGTACAATGATATAATTTCGCTGCAACGTTCTGTCGAATATTTGAATACTGTCTACAAAAAGCGTAGCGCATACAGTTAATAGCAAAGACGTAATAAATTAAAACGTCGTGCTTCATGCGGCAGTTTTACTGCACGAACAGATAAAATTTGTTAAGCGATGAAATTTTTTCCTTCTATCATTTTGTGGGGGTCGTCAACGAGAAATTTTTTTGTTAATACTTGAAATTACGGGTATGTATAAAGGTGTTGCAAGTCAGTAAGTGTTCTCGTTGTAAAATACTAGATGAATGAAGTCTTGTATTCGCGCGTTATGGGCTACACTTCGTTTTCACCCCAACGCCCTACTTGTATCATAGGCGGGTAGTTCTTACCCCCACAGTGATTCCTGCCAGACAATAAGTGATAAGTGCAGCAAGTTCGGTTGAAATCTGTCCTGTGGTTTAGGAGGAGATGTGAAACAGTCATGCAGCCCCACAGTGTTATAACACTATATATGGATATGGATTGATAGATTGATTGATTGATTCATTCATTTATTCATTCGTTCATTCCTCTCGTTCCACAGTCATCAAGAAGGGGATCCTTCAGAGATATCGAACGAAACAAGGAGCATATTAACAAAAGATAAACAAATCTTAGAAATGTAGTCACTGTACAGAATTGACAATAAATTATTATTACACTCCTGGAAATGGAAAAATAACACATTGACACCGGTGTGTCAGACCCACCATACTTGCTCCGGACACTGCGAGAGGGCTGTACAAGCAATGATCACACGCACGGCACAGCGGGCACACCAGGAACCGCGGTGTTGGCCGTCGAATGGTGCTAGCTGCGCAGCATTTGTGCACCGCCGCCGTCACTGTCAGCCAGTTTGCCGTGGTATACGGAGCTCCATCGCAGTCTTTAACACTGGTAGCATGCCGCGACAGCGTGGACGTGAACCGTATGTGCAGTTGACGGACTTTGAGCGAGGGCGTATTGTGGGCATGCGGGAGGCCGGGTGGACGTCCCGCCGAATTGCTCAACACGTGGGCCGTGAGGTCTCCACAGTACATCGATGTTGTCGCCAGTGGTTGGCGGAAGGTGCACGTGCCCGTCGACCTGGGACCGGACCGCAGCGACGCACGGTTGCACGCCAAGACCGTAGGATCCTACGCAGTACCGTAGGGGACCGCACCGCCACTTCCCAGCAAATTAGGGACACTGTTGCTACTGGGGTATCGGCGAGGACCTTTCGCAACCGTCTCCATGAAGCTGGGCTACGGTCCCGCACACCGTTAGGCCGTCTTCCACTCACGCCCCAACATCGTGCAGCCCGCCTCCAGTGGTGTCGCGACAGGCGTGAATGGAGGGGCGAATGGAGACGTCTTCAGGGATGAGAGTCGCTTCTGCGTTGGTGCCAATGATGGTCGTATGCGTGTTTGGCGCCGTGCAGGTGAGCGACACAATCAGGGCTGCATACGACCGAGGCACACAGGGCCAACACCCGGCATCATGGTGTGGGGAGCGATCTCCTACACTGGCCGTACACCTCTGGTGATCGTCGAGGGGACACTGAATAGTGCACGGTACATCCAAACCGTCATCGAACCCATCGTTCTACCATTCCTAGACCGGCAAGGGAACTTGCTGTTCCAACAGGACAATGCACGTCCGCATGTATCCCGTGCTACCCAGCGTGCTCTAGAAGATGTAAGTCAACTACCCTGGCCAGCAAGATCTCCAGATCTGTCCCCCATTGAGCATGTTTGGGACTGGATGAAGCGTCGTCTCACGCGGTCTGCACGTCCAGCACGAACGCTGGTCCAACTGAGGCGCCAGGTGGAAATGGCATGGCAAGCCGTTCCACAGGACTACATCCAGCATCTCTACGATCGTCTCCATGGGAGAATAGCAGCCTTCATTGCTGCGAAAGGTGTATATACACTGTACTAGTGCCGACATTGTGCATGCTCTGTTGCCTGTGTCTATGTGCCTGTGGTTCTGTCAGTGTGATCATGTGATGTATCTGACCCCAGGAATGTGTCAATAAATTTTCCCCTTCCTGGGACAATGAATTCACGGTGTTCTTATTTCAATTTCCAGGAGTGTATAAAGCGTAATGCAATACATGCTTAACCAGGTGAATTGGAAATACCGGTGCTGCCTGCTCAGTTATGGTAAATAGCTACTATTTATTTGCTCTTGATTTCTAGATAGTTTTTAATTACATAGATATTTTTCAGAAAATAGTGCTCTACATTTGAACGAACTGTAGTAGAGACGTCACACAAAAGGTGGTGTGCCTCACGAATAGAGCTTTACCCTATGAATTACGAGAGCGTACGTTCCAAAACAGTCAAGATACACACTACGTCGACCGACATACGTTTCGCGTGATGATAAAGAGGGTACGACTGAAAACATTTGGACTAATAAAACAGGGCGAAAGTCTTTCTTCTGTAAACCACCTAAAACAGCATGCGTAACTTTGGATGGTGACAGCAGGTTCTGTTACAATATGTGCTTCTGCCACTCTCAGTGCAATAGTTTACTGTAGGTGTTTGTGCTGACGGAGAAGTTGTCTTCATTTCTGAAAGAGGAGACAATCACTGACCACACAAAAAGTAAGTCAACCCTGCACAGGTGCTGACTCCAGATCGAATCCGCGAGAAATTAAAAGGGCTTCTGTTCCGCGTCAAAGAACTCGAACAAAGGCCCTAATTGAAGAGGACTTCGGTGTTGCGTCACTGAGAGGCAGGCAAACAAGGGGTAATGGGATGGTCAAAGCTGTAGCCACAAAGACAACACTCATTGTCTGAGAGCCGTATGATGCAGCTACCTCCACACGACTTGTGCGCCAGAATTTTTGCTTGGTGAGCTAATGGCCCGGTTCACCAACTTCGGTCAAAAAGGTCCCGAGATCACGGTTACAAGTAAACCGCTTTTAAAATGTATCTGCGGTTCACAAACGTTTATCGGCAGTCTGCAAACCGTCGTAAGCCAATCGTGCATTTGGCCGCGGTTAACTCAGTGTATTGGAATTGAGGATGCCCTGGAGACGGAAAGATGTTAATAGAGATATGGATTCGAACACGGCTGTCCTTATACATAAGTCTAGAAATTATTCGAGAATGACGTCACTGTCACATGCGAAGTATGTGTATAAGTAGCTATTATTCTGTTTGTTTACGTTCGACAAAACGAAAACAAAAGAAGAACACCAATTTTTTCAAAGCACGAGATGGAATCTCCAGTTTCTCGGTACGAACGCATAAATTCTTAAAAATAGAGAAAATAACATTTGAAATGTAAAAGAAGAAATATACAGACTCGTTTATTTATTTATTTGTTATTTTTATTTCAATTCGAATACCTACGTCATTTAAATATAAAATTCAGGAAATATATGCTAATTAACACATCTAATTGTAATTTTTATGAGCAATGCACATCTTGTTATTTCTAACACACACAAAAATCGAGTTTTCATTGCAAACAAAATTTCTTTATTACCGATCTTTTCTAAAAGATTGTTAACAAAAATTATATGATTAATAAAACTACAAATGAAATTTTTTCTATCCTTTTGTATTTTGCGCTTCACTTAAATGCTCGTAGATTATGCACCAGGGACCGAACCACGGCCCGTCACACTGCGAGCGAGCCCTTTACCACATTACTACACTACTTGTTGAAAAGTTACCCCATTTTTAACATATTATCAATTTTCTTGAGAATTTCTGAGGATTACATCGAACTGCTTTTGGAGAGGTATACTTCAGTTTTAAACTATAGGTACTCTAAATATTAAAAATTACAAAATCCCATTGCTCCTTATGCCTCTCGCTAGAGGAAACCATACAATGTGGTTACATGTTGAGGCACATAGTAATTCTACTCCAGGTAAGTTTGATTTATAAATTAGTAAACTTTTTGGGTTCATCTTAAGTATAGGCTGCGGTATAAAATACTGTTGCTGTGTCTCAGTACATGAAAACACGCTTCAATCTTACTACCGTACGTTTATATAATAAATTTTCTTGAGACCTAGGAGCTTATGTCCTCGAATCAGCGTGGTTTTAGAATGCATCGCTCGTGCGAAACTCAGTTGGTCCTTTTCTCACATGATATACTCCGAACAATGGATTAAGGGCAACAAGCATATATTATATTTTAAGATTTCTGGACAGTATTTGCCACAGTGCTTCATTGAAGGCCGTCAAGGAAGGTACGAGCAGATGGAGTAGTATTCCAGGTACGTGAGAGACTCGAAGACTTCTTAAGTTACAGAACCCAGTACGTTGTCCTCGACGGCGAGAGTTAATCAGAGACAAGGGTATCGTCAGGGAAGCCCAGGGAAGTGTGATAGGACCGCTTTATTCGCTATATACATAAATGATTTGGCGGACAGTGAGGGCAACAATCTGTAGTTGTTTGATGGCGATGCTGCTGTGTATAGTAAGTTGTTGAAACTGAGCGACTTTAGAATGATACGAGAGGATTTAGATAAAATTTCCTATTGGTGTGATGGATGGCAGCGAGCTCTAAATGAACAAAGATTTAAGCTAATGTGGATAAGTAGGACAAATAAACTAGTAATGCTCGGATGCAGCGTTAGTAGTTTCCTACTTGACACATTCACGTCGTTTAAATATCTGGACGTGACGTTGCAAGACGCTAAGAAATGGAACGAGCATGTGAGGTTTGTGATAGGGAAGAAGAATGGTCGACTTCGGATCATTGAGAGAGGTTTAAGAAACTGTGGTTCATCTACAAAGGAGACAGTACATAAGACTCCAGTGCGACCTATTCTTGAGTAGTGCTCGAGTGTTTGGGATCTGAACCAGGTCGGATTAAAGGAAGACATCGAGGTAATTTATAGGCGGTTTCAACACAACACGTCAAGTGTTATGGTGATGCTTCGGGAACTCAAATTGGTATCCCTGGATGGAAGGAGACGTTCTTTTCGAGGAACGCTGATGAGAAAGTTTAGAGAACCCGCATCTGAAGCTGACTGCAGAACGATTCTACTGCCGCCAACATACATTGCGCTTAAGGACCACGAAGATAAGATACGAGAAACTGGGGCTCATACGAAAGCATATAGACAGTAGTTCTTCTCCGTTCTACTTGCGATTGGAACACAAATGAGTAACAGTGGTACATGGTAGTCTCCGCCACGTGGCGTACGGCACTTTGCGGAATATGTATGTAGATGTAAAACCCTGGTCGTTGCTCAAATTTAACAGCAGTCAATTCCCTCGTTTAAGCCTGGTCGAGGTCGGTGCAAGAGAATTTTGTGTTGAACAGGGTCAAATGCCGACTTTACTGCTGTTAGCTTCTAAACGAGGTTGGTGCATTTTGCCGTAAGTGATACATGGCATTAAATCAGGTCTCGTTAAATATTCCACTAAAAATTATATAACTATTGTGTCAAGTTTTCTCTATATTCATGGAAACAATTTTCTAATGCAAATTATTTTATATATGTGTGGTAAATTTATTTGAAAAACATTTTCTCTCATTCAGTTACGAATTTTAATCATAACACTGTCTCACTGTCTTATCGCAAGGAAAATTGCAAGTAGTATTGTACTGCCAGAGAATGCTAGCCATGTAATGCCATTAGCGTTGCCTGCTTTCTTACTCGCCTAAATCTGCATACATATTTTGCCAGCTACCAGTCGGTGGATGGTGGAGGGAACCTTGTGCAACTGACAGTCATTTCCTTTTATGTTCCATCCGCAAATGAAGTGTCGGGAAAACGACTGTCTATATGCTTCCGTGCGCACCTTGATTTCTCTTATCTGCATTCGAACATTAATGGATTTTTTCCTACTGTTATTGATTAACTCTCATTTTCCTACATTTAGAGCTGACTACTATTCAGCATACCAATTAAAAACATTTCCCAAGTCACCCTGTACACTGCTCTAGTCAATTTCTACAAACAGTCGCAGATTACTGCTCACTTGAGATTAATTCTATCAAAACTGTGGTTCTGTGGTTTTGGTACGGTACATAAATGGCGCAGTAAACTATAGGATTACCGGTAGTGTTTGTAGCATTGGGACGGAAAGAAACATAAATGAATATGTGAGAGGAGCTGGAATCCAATGACTTCTGTTCGTTTCGTTTGTTTGTTTGGCACATAGTTAGAACCGCATATCGTTCGGTGTTAGTCCACTGTGTATTTAATACTCCATTTCATAAGTAATAAAATTTATTTGAACGCGCAACTTCTGCACCTTTCTGCAACCGAATCAATTAATTTTGATGCAAGTACTGTTTACAGGTACAAATATAACAAATCTATATAATTATTGTTGTTATTTTATACTCAGTGGAACGTTCATCAGGATCAAACACGAAAGTTTCTTCTTATTATTCACAAATGCGAAAGTTGTTTATGAATAACAGGACTATGTTTTGTATAAGATCGACGCTGTAATGAAGCGATATTTGGTATGTTTTTGATTTACGGTTGTACTTTTTTCGGGTAAATGCGTTTTCAAACGCTATGTGATCAATCTGTACTGTTTTTTTTAATTTTTACTATAAAATTGCACTGTTCGTCGTTACAAATTAACAATAAACTGAATTAAACATTTGCATTTTCAGTTTTACTATAAATACTGTTTATTTTTAAGTAACAGACAGAAGGAGAGCTATGTGCAACAGAAATGTTAGGTGGGTTATGCAGTGCTTTTAATAACCTCATTTAATTTCTAGACGGTTTACCGCACCCGATTTGTAGAGGAATCTAGTCAGACACTTATCACGTATGTCAAACAAAGCGATTGAAATGAGGTAACGCCCAACAGGTATGCAACATATGTAACGTAAAGGTACGGGATTAAGCGCTTAACTGATCCTGGCTACAATATCGTAGTCTACGCTCACTTACGATAGCCTACGGTAGTTCTACAACTCTACTGCTCACCCTATCCGTCATATAGTTTATGTATGTAAAGAACAAATGGTTGAAGCATTAAAAATGAAGAGCATCAACACTGAAACAACTACCATGGAAAAAAATAGCAAGATAAATAACTAAGTTGTTGCAAATAATTGAATATGGCGCAATGTTATCGGAAGTAGTCCATTCGCAGATGTACAAGCGGCCATTTTGCACTATAACTATAAAGAAGAAATTTCTTATCAAGATTGTTTGCGCTAACCTAAATATGAAGACATTTATGGAATCGACTAAATACTGTCGTACACACACGATCTTACTCCTAAGACTTAGCATCTTAAGCAATTTAGCTTGTAAAATCCATTCCTAGTATTTTAATTGCAGCTTTCTTGCAATTATAATCTATATTATGTGATTTGGATTCTGCTCTGTGAGTGTCAGACAACACCGAAACGCTCTAGGTTCAATATTTAGTCGATTGCAAGGTACTCTCTTCTCAGTTATGTTCCTTTCACGAACGGAAACAATTTGCAAATGACAAATGCCCACATGTAGAATGATTAAGAAGTGTACAGTAAACTGCACACATCTCGCGGAGTGCTGATGTTGGCCCTACCACGCTACGGCCAGGTCTGCCAAGTTGCCTGGCTGGCAGACGCCGACACCGTAACAACAATCACGTCTACGGTCAGAGTTGTCGAAGGCGCCACTCCAAGTTGCAGTGTCAACATCGACACTATTTTCTTACACTGGTAACGAAAACAGAAAGCGATCTCGGCCCAGATTATGGGGGTCGCATGGCCCCATGATAGACAGTTGAATTCGGATTCAGTGAAGTGAAGCAGTCAGAAGTTGGCACCTAGATCTACGAGCAGTTATCAACGAGTTGCCTAGTACTGATCATTGAGCATCCTTTGAGTGGCCGACCACATTTTTATTGTCATACACTAATATTTACGGGTTGGACTGGGCCAGCTAGCCGGTTAGTCTTGAGTGGACTTCAAATCAAAAACACACAACTTATTCAGCTTGAACTTTGCTTATCAGTGATTTTTCCTGAATTTGTGCACTTCACTCAGTCTCTTTATATATCTCAAACTATATATACTGTGACTCGATAAAAGTGGTGACTTTTATTAATACTATCTTTTGTAGTTACGTAGCCATCTTAGAGAAACAAACATCTATTTGGCGAGCAATATTGCTGTCGCAACAAAACTAAAGACCGTCTGTTCGACAGTACACAATGTTGCAAATGTCCGAAACCAACATCTGTTGTTGTTTTTTTTAATATTCCGTACTGTTTTGCTCTGCCATCTGTGTTGTAAAACGCCCGGATACCCCTCGACATGATGACCACAAAATACTGAAGCTTCTCAAGCTATTCCCACACTTAAATGGCGACCCTCCTAAGGTTGTCCAGTAAGGGAGAACAGCTTCTTCGGCGATGTGGTCGTGGGGTAGCGTTCTCGCTTCCCACGCCCGGGTTCCCGGGTTCGATTCCCGGCGGGGTCAGGGATTTTCACTGCCTCGTGATGGCTTGGTGGTGTGTGATGTCTTTAGGTTAGTTAGGTTTAAGTAGTTTTAAGTTCTAGGGGACTAATGACCATGGATGTTGAGTCCCACAGTGCTCAGAGCCATTTTTTTGTAGCGATGTACTGCAACTTTCAACTGGCTCCTAAAATATTCAGTAGGACTCGTGTCAACAGATACCGCGGGCAAACCCGTTCGGTTAATTCCTGACGCCTGGAGGATGCTGATCCCGAGGCGGAGGCTGTTACTCCTGTATTATCGTTGGGAATGACGAACCTAACGCCGAAATTTTGACTGTAGGCTTGGACAGTAAACTGAAGGATCATGTTCCTACGTTGCCCTTGCTATCAAAGGGAACCGTCTGTCATCCATACGCGGTACCCGCGAAACACATGACTCGCTCACCTCTCTACTGATCCCGAGAGATGGAAAGGAAGATGTGCATTGGTACTTGGCCTCCTCCTCTCCATTCTATGGTGATCATGAGACGTCAGAAAGTTTCTCAGTACCTCACCACTAGTCTGCCCGGCTAGCCGCGCCGTCTAACGCGCTTCCTCCCAGAACGGGATGGCGTGCTGGTCCCTGGCGCCAGTCCGTCCGGAGGATTAGTGTGGAGGTCCGGTGTGTCGGCCAGCCTGTGAATGGTATTTAGGGCGGTTTTCCATCTACCTCTGGGAATGAAGGCTGGCTCCCCTTTTCCGCCTCAGTTACACTATGTCGGCGATTGCTGCCAAAAGCTGTCTCCACGTACGCGTATACCATCATTACTCTACCACATGAACAAAAAAATGGTTCAAATCGCTCTGAGCACTATGGGACCTAACTTCTAAGGTCATCAGACCCCTAGAACTTAGAACTACTTAAACCTAACTAACCTAAGGACATCACACACATCCATGTCCGAGGCAGGATTTGAACCTGCGTCCGTAGCGGTCACGCGGTTCCAGACTGTAGCACCTTGAACCTCTCGGCCACTCTGGCCGACGATAATTTATGGATTTGTAATTTTATCTTGACGATGTCCACTATGGACAAACGGTAGTTACTGTAGTTACTTTGGTGTGGAGCGACGGTTAGGTGGATGCACCGCTGTGGTTTGTTGTGGGATTGTGAACCTGTGAGGACTACGGCGGAACGAAGCCTCTTCGTCAGTCCTAGGTCCCCGGTTTCATACACACAATACAATACACCTCGCCACTACTCCAGGTTGAATTGCAAGCGTCCCTCTTCCCCCCTTCTCCGTGAATCATAGTTCTGGGGGTTTTTATACTAATGTTTGTAATGGACGACTAAACGGCGAGATGGTTACTTGGTCTGATGCGCTCTTACGGTCTGTCATGACACTGACAAAAACAGAGCGATTTTAATATAGCGTGGAGACCCATTGACCACCATGGTTTTCGTACAGTGTGAACGACGTAAATACACTGTTACAGTTTTTCTTACTTTGTTTACGTAAGCTGAATGTAGTTAACCTGTCGGTAAGAGCATTGTCTCTCGAAAGTCGTTGTTGTATTGTGTGACATACAGTCAGAGCCTACTGACTGGTACCAGTTACGTAGGGAGTTTAGAAATTAAGTTACAAATCTCATCTCACTGCGCAACAAGTGCGATACATCGTCAGAAGAGAGTTATGTTCATGGTTTCCTGCAGACACAGTTCTGCTGACGTACGAGTGAAAGGGGCATCACAGTTTGCAATTGAAGGGGAACGGCTGTACGAAACATACTCCAGACTTGAAATATGTGTGACGATACGATTCTTGTGTGCATAACGTCTAAATTGCACACAGATTCACCGTGATACGTGTACCAAATGCCATGTCGTGTCCAGCCGTAGGGGAATGCTGTCAGCAATTTGACTGAAGCTGCACAGACATGGCTGATGCTGGTCGAGAAGTCCAGATCTTACACACCAGTCAAGTTTCATCTTACCGGAAAACTGCAAGAATATATTAGGGGAAAGAGATTTTCTAACTATGGGCACATTCACGCAGCGGTTCTTGAATGACTGGGTGTTCAAGTAACGGACTTCGAATCGTTGTTCACAGAGACGTAGCGCGATGTTTATATCCTGTTGACAAATTTCAGATATTGAAATTTATTCCTGAAATTCAACTTAACTGGAATAACTATAGATGTACTACCTATAACGACTCATGAACCACGACTCAAACCAAGATTTCCCGCTTATCTCGAACCTTCGCCTTATCACTTAGACAATCTGAGCACATTTCTAACGACTCAAACCTACATATGCCACACATCTATCTATTCCCTAATTCTAATTCTTAAGAATTAATAATCTGTGAGGAGGAATATGTAAATTTTTGACATACGAACGTTTGGGTCAATTCGAGAAGTGTGCTCGGATAGCTAATCGGGTTACAGTACTGGTCCGGCACAAATTTTCGCATCTCTGTTTAGTTAGTACTCTATACCTGTCACAGATGAGTGTCAGTAATAAATTTCAATAGTGTGATGTACCTTTGTCATTTTCACGTTTAGTGCAGCTTTCACTCAAAGATCATGGCCTGCCGTAATAATATGTAACATATTTTTTAAAGTCCCCTCCTGCTACTGATAAAGTATAACAACACTATCCCGCATTCGACAAATGAAAAATATTTAATTTCTGATGTTGAAGTTGTACAGATGTTTAGCGGTCTAATACAGTTCTTAGAAATTATCACTAGCGGCTCAAAACCCCTATTGCGACAAACGTGTGTGCTGTCGAAGACTTCAGGATTTGTTGTTAAGCTGCTGACCTCTCGTGTAGCCGCCGGAATGAAGAAGATGGCGCGTGTAGCTGGCTGCCACTACAGCGGCAGCGGCCGCATCACATCCATCTCTGACACAGCCAGCTGCCCCACCTCGTCGCATCTCCCCACCGCCTGCCCAACCGCGCAGTGCGTCACTGCCTAACATGCAAAACGCGAGTGAGTACTTTCATCGACCCTACTTCTCCCCAGAATTTCATTGTCGAAAACCTAAAGAAGAATACAATATTGTTACATCTCACGACAGGTTCAAAGGAAGGAAAAGTCGAATTTCATGTCACTTCGACAGAAAGGCGATTGCAACCGCAGTTCTGTATGAGATGAACTTGATCTCGTGAAGTGACTATTTCATGTCAAGTAATGCCATTTAGAGAAATGTTAGTCAGGGTTTTGAACCACACTTCTTTCGAAAACAAATCTGGACCAAATCCTTCGGTACAAAAGTTATTACGATAGTAGCAACACCGTAAACAAATGTTTTCATCCATCGTATATGTTTTACGTTGTGAGAATCAATGTGTCACTCTGCAGCGGAGTGTTCGTTCGTTTGAAACTTAAACTGTGAGTGAGTGCTGGAATTGAACTCGGAACTCCCAGCTTTCGCAGGATGTGATTTTACCCGCTGAACTATCCAGAGGAGACAGGTATTTATTCACAAGCAATGTTCGGGTCAGTCGCGTGCCGGCATACAATTTTAATCTGTGAGGAAGTCTCGTTTTCTGTTGCTTTACCGATAAGAATGTCATTCGAAATTTCCATTTTTTAAGGGGCTTTTCAGCGTCTTGCTGATTCATTGGTTATACGTCGTCTAGACGCACGAAGCCATTTCGGATACTTAAGTAGCACAACTTGTACCGTCTACGTGTCCCTGCGCATTTCTCAAGCACTTTAAAGATATTTCCGTAGTACCCCAAGGAAGCGTGATAGGATCCTTATTGTTTACAATGTATCTAAATGATCTAGTTTGATGCAATGTCTACAAGAAATTAGAAATGCCCAAAGACAGAATCTATTTGCTGAATGACCTGCTGGGAAATGATAAATGATGTAGGCTCTGGCAGTTGATTCTGAATGTAAGTTAGTGTAATATATTGTGTATACATACGAAAATACATCCATCATTGTCTAACTACACTATTGACGACAAATTGCTAGGAACAGTATGAACTGTAAAAACATAGGAATAGCTATCTAGAGGAAACCTTAAGTGGAATGACCGCAGAAAACCAATAGTAGGAAAACAAGATACCAGACTGAGATTCATAGGGAGAAGCTTAAGGAAATGTAAATCATCCACAGAGGAAGTGGTTCACAAGGCACTTGTTCTACAATACTAGGTAATACTGACAGAGTAGAGAGAGAAAATCTGACGAAGAGCGACACGTTTCGTTACAGGTTCGTTTAGTTGGCGCAAGAGCGTTACAAAGATGCGCAACAAACTCCATTGGCAGACGCTACGAGAGAGGTATCCTGCATCAAGGTGGGATTTGCTATTGAAATTTCGAGTGAGAACTTTCCTTGAATAATCGGATAACATACATACATGATCACGACGAGAAAATATGAGAAATTAAAACTAATACAGAGACCTACCGACGATCATTCTTCCGAAACGCCATTTTCGAGTAGAAAAAGAAGGGGGGTGTCAGGTAGTGGTACGAGAAGTACCCTTCGCCACACACTGTTAAGTGCCTTGAGACGTATGATTTAGAAGTACATGTTCTGGACTGTCAGCACTTATTGCTCCACACCTGCGCGCGGAAGTAAACACACGTTAGCATTTAGACTCCGTTTCATGGTTGCCTATCATGTATCAAACGAACAGTCAAAAAGGATAAACTGCGACACAAGAAAACTTATAGTTCTAACATCTAGTATGTGAAATCTGGTTTCGCAGAATAGAGCAGATCAGGTTGTAGTTGCGGAGAGGCCCTAACAGTTACTATCAGTTACACAAAACACACAAACTTTTATTTTCCTAATAACCACTTAATTATACATTGCCTTAAAAGGATCAAAATAAAAACAAAATGCCTGAAGGCCTAGTTAAGAAAACTTGACACACCTCCTGGGCTGAAGGCCCAAAACCACACCAAAAACAAGAACGGCTCAAGGCCTGAACACAAGTTATAAAAAGTTGCTTTAAATAACGCACATGGCTGAAGGCCTTACGTAAGAAATATTTCACATAAATACTCGGCTGAAGGCCACACACAAGACATAGAACAACTCAGGGTTTAAGGCCTGGATAGCAAAAATTTCAGAAAGAGCTAACTTTCGAATTTAGTTTTTAAACAAATCAATCTTCAAATTGTAGTTTAAGTCGGCTGAAGGACTTATTTTAAAATTAAAACAAACTAAATTAATAGACAGCTGAAGACCTCACACAGTATTTCTGACTAAAATGAAAATCACAATCTCAAACCAATAGGACAATGGTGCTCAGAAGTGTTTGACGGGTCAGCCTGAGAGGCAGCTCTAACGTAAGGTGAGGTGAGACAGGCAGCCAAGAGTAAGGTTAAATAACCGGATGGCTGCTAGCCTGCTAGCTGGAACAGCCCAGGAAACAACCACCGGCAATGAACGAAGAGATGTCACAGCAGTTGAGGTTTCATAACAGGTTAACTGATCACTCAATTTCAGGTCGAGGTTCGGTGGGCAACGAACTTCGTAGCTCTCGCGGATAGCGCCTAACAATCAGACCACGCGTGCACACCTCCAGTGGTCCCGGTCAGACCCCCGCGCCACGGAGACTTCCTCGCTGCTCTGTCCCAATGACCAACTCGCCATACACACTATTACACGGAAATATGGCTGTCATCCCAAAGATAGTACAGCAGTACTAGTATCGATAAGCGCTGCTGCTGCCACTGATGAAGGCAAGTCAGAAACTCGTTATGATAGTAACTCAGGGAGAAATAAGACGATACCCAATTGCGACAAATTGACAAAGAACAAACGGCATCAACGTGAGCCGGTCACGGCTCAGTATGACTGATTAAGCAGGTCTATTTTAATCGCTTTGCTCTCAATACAATGTCGAAGTGACACAGAAAAGTTTGTATCATAGTGGCTTGCAGCATTGCTGCTTAGTGTTTACCATTAACCTCTTACTATCTGGCTGACAAGCGGTAATCTCGAATGCCAGATTGTCAGTTCTAAGGTAAGCAGATAGACTCCTCGTGGACTTAGGGACAGACGAGAAACATGCTAGTGTAATTGACCTCTAAGTAGTGTACCATTCGTTAGGAATAAATTCGAAACATTACTACAGACTCGCGCAAAGAGGCTGTATGTTACACTGTTGATGGTAAGACGTATTAAGCTCGGAGGCACCATTGGTCAAAGCCTAGACTAGGGTTCGGTGCCAACCACGGCGCTTTTTCTCTGCAGCATCTACACTCATCAGCCAAAAGATTATGACCATTGCCCATTGCTAGTCTGTTTGGCCTGGTGGTGATGCGGGCAGGTGACACTACAAGTAAAATATGTATTTAGAGCACAGATGACGGGGGAATCTTTCTGACAACGATATGGGCCGCAAATTTTGCAACAATCTGAGATCAATTACTTCAACTAGTAATCAAAACGTCCTGAGTCCAGCATTTGAACCAAGCCATAGTCTGGAACCGCGCGACCACTACGGTCGCCGGTTCGAATCCTGCCACCGGCATAGATGTGTGTGATGATCTTAGGTTAGTTAGGTTTAAGTAGTTCTAAGTTCTAGGGGACGGATGACCTCAGCAGTTCAGTCCCATAGTGCTCAAAGCCATTTGAACCAAGCCATAGCTTAAGCTTTGATTAAAAATCATCGTCAATGGTGGGTGAAGACTTCCAGCATAAATCACCTCGATCTGCCAGTGGTTTTGTCAAAGAGCTTGGAGAAGCGTACAGAGGTTCACAGCACTCCCTTCGCCTGTAAGGTGGGCAACTGCCCCTCAATAAAACGGAAGAATCAGCAATGATTAACGTCATGATAATGCAGAGGGCAATGGAAGGTGCTACTTAATGATGCGTAAAGTGCATTCTGTGGAATGAAAAAAGTGTCATGATGATCTCTCCGTTGGCAAAAGAGTCTGTATTAGTTCCCCATTCCGATCTTCGGTAGGGGCCTGGCAATGGAGAGGTGGCCATAATGAGAAAGAGATGGAATAACCAACGACCAGATAACATTCTACGAGTCGGAACGTGGGATGCAAGAAGGTTGAAAGTAGTGGGAAAGGTGTAAAATCTGAAAAGAGAAATGGAAAGGTTCAATGCATGTGTATTGGGGCTCAGTGAAGTGAAATGGAAATATCGTCAGATGAATATAGTGTAATATCAAGAGTAGCAGAAAATGGTACGAGAGTACAATTCGCTACGAATAGGAAAGTACGGCAGAGCGAGAGCTGTCATGAATAGTTGAGTGATAAACACGGAATACGAATGCCGACAACCGTAGTTCTGGGACACATCCCATCGTCGGAAGGAAAAGATGGATACACAGTGAAAGTATATGATGATATTCAATGAGTAATTTAGTATTTAGAGGGAGATTAAAAGTTAATAATCATTGGAGGCTGGAATGCGGTTGTAGGGGATGGAATAGAAAAAGGATTTCTGGAGAATATGGGTTTGGCAGCAGGAATGAGAGAGGAGATAGAGTTCTGAATAAAGATAAGTTGGCAGTAGCGAGTACTCCATCCCCAAGAGGAGAAAGTATAGTTGGTTAAGACGACTGCTCCAGGAAAGTGGCCTGCGTGGGATTAGCCGAGCGGTCTCAGGCACTACAGTCGTGGACTGTTCGACTGGTCCCGGCGGAGGTTCGAAGCCTGCCTCGGGCGTGGGTGTATGTGTTTGTCTTTAGGATAATATAGGTTAAGTAATGTGTAAGCTTAGGGACTGACGACCTCAGCAGTTAAGTCCCATAAGATGCCACACACACACACACACACACACACACACACACACACACACAGACTGGAAAGTGGGAAATCCGACTTCGAGTCCCTGTCCGGCACAAATTTTCATCGTCGTCATCCCACTATCTAGGAAATGATTGTCCGTATTCGCAACTGCGAATACATTTGACACACTGCAATAAGGAATACCAGAGTAGGTAGCTAATGGAAAGGAGTGAATATGTTTCAAAGGGCAATCACGGATGTTGGGGAATCAAACGTAGGTAGAAGAAATAGGGCTCTGGATGACGGGTGCAAATAAAACATAAGGGACTCACAATATTCCATCTGAATTTTAAACATAATATGTGCAAGTAGCAACCAAACAACTAATCAAGTCGCTGTGTAGAGTCTACGGGACTGGCGACGTACCATCGCACCTTCCGAAGAACATAATGCAATCAAAGACAGTTAGAGTAGATAAGTGCAAGAACTATTACACAATCAGTTCAAAAGCTCATGTGTCTAAGCTGCTAGCAAGAATAATACAAGAAGAATGGAAAAAGAAATAGAGGACATGTTAGATGACGGAGAGGTTGGATTTAGGGAACTTAAAGACAACAAAGAGGCAGTTCTGATGTTGTTCTTGGTAACAGAAGCAAGACCGAAGACAAAGAGAGAATTTCATTCGATATGTTGACCGAGGAAAGCGTTTTGACATTGTAAAATTATGGGAAAAAAGGAGTAAACTAAGAGGGAAAGAGGAGTAATTAAGAATATATACAAGAACTAACAGAATACGATAAAGTTAGAAGACCAAAAAGAAAGTGAGCGGTTTAAAAGGAGTGTAAGACAGGAACGCAGTCATTCACCCTCACTGTTAAGTGTATATATCGAAAAAGCAATGATGGAAATAAAAGAAAAGTTCGAGAGCGGGTTTAAAATTGATGGTGAAAGCATATCAATGACTAGATTAACTAATGGCACTTCTACCCTCAGTGACAGTGAAGCAGAATTACATGGTATCTGTTGAATGCTATAAACAGTCTAACGAGTATATATTATGGATTGAGCGTAAAGCGGAAGAAGTAGCTGAAATGACAATTTCAGAAGCTTAACGTCAAAATTGTTGATCATGAAGTAGACAAAATGTCAATAATAATGCTACCTGGGAAGCAAAGTAATCCATGACGGACAATCGTCAGTTACGATTGCAAAGACCACTCATCTCAAAGATTAGACCGTGGATAACCGGGAACATGTCGCCTGGTTTGTTGAAGCACGTTTCCTATGTTACAAAGGTCGATTTTCGTATCTGGATACTGACGTTTTTAAATTTGCGACGGAACTGCAATTTGCCATTAGATGTCAACAGAAGTCGTGCGGGATCCGATGGACCCAATGGATTACACTCGCTCATTCACATTTCCAGTGGCTCTGGGCTATGACGCCCACTGCCGCCACCACATAGCATGATCGGCGGCGGTCACCCAGCTCACTGGGGGTCGGATCCTCTTCGCTACGACACGCTAAGCAGACGCCACCTAGTCGCGGCTGCGGCACTATCGTTCATGCTTTAGTTCAGACAGTCTCTTCCTTGTTGACGTTGAAAGCTGGATGCTAATCATTGCTGCATTAATTGTAATGAGTCTTCATTTGCTTGGAAAAACACATGTTAAGTAAATCTTCTGTTTTTTGTGTGACTTGTTTGCTAATCATTTCCGCTGCTGTCCAGCTGTCCTGAGTGAACAGTTGCCACATGAAGCTGTAGCTCACCTCTCCTTACTGTTCTGTTCAAAGTCGTGCACAACAAAAACCACATACATGCAATTCACTAGCAGTGTTCAACGTCGTGACATAATTGTTGATATTTGGACACAGCTTATTGTCCAAACTATTTAAACTAATTTCAAACGAAATTACCGGTATCAGGCAGCAAAATTCATCCTTAGATTTAAAAAAAAATACATCGATATCTTCTGTCGATTTAGAACGTCGGGTTTTAAATAGGTGGTCGAAGGGCTCCAGGACTTGCTCAGAGGACAACCATGGCCTCTGTTTCGTCTGCCAAATTAGTGCTCTTTAGGGTTCTGTTAATGTTGATCTGGGGCCATAAACTTGCCAAACTTATCGTACCATTAAGGAGAATGTTTGGATTCTCTCCACAATACAATCTTACAGCAAATGGGAAAGTCTGCGATGATGTAGTACTTAGCAGAGACACACATAGTGAAATACGAATATAGCTGCTGCATTGAAATACGAATATAGTTTCTGCCACTTCTCGTTACTACCCTTGTGTTCTAATTGTGGAATTCTGCGCTACTGGTATTATAACATGATGCTTTCAATTGTTAGATTTTGACTGCCGCAAACTCAGCTATCGCCTATGTCACAACTTTCGAATACACAGCGTAATGGCATCACCATGTCACCAGTAGGAAAGAGGGATGAGGCGTTTATGTCTGCCTCCTTATGCTCCAGCCACAAGTCACACAATAGAATGCTACAGATTAACACCCTGTTAAGGCATCTGCATCTCAACTGCAGCTTAGCCTGTCACAGCTACTGCAGTATGCGGGGGTACCATACCTGCCAGATATAGGACTGCTGTTGGCGCCCCAGATTTCCCAACAAAGGGCCGGCGGCCCAAGAACCCCGGACTCTGATGATTCCTGCACCATCTACATCTACATCTACATCTACATCTACATCTACATCTACATATATACTCCGCAATCCACCATACGGTGCGTGGCGAAGGGTACCTCATACCACAACTAGCATATTTTCTCCCTGTTCGAAAGAGAACGAGGGAAAAATGACTGTCTATATGCCTCTGTGCGAGTCGTAATCTCTCTTATCCTTGTAGTCTTTCCGCGAAATATAAGTTGGTGGCATTAAAATTGTACTGCAGTCAGCCTCAGATGCTGGTTCTCTAAATTTCCTCAGTAGCGATTCACGAAAAGAACGCCTCCTTTCCTCTAGAGACTCCCACCCGAGTTCCTGAAGCATTTCCGTAACACTCGCGTGATGATAAAACCTACCAGTAACAAATCTAGCAGCCCGTTTCTGAATTTCGTCTATGTCATCCCTCAATCCGACCTGATAGGGATCCAAAACGCTCGAGCAGTACTCAAGAATAGGTCGTATTAGCAATTTATAAACGGTCTCCATAACAGATGAACCACATGTTTCTAAAATTCTACCAATGAACCGAAGACGACTATCCGCCTTTCCCACAACTGCCATTACATGCTTGTCGCACTTCATATCGGTCTGCAATGTTACGCCCAAATATGTAATCGACGTGGCTGTGTCAAGCGCTACACTACTAATGGAGTATTGAAACATTACAGGATTCTTTTTCCTATTCATCTGAATTAATTTACATTTATCTATATTTAGAGTTAGCTGCCTTTCGTTACACCAATCACAAATCCTGTCCAAGTCATCTTGAATCCTCCTACAGTCACTCAACGACGACACCTTCCCGTACACCATAGCATCATCAGAAAACAGCTGCACATTGCTATCCACCCTATCCAAAAGATCATTTATGTAGATACAAAACAACAGCGGACCTGCCACACACCATATCCTCCAGCGCCACCAGCTCCAGTGCCAGCAGCTCAAGCGCCACTGGCTCCAGTGACACCTCCTGCCTGCGATGCCTGACGCTCCTGTCCAGCCTACTTCTTTCTTGCCAGTGTTCTAGACACTGCCCCAGGCACCTCTCCTGATTCCAGCACTGCCGGTACCCTCGCCGGTACCTCCAGCGCCTCTTTGTGTTGCATATATTCATCTCATGCATTTGGTTTCCCAACAGCCCCAAGTCTAATGCACAAAGCTCCAACTCCAGGACTCCATGTTACTTCACCCTAATTGTTGGCCTTAGACGTCTCGACTCATGGTTACCTCCTGCATCCTCCACGGCCTTCTTGTCTCCGTACAGAGTGTCTGGCTTTACCCCTCGGGGCACCTGCTGCGAGTCTTCAGTTGGACTTCCCTGGCGCTCCAATTCGCCAGAGTGGAATTCTTTCTGCAAGGCCTGGCCGCATCAATTCTCACCACCTTCTTATTCCTCCTAGTCCGATGACCACCTGGAGCATTCCACTGACACATTAGTATCTGGAATTGGTTGCTACAGTATCCTCTTCGTCCACTGCTGTCTGGCCAGCCCCATCGACACAACCGCACCCTGGTAGCCATCTCCCATCAGTTTCTGCTGCCTTACTGCCGTCCTCCCAGCCAGCCTGCGTCGACGCCACATGCCATGCCTTGCGGACCCTGCATTGGACGTCTGCTACAGCCCCTGTACGAGCACCACCTCCTCAACTATTTACCACATTGGGAGTCCCATTCCTCTGACAGGCCCTTGTTTCCATCGATGAGGTGCCGCATTCGCTGCCGTCTTCTACGGCACAGCCGATTGTCTACAGGAGAAAGGATATACAGTTACCAACTACTCCACGAAATGGCTCTGCTATCTCCTCCGTAGGAAAGAGGAATATGGCATCTTATCTGAATTACTACATTTCAGCCACAAGCCACACAACAGAAAGCTGTGGGTTCCCCTATTTCATGCGCCCACAACTCAATTGCAGTTTATCCTGCCTGTCAGTGCTGCGGTATGCTGGGGCGCCATAGCCGCCTGATACAGTGCCACTGTAGTCGGCACCAGCTCCCTTATGTGAGGCCCACATAATCAATATTCGTTAAATGATGACACCCAGAAGCTTGACAGCCAGTGCGAGGTCCAGTTTTGCCGCGCGGGATTAGCCGAGGTGTCTCAGGCGATGCAGTCATGGACTTTGTGGCTTATCCCGGCGGAGGTTCGAGTCCTCTTTCGGGCATGGGTATCTGTGTTTGTCCTTAGGATAATCTAGGTCAAGTAGTGCGTAAGCTTAGGGACTGATGGCCTTAGCAGTTAAGTCCCATAAGATTTCACACACATTTGAATAGTTTTCCAGGTCCAGTTTCAATCTCGACGTCTCGCCGTCATCAGGGGAAACCGGAAGTTTCACGAGTCTTTCGTCATAATGCAGCACACCGTAGTCGAAATCTAACACCGCGTCAGTGCACCATATATGGAGTTAGTCTACGGCAGTGCTTCCCCGTTGTGACAGACTGTATACTCAGTGGGTAATTTAACAAACTATACTGTGTTAAACAAATTTTCATCAGATCAGGAAAATCTTTCTGTTCCATTCATTCACAGATTGTTCTTTTGCTATTCAAACTCCAACGTCAGTGTGTATATTCTGCATCAGCGATAAACCTCTATTGTCCTTTGCTACCTGAGAATATGCATCAACTAGGTGCATCGTCCACACAACGGAATACTGAAGTGGCGAAGAGCGATACATCAGTTTTGTTTACCTTTGTACTGGCGGCGCTGCTAGTAACTTCTGCAGTATGGGCAGCACTCACACAACATATCATATGGATTCGACGACACTCAGCAAAAGCAGCATATCCCCAAAGGATCAAGGCCAGATGCACTGCTGAAATGTTGTGGCAACTTGAAGATCTGGCTGCAAACCCTATAAGAGCATCATTCTGTAGGAAAAGCTTCTTAAGTCGCATCGTATGTGCTAGTTTTCCTGAAATAACAACTCGTTATCTTGGCTTAAATGTCAGAATTAAGGTGTAGAATGTACGGCTGATACGTATAGGAATGACGAATTGTGACAAGCAATAGAAATTACAAGCCGATTACCCGTATTTATCGATATCACCAGGCAATGAAATACGAAAATGTGCAGTTCGTGGCCGGTCGCTGTGGCCGAGCGGTTCTAGGCCCTTCAGTCCGGAACCGCACTGTTGCTACGGTCGCAGGTTCGAATCCTGACTTGGGCATGGGTGTGTGTTAGGTTTAAGTAGTTCTAAGTCTAGGGGACTGATGACCTCAGATGTTAAGTCCCATAGTGCTTGGAGCCATTTGAACCATTTTGTTTGCAGGTCGTGTGAGGAAACTAAATGCTTTTGAAAAAGTTGCTTAGGAAACGGACCATAGTTAGATTGTATTGCATTTACGAACACCGGCTATAAGAGTTGCAAAGTCGCGATGTGACACACTATGTTAATCAGGAGACCTTCCGTACAAAAAACAACTCAACAAACTTCGCTTGAGAACAGTGATTGAGCGCTTGGTATACAACTCTGCGTCGGATACAGCATTCCACTATATTTGAGTCTATGAGACTTCTCCTACGTAGTATCAGCTTTTGATAGTACAGGACATTTACACAAATCGTTCATAATACATTATAATACTCTAGACTTTTGGAGTTGTCGTGCTTGTGGATTATAGTAAACATTTTTCAGTTCCATCATCATCATATCTGTCCACTCGTTACTATAATCTATAGTGAAGATATCTTCATCCAACGAAGGGATTTGTTACCATCCTGTTTGCTACTAGCAGTAGTGAAGACCCACTTGTGGCAGAAGGATATACGGTTCCGTGCCGCGTCTTCCATGCTGACGCCGTATGTGTGCAAAAATTACGGTAATGATCCCCGAGACAGTGAGCCAAATTGTCTAGAGACCAGTAGCTGCTCCGTAATGTCAAGATCGTTGGTTACAGCCCCAAATCGGGCATAGATGTGAATTTTGAATATAACTATATAGTGTATGTTCTCTGCACAATCAAATCAAAGGCAAGAATTTATTCGTATGTGAGATGCTCAAATAAATATATTGTTACAGTGGAATGTAACACTAAAATATGTGGTGCGTGGATACTAAGATATTTGAAACATCAATAAAACTGAGGGTACCTGGCTGCTAGGAAATTGTATTCGTTTAAAAACTGCTTTAAAAAACTGTGACGAAAGAGGAATTTATCACTATTAGATTCAATGGTTATTGTGTGTGTGTCTGTGAGCGTGTGGCTGAGTGGATGGGTGGTTAGGTGGCTTCGTATATTTGTGCCCATGTGTTTCTCTGTGTTTTCCTTTCTCCCAGTCATCTGTATACGCAGTTAGTAGCATTACAAACAGGTTGCAATACTACGACAATGTACGTTCATTAAAGTTTTAAACTTGGCTCTATAGTGACCAAGGGCTGTAATTACTTTAACATTACGTTCATTAAGTCCATCACTCATCTCACTTAAAACCCAATGATCGACTATCTAGCCTCAGTGTGACATAACGACCTTTCGATAACAATTCAACGCTGCTGTAATATGGCGTGACACCTGTGTTCAGAGAGCACTTTTCAGGTGCTTTCACATAATCGTGTTGTAATTCTCATCCAATATACTTTTTATGGTACGTTATATGTCCTGGAAGTTTATGCCTTTTCAAGGTTCTACCTGCAAGGTATTGTGGTTCTCATAGATGGAAGTTACTTTTTTAACTACCGAATATAGTGGACAGTCTAATGAGTAAAGAATATGGATTGAGAGTAAATCGAAGGACGACAAAAGTAATGAGAAGTAGCAGAAATGAGAACAGTGAGAAACTTAACATGAAGATTGATGGTCACGAAGTAGAGGAAGTTAAGGAATTCTGCTACCTAACCAGCAAAATAACCAATGACGGACGGAGCAAGGAGGACATCTAAAGTAGACTAGCACTGGCAAAAAGGGCGTTCCTGGCCAATAAAAGTCTTCCAGTATCAAACATGCCCTTAATTTGAAGAAGAAATTTATGAATATATACGTTTGGAGCACAGCATTGTATAGCAGTAAAAAATGGATTGTGGGAAAACTGGAACAGAAGAGAATCGAAGCATTTTTGATGTGGTGCTACAAACGATTGTTGAAAACTAGGAGGAGGTTCTGCATCAAATCGGAGAGGAAAGGAATTTGTGGAAAACACTGACAAAGAGAATGGTTCAAATGACCCTGAGCACTATGGGACTTAACATCTGAGGTCATCAGTCCCCTAGAACTTAGAACTACTTAAGCCTAACTAACCTAAGGACATCACTCACATCCAATCCATGCCCGAAGCAGGATTCAAACCTACGACCGGAGGGATCGCGCGATTCCAGACTGTAGCGCCTAGAACCGCTCGGCCACTTCGTCCGGCGACAAAGAGAAGTAACAGGATGATAGGACAACCGTTAAGACATCAGGGACTGACTCCCATAGTACTAAATGGAGCTATACAGGGCAGAAACAGTAGAGGAAGACAGAGAGTGAAATTCATCCAGCAGATAACTGAGGATGTAAGTTGCAATTGCTACTCTGAGATCAAGAGTTTGGCACAGGAGAGAAATTCGTGGCTGGTCGCATCAAACCAGTCACTAGACTGACGACCCAAAAGAAAAGGAAAGAAGAAAAAAGTATACTCGCAGGAGACTTTGTAGGCTTCATGATCTGAATGTCCGCCCCGATAGCTGAGTGGTCAGCGTGACGGACTGCCGTCCTAAGCGAACCGGGTTCGATTCCCGGCGGGGATTTTCTCCGCTCAGGGAATGGGTTTTATGTTGTCTTCATCATTATTTCATCCCCATCCGGCGTGCAGGTCGTCCAATGTAGCGTCGAATGTAATAAGACCTGCACCAAGGTGGCCGGACCTGCCCCATAAGGGGCCTCGCGGACAATGACGCCAAACGCTTATTTCTATTTCAATGGTCTGAATAAGCTCATTTATTTCCTTAAGACTACCTACTACCTTTCAGGCTAATTCGAAGCAATAGAAAAGCAATGGATGCAACTAGTTACACGACAGAAGTCAGTGATTCCCTGGGGTGAGAGCTTATCAAGTAAAAGACATTATCACCATTGCAAAATGGAAATATTGAGAGCAGCACTACAGGGAAGAAAAATAGATATGTAGGTGATTACCTGAAGCGAGCAACGAGCAAAACGATATTGAAAACGGGGCTGACGTCCCAACGGTCTGACTGAGAACACTTATGAATGCAAAGAATTTAGGCTTTTAAGGGATTGTGGAGGCACACTATTTCACCCTATTTATAATCGACCCACCATTCCACTGGCACTTTACAGACATTGGCCTATGTGATGTGGGGACTCGACGGCCTGATTGGACGAGCGTTTCAGTCCGGAACCGAACGACCGCTACGGTCGCAGGTTCGAATGCTGCCTTGGGCATGGATGTGTGTGATGTCCTTATGTTAGTTAGATTTAAGTCGTTCTAAGTTCTAGAGGACTGATGACCTCAGAAGTTAAGTCCCATAGTGCTCAGAGCCATTTGACGTGGGGATCTCATTTACGCTCAGGTGGTTTCCTACTCTGTAGGTAGGGATGTTCTGGCCTTTAAATTAACAAACTCCGTTTTGTAGGAACAGTGTTTAACCGAAAAGTAAAAGTCGCTAGTCGCTGCGCTTCCTGTTCTGCCTAGATACAATAGTGATTTACGTCACTTGTAACCACCGTGATGGGGGGTGGGGGGGGATGAGAGGGCTCTGTTTCAGCAATATAACTCATTTTCCTTCTGACTATAAACTGTGTAAATCTATGGATTTTGCTGTTCTGAAGAGCAAGTATCAGGCTTGCTGTCTGTGCTAAGACGTCCCTGTTTGGGATCATCCTCTACTTGGCACCTTACAGCAACGAGTAGGTGGTGTACGAAGTTATCAATTAAATGTTTGAAGTGAAACTTCTGCCCTGCAGCAGCTGTCTGGAGCGTGTGCAAGTCCGAAAAATTCTACCGATACTTTTACCTCTGATAACATAAACGCTAACACTTTTGCCTCCTTTCTGCATTATGTCTCTGATTTCCTAACTTAAAGTTCCCTACCTGCTTCCAACAACTTTAAGCTTGACAATGTACAAGACCGTAAGTCGCCAGAACACGACAATCAGAAGCATCCTCCGTCATACACTACACTGACGATTGTGGAATCTAATTTTAGAAATAGATCAGTAATTGGTGGAAGATGAGGATATGACGTTTCTATTCGTGCAGATGTCATATCACTTACCTTTCGGAAGATGCAGAACATCAATGGAAACATCACATCCATACGTCTCCGGAGAGATTTAAAACAGAGCGACCACAACAAAGCAGTCGCAGGTGAGCCGGATGCCAGACTGATATTCATTGGAAGAATCCTCAAGATGTGCATTGCAGCTGCAAAGAGCTTAGAAAACACTCGTTCGACCTACACTTGAATATTTTTCGTCAGTATGGGATACATACCAGGTAGGTCCGATACAGGTAATACGAAAGTTTGAAAGAGGAACGTCACATTTGTTTACAGATTCATTTAATATGTGCGAAAGCGTCACGCAAACGCTCAGCTAACTAAGCTACATGAGAGACACTCTGCATCCACAATCTTACTTCTTTAGAAGAATCGACCGATATTGCGTCCTTGTACGTGTATCTCGAGAAAAGACCATGAAAGGAACATTCCAGGACTTCAATTTGACACGGAAGCTTACCAACATTTATTCTTCCGGCAGACCACTGGAAAGGAGACACGTGACTTTACTACCGATCTATCTATATCTATGAGATATAGATAGATTTAGATCTATGAATCAAACTAACCAGTCTTCAGATTTGTGAACACAAATGTGAATTTGTAATGTAGCTTCTCAAGTTCTTCCGGCGCTGGCTTCTGATGAACGTCAGAAGATGCTGATGAAGTTGGTGAGATGCGTCGAGGAAATATTGTGCCAGTCAGACACGACCATCCGGCTGAAAAACCGGAAGGACTAAAATCAAATTGATAATATTAATACGTACTTCACGCTGCGAGGTTAAAGCGGTATCCTGACAGAGGAGCTCTCAAGCAAACCAGCTGCAGTGTTCGCAGGCGACGTGGAAGAGATTTACATGGCCGGGCAGCGGGATGCCGCCGATGTGTCAGTGAGCAGTCGACTCATCAGTCTGTGAGACCACAAATGGCCGGCTCTAAGTGTGATTAACAGACCAGATTGTTAGCGTAAATTTCCAGTGGCCCTACACTGGCTGCCGTGGGGAAGCTGCCTCGGTGTGTGTGTGTGTGTGTGTGTGTGTGTGTGTGTGTGTGTGTTCTGATTGATACATGCGCTTAGGATACAGTGCAGCTGCAGCTTCTGCTAAACACTAACACTCAGCGCTACAACGTTCTACTTGAAATTTTGATTAAAACATCTTTCAGCGACAGCCTCTGTAAGTATAGTAGTAATCTATAAGAAGATTACCGTGAAGAAAATACCAAAATGGCTAAACTCAACACATGTTAATTTAATGAGAACTAGTGCTTTATCGTGTAATAGTAGTTTTAATTACAAAGAAAACCAGCCGATAGTTTCCGTTGATGCAATTCAGATGTGCACCAATTGCGCACAGTTTGTGGAAACGATAAATAAGATCTTGTAACGGAAAATCATTTCCTTTCAGTCTTGGTGGTGTTCTCCAACAGCATGAAATAGATATAATGTAAAAATTAAATAATTAAAAAATCAGTAAATCACACTCTGCCCCAAATGACTAAGCTACGCCGGCCGGAGTGGTTCTAGGCGGTACAGTCTGGAGCCGCGCGACCGCTACGGTCGCAGGTTCGAATCCTGCCTCGGGCATGGATGTGTGTGATGTCCTTAGGTTAGCTAGATTCAAGTATTTCTAAGTCTTGGGACTGATGACCTCAGAAGTTAAGTACCATAGTGCTCAGAGCCATTTGAACCATTTGACTAAGCTACATGGTATTCATCTTCTCTCACTCATCTCTCGCAATAGAATTACTGCACATGTAAGAGACATTCAGAGAATCTTTCTGTGATCGGGCTGCAGTCTAATTGTACGATGCTCAAGACGAATCTAATACCGAGCATCCGTCACCAATAGCCAGGCCACATGACTACAATATCAGTTCGCACCTTGTTGTTATTCTCACCTTCGCTACCTGAGATAAACTGAGGTGACAAAACTCATGGGATGGCGATATTCACATATACAGATGGCGATAGTACCGCGTATACAATATACAAAAGGGCAGTACATTGGCGGAGCTGACATATGTACTCAAGTGAATCATGTGAAAAGTTTTCCGGCGTGATTATGGTGGCAAGGTGGGTATTCACAGACTTTGAACGCCGAATGGTAGTTGGAGCCAGACGCAAGGTCCATTTAACTACCGAAATCGTTAGTCACAGCGTCAAGAGGTTGCCGAGAATATCACACTTCAGGCGTTACTTCTCACCATGGATAACGCAGTGGGAGACCGAAAGTAGAGGCGTTTGCGTAGAGCTGTCAGTGCTAACAGACAAGCAAAATTGCTTGAAATAACCGCAGAAATAAATACGGGACCCACGACGAACATATCCGTTAGGACAGTGCGGCGAAATTTGGTGTTAATGGGCTATGGCAGCAGGTGACTGACACGAATGCCTTTTCAGCCTGTAGTGGCTCCCCTGGCTTCGTCGTCTTACCGGATGGACCCTATAGGACTGGCCTGATGAGACGAGTACGAATTTAATTTGACAACAACTGATGGTAGGGTTCGAGTGTGGCACAGACCCCACGAAACCATGGGTCCAAGCTGTCAACAAGGCATTGTGCAAGATGTTGGTGGCTCCGTAGGCCTAATGGTGTGAGCTGTATTTACGTGGAATAGACAGCTGAGCCGATCATTATGCATTGCCTCCAGCCCATGCAGATTGAAGAAATCGGTTGGATTTTTGCATTGCATCACTTGGGACACCTTCTGTAAATGGACGTTCATGCCACCTTTGTGACCTTAAAAGACCTAAATGTTACAGATTATTGGATTCGTCTGGATAGCCGCTATCAGAAAATAAGTACCAAATTACAGCGTCCCTTCCAAAAGAAAAAAAAAAGTTTATCATCATATCTTTGAAGCGACCCCACCTAGCTACAAATAACCAACGTCATATTATGGTCCCCGTTGTCCCATGCAACTTCTGTCCCACAAACTTTTCAGTTATCCTTGGTGGCAATAGCTAGTGACTCACCCTATTATTCTCTGTGATGTTTGAAATTTTTTCGATACCCTCATCAATTACGGAGATGTAGAGGTTCAAAGTTACGGCACTTAAGCAAAAAAAAAAAAAAAAAAAAAAAAAAAGCCGTTTTCTCAACTTGGGGTGCAATTATCTAAATAACTAATCATAACAAATAGTTCATTTTTTAACTATACAGTCCTTAGACATTCATCTAGGAATGTCATTTTCCTGTTTTCGAAAATCTTTATCCGTTATCGAGATACACCGTGGAACCCATGATTTTTGGATACCAAAAGCATCAGTTCTGATGATGGCCACGGCTGCAATTCACGTTTACAGCAAATCGTCGAAATTTTTACCATATCCCACCATAGCAAGACCAGTTATATGCGAGAAAACATACTTAAACAGAATATTTTTCGTGCACATTCGGGCTCTTCACACGTATTTTTTCAGTGACATAACGTAAAGGTTGCCGTTTGCTGACTTGTGTTACTTTTCTCTCCAGGTGCGATACTCATACGAGAATACCAAGCCACGTTGGTCTTAATCTGTAGAGTCCTATGGGGTGGGAAATCTGGAGAGCACGTGGTCACTGCTCAGGTTTGTAACACAGCATTTACATGCATTAATTCACACGGCAAACAAAATGTCGACAGCATTTATTAGTGGGAAGAATTGTATGAACCTCGTGGCTGGCATCGAGCAGGATTTTGGTGGCTGCGTATCTTTGCGTGAAGCGCTTGGAATCATATTGATTCATCTTGCCGAATATACGCTCGGTACAGTTTTATTGATAATTTAAAATCTCCCTCACAAATAAAATAAAATGGCAGACAGTAACTTTTAAAGCTTGTGCAGCGCTTTGAATTTATAGACCGCGAGGTCGCGCCTACCGGAAATCACACTATTAAGACACTGATTAACTGAACCAAAAATTGTAACCAGAACGTAAATGGCAATTCAAAAAACGGTTATGAGAAGAAATTGTTGAGATTAAAAAATGATTATTAACAGGTTCAAATACCTTTTGTCCCTTGTTCGGCGCAGACGTTCTGTGGTGGAGGCCCATGACTAACCTCTGCTAGGAAAACGTTTTGCTTCACTCATCTTTCGCCAAGCCCTCCTGTTCCTGCTCTCTGTCTTCCAGGACACAGGACGTGCATTTGGTTGCTGGGGCTGAGATTAATTAGTTGCATCACTCATTTTTTAATCATGTAACGACACCTATTGTGATGTTACAATAGCCCTATAGTTACGCTCTCCAATGGCCATTTTGAGGGGAAACGTGAATTACTTGTGTCTTTCTCTAATCGCTTGGAACGTTTCGTAGCTCTATGCTCTATAATCAGCTGTTCCCAGAAGGGGAACAAATGTGAACGTAGCTTACTAATACTCACATTCCCATTTACATATTTGAGTGATTTGTACTGTCTAGTATAACAGAATAATGAAAGTATTGCTCTTTTAGCCGCTGTAAGGAGAGAAGCAGAAAGAAGTGGACGGCTTAGAAAGAGTAAGATAGGGATTGTTCTTGCACCCCAAACTGTTCAGTCTCTACATCGAGGAAGCAATGTCGTAAATAAAAGAAGGGTTCTGGAGCGGGACTAAAATTCAGGGCGGAAGGATATAAATGATAAGATTCGCTGATGGCATTGCAATCTTCATTGAAAGTGAAGGAAGGAATGAACAGTCTAATGAGTACAGAATATGAATTAAGACTAATCTGGAAAAAAGATAAAGGTAATAAAATGTAGCAGGTATGAGAATAGCAAGAAACAATAATCCTGAAAATCAAGAAGGAATTCTGTTACCTGAGGATCAAAATAACAGAAGACAGACGAGATAGGGATGACGTAAAAAGCAGACCGGCACAGGCAAAGACGGCCTTCCTGATCAAAATACATCTAGTAATATCAAACACTCACCTTAATTTGGGACAGACATTTCTTAGAGCGTATGTTAGGAACAAAGCATTGTGTGGACTTCGGAGAAACCTGAAAAGAAGAATCGAAATTTTTGAGGTTGGAAAATTAGGTGGGCTGATAGGGAATGATGACGTTCTTCGCAAAGTCGGCAAAGAAAGGAATGTATAAAAAACACTAACAAGGAGAAGATAGGATATGTTTGCCAGGAAATGTCAACTTCTCTCCACCAGCAAAGCGTCTAGAAGTAATAATTGATGAAAGTCTGAACTGGATTGAGAACGTACATAAAAATAAAAATGGCTCTGAGCACTATGGGACTTAACTTCTGAGGTCATCAGTCCCCTATAACTTAGAACTACTTAAACCTAACTAACCTAAGGACATCACACACATCCATGCCCAGGGCAGGATTCGAACCTGCGACCGTAGTGGTAGCGCGGCTCCAGACTGTAGCGCCTAGAACCGCTCGGCCACTCTGACCGGCGGTTGAGAATGTAACTGCAATGTGCAAGAAGGCATCAGCATTTCTTCATCCCCCATAAACAAAGAAAAAGCTATTCCCTCTTGATCTGAAACACAAACTTGTACAAACTATTATACTTACAATTATTTATTATAGCGATGTCATCCTGCAAAGCCTTTCTCATGAAATCTGGAATTAGTCATGAATGCCTGTGCTCGTTACAAATGTGATGTTCGACTCTCTTATCACATTGCACCGTCGTATGCATGGCTATCCTGGCTATGTACAGACAAAAGCAGAGATTTCCGTACCCTCTATCTCCCCTGAACTGTCCTCTCAACAAACATTGTCCCTTATATCACTCCTCGACCTTAACGCTCTTGCCTGGACAACGTGGCAGAAGCCTTCGTTCCCATCAGAGCAAAATCCTTTTTGTCGCACTCTATAATTCAGCCCCTTTCTTCTCCTCAATGGCAGGAACTCGACTCTGGAATAACCTTACGCATTATATTAGATGACTCGATAACATCTCCAGCTTCAGAAAACAGTGAATCAAATATTTACTAAATCATGTTAAGGATCACCATTGTCCCTGTACGTACTCGTTACCTTTGCACAGCCTCCTTTCCAACCAGATCTCCCTCTTTTGTCGTTATTCTTAGATAGTGAAGTGTCGTTAAATTTCGTTTCCTCAGGACTCGCGATATCAGAAAACATCTCTCTTGTACGCCTGTAAACTCTTTTTATATCTCCCACTATCGTTATAGTTATTATTGTCGTTATTATTATTGTTACTACTGTTCTCATTATTAGTAGCAGCAGCTGCAACGGTACAGGTATTGCCAGTGTTAACTTCATTAGTTCTTACTGAGTATTATTTAGTCACAATGTCATACCGGGTACTCAATATCATTTTATTACTATTTGTCGTATTAAAATTGTTATTCCTTAAAAAACTATGGTGTAAAAGAGGTACTGTAATCGTAAGTGTGAAACCCGGGTCCAATGTAAGAGAGGGTATTATGACCATAATCAGATCATATTAAATAAATCAACAAAAATACCTCCCACAATATTAGAATCATAAAAAAGAAGAGATTCTCAGCAGAATCGGCGATGAATGAAACTTGTGTAAAACAATAATAAGAAGGAGGGACAAAGTGATAGGGTGTGTGTTACGTCATCAAGCACTGATTTCCATTGTGCTTGAGCTGTAGAGTGTAAAAAGAGAAGGGCAATACAGCTATTGGAATACATACACCAAATAACTGTGAATGTTGGAGCGAGTCCTATTCTGAGATGAGAAGTTTGAAGTTTGATGGTGGGCCGCACAAACCTCTCCGAAGACTGATGATGCAAAAAAGGAGTACATTTCAAAATACAATCGAAATAACATGAATTATTTTGCTGCTGCGCAATTACAAGTATCTGAGAATCAGGAGACTTGTCAGCTTAGCAAGTGTGATGAATCCTTTGTTTCACATTGTGTTGCATGGAACTGCAGACTCGAATGCGCTCGGGAAATTCACGACGCTTGCAGGCAACTGCATCCTGCTTTTGCATTTGTAATTCATTGGATCGTTTGTCGAGAAGGGACAAAACCGACGCTGTGTGAAATTAGGGTGCTCGGAGCTCTCCGTCACAGGCGCAAAAACAACCCACGTCGCGCCCAGAGGAAAGCAGGACTCTGGCTGCTTCTGCTCAGTCGGCAACGACATTCACTACATACGCCGTTTACTCTTTGTGTTTTGACAGGGTTGCACTCTCCATCAATTTTTTTTCCTGGTGTCACTTTCTTATATCTGCATAGTATTTACCCATTCATTTGCGTAACTGAGAGTCGTTGAATGTAAGTATTATTGGTTTAATTTGGGGATACTTCAAAGTAAGTGCTTTCATACACACATACCCATTCTGGAATTTTAGAATGATAAGTTTTTTCTACCATATTCATTTCGTGACTGGCCTCATTCTAACCACTAGATTTGCTACTGAAACTGTTCTGTCTTTACACTGCTTGTAGCAACTTGAGGTTTCGTGAAGTGATAAGAACGATTCGAGATTGAAAATAGTTGTAGCTGTGATGGCTATAACTTTGCCACTTATGCAATACCTAACATCTGTGGAACACGAAGCGAGAAAATAATCGTATTTGTTTGACTTTCTATATCATTTTGAATTTTTTTAGCTTGTCTCGAACTGTTCTTTAGGAGAATATGACACTAATTTTGCAGTCGCCTCTTTCTGAAGCCCTTCCATCTACAATGATCCCAACAATTTTGTTTCTCTCTCTCTCCCTCTCTCTCTCTCTGTCTCTCGCTCTCTCTCTCTCTCTCTCTCTCTCTCTCTCTCTCTCTCTCTCTCTCTGGTTACCACAAGCAGTGAGTAAAGTTTAGAGTTGAGTCTCAGATTTTCGCATTTCACCAACAACAAATATGTTTTTAACGGAAATCTTATCGTGGTTTTTCTTTTCACCATTCTGGGATGATTATTGTAAGACAGTAGTAAGCAGTCTCTTCGAAATCGACAAGTTAACCCAGAGTTGCATGATTGTATCGAGTTTTCTACCTTCGTTACTTACCGGCGTTTGTAAGCTATTGCCATAAGGAAACAGCTAAATACACCAATGGGCAACACCAACGACTTCTTTCCAGAATGAGAGGTACTGACATATTGAAACTCTGAGGGCGTATTGTATTGTCTGCTTAGACAATTTGGTAAGAGCACTACCCCTATAAGAAACGTTTCGGGTTAGAGTCCAGCTATGGCGCACGATTTTAGTCTGTGAGGAAGTTTCAGGAGTTCATTGAAAGATTGAAACAGATTACATTTAACTTCGTAATTACAATTAAGCAGCTACTTCAAGAAGAATTGAAGGCAGGCATCGTCAGTCAGAAAAGCTGTATGCCAAAGACATCTGCCTGCAATAATGACGCTTACTGACGGCCTAAGCAAAGGATGAAGCAGTGGTCATAGCACTCTGAATTACTGTCTCGTTTGAAAGAAAGCTGAGTCAATGACAGTTACTCAAACGTCTAATCCGCACTCAAATACCACATACGAATGGCCATACACAGAAGATACTGAATCTGGACCTTAACGCTACACTTACAGGCGGACTCCGAGGCACACGTCATTATCTATCATTTCTGTTTCAAGTGCATATCTCCTGAAACATGGAGGTCAGGAATATTCATAGTCCAACAAAATAATTATTTTTGAAATAAAATTTCACCAGCAATAGCTGCTACTAGTTTTAGACGCTGAAGCAGAATTTTTAATCAAATATTATTTTAATTTATATGGTGTGGACTCTCCATTTACTGTTTTCCTTCTCCTTTTCTTCCTGAAGCTGGATAAACAGGTGAAACAGGAGTGTTAATCACTTCAGTTTGCTGCCATCACTGCTGCAATGTCATCTAAAGCATTTAAATTATTCACGCAGTTGTGACAGAAGAATATTCAGCTGTATTGAAGAGCTGGAATCTGGTAGTAGGGGAAGGAAGAGATGGGAGTATAGAAGGAGAAGATGGACTGGGAGAAATTAATGTGACAGAAAGCCGCCTGGTACAGTTTTGTACAGTGCATTATTTAATCACTGCTAATACTTGGTTCGATATTCATGAAATAAATTTGTGTGTGTGGAAAAGACTTTCAGACATGGGTAAATTTCAAGTATTTTAAAATAATGGTATGACAGATTTCGAAGACAGTTTATAAACTTCAAAATATCTGCAATATAGACTTCGATTCTGACCACAATTGGTTGGTCATAACGTACTAATAAACACTAAGAAATTGCAGAAACTAAAGAGAAGGGACCTGGATAAGTTTAAAAAAACAGGGGCTTTTGAAAGTTTGAAACGGAGCATTAGACGATTGACTGAAACAAGAATACCATATCTCTACCATTATTCATTTTAATTGTCATTTCCCTAAGTAAATTACACATTGTTTGTAAACTTGAAGAGCCATTATGACAAGAAAGAAGGCAATTTAAATCACCATAGAGGCGCCAAAAATATGATTTTCAATGTTTGATGTCAATGGTTGCAGTCGAAAAGCGGAAATGAGTTGTTCTACAAGCAACATGCCACAAATGCCCCCCCCCCCCCCCCCAATGTCGATGTCATCTTTAACTATAAGCTACGTGCACAGCTTATCTACCTTCGAAACACATTCAGGCTACAACCCGCACAAATTGAAAAATAACATGAATTTTTTTCAGTTCATTCAGAAGTATAGGATTCTGTTACGAACTTTCTTGCTTGCTCGGCTTTTGCGTTGGTAACATACCGGTAAATGCTTTGAGCAAACACCGCGTCTTACGTAAACCTTAAGCCAATTCCGCCGAGGGATGTTTATTTAAAATCACAATAACTTCGACACATGCTACATTTTACTGATTCCTTACCACACCCATAAAAATTAACAGGAACGTAGACTTCATCAGTGTGTGTTTTTCTGAACATTATCTTTTACGTATTGTATTAGCAGTATGGAGGGCTGCTTCCATACATTTAACATCAACTGACTATTTTTGCCATATCTAGTTTTGATGTTACTTGAAATAATATGTTTTCCTTATTCCTTTAAGTATTCCTTTTCCTTCATAACAAACTGAGTAAACATTGTGCACAAATGACGGTGGGCTGTTCCAGAAACTCCTATGCTATTGACATAAGAGGGGCTTGCTGTGACTGCTAAGTAGTGACTATTACCTGCGGCCGAGTCGGAAGTGGAGCAGCGTTGGTTAGTGTAGGGTCTCAATCACAGTAGGCTTCATGACAACACATTCTCAACTGTGCTACGTTGGGGAGCAACCAGCCCGTCTACGGATCCACTGAGGTGCGCCCGCTGAGCTACGTCGGTGTTCTGAGCCACTAGAAATGGGGTCAGGTAGACTGTTATCTGTTCACCGCGATGTATATAGTGCGGCGTCCATACGGATGGAGCTCAAACATCGGTAACGAAAACAGTCTCAGTGTCTGCCATTTTTCACTGGATGTATGGTCTATGATATCGAGGTGGAAAAAAAATGGCTCTGAGCACCATGGGACTCAACTGCTGTGGTCATCAGTCCCCTATAACTTAGAACTACTTAAACCTAACTAACCTAAGGACATCACACACATCCATGCCCGAGGCAGGATTCGAACCTGCGACCTAGCAGTCGCACGGTTCCGGACTGCGCGCCTAGAACCGCGAGACCACCGCGGCCGGCTATCGAGGTGGAAGCTGCGAAATTGCAGACAACGAGTGAAGGTTCTCTACTAGTCATCTTCTCGCTGCTGTGTGTCCTTGACAGATCTGCATTTATGTGGAAGTGATAGGACCATACACTGACGTGAGAAAATCATGGGATAGCAATATGCACATATACAGACGGCGATAGTGTCGCGCATACAAGGTATTCATGCGAAAAGGTTTCCGACCTAATTATGCTCGCAAGACGGGAATTAATACTTTGAACGCAGATGGTAGTTGCAGCTAGACGCATGGGAGATTCCATTTCCAACCTCGTCAGGGAATTCAGTATTCCAAGCTCCACAGTGTCAAGACTGCATCGAGAATATGAAATTTCAAGCATTACCTCTTATCACGGACAATGCAGCGGCCGAAGGCCTTCACTTAACGACCGGCATTTGCATAGGGTAGTGCTAACAGACAAGCAACACTGTGTGAAATAACTGCAGAAATCAATGTGGGATGTAAGACGAAGGTATCCCTTAAGAAAGTGCGGCAAAATTTAGCGTTAACGGGCTATGACAGCAGACGACCGACACGACATAACCTGCAGCGCCTCTCGTGGACTCATAACCATATCGGTTCGACTCTAGACCGATGGATAACCTGGCCAGTTGAGTCACGATTTCAGTTGGTAAGAGCTGGTGATAGGGTTCGACTGTGCTCCACTCCCCACGAACCATGGACACAAGTTGTCAGCAAGGCAATGTGCAAGCTGGTGGTGTCTCCATAATGACGAGGGCTCTGTTTACATGGCGTGGGCTGGATCCTCAGGTCCAACTGAATAGATCATTGACTGTAAATGGTTCTGTTCGGCTACATGTAGACGGTTTACAGCAATTCGTGGACCTCATGTACCTAAACAACGATGGATTGTTTATGGATGACAGTGCACATGGCACCAGGCCACAAGCGTTCTGGACAGTTCGAGCTAATGATTTGGCCATCCACATCGCCCAACATTAACCCCATTAAACATTTATTGGCCGTAATCTAGAGGTCAGTTCATGTACAAAATCCTGCACCAGCAACACTTTCGGGATTTGGCCATCAACATCGCCCAACATTAATCCCATTAAACATTTATTGGCCGTAATCTAGAGGTCAGTTCAAGTACAAAATCCTGCACCAGCAACACTTTCGGAATTTTAAGTTAAAATGAACAGTCGAGATCGCAATAATATTTCTTTGTTAACCGGTTTCGGCTTAAGTACAATCCGTCTTCAGAATTTTTTGGCCCCCTATGGTTGGTTCAAATGGTTCAAATGGATTCTAAGCAATATGGAACTTAACATCTGAGGTCATCAGTCCTCTAGACGTAGAACTACCTAAACCTAACCAACCTAAGGACATCACACACATCCACGCCCGACGCAGGATTCGAACCTGCGACCGTAGCAGCAGCGCGGTTGCGGACTGAAGCACCTAGAACCGCTTGGTCACAACGGTCGAGCAGGCCGGAATGGGCGAGCGGTTCTAGGCGCTACAGTCTGGAACCGCGAGACCTCTACGGTCGCAGGTTGGAATCCTGCCTCAGGCATGGATGTGTGTGATGTCCTTAGGTTAGTTAGGTTTAAGTAGTTCTACGTTCTAGGGGGCTGATGACCTCAGAAGTTAAGGCCCATAGTGCTCAGAGCCATTTGAAGCACAGCGGCCGGCCCCTATGGCTGGTGCCATTTCACTTAAATGTAGCATCAGGTCGCTGCTCTCCGTAGACTATGTTGTCAATATTTATGAACTTTCGGAATTATGGATGCCTAGTTGGGTATCATGTCTCAATATTTCTGCAGAGGACTTCGAAGATTTGAGATTTGTTGAGTCCTTGTCACGTCGAGTTGCTGCACTAGACCGGGCAAAAGGA